>NC_090266.1:177365309-178565309 GCF_040414725.1 Anabrus simplex
CGACACAGATAGGTCTTATGGCGACGATGGGAGAGGAAAGGGCTAGGAGTGGAAAGGAAGCGGCCGTGGTCTTAATTAAAATACAGTCCCAGCATTTGCTTGGTGTGAAAATGGGAAATCGTAGAAAACCATTTTCAGGGCTGCTGACAGTGGCGTTCGAACATACTATCTCCCAAATACTCGATACTGGCCGCACTTAAGCGACTGCAGCTGTCGAGTCCGGTATAAATTGTTTTAGTGATCACCATGAATTATTAAAAAGTTAATATAAGTGCCGAAGCTATTCAGGACGAAGTATTGTAGGACAGTGAAAAATTTGAGACTACAAACTGCGTATGTTGTTTAAACAGCAAACTGGTTGTTTGAATTCATTCGGGAAAAACGCCTCTGATTTCCTTTCTTCAGACAAGATCCACTTGAACTTATAAAAGGTTATGTCAAAAACAGAAAATAAAAACTATCACAAGTTACAGTTCTATTTGCTTTTTTCACTTAAAGGGTCATCTTTGCAGTAAATTCGAGTAGAAATGAAGTGAGGTTATTCTAAAATCGTATTCGATCGTGACAAGTCTCACCATCGCATCGTTTCGGTTCCCAGATAACTGCTTAATTATTTACTAATAGTGATAGTTTGATCCTGATCTCTCGCAAATTACTTATTATAACTTTACAAGAGACTTGCAAGTTTTATGAAAAGGTATTATAAAAGTATATAAATACAAATTATAAATATTACTGCAATATATATATTTAAGTTAAGTGTTATATTTTACTGATGTATGGTGATGAATAGCTTTTAACCATACTTAATGCAGCAATATTATTATGTACATTAAAAATTTAAGATTTTTTTACACGTTGCTTTACATCGCACCGACACAGATAGGTATTATGGCGACGATGGGATAGGAAAGGGCTAGGACTGGGAAGGAAGCGGCCGGACCTTAATTAAGGTACAGCACCAATATTTCCTTGGTGTGAAAATGCGAAACCACGGAAATCCAACTTCAGGGCTACCGACAACGAGGTTTGAACCCAGTATCTGCCGAATGCAACCTCACAGCTGCGCACCCCTAACCGCACGGCAACTCGCTCAGTAATCTAAGATTTGTTGACGACACTACTCTCCTTGCAAACCGCAAAGACGAACTTGTTGACATACTAGCAAGAGTGAAAAAAGCGAGCATAGTGGATGGGTTGAACATTAACCTTAGTAAGTACAAAGCTATCCGCCCCTGTGTTAAAGCGGTTGGTGTGATTAGCTGCCACCCCCGGATGTCCGGGTCTACCACGAAATTTGAAAAGTGGTACGAGGACCGGAACGGGGTCCACTCAGCCTTGGGAGGTCAACTGAGTGGAGGGAATTCGAATCCCGCCTCAGTCATCCTTGAAGTAGTTTCCGTGGTTTCCCACTTCTTTTCCAGGCAAATGCTCGGATGCTACCTAACGTAAGGTCACGGCTGCTTCCTTCCCTCGTCCTTGCCTACCCCTTCCAATCTTCCCATTCCCACAAAGCCTCTGTTCAGCATAGCAGGTGAGGAGGCGTGGGCAAGGTACTGATCGTCCATCCCAGTTGTATCCCCGACCAAATGTCTCATGCTCCAGGACACTGTCCTTGAAGCGGGATCCCTCGCTGAGTCTGGGGGAAAACCTACCCCGGATGGTAAATGGATTCAATAAATAAGTACAAAGCAATGACCATTGACCAATTAGCACAGATCGAGTTCACAGGTAAATTAAGGAGACTGGAGGTAGTACACGATTTTGTCTGTCTTGGACCAACTATCAGCGACACAGGGAGTCATGAGGCGGTAGTTAAGAGACGGTTCAACTTCGGAGGAGTTATTATGAAAAAATTCTCCAGGATCTGGAAATCACAAACCTGGATGCGTTCGAGAGGCGGTGTTGACGAAGAACACTGCGTGGACAGTGGACTGAAAGGAAAACGAATATGTCCATCATTGAGCAACATAGCATCTCTATACATCTTTCTTCCGATGTCAATAAGAATATTCTTCAGTTTATCGGGCACATCTTGAGAAGAGATGGAGAAAAATCTTGAAAGATGTGTAATAACTAATAATAATAATGTGATCATCAAAAATATAATATAAATGTTGCCTGCCAGTAAGATAAACTTCCGAATCAATATAAATTTTGCAATAAAATAAAAGATGTCACAATTGAGGTTGATATTTCTGAGGTCGTGAACGGTGATCGGTAAACCAATTTCGATGGTAGGGCTTATTACCAATTACCACTAAACTGCTTTTAGAGCTGTCGCCCAGGTGGTAGATTCCAGATTTCCTAGTTTACGAAAACTTTTCTTGAATTGTTTTAAAGATTTCGGAAATGTATAGAACATCTTGCTTGCTAAATAACCCTAATCCCTATTTCCTCTTCCTATAAATTAATGAAAATGATGTCCGGCTCCATGGCTAAATGTTTACCATGCTGGTTTTTGGTCACAGGGTCCCCGGGTTTGATTCCCGGCAGAGTCAGGAATTTTAACCATTTTTGGTTAATTTCGATGGCACGGGGGCTGGGTGTTTGTGTGGCCTTCATCATCATTTCATCCTCATCACGACGCGCAGGTAGCCAACGGACGTCAAAACAAAAGACCTACACTTGGCCAGCATCTCTTCATATTATGATCTTCACAATTTTAAAATCTACATTCAAGATTATTCGTCTACTAATACAATTCCGCTTTTCTCTCCACTGTCAGATCGGAACATACCACTTAGTCGATAAGCTCGTCTCCTTACTCACCCAGAGCGCCCAAAAGAGCCGAGAGCTCGTGATATGCCGGCATACTTCGGTTGACCCCGAGTACCGAAAAATTTATCAATTGCGGAAAGTCCTTCAAAACGAGAGACTTTGGCGACATGGTAAATCCAGGAATAAAGTATCTAAATTATTAATAAACATTACATGAAGATAGAATCTCAGGGTGAATATAAATGCAGTTAAGCCTGGATGAAATTTGGCGTCATACTCGTGGATTTGCGACATTGCTGAAGAAAGACCGCAAAATTATATGTCAGAAATAAATGCGTTACGCCCGTTGCAACTATGGGAAAAATATAAAATTAACACCATAATGCATTATAAGTCTGTCTAAATTTATGGAATAAATTTCAAGAAAATTGGTCCAGTGGATGTGGAATTAGCAGATTGCACCATCGAGCTTTATGATGAGGATGGCGTCCTCTCAGAGGGTATATAAGAAATCCCCTAAACCTACTTTTTTCATTCTATCTGAAGGTCTGGACGGTGAAACCCACGTCGCTCGTCTGTAAGAAAGTGTGGGGTTTAGTTCTCAAAATAATTTGTCATATATTCGTGTAAATGGTTCAAGTAGAATGCTTAGATATCTGTTTAAAATACGTAGTTGATTTATCTCCGTATTACAATTGTGTGTGTTTGATATTGTCAAAGGGATGTGTGGAGGCTAGCCAGTGAGGTCTGATTTTTGTTCTCTATTTGGAACACCTGGCCAGTCTTGGGGTGGACTAAAGCAGAGTTCTGGGGAACAGTGGCAGTCGCCACTAGAGAAGGAAGGTCGTCGCATGTTTAAACACGAAGAAAGTGCGTCATTTGCGGTGTTAACCGATAACGAGTGTAAATTCTGTGTATTTTACGTTATATATATATATATAAGAAGATTATGTCTAATGTAGCCATGAACGGCTAAATAAGAGGGCAGCTGGCTAAATGTGGCCGGAATCTCCAGGATGACTACTATTACAAGTCTGTGTCTATATTTTGTATTAATGTTGTAATTTAGAATTTGTTTGTCCCAATAAAATTTTCAGTGCGTTTGTCGAAGTAATATTTAATAATGATCAGGCGAATGTATTATATTTCTGGTCGTCGTGTGAAAATCTTCAGGGCAGTAAAATCCACGTCGAGAAACTGTAAAAATGCGAAGTTTAAATAATGTGTTAACATTTCTTCAGATAGTGTTCAAACTGAGTAAAGTTAGAAAGGTGACAACCATAATGTAGTCATGGTGAATGCCTTAATTTCGAATATCGTATGAGTTCAGAATTTTTTCGAAATAATAATAATAATAATAATAATAATAATAATAATAATATTTACAGCAGGATAACATTTTCAATGTTAAGAATGTATTTAACAGATATGTTCAGTGGAATTTGCTTTCATCTCGAAATCCAGTGGAGTCTGATAAAGTTCTAGTTATTCGTGGGAAGGTAATTTTGTGACATCGTGTATGTCGGTGATGTGTGTTATTGTATTCTTGAGGTCCGAAAGTTGTAGTAAAATTAAATGGAAAGCATTCTTATAAATTTGTTCGTCACGGGAGTATTGAGGTTTGAAAAGTTTGAAACAGGAAGAAATGGATTGTGCCGGAATGATATGTTGAGATAATAGTTGTGTAGATGTTGAAGGCATAGGAAGCCTGTATTTCATGAGTAATGCCGCCGTGATAGGCGATGAAGATGAATTTTTGAGACAGGCTATATTTGTCGAGGGCGAAGAATTTTTGAGACAGGCTGTATATTAAATGTGATATTCCTGAGGCAGGCTGTAGTGAGATTCCGTTAACAATCCAGAACAGCTGACACGGTGAAGGTTGGTTCGAAATGAGTGCTTTGTGCCGCACATTATGATTTCAAGTTAAGATCTCCCAGTTAAAAGCAATTACTGTAGAAGATTGTAGCTTTTGACAGTGCCCAGCAAGGAACACCACCCATCGCTTATACAGAAAGTTTGAAGAACAAGGCAGTGTGAAGTGTGAAAAGCGACCACGTGCACCAGCAGTTCAATCTCCTGAAAACATCGCTGCGCTGAGGATCGCCATGCAACGCAGCCGACACAGGTCAACACTGAGGGCTTTAAGAGTAAGTGGAATATCGCGCCATTCAGTTCAAAGAATGTTACACGACGACCTTCAGTTTTACCCGTAAAAAATGTCTGTGTTACACAAGCTAACAGATCTTCACAGGCAGATACGCCTTATGGACTCAAGGTAAAAATGAAGTACTGTTTAAGACTTGGTTCTTTGATGAAGCCTATTTTCATCTCAATGGGGCAGTTAATAAACAAAATGTGTGGTTTTGGGTTACAGAAAACCAGACGTTGTTCACTAAAAAAACACGTATGGGGAAGAAGTGAGTCTATGGGTAGCTATGTCAAGTCATGGGTCAATTGGGCCATTTTCCTTTAGCGAGAGAGTTAATGCACAGCGATACAAGGACATGCTGGAGAATGAATTAATGCCTCAAATTTTTGCTGTACCTATTCATACGCAGTGGTTTTTGCAAGATGGTGCAACACCTCACACTGTTAACGATGTTCTTGAGTTTTTGAGGGGAATATATGTTGATCGTGTAATGTCTCATTGTTACTCACAATACCAAAATTATGGCGGATTCTTCTGGCCTCCTTAAAGCCCAGATTTAAATCCTTGTAATTTCTTTTTATGGGGCTAGTTGAAATAAAAACTCTTCGCTTCAAGACATCAAAGCCGCATGGAAATGCGTGCTCGGTTTGTGCAGCTCTCCAGCGAAATTCATGAAGACCTGTGCCCTAAAGTAGTCATAAACATGCGTACTCGTCTCGAAGACGTTACCCGCCCAAGTGGAGGCCAAAATTGGACATGTGATATAGTGAAATGTTTTTCCAGGGTCCAAGCTGCCTGTGTCTAAAATTTCATTTGTGTTCTGTGAAAAATAAAGTTGTTATTCTAAAATTACGTGTGTCAACTATTTGTGCGCCACCCTGTAGTATGCGACCTCAAGGGTAGAAGAGCATTCTGAATACATGGTTGGTGTTATGTGACTGTATTAACAAATTCCCGCTCAGTAAATTTCATAAATTACGAGACGAAATTTATCATTAAATCGGAAACATTGTGGGATGAGGTATTGAACGTTATTAATGCGATAGTTTGGCTGTGTAGATTCACTGATTTTCGCTTCACTGGATAGTTTATGGGTATGAATGTTTGGAATAGTGAGATGGTAGGCGATTTTTGGGCCTCACCCTAGAATTATAGTGTGGAATTTTGCGATGGTGATGATTACTGTTTTGGCGATATTCGTGGAATGTTAGACGTGTGTTGAAACTCATTATTATTTTTCCAAACTTTATTGCGTATGTCGAGATCGTGTTTGAGTTGTGGATTGTTTGCCACGCGCTATTTATTTTCAATTTCACGTTTTATTAACAAGATAGGGACTTTGTTGCATTTCCCGACTTGCGTTCATTTTGTGGCAAGATTCGTTTCATTGTGTGCTATAGTTTCGACAAGGTTTCCAGCTAAATATCAAATAGTGTGTTTGAAGTTATGATTTCGCCTGACATTCTAGAGGATGCGTAGATGTCCTAGTTTCCGCTCGACGATAGATTTAGGACGTCACGTGTTATCATAGGAGTATACTGATGATGAGACGTGCCAGTTTATGCTCGACGATAGATTTAGGAAGGTGTGTGTGTACATGGATGTTAGTGTTAGGGTGTGTAGACATTATGTAGGCTCGACGATACGTTTAGGGTGTCGTCTGTATATATTCAAGTCTTAGATTAGGTGTTTTTGCGAAGTGACTTGAACGATGGTAGTGTCTGCAGTAGTGTATGCAATGCGAAGAGTGTCAGCGAAGTAATATTGAGGCCATGATTCGGCACAGCCCTTACCAGCTGGAAGGTGTTTACCTAAGATTATGGAACCACTAGTGACATCAACGTGAGGGTTGTCCAATATTGGATACTGAGCTAACGGTGATTGAGTATTTACTGCTGTTTGCCACGCGCGTTTGAGTTCAGTGAGCTTCAGTATTTTATTTTAATTACGGACTTAATTATTTTGTCGTTCAGACGTCCGATTGCTTTGTTAGTGAGCGTGTTGACACTCAGCTTATTTATGTGAGACTTGAGTTACGAATGCGGTTTCGTCAGCTGGGAATCGATTTTATTTTCAATTTTTCGCTCTTTCATTTTTATAATAGTTGATTGTGGTCGATCAATAACTTTGTAGATAGTTTGTTGGGACAAACAATAAGTAGATAGATCTGTAATGGTAGTCGGAGTTGTAAAGGAAAGAATTCCCTAGACTTTTGATTTTATTTTACCGTGTGGACTTGTAATTTTATTAAGCTTAACATAACCGTTTATAACCTGAAAGTTGGTTTTATAAGAATATGTTTCAAGTGATTTACCACTTTTTCTTTAACTTCAGTGTTTGGCATTTCTTCTAAATGCATGATGAATAAGTGTTTCTTGCATTTCGCAGTTTTGTTCCTTCAAAACGACGTAACGTAAGATTCTCTCGGATCGAATTGTTGTTGGTTCCTTCTGAACAGCTGTTTGAGTGATGCACGTTTCACCATTGGGATTATTCTATAACTTAAGGGTGTCACGAGATGGCAATACATGGTGGAAGTTTATTTTTAATTATGACTGCCGCTGTTAACTTGTAGTGAACACCATGCTTTCCAGTAGTATCTCGCAACCTATCCAAAGCAACTGATAGTCAATTTGGTTCGATTAAGGGTCCATTCGGCGGGTGTTCCCATATCCGACAGGGTATTTGACTGGTGGATAACCTTAATTAATAGTAAATCTGGAACTCTACTTGTTGAAGGTCAGATGTTCCACGGATCGCGTGGATTAATTCTCAGTTATCGTTTGAATCAATAAGTGCCCGATTTTCAGGTTTCTTTTCATTTTCCTAGTTTTCGCTGCCCACTAATCTGTGATATTTCTACTTTTCTCCGAAGAAAGTTCTTCGATAACTGTAACTAATAAAACTAACACCATGCAATGTGACTGTGTTTGAAACATTAAATAATTATTTTTTTGATGAATGATTTTATAAAAATAAATTCTTGCATTTAATTAATTCAATAAAAGTTAGTAAGCACATATTGGCTCCTCATTTCAAGTAGTTACGCTCTCTTATGAACCCCATCGTTTGGTTAAGATCGTGACCGAAATATTCCCGCTACGACCCCAAGATTTAAGAGTTCGATATTTCTCTACTGCAGCAGCTGTGGCCGACCAACGATGGAATGGTAAGTTCAAGGGTTCAATACGTTTTTAAATTCCCTGAAACTGTCCTGCTAATTCTTTGACATCGTGTGGGAGGGATGCACACTGTACAGCTGGAGCTGCTCCGAGGTACGTAGCTGACTTATCTGCAATAGGCTACTTGCCGGCAGTGTCAACTGTAGAGTAGCACAATAGACAATGGTAGTACGCGACTCTTGTAATGGACCGGTGTGGTATTTGTGTTTAAATGTTCTTATATTTGTATGTTTATGTTTATTTACATGATATAACGTGCACAACTGGACCGATTATTTCTGAAAGCTCGCATGTCAAGTTTTGTCAGTTTTCTTTCTTTCTTTCTTAATCCATTTACACTCAGGGCTAGCATTTTCCTCGGACTCAGCGCTGGAGACCACCTCTGCCACCTTAAAGGCAACGTTCTGGAGTGTGAGACTTTGAATCTGAGATACAGCTGGGGAGAAGGACCAGTATCTCGCCCAGGTGGCCTTGCCTGCTATGTTGAGCAGGGTCTTGTGAGGGGATGGGAAGATTGGAAGGGATAGACAAGGCCTTAAGTTAGGTACCATCCCTGCATTTACCTGGATGAGAAGTGGGAACAACGGAAACCCCCATTCGAGGATGGCTGAGGTGGGAATCGAACCCTCCTCAACTCAGTTGACCTCCTGAGTGTGAGTGGACCCCTTTCCAGCCCTCGCACCCATTTTCAAATATCGTGGCAGAGTCGGGAATCGAACCCGGGTCTCCGGGGATGGTAGCTAATCACACAAACCAACTACACCACAGAGACGTTTTTGTCAGTTACAGAAACAAAAACTGATTATTTTGTAAAAAGTAATTTATACCGTAATCAAATATTTGTTATTCGGCTACGGAGGTGTAAACTTACATTTGCATGCATAAACTAGTAATAACATCACTAAAATTTAATTGTAAATTAATAATATGCATGATGGACTTGTGCCCTTTTAATAATAAACAGGATGTGAAACATACTCGATTGAACTTTTATTTTCTTAGATGTGTTTTAAGGAAATATGTCTAATTTCTACTAGATTTCATTCTGCTTTAAGCATCACAGGCAAATTCTCAACAAAAAATCAGTTTTTTCCAGTGAGGGAACGTCTAGTAGCTTTATCCCCTGTGACAGGATTTTTGGAACAATCATACGAGCACGCAGGCCATGTAGCCCCTTACTGATGAGCATACTGTAGTATTGCACGCCACGTATGAATTATACATATTGGTGAATACTGTGGACTAATATCATCCAAAATATTATATAGTCCTACATACGATATACGTTGATGACTGTTTTCAAATATCATGTCATTACAGACCTGTTCACATGTCAGTTATGATAAGAATTACATTCTTTCAACTTTTCCCTCGCAGCGTCTTCCGTTCTTCTTCATTCCACAAGTTACTCCTTCAGATCTTCAGTTCATCTTACTTGACTCTCACGTGATGGAGGCCAATAAGAAGAGACAGGATAATGGTGTTCCTGTTAACACGGGACACTTGGACACTTGAAGCTGTTCACTTCTTTGATACGTAACGAGCACGTCATTAAACACAATCTCGTTAAACGAAGTGACTATGTTCCAGCATCCAGATGTTCCATTACGGGATCAACGCTGTGTCTCGTGACCGAGGAGAAAGCAATCTGACGTACAGGAAGTGTTGCAATTGTTGCCTTACAGCCTGCTTCGTCTCCAAGAACTTATTTCTACGTATGGAACCCCAGTGGTAACCTTTGTTAATCAGGTCAGTGATTAGGGGTGAATGAAATCTATATATAAAATAAGAGTTTCTTCTATACATTGCACAGAATTCAAAAATAATTATACTTCTGTGTCGGTCGTTTCCACAGAAACAAGAAAATGCACTTTAAAAAAAATCCGTCTTCTCTGCCTGAATGTAACCCTATCTACGTGTGTATGCACGTGCATCACGAGAAAATAGCTGAAGAAAATTTAATGAAAATTGGTATGTATGTTGAAGAATGAGGCTCTATAATCTAGACTATAAATAATTTTATTCGCGCTGAGTGAAATGGTAGTTTAGGGGAAGTCTGAAAATTTAATTCTCAAATATCTATGGCATTAGTGGTCCTATCGATAAATACTACATAACTTAAGTTACATAGAATTCTTGTTTTCTTTTTTTTTTTTTTGCTATTTGCTTTACGTCGCACCGGCACAGATAGGTCTTATGGCGACGGTGAGATAAAAAAAGGCCTAGGAATTTGAAGAAAGCGGCCGTGGTTTTAATTAAGGTACAGCCCCGGCATTTGCCTGGTGTGAAAATTGGAAACCACGGAAAACCATTTTCAGGGCTGCCGACAGTGGGGCTCGAACCCACATAGAATTAAGTATCCTATCATTTACGTCATATATATTTTTACCGTACCGGCTATGATAACAGAGATATTCATGAATTTCAATTTTTGTTACTACAGTAAGCCCATATCAACGCCAAACCACGAGAAAATGGGTGAACAGAATTTAATAAAAATCGGTATGTAAAGTCAGAGAATATGGTAGTACAGTCTGGGCTATAAATAATTTTATTCACACTGGATGGAATGGTAGTTTAGCGGAAGGCGCCTAAAATGTAATTTTTAAATACCTATGGTATTGGCCCTATCGAAAAGTACTACAAAACAAAAGTTATAGTGAATATAATTTCTGATCATTTTTGTCTTAAAAAATTTACCGTAAAGACTATGGTAACAGAATTCATGACTGGTTCGACCATCTGCTGCTAAAGCGGCTGGCAGCTGCGCCGGGTGTAAATCAGCTGGTATTTTGGCTTGCGTGCAACCACCTCCGCGCAAGCGCTAGGTAACTACCCGGAGCTAGACACCGGTATACGGGGTTGGCTAGACTGATTTTCAGTGACTTCTGGGTTTCGTGTGTGGTGCTATCTATCGTTAGATGTATGAACTTCATTCCGATTGTCTTATTTTCCTGTGCTTGCATCTGCTGATTGTCACCAAAGGCCTAATAAGGGGAGTCTTAAGAGTTATGAACAACGATTTACGTCAAGCTTTCATGATTTTAATCTATGAGCTTCAAATTCGATACTAATTGGGATTAAAATGTCGAGATTACATTTTCCTACGCCAGTTATAACCTGTCATGTAAAGCAGCGTTTTGGAAAATATTCTCGTAATAGATTGATCAAGTCGCTCGCTCCGTAATAGAAGGTACGCAGGTTCCCTTCGTCTTTCTAATTTACAATTTAAAATTTATTTTCGTTCCTTGCCGTTGTTCTTTAACTCTCTTTTACGCGCTTCGATGTATATATGCACACATCTTCCTTATGGACTTATTGCCTTTGAGCATTCTACCTGCAGGCTTCTGTGAATTGATTAAGTATCTCCAGGATGCTCTATTTGGAACTAGCTCTGTGACCTCGTTTAGTTCCACATGCTTCCATTTATTGATAACGCATTTCATTCTAATTTTTAACTTTATGAAGATAAAGTTGGAAGATACTGTAAATGTAAAGAACTAATCGGGGTAAATATCCCTTCATAGGAAGAGGAATTCAGGAATGGAATAGTTTCTGGGAGTGGTCGAACAGAAATATTATTTTACGCGGAAGGCAAGTTACGCACTACACAGGTGGTAGAACCGGCCAGCATCACTGTAACCCTTTCTTAACTTGTTAAATATTCCTCTTAAATCACAAATGCCGTATTGGAAAGTTAATATTGGACAAAATTCGAGTTACATGGTATTTTTTGCTTCAAGTGAGGAAATGTTTGCTTCGATAAATCGAGAAATTCGTGTAACCGAATTTCGAGTAATAGAGAAATAAATATTCGTGAAGAATAGTGCAATTGGCTGGGAAATTTTAAGTTACTTCGAGATACTGAAAATTCGAGTAATGGAGGTTCGAGATATCGAGGTTTGACTGTACCTCTTTGACGACAATTTTCAATCCGAATTCCTGCATTACAAGACCCTAAACAACTTGTAATGTCTCAATCTTCCGGTTCTGGGTTAGAGACCTGTTTAATTAGTCGGTCAGAAAGCAGATTATTGAAATATTCAACTATTACATTACTCGAAGGTATACATGATTACCTGCCAGCCATTTTTACACACTACGAGAATATTTCTGTTTCCACAGACTGTCAAAAGATACCGGGTTAAGACTACGTCCAACTGATATCTTCACAAGTGTGCTAATAGTGCCGAACTGTTTCGTCAACAGCTTTCTAAAGGTTAAAGACACAGTATAATTGCAGACTCTTGGATTTAATCACATTGAATGTAGCAGCGGAATCCGTAGCGTAGGTAAACAAAATGACTTATTTCCACACATCGGTTACGTCAAGAACCAATATAAGGTGTGTTTTTGGTGAAATATGAAAAATTTAGCGAAATCCTCTTTCACAGTTTTTACAATCAAACATTCATAGATTGCGACCCAGGAATAATTCATGAATTATCTTCTTGAGAAAGAAATAGGGGAACTGTCATCTCAGTTAGATCTTATTGCGACGATAGGATAGGCCAGGGATAAGACTGGGAAGAATGCTACTGTTGCCTTAACTAAGGTATAGCCCCAGCATTTGTCTGGTGCGAAAATATACTTGCGTTTGATGGATATTAAGAAATGGGTACTGAAGTTTCTTGCAAATCTTTGTCTTCTACAAAATGAGTTTTGTGGGCTCAGGTAGTACTGCGCATTGTTTGTTTTTATTTTCTCGCAAAAGGCCACGAATTGCTTTTCGTAGTGATTTCCCGCTTCATTTTTCACCCTAGCTGATTAATGTCACACTTCCTCTTTTGGATTAGGTCCGCACGACCAAACAAGTTAACTAGAAAGATGATAGTTGTCGGGAGTAAATGATCTAATTTATGTGTGAGAAAATCCATTCATCGCATTTATAACAGTTGCTGGTTTTTCCTAAGCTGTCTCAAATTAACCAGCTGGGCGACTATCGTACCTGGATGTGACCTTAACAATTTAATAACCTCTTGATCATAACATATCTATAACGACGCGAAAAATGACATATTCGAAGATTGTAGCCGATGTGTGCAGAGGGTATGGAATGCCAAAGATACTATGCCTTGCTCCTTCGCATATAACAAGTTTTGAAGACTCTTGCGGCTGCAATGCCTACACAACCATACAAGAACGTAGTCTGCATGACATTCATTTTTATATTTCTGTAAATGTTTGAATCAAGACAGCTATTGAGCCTGAGGCATTAACTGATATAGTGACCCATCCCATAAAGTGGCATTTTACTCTGTAAATATAACAATAACACTTGTTTTTGATTTAGGCTGAAGTATATACAATCACCCAAAGAAGAATGAGCGCATTGTATTGTACAAATTCTTCACAGGTACACTTTTCTCTGACACAACTGAAGCAATAGACGTAATGTTTGTTGTCGGCATCCGTAGGATTTGTATCTACATAGGAGGTGAAAAATTTGCTTTTAATAATTAAAATTAAGTCTGACGAAATATTTCATGTGAGGAACACACAATAGCATGTGCTCATTATTTCTCTGAGCGACTATATACTCAATACACAACGATCCAAATACACCTTTGGCAGGCTAATAAATTCGCCTTACGCTGTTGAGCCAAAAGTCTTGGGATAGCAGTATGTAAAGATAATAGCCGGTTGCGCCAACGTACTGAGACGTCTTAGAAGTGCCGCGACTTGTGTTAATCGTGATCTGACATTCCCAGAGTGAGTGTAAACACCGTCTCTACTGGTGATGTGGATTATCCGCTTTCGAATATTCCGCCATAACTCGTATGGAACTTTATGCTACAACGGTGGTGAGGGTGCGGAAGTTGTAGACCGACAAGAATATGACGCATCGAAAATACGACAGTGGGGTATTAGTACAACGGTTGAGCACTATAATATGAGTGGCAATGTCTACCTCCGCTGTTCGACGGCGCAATCTTCGAAGGGGCTGGTTGCATGGACTCGTTTTTGGTGGATTTTCTTGACCCTGGACCGTCGATGTCCCAGGCGACAGTGGGGTTATGAGCAGCACAATGGAACGCGGATTAGAAACACACAGTGTGTTCGGAGGATTCTTGCTTTAATGTGGACTCCAGTTATGACAGTACACGCAATAGACGATATCGTGGTGAGTGGCATCATATGGCATGCACCATTGAGTATCGTTCATGATCTACGTATTGACGGGTAATCTCACTAGCAATCGGTACATCAGGGATGCTGCAGAGACCCCTGACACTGTATTTCAATAAGACTAATGCCCAAGCACATGTTATTAAGAATGTTCAAGCATTCTTCGAAGCACGGTACATGTGGCTTCTTTCATGGCCTGCCCGTACCAACGGAGTTGCAGACCATTTCCCAAGAAGACATCCAAGACCTCTTTGATTCAACGTCACGTCGCATAATGCATTTGCAGCTCGTGGAGATGTCATAAAATACTCTTATTTTAAGCGTATTAATCTGATACGTTATTAATTCATGTACACAAATACCAGTAATGTGTAGAACGAAACTGATCCTGTTCTCATGACTCCACAGCTTTGCTTTTTTCTTGAATATGAGTGTATAATTATTGATGCACTGTAATTGAAAAGTTCAAGCATGATAGCTGAAATGAAAATGTTTTTGAACGCATAATGACATGTTTCGTCCAATCAAGTGAACATTTTCAGATTTTTCAAATCACATAAAAATAAAAATTCACATTGGAAAATATATTGTAGTGTTATATAAAGATGCTTTTATGGATTGTAAACTTGTTACTTTGCGGGAAAAGAAAAGGTTAAATGGTTGTTAGATAAATGTTGTCCAGCGTCCCGCATGTATCTTCTAAAGATGTAATGGTGGTGTTTAAGGTATTGGAGCACTTGATTTTGAAGTTCCGATTGCACACGCTATCACCCTTCCTATTGTGACCGTTCACAACGTCACCTATGGTATGTCATGATATCCAGGAGATGAAATATGCCGTTTTCCGCGTTATTCTACGATAAAAACTGCCCAAGTTAGAATTTTTCTGCCCGCTCCAGGACTTGAGCTGCAATATCCAGAGTTGCGCGACCCAGCTCTAGTTGCTGGTAATTAGCAGCAAGGCGGTGCAAGAGCGCTTGTACTCGAAGCTCTCTCACTCCCACCGCGAGCGAGACGAAACGATACGCGTTATCGCGTGACAAAGAATCTAGGTCACTAGCTGAGCCCAGAGAGTAGGTCCAACGTGAAAACTAACATTATACCCTGTTTTCCTCGCTTATTCACCACTGCCAACTTAACGCATTCAACTGTTTTATTTCTGTTAATTTTTATAAATCGCAAAATACCCAATGGATAATTAAGCGCAAACATTCATTTGAATCAGGGAATTTTACGCATAATTATGAGACCAAGAAGTGCTCTACTTAACTGACAGGGCAGTAACTGCGCTGTAAACAAGGGCGCGTCTTAATGACTAACAGATGTTGGACCCTAACCGTGCCAAGGAACACAAGGAATCCCCTGTGCTCGTCATCATTCACCGCCAGAGACTAAAGGACGCTTTTAAGATTGCTTCAAAACCTACGAAGTTATTTTAATAACAGTCTCTCAGTGGAGATGGGAATACAGGAGCTACATTTCGATACCCCGTTCGTCACTGTACGTTGCGTATTAACGGATCAATGTGTGAGAAAGGATTGCATTTTTTCCCCCACCCTCAGCATTCGGGTCTCTAGCGTAGCGCGCCTATATATTCATGAGCTGAGAAGGAGACACCATCCAGTGCATTCTCAATGTGACGCCAGTACGGTAGTATTTCGTCGTGGTTTGTGTATGAGTCGTTTGTGAAGAAATAATCTTGTAATTTGAGCAGTGTTATGCAGATTCATTAAACCCTGTGAACATCTGCGAAAATACCCACAATTTAACTAAGTTTTTTTTTTTTGCGAGTACAGTGTGTCGCTATTTAATATAGTGGGAGCAGCACGAAACCGAAATGACTGCTGTCCGTGTGTCGAAGAGGTTGTGCGTCGAGCCTCATATGTGCCGATACTAATACGGCTTAATTAACCACAATAGCCAGGTAACTCAGTGCGTGGAGTTGTGTGCGTGTCTCGACATAATTGAGAGATACAAAGAAAGTGCGTGAACGGCTCAGTGTCGGCATAATTAAGGGTAGTGTCACGTCTATAAATCGATAATGCAGTTGAGAGCCTGACTTACGCATGACTAGGCGAGATAGAATATGCTTGAAGTGTGGTCGTGTGAGACGAGAAAATTTAATCCAGTAGTGGCCTAACCAGTGACATTCTTTATTCAGGACCTAGAATAGCTGCATGCTGTTTATAAAAGAATAGGTACATGAGGAGGGAGCAGTGTCGGGCTACAGAGACAATACCGGCATTGGGTTGGAATGCTCGTGCTATTGAGCAGATCCAACCATATATTCAAATTCTGGTGTGTAATAGACTAACGCATTCACTTGAGATAATTTCCCCTCATTTACATGTCTACG
The DNA here is from genome assembly GCF_040414725.1 of Anabrus simplex. NCBI lineage: Eukaryota > Metazoa > Arthropoda > Insecta > Orthoptera > Tettigoniidae > Anabrus > Anabrus simplex. The sequence goes on from NC_090266.1 coordinate 177,381,850, forward strand.
AGAACGCCGAAGTGAACGCCGACGTCCAGTTGAATGCCAGAATTTTGCCTGTGTACCGGAGTGAACGAGTCATCTAGCTGTTTGCCGGAATTTCGCCTGGTAGCCGAGAACGTCTGGAACGTCGCTGTCATGTGTATGACCTGCCAGGAGGTCATCATGGGTCTTCACATCGCCGATGACGTGATGCAAGCACTCTAAATCCATGAAGTGCCCTCCTGTAAAGCTGTGAACGTGGTATCCAGAAGGCTGAGTACATTTCCAAGTATTTATATCTTTGAAGGTCGTGTCCCATTGTAAATATGTAGATTTTTCACTTAGATATAACGTAGACTGCAAGCACGCCATTTCAGAGGGATAATAATTATAATTTCATTTTATTTGGGTCTTTTATAGAATACTTCTTCATGGTTTGGGAACGACCATATTTTACTTCCATTTTTTTTACAAGGGTTTGATAATGCATGACGTAAGTTTAAGGACCTCAGATTAATTAAGTGTGAAGTACCGTCAAGTAAAAGGGCCTAAATATTCTACGTAAGCGACTCCAGTTATCATCTTTCTACAGCCAATAGGAGTCCTCAGAGATATCTCAGTAACTGATTTTTTTTTGTACTTCACAAGCTCTTAGGAAATCCTCCTTACTAGAAATTAAAACTGCTGGAACAACGAATGGTGCATGAGATGCATGATATCTTACATCGCTAATTAGTTCGCGAACGCGCAAGTTAACTTGGACCCTGGTGGCAGGAGATCATCATTAGATCTGCATCGTGGTCGATGTACCGAGAGGAAATGAAATGGCTGAACAGGCTGTAGCCATAATATATATTGTGAAATGAAATGTGAAGTTCCCTTGGAATCTGTCATTAAGACACGCGAGGTGCATATCGCGATGTGAATATGTTGATTAGGCCGGATATAGGGCCGTGATTTGTGTGATGTCATTTATGGCCAGTATTGAAAGAAGTGAATAGATTATTTGCCGTGAAGTCATTGCCCGAGAAGGCTAGTGGACCGCTCTTTGAAAGTGTGGCACGGGTAGCTCACAGCGGGAGTTTTATGAGCCCCTTTAAACGGAGGAGTGAAGGCGTTTCTTCAGTGAAATAGAACAGATACAAGTGGCGAGTTTCTTTTCCTTTCGATACAAAGATTATGTGTGTTAATTTAAATAGAGCCAACGTCGCAGAGATTCCAAATGAGCATTAAATGAAGGATCCCTCCAATTTATTTCTTTAATTATCCACAGCGTATAGGGAATTCCAGGTCAGATATACCCCGTCTCAGAAGGTCCTGAGTTCATTGCAGGAGACAGTAAAGCCTCCTGTCACAAGCGGCAGGTGAATAAGACCACCTGCGGCCCATTATGTGTATGTGAAGTGTATATATTCTTGTCCATTTGTTGCAGGTAGTGCTATAATACTTTGTTTATGATGTCTGGTATTGAAGTCGCTAAATGCTTGTCCATAGGTAACATCGTTGTGTAAATAATGTCCTGATATATGTGGTGATAAAAATCCTAATGAAATGAGCGTGTTTATCATACTGCATATTTGGCAACGTTTAACTTAAAGTAGTGTTGTAACGCGACTTTCAAAGGATTGGGAGTGTAAATTGCTTATCTCAGTTCATACGATACTAGCAAACTTATATCATAATTTGATGCAAATTGAATATATTAATTCTCGACAAACGAACAGAATTACAGCTGGGTATGCCTATGTTGAATAGATTTGTGTGTAAAGTGATTAGTGTAAATGTAAAGTGAATAATTAGAGAGAAAACGTCTCTATAAATCTGAGATAGTGTAAATAACCCAAGAGGGAACGCCTTCTTAAGTTTGAATATTTAAACGTATAATGAAGTGTAGAAAGGGACTACCGAACATTTAAACGTCAAGATCACCCAAGTTACTATATGTAAGGTGTTTGTATGGCATACTCATGTAGATAATGTGTTTCACTAGTATAAGTAAAATTTGTTATACAAGATATTGTCTCTCTTTTCATTAGTAATGAAATGGTATTCCTCTCATAATTAACTTTTCCCCCTACTATAGAGACTATTACTAAAGGACTTACCGCCCCATCGGACAGTCCACAGACCCGAAAATACGATACCGACTCGGCTAGCGAACTATTCTAGTAGGGGAGGGTGAGGCTTCGACAAACCGGGCTGAGTTCGAAGCTCACCGATGGTGCTCCATTCTAACGTCATATTTATGAACAATGGTAACTGGTTCATGTACTGATGCCTTGGAAAGGTTGCACTATCTAGCACAACTATTTAAATATTCAATATGTTCTACTTTCCCAGCACTGTAACACGTTTAATGTTCGTAAACGCATGTGCATATAATAACTGTATATCGTCGTTTCGCCCGCCAAAACTCTCTGTGATGATATTGTGCGAGAAATACTGACCCGCAGCACATGTATCATCAAGAGCGAGAATCCTCTGTCGCTGCTCATTCAATATTGAACCTTAAATGACAGGGAGTCACTGGCCAAAATTTTAAGCTGAAATACTTCACATAGCTATTTTCGCAGGCGGAACGACTTTTTACTCTATCTTCCAAAGTAAAGTATTCTTTTGGTGTGGTTTGAGGAACCTGAACTTCAGTTTTAGAGGAGAAAATGCCTCCAGTATTTTGGTCTAAATAGTGAATTAATTAATATATTCCCCTTTTGCTATGTCTTACTGGTGATGATGATGATGATGATGCTTGTTGTTTTAAGGGTCCTAACATCGAAGGTCATCGCCCCATGTCTTAAGGGATCAATATTTTTTCTTCATGCGAGTGTTTTACCGGCTGGCCCCACGGTGTAGGGGTAGCGTGCCTGCCTCTTAAACGCATGCTCCGGTTTCGATTCCCGGCCAGGTCAGGTATTTTTACCTGGATCTAAGGGCTGGTTCGATGTCCAACCAGCGTAGGTGATAACAATTGAGGAACTATCTGACGGTGAGATGGCTGCCCCGGTCTAGAAAGCCAAGAATAACGGCCGATAGGATTCGTCGTGCTAACCACACGACACCTTGTAATCTGCAGGCCTTCGGGCGGAGCAGCGGTGGCTTGGTAGGCCATGGCCTTTCAGGACTGTTGGGCCATGCGGTTTGGTTTGGAGTGTTTTAAGGTCACACTAATACATCGAAGGTTGTCGGCGACGCTAGGATGGGAAAAGCCTGGGATTGGGAAGGTGGTGGCTGTGGCCTTAAGGTGACCTAGAGGTGTGTTCGATTCCCACCTCAGCCATCCTGCAAGTGGCTTTCCGTGGTTTCCCACTTCTCTTCCAGGCAAATGCCGGGATGGTACCTAACTTAAGGCCACGGCCGCTTCCTTCCCTCTTCCTTGTCTATCCCTTCTAATCTTCCCATCCCCCCACAAGTCCCCTGTTCCGCATAGCAGGTGAAGCCGCCTGGGTGAGTTAATGGTCATTCTCCCTAGTTTTATCCCCCGACGCAAGGTCTTACGCTCCAGGACACTGCCCCTGACGCGGTAGAGGTGGGATTCTTCGCTGAGTCCGAGGGAAGATAGACAATATCACCGACACAGATAGGTCTTATGGCGACGATGAGACAGAAAAGGGCTAGGAGTGGGAAGGAAACGGCCGTGGCCTTAATTTAGGTACAGTCCCAGCATTTGCCTGGTGTGAATATTGGAAACCACCGAAAACCATCTTCCGGGCTGCCGACGGTGGGGTTCGAACCTACTATCTCCCGAATACTGGACACTGGCCGCTCTTAAGCGACTGCAGTTATCGAGCTCGGTCCTTGGCAGAGTGCTTGGTGTTCAATGGTTGTATGTTTCTTAGACTACTTACCCTTCGATCTGTCAAGTAGGAGAGAAGGTGGACAGTCCTTGTGAAAAAGAGAGCAGCTAAACACCTTGTGTGTATTATCAAGAACTCATAAGAGAATAATACTACAAGTGTTGGAAATTTATTGCATGAATTGAGGGGAGTGGTTAAGGTCCAAACAGGACTTCAAAAAGAACATATTCTTTCTCTAGTTTTGTTAAATACTTACAGAAAATGTGGAGAGAGATCATCCATAGAGGGATAGAAAGTATGAATGAGAGTCGGTGATCGGACAACTTGTAACTTAAGGTTTGTCGACGATACTATTCTAATTGCTGAGGATGACAGACAATCAGCAGTGTTGCTCAACGGACTTGCAGATGTAATTCACAACTTTGATCTGGAGATGAACCGCCATAAACTAAACCTAGGGCATTACATAGCAGCAACCAACTCGTTGGAAGATTAGAAGTCGTGTCCGATTACACATGCCATGCCTCTGCACTACTAAACCTGCCACAAAGAGATCAGACTGAAGTTTACAATGATATAAAAGCAATGTTACAGCCCATTTCAGTCTGAACAGACCACTCCCTTTCCATATAACTGAAGAAACGGCTAGTTAGAATATTCACATTAATTTTCTTTACGGAGCTCTAACTTGGACTGCTTGCGTATCTGACAAAAGGAAGTAGACGCTTTTGAAATGTGGTATTGGAGACGAATGCTACGAATTTTCTGGAAAGAACATAGAATAAAATACGTGTCTATTTTACGGGAACTGTAAGAGACTATATCCAACATATATCTGCAACGTGGACTGCATTACTTTCGTCATATTGCCCGCAGAGGAGAGAAAAGTATGGAAAACCTTATGATCATCCGGCAGATTCCTGGAAGCAGACCTCAGAGAAGAGTTTCATTTTTGCCGTGGTTTACCGTTTTCACACCAGGCAAATCCTGGAGGTTTCATCACGCTGGAGTGATGCCATCAAGAGTGAAATTGGCAAAGACGTCAATTCTGCTTACAGGAAAGCACAAGAAAAAATAATGTGGAGGTCTCTCAGGAAGAGTGTCGTGGATATCGCGATTTTCAGAAGTAGGGAAACGACCGACACAGAGGGTGAGTAGATTTCGCAGAAAATTATTATTAGTTGTCCGCCTCTGTGGTGTAGTGGTTAGTGTGATCTGATCATCTGCCACTCCTCGAGGCCCGGGTTCAATTCCCGGCTCTGCCACGAAATTTAAAAAGTGGTGCGAGGGCTGGAACGGGGTCCACTCAGCCTCGGGAGGTCAAGTGACTAGAGGTGGGTTCGATTCCCACCACAGCCATCCTGCAAGTGGCTTTCCGTGGTTTCCCACTTCTCTTCCAGGCAAATGCCGGGATGGTACCTAACTTAAGGCCACGGCCGCTTCCTTCCCTCTTCCTTCTCTATCCCTTCCAATCTTCCCATCCCCCACAAGGCCCCTGTTCCGCATAGCAGGTGAAGCCGCCTGGGTGAGTTAATGGTCATTCTCCCTAGTTGTATAGTTGTATCCCCCGACCCAAGGTCTTACGCTCCAGGATACTGCCCCTGACGCGGTAGAGGTGGGATCCCTCGCTGAGTCCGAGGGAAAAATCAACCCTGGAGGAAAAACACATTACGAAGAAGAAGAAGAAGAAGAAGAAGAAGGTAGACAATATTATTAGGAAAGTTCTGAGAAATCCAATACTAAATTTCACCCGATTTGGCATTGCCACGCGTCTGTAACTTTTGGACTATGGATATTAGGTAAGGTTTCAGTCTTAAAACCTTGGGCTCCATGGCTAAATGGTTAGTGTGCTGGCCTTTGGTCACAGGGGTCCAGGGTTCGATTCCCGGAGGGGTCTGGAATTTTAAACATATTTGGTTAATTCTCCTAGCACGGGGACTTGGTCTATGTGCCGTCTTCACCATCCTTTCATACTTATCACGATGCGCAGGTCGCCTACGGGAGTCAAATCAAAAGACCTGCACCAGGCCTCTCCGGAGGCCACACGGCATTTCTTTTCATTTCAGTTTCAAAAATTCAGATTTTTAAAATTATCTTTCTTGGGGGATGAGAATTTTTAGACATCTGTTTACTGTGTAAGATGACACAGATATTTCTTTAGAGAACGTCCTAATATTGGTCCAATTCTACCAAACTGTTCTTCTGTTAGAACACCATGCTTTCGCTTATGGATTCTTTCGTAAATTACCACGATAGATGACCACACTTATGGAATATTATTAGTCTATATGCTGTCGCTGATTTTGTCTGGTCAAATCAGTTGTGTTCTACATGATGACAGGGGCGTAGCCCATCGAGGGTAGGTGTTACTGGGTGTTAAAACTCCCCACCCAATCGTATTTTTCATCATCATCATCATCTGTTTACCCTCCAGGTTCGGCTTTTCCCTCGGACTCAGCGAGGGATCCCACCTCTACCGCCTCAAGGGCAGTGTCCTGGAGCTTCAGACTCTTGGTCGGGGGATACAACTGGGGAGTATGACCAGTACCTCGCCCAGGCGGCCTCACCTGCCATGGTGAACAGGGGCCTGGTAGGGGATGGGAAGATTGGAAGGGACAGGCAAGGATGAGGGAAGAAAGCGGCCGTGGCCTGACGGTAGGTACCATCCCGGCATTTGCCTGGAGGAGAAGTGGGAAACCACGGAAAACCACTTCCAGGATGGCTGAGGTGGGAATCGAACCCACCTCTACTCAGTTGACCTCCCGAGGCTGAGTGGACCCCGTTCCAGCCCTCGTACCAGTTTTCAAATTTCGTGGCAGAGCCGGGAATCGAACCGGCTAATCACGCTAACCACTACACCACAGAGGCGGACATCGTATTTTTACAAAATAAAATAAATACAAACTGACAATAAACAACTGAAAGTCGACTCAAAGTGTTGGCTCTTTTGGATATTCATAAAGACAAAGTTGTAAAATCAACAAATTTCTTGAATCTGTTTTCTAAGAAGCCCCGAATGTTGGATTTTATATTGTAATCTGAGCATACCATTCGCCTTAAAACTATTTAATTTGATCGTATTGTTCTTGTTCTGAATTTTAATGCAAGATTTTGCAGTATACCGGTACTGCAATCTGAATATCAACATAATTTACTTGTATCCGTGTCCCTCATGCATGCCCGCACCACACTCGACAAGCACCTTCATTATGTTCTATCATCATATTGTAACCATAAACCACTCCCCATTGGTCAATCCTGGCTACGCTACTGCGTGGTGGATTGTTGGCTTCGTCCGACTTTACTGCTTAATGTCATTTGTAATACTGTCCGCTGCATAAACTGAAGTGTGGAAGATCTTAAGCCATCAAAATTTAACGACAACGCCCTGTTCTAATGCTGGGACGTTCATAGCTGTGCACACTGTAGTTAAACTCACTTTATTATTTATTTATTGTTCGGCGAAGCCATTTTTACGAAACATACGTGGAAGAATATTAAGTGACTACAACACAATATTCACAGTCTCGCATCTGATGATCGAACTGCTGCTGGTGATGCCAACAGGAAGTCCGCAAGACTAATTAAATTTCCCTTTTGAGCTCGCGGACTACACTCAGGTACAATGTCCCATATAGGAGCAATGCACTCGCACAGAGAAGATGGAACTTTATCCTAGTGCATAAATACACAGAGCAGATTTCGGTTGTGATTTTCCTATTTAAATTAAATCTTGGGTCAGGACCTTTCGTTAATAAGTTTAGTATTTGTTTTTACGTCCCACTAAATAATTTTATGGTTTTCGGAGCCACCGAGGTGCCGGAATTTAGCCCCACTGGGGTTCTTTTACGTGCCAGTAAATACCTTCAAATACCACCGAACTGGGCCAGAATAGAACCTGCCAAGTTAGGTTCAGAAAGCCAGCGCCTCAACGGTCTGAGCCACTCGGCCCGGCTTACTGAGTTCAGACTACTTTTTGAGGTACATTCTTCTATCCATTGGATCTGTCTGTTAAGTATTCAGCCTAGTGACTGGTAGTATGTCCGCCTCTGTGGTGTAGTGGTTAGCGTGATTAGCTGCCACCCCCGGAGAGTCCGGGTTCGATTCCCGGCTCTGCCACGAAATTTGAAAAGTGGTACGAGGGCTGGAACGGGGTCCACTCAGCCTCGGGAGGTCAACTGAGTAGAGGTGGGTTCGATTCCCACCTCAGCCATCCTGGAAGTGGTTTTCCGTGGTTTCCCACTTCTCCTCCAGGCGAATGCCGGGATGGTGCCTAACTTAAGGCCACGGCCGCTTCCTTCCTTCTTCCTTGCCTATCCCTTCCAATCTTCCCATCCCTCCACAAGGCCCCTGTTCAGCATAGCAGGTGAGGCCGCCTGGGCGAGGTACTGGTCATACTCCCCAGTTGTATCCCCCGACCAAGAGTCTGAAGCTCCAGGACACTGCCCTTGAGGCGGTAGAGGTGGGATCCCTCGCTAAGTCCGAGGGAAAAACCGAACCTGGAGGGTAAACAGATGATGATGATGATGATGACTGGTAGTATACTGAAACAGCAAACAGTAAGGTAGTTTTCCTTCTCCTTCCTCACTGAGCCACAAAGTGCTATTACCGCGTCACTTACCCTATGAATAACGACTTTCAGCACATCCAGGTACACTGATCATGCTCAGAATATTATTTCCCATACCTCAATAGCTTTCGTACTACCGGGCGAGTTGGCCGTACGGTTAGGAGCGCGCAGCTGTGAGCTTGCATCCGGCGGATAGTGGGTTCGAGCTTTACTGTCGGCAACCCTGAAGATGGTTTTCCGTGGTTTCCCTTTTTCACACCAGGCAAATGCTGGGGCTGTTCCTTAATTAAGGCCACGGCCGATTCCTTCCCACTCCCAGGCGTTACCTATCCCATCGTCGCCATAAGACCTATCTGTGTCGGTGCGACGTAAAGCAAGTTGCAAAAAAATTGCTTTCGTACTATTACCATCCTTATCTCCTCAGCCCTGAGATGAAATATGGGGTATTTTTACTCGAATGTTTATGATGTAGAGTCTACTGGATCAATGGCAAGAAAGAATCAAACACCACGGTGCTACCGTCCTGATGATACTTGACTTACCAAGCGACCGTTGCTGCAGAATTTGAGGTATACATGGTCAGCACGACGAATACTCCAGACCGTTATTCCTGTATTACTAGACTGGTGCCACCATCTCATCGTCAGATAGCTCCTCAATTGTTCTACCGTAGGATGAATGGATCTCGAACTAGCCCTCAGATCCAGTTAAAAGTCCCTGACCTTGCCGGGATTAGAACCCGGAGCCTCTGTGTAAGAGGCAGGGATTCTATCCTTAAACCCTAGACTCAGATCAATGATAGATACAGTTTTGAACCTTATTAAGACATATAAGGTAGGTAAGAATATTGTGGGTTGAAGCATTGTCCTTTTAATTCATGATTCTTTGTAAGCTTTTAGTATCATTAGATCTAATGTTTGTCGTGATCCTAAGGTCTGGACAGGCTGGGGACTTGGCTTCGATTCTAGGAGCATACAACAACGCAAACTGACCTGACACCAAATAACTGACGCCTATATTGTTATCTTAGACAATAATACATGCTATGGTTTACATACACATGCACATATATGCCTGACAGCAAATAACTGACCCCTATATTGTTATCGTAGACAATAATAATGGTTTACATACACATATATACCTGACACCAAATAACTGACACCCATATTGTTGTGCCAACGGCCGTAGCCGTGTTGAAACACCGGATCCCGGGAGATCTCCGAAGTTAAGCAACATTGGGCGTGGTCAGGAGTTGGATGGGTTGCCACGCGCTGTTGGTGGCGGTAAGGGAATGGAGGAGCGGAAAGGAACTGGCCACCCTACCGCACGTAAACTCCGGCTCAGGAACACCTCTACGGAGGTTCGGACCTGCCTTCGGGCAGAATAACCTTTACCTTACCATATTGTTATCTTAGACAATAATAATGGTTTACATACACCTGTACATGTATACCTGACACCAAATAACTGACGCCTATATTGTTATCTTAGACAATAATACATGCTATGGTTTACATACACCTGTACATGTATACCTGACACCAAATAACTGACGCCTATATTGTTATCTTAGACAATAATACATGCTATGGTTTACATACATATGTACATGTATACCTGACACCAAATAACTGACACCCATATTGTTATCTTAGACAATAATATATGCTATGATTTACATACATATGTACATATGCATACACTGCGTAAGAACTGATTTCATTTTCAGAAGGAAGTCCCTACTCCCACAAATCTCAATTAATTTGACAGTCTTTATAATTCCCTTCTTTCAACTAAAGAGTCTATGACATACAGTTGATACTTAGCTCTGTTGGTCGCCTCATTCTTCTCCTTTCTTCTGTTTTCCCTCTTGAGGGTGTTGGTCTTCTTCTCGAACGCCTCGATATCTATCGATAGAAAAATGCAGATCCACGGATTTGAAATCTGGTTCTTTCTAATGAAGTTGAGTGCCACCTGAAAGTACGATTCGAACTCGCTCCTTGATTGTTATTACTCCTACTGTCTGTTAAAACCCCGCCAACTCTGTTAACTTGTTCTTAAAGATCCGCTCTCTTTTCCAGTCTTTATGTGCTACACATCGCCTAGTGTTCTTAACTATTCTCCACCAAGTCCTGAGCCACCTCCCGGTACACTTACTGCCGGTGTTGCTATGTTCTGTCTCCCAAACCGTACTTAATGAAGTCTACGGAACTTCTCCCACTCGAAATCTATCGACCTCAATCACGGCTTCCAGGCTTCTCCCTCCATACATACTAAAACTTCAGCTTATGTCATTTAACCTGTCTTTCTAGAAGTAACTAGCGGTCTCCCAAATAACGACTCCTTCCCTCTTCACAATCCTGATATGTTTCATAGTCTATGTGACGTATACTGCCCTACCTAAACGTTTTTTTTTTTGCTAGGGGCTTTACGTCGCACCGACACAGATAGGTCTTATGGCGACGATGGGATAGGAAAGGCCTAGGAGTTGGAAGGAAGCGGCCGTGGCCTTAATTAAGGTACAGCCCCAGCATTTGCCTGGTGTGAAAATGGGAAACCACGGAAAACCATCTTCAGGGCTGCCGATAGTGGGATTCGAACCTACTATCTCCCGGATGCAAGCTCACAGCCGCGCGCCTCTACGCGCACGGCCAACTCGCCCGGTACCTACCTAAACGTTTGGCGGGTTATGTAGACCAATGGTATCCACGAAATGTCGCTGTAATATTTGTCCCAAATGGAACATAATAATTGCTTTTACACAAATAAAGTCTAAAATCTGCGATAAATTAAGAAATAATACGAAATATTTTATTTGTGGAGAATATGTATGCATACTTTACTACGTTACAACTTACTTTTGGTGCCACGTTGTATGCGTTTTGTTTGTCTAACACTTTCGTGTGTGATGTCTGCGCTCACTGAAGTTCTCTGGTTTCGTTTTATTGACTTTTCTCAGTCGTTGTAATTTCTTCACTTCACTTCACTTGTCAATTCACGGTAGTGCTGCAAAAGAAGAAAGAAAAAATGGCATCATTTCCTGAATCGTATCGCGATATGGAAGAATTAATTGGCGACAAAAAGGTATGGCCAATGTACATTAGAATATCTGTGGACTAGTCAACTGAAATATAAAGATAGACTACCGCTGACAGTGGTTTTTTGGAAATGGTTGTCCTATGGACTTTTTCATAAAATTTGTGAAAGGTTGTATACGAAAGTATAACGTCTTAACAAAAAAAATAGTAAATTGGTTGGAGAAATGTGTCGAAGGTAAAAGGATGGATATTTTGAAACAATAACATATTATGATATATCGTTAGGGCGTGTTGTGAACTTGTGCCTTAACTGATTCATTAAGTGATTTATTGGCCCAGGGACCATGCTATTTCCCTTTTAAAAATATTTATTTGTCCAGGGATCATGCATTTTTTCTTTCAACAAAAATCATTTTTGTGGTACTTACGATATTTCTCTGTAATGTGCAGCACCAAGTTCTCGAATGCGTCCTTACTTGATTTTCCCTACAGTTCCAGCCCTCTCTTTCCTTACCAAAGTGCACTTTCCTCTACGGTTTCTGCTGGCACATGTGCCTTCCTTCGGCCATAGCTTTACATCTTGTAGCTTTCTTATAACACGGCCATTTGCCAAGTTAAAGAATGCTCTTGACCTCCATTTTGCTGTTTGAACTGCCCGCACTAGTCATATGAACAAAGAGAATGAAAATTCACAGAGATAGCACTCCCATTCGTCGGTGCTAGCCCTCGATCTCAACAAGGAAACAAAAGACGGCACGAGCAGCGGAATACAACATAAAGGAGTCCTGTCCACAGCCCGTAAATATGTATAAATTTTTATTTCTCTAGTAATGACGGTATTTCGTAATTTATCGCAGATTTTTTTACTTTATTTGTGTACAAGTAATTATTATGTTCCATTTCGGACAAATATTACAGTGACATTTCGTTGATACCTTTGGTCTACATAACCCGTTTGGTGACAGCAAGACGCTGACACAATATTTCACCACATTGCACACAATGCTGTTTTGCTTCATGCTGAATTTACTGCATTAAATAATGCTTAAATACCCTCAAATATGCTCGCCATTTACTTGCTCACTTCACTAACACTTGAACACTATTACTTCATGAAACTGGAAGACATTGTCCTTAGATTTAAATACACTTTACGAGACCCCTCTTTCTTGGAGGTTGCAGATTCGAGACTCGCTCACGTCTGTTCGCTCCACAATAAGGGACGGAATGGTGCCTTATGACCCACGGTCATGACAGGTTAAATACTTTTCAACCTTGACCGAATTCTGCTGGAATTCATTAGGTTGGTGGTATACCCCTTATATTTCATTCATCCAGATCTAAAGTGAAAAAAGTGCCAATGTGCTTATGATTACTTGAATAAAAGTTGATTTTGAGATAGCCGACTCTGCGTGCGATAAACTGAGAATTATTCAGGAGACTTACCTCTTCTACCACGTGAATTAACCAGATATTGATATTGTTTTATTACTAATTTTTAGAACACTAGCCATCGCATATTATGTGATACCAGTGGCCGACACCAGTTGACTTCTCATACTTCTTTTAGAGAAAGACTCCGTGTATCCCACATGATACATTAGGTCTGAAGTTATTAAATGCGGCTGAGACTTCAGTGGAAGCTTCAGTACTCTTGTATCTGTGCCAATATACAAGATATTGCGTCCATAAGGCGATATCGACTGGCTTGTCTGTTGAGAATTGGAGACAAAATTGCCTCTTGTAAAATTCCTCACATAACGAATTTGTGGATGTTCATTGAAGCATAGACTATGTCTTCAATAATGGGTCAGTCTGAATTTGTCAGAATGTGAAGTCGAAGGCAAATCAACCTTTACGTTAACCCGCATCAGTACCATAAGTTAATTGTCAATAAAACAGTCGACTGATTGTGAGTCATGTACACACGTGTCAAAATCAGTGGACTGATCGGTGTAATAAGCTCTCCATTTCTCAACTACAGTAAAACAGAGAAATTATGTGCTCGATTAATACAATAGGCGTTCATCTCATGTCCCTGCACATTCCACTCGCATCCCATCCATCACTCTTCATTCGTGGAATATTTTCAATGCATTTCCATGGATGCGTATGGATAAGTATTCGCCACTTGCTATACCTAGGGTCATTCATCTGTAAAGGGATATTGTCTGTTGTTTTAAGAGGCCTAATATATAGGTCATCGGTCCATTCAGCATGTAAAATATTCCACCCTCTGCTTGTCGGTTTTGCAAAATATTGGTCCCGTTACCAGTATTCTTGTACAGAACCATGTCGTGAAGACGTCGATGACCTAGAAGTTAGGCCCCTTTCATCATAATTAACAACAACAACATCAACACAATACCGTGGCTGCTGTGTTGTCACCTCTTCTCTCTCTCACACACACATTTCTATTCCTTAGCTCTGGAAATGTTTGCTTGTCAAGTTCATGTCGTCCTTGGTGTACTGAAGTACCTATGTGGTTTAAAATGAGTGCTAAACTCACTAGGAATTCCTTCATTAGAATAAATCACAGAAAATAATGCCGGTACCATAGCTGGTGGCAAAGGGGATGAAGAAGACAAATCAGTTGAACCGATTCCAACGCAGCAGTATGCCCTTGCAGTGATGCGCGCGAAACGACAATTTATCAGTGCTTCTGCTGATAGTCAATGAGTTTAAATTCGCAGTTATGTTGTATAGAAAGTATTATTATTCATTGTTCGGGTTCGTCTACGAGACATACTACAATTAATTATTCCCCCCGTAAAAGTGAAGCGTAGTAGGACTATGTTATTAAAAGGTCCAGTGTTGTGGAACATAAATACTGTTTAAAACTTGGCACAGCGTACATGCAACATTTACAATATTGCATGTACATGTTTTTATTGCTGAAAACTTCCAATGGGTTTTGTATATGTTATACAGTATACCGCTTAGTACGCGGTTCCGGTTAATGCGCTGTAAACATGCGATCTCCTGATAAGCGTTTTACAGGGGGTTTTACTGCACTTGTATTGCTCAGAGTATACAAATGTAACCTTTAAACAGAATATTCAAAGCGCAGATCATGGTCTGTCATGTTTTTAAACTCAGTTTCAAAGGAGAAATCAGTCAACACGTTTCACGAAAATTACAGAAAATAGCTCGTATGTACTGAAATTTAAAAGTTCTATGAGACAATTCAATGATTCCATTTAGAGGACAATAACACACTTGACAAAATCACAGATTCTAATGACGATTATTTGAGAGATGTGGAAAGAGAGAGAAAATCCATGAACGGCTCTCTTAACCACTGGAAGCCTAACACAGCAATAATTCGTCAATTAAGTTTTGCCTGTTGTGTTGAAATTACGCCTAAATCCGAGCATTCTGCATCAATAACTGGAAGAATAGCAAAATACCCGTGTAATGACAATAAAACTGAGCCACACAGTGACAAGATCAATGCCGCACGAATAGGAAATTGAGTTAAATTGAATTTTAAGACTATTTAGTGATTTCTTTATAAATTGAAAGGCACGTTTGCTTTATGGTTTTAGATTTAACACATAGGTCGCCGTTTTAGTAACTTTATAGACAGTGAACCTTTGGGCCACTATGAAGGATACCTACCGTCCTTACCTATCAGCAATTTTTAATGAGAGTTGTCTCTTGGGTCGTTTCGGCTTCTTTGTCACTTGCTGAGGTAAAAGGTAGGGTTCAGTAATCCTAATCTATCTACTCAAATGAAAGGTTTATTCACAAAATATTTGTATTTTATTATTGGAAAATACGGAAGAAATATTAAATCAATATTTTTGGATTCAATCTTGTCCACTTGACACCCCAATAATTTAACGCAAAGGAGTGGAATACTGGTTGAGCCTTTGACTTAACTGCCTGATGGGCATCCTTACTAGAAACCATTGTCTCATATTTAATAAACAAAAGAAAGTCTGGAGATCCTTAAATTCGGCTTCCATGTGAGACTGCATGTACCATCATAATGATTCTTTATGGTCCAGCCCTCGTAACACGAACTCTTGACTCTGGGCATAATTAAGGCAGTCCAATCGGTGCATGCCACACAGTGGTTATCAATCAATCAATCAATCAATCAATCAATCAATCAATCAATCAATCAATCAATCAATCAATCAATCAATCAATCAATCAATCAATCAATCAATCAATCAAACAAACACTACTGATCTGCAGATTCCCTATGTGTTGTTTTCTTAGCCTTTTCTTAAATGATTGCAAAGAAATTGGAAATTTATTGAACATTTCCCTTAGTAAGTTATTTCAATTTCTAACTCCCCTTCCTATAAACGAATATTTGCTTCAATTTGTCCTCTTGAATTCCAACTTTATCTTCATATTGTGATCTTTCCTACTTTTAAAGACACCATCCAAACTTATTCGTCTGCTGATGTCCTCCCACGCCATCTCTCCACTGACAGCTCGGAACATACCATTTAGTCGAGCAGCTCATCTCCTTTCTCCCAAGTCTTCCCAGCCCAAATTTTGCAACATTTTTATAACGCTACTCTTTTGTCGGAAATCGCCCAGAACAAATCGAGTTGCTTTTCTTTGAATTTTTTCCAGTTCCTGAATCAAGTAATCCTGGTAAGGGTCCCATACCCTGGAACCATACTCTAGTTGGGGTCTCACCAGAGACAAATATGCTCTCTCCTTTACATCCTTACTACAACCCCTAAATACTCTCCTAACCATGTGCAGAGATCTTTACCCTTTTATTTACAATCATATTTATGTGATTACCCCAATGACGATCTTTCCTTATATTAATACCTAGGTATTTACAATGATCCCCAAAGGGAACATCCACCCCATCAGCGCAGTAATTAAAACTGAGAGGACTTTTCCTATTTGTGAAACTCACAACCTGACTTTTATCCCCGTTTATCATCATACCATTGCCTACTGTCCATCTCACAACATTATCGAGGTCATTTTGCAGTTGCTCACAATCTTCTAACGTATTTATTACTCTGTACAGAATAACATCATCTGCGAAAAGCCTTACCTCTGATTCCACTTCTTTACACATATCATTGATATATATAAGAAAACATTAAGGTCCAACAATAGTGCCTTGAGGAATTCCCCTCTTAATTTTTACAGGGACAGATAAAGCTTCACCTACTCTAATTCTCTGAGTTCTGTTTTCTATAAACAGAGCCACCCATTCAGTCACTCTTTTGTCAAGTCCAATTGCACTCATTTTTGCCAGTAGTCTCCCATGATCTACCATTTCAAATGCCTTAGATACAGTGGCATATCCTGGAATCTCCACTGAGGCATGCAACTAGTAACACAATGTATTAAGTAAATTTCAATTCTACTCACCATAATTACATGTAGGTGAACTCGACCCTGCGATTCTCTTTGCGAAATACCTCAGCGACGTCACTGTATAAATCCTGACGTGTTTTCATCTTAACAAGAAGATCTTTCTCTTCAGACATCATTCCTAATGCAGAGAGACGACTTTGACTTTGAGAATTGCGGACGAAAGATTTTATTCGTTTTAGGGCCCAGAAAGAGCGTTCTCTAGATGATGATGATGTGGCGGGAATAGTAGTAATCAATGTGCACAACTTATAAAGCTCGGCAAGACCGCTGAGGAGACCACTGGTCAATAGGAATTTCTGGATTTGAGCCACAGTCTTATCTTTGAAGTGTTCAGAAGCGAGCATTGTCCTCAATTCGGATTTAAGTCGTACTATATCAAAACATTTTCCATAAACTTCAATCAATTTACTGCATTGCTCTTCAGAAAAATGAAAATGAGAATTTCTTATAATCAAGCACTTCAATGAAGGACAGATCTCCTAATGAACAGAAGCGATATTTTAACTGTGCTAGAACCCTCATATACTCATCTTTAACCGAAAATGAAGTTTCATCTTTTATTCTCTTCCTTAGTGGATCAAATTTCTCTTCTGTTCTTTCCCACATGTTATCAAATCTACTGTTTCGCATTACAGATACTTTAGTTTCTAAGGGATTCACTTCTCTGGTGCAATATGCAATGTCTAGGGTCTTAGATTGAAGGATGATATATGTAACATCAGTCAATGAAAATATTTCATTAAAAATGTTCAGAAGAAAATTGAACTGAAATTCTATTAACTTCGCGAGAAACCTGCTTGCCTCATTAATTGTATTGTTATCCCAGTTCCCAGGTTCCTCCAAAATACTTTCGAAAAGCGATGGTCTGTACTACACGGCTGGAATAGTTCCACCTTGTTGGAGCAAGTTCAGGAAACCTTTTCTTGAGGATACTGTCCAGCAAGTTAGTTCTCTTAGAAGAATTGCTAAAAAATGTCTCAAAGCCACTCATCGTTGCGAAGAATATAAGACATTCTTTTGTCATGAAACGGCTTGAGAGAAGGCTAATTTAAGCTTGTGAGCGTAGCAGTGGGTGAATACAGCCTCAGGAACTACTTTTAATTTAGCTCGCATACCATTCAGCTGACCTGCAAGCACCGCCGCTTCATCGATAGTCTGCGCAACTAATTTTTCGCGGCAGTCAAAGTTATCCAGACACTCAATCGCAAGTCTCACCAATGCATTCGCTGTCCTATCAGAACTCACATTATAGAAACCAACAAATCTTTCAACAACATCACCATTATGAACGTATCTGAGGACAGTAGATAACTGTGAAAAGTTTGAAACATCAGAAGTCTCATCGATCATAATTCCTACGACCGGGCGAGTTGGCCGTGCGCGTAGAGGCGCGCGGCTGTGAGCTTGCATCCGGGAGATAGTAGGTTCGAATCCCACTATCGGCAGCCCTGAAGATGGTTTTCCGTGGTTTCCCATTTTCACACCAGGCAAATGCTGGGGCTGTACCTTAATTAAGGCCACGGCCGCTTCCTTCCAACTCCTAGGCCTTTCCCATCCCATCGTCGCCATAAGACCTATCTGTGTCGGTGCGACGTAAAGCCCCTAGCAAAAAAAAAAAAATTCCTACGAATTTAGCTTCCCCAACCTGGATCTTTACTTCAGCGGTCATTACGATGCAGGTGCTTTGAATTAAATCGTTCTGAAATGAAATGGCGTATGGCTTTTAGTGCTGGGAGTGCCCGAGGACAAGTTCGGCTCGCCAGGTGCAGGTCTTTTGAATTGACACCCGTAGGCGACCTGCTCATCGTGATGAGAATGAAATACACCCAGCCCTCGTGCTAGCGAAATTAACCATTTATGGTTAAAATTCTCGACCCTGCCGGGAATCGAACCCGGGAATCCTGTGGCCGAAGGCCAGCACGCTAACCATTTAGCCATGGAGCCGGACAAATCGTTCTGAATGAGTGGAAGCAGTCCTGTAAGTGCACTCGCTTTTGTGAAGTGACTCTAATTTTTCATCAAACTCGGCTAACAATTTAATTAGTTCTATGTAATTCCCTCTGTTGTTGGATTCACTAGCCTTATTGTGCCCACGGAATGGTAACTGTTGCTTCCCCGGAAAGCATGTCACCTCAATCAGCCGTTTCAAAATTTTCCTGTTTTTCTTAACAGCTTCGTTGTGCCTTAGAACATTTTTCTGCTTCTGCTTACCCAACTGCAAATCTATTCTAGTTTTACCAAAGGTACCTAAGGATATCCATGCGTGGATATGACAATCGTTTCTTTATGTTCCAGGGGGAATTTTCAGTAACAAACAATCAGCAAGGCCAACAGAATAATTTGTTTAGTGACTCAGAGCCAGAGAGCCAAACAGTTTTACTGTAAGTTTCTGGATTGAACGTGCGAACACACTTCTTGTTTCTGTTTTTAAATTTTTTATTTAAATTTATTTAAATTTGCGAGGGAAGAGAGAGGTGTCACGGTTTTAAGTATTGGAATCTTTTCATCAAACCCGAATGGCCAGTAAATGGCTTTTCAAACAGAGTTACAATTATATCCGTTTTAGACTCATCCATCGTTAATAACACACATCCAGAGAATATAAAAAACATCAAAAACGACGAATAGCACAGGGACAGCACACATAGAATGAACTCACTAATCAGCAAAACACAATGAATGAACTCACTAGTCAGCCACAACTCAAGCACTGCAGGTAAGTCACCCCAGTGGCATTTGTCAGTTTCGTCAGGTTGGGTTCTCGCTAGGGGGTAATCCGTGGGTCCCGTTCGCAATAAACTTGGACATTCCGACTTTCTCCAAATTGTTAACAGATGGCAGAGAGTAGCACTTGTATGGAAGGACAAAGTGTGACCAAGTTTCAATTGCAGCGCCATCATTCGGAGGGTTTGAGAACTATGTCTGCCACCGAATGCAATTTTAAGCTTGAATGCCTCACATCCTTAACTCCTCCATTTGCTGTCTCATTCTTTCAAGAGTGGAATAGATGGCGAGACTACACCAGCACTACACGTAGTCAAGCAACGGAACTAGTACTGTTGCGCGGAACTTTTGAACTTCTGAGAGATGAAATCGTTAATATTTGACTTGAAACAACCTCAAATCATACTTCAGACAGTTCTTTGCGTTATCGAAACACATGCAATGAATGCCTTGCATTCAAGGAGAATACGCCCCTGCATAGACAGGTCAATCGCGATACAGTCCAATTGACCTCCTGAATCCAGGATATCTGCTATATCTTGCTGGAGTCCTACAAGTTGGGCTTCAGTGGAATAACCTTTCCTAAACCCAAACTGCCTTCTATCAAACCAGTTATTAATTTTGCAAACATGTCTTATATAATCAGAAAGAATGCTTTCCCAAAGCTTACATACAATGCATGTCAAACTGACTGGCCTGTAATTTTCAGCTTTATGTCTATCACCCTTTCCTTTATATACAGGTGCTACTATAGCAACTCTCCATTCACTTGGTAAAATTCCTTCATGCAAACAATAATCAAACAAGTACTTCAGATATGGTACTATATCCCAACCCATTGTCTTTAGTATATCCCCCGATACCTTATCAATTCCAGCTGCTTTTCTAGTTTTCAACTTTTGTATCTTACTGTAAATGTCATTGCTGTCATAGGTAAATTTTCATACTTCTTTAGTATTAGTCGCCTCCTCTATCTGGACATTATCCTTGTAACCAACAATCTTTACATACTGCTGACTGAATACTTCTGCCTTTTGAAGATCCTCGCATACACACTCCACTTATTCATTAATGACTCCTGGAAAGTCCTTCTTGGAACCAGTTTTTGCCTTAAAGTACCTATACATACCCGTCCATTTTTCACTAAAATTAGTGTGGCAACCAATTATGCTTGCCATCATGTTATCCTTCGCTGAATTCTTTGCTAGATTCAATTTCCTAGTAAGTTCCTTCAATTTCTCCTTACTTCCACAGCCATTTCTAAATCTATTTCTTTCCAACCTGCACCTCCTTCTTAGTCTCTTTACTTCTCTGCTATAATATAGTGGATCTTTACCATTCCTTACCACCTCCTCTGCGAACCATGTGACCTTGCCGCGGTGGGGAGGCTTGCGTGTCCCAATGATGCAGATAGCCGAGCCGCAGGTGCAACCATATCGGATGGGTATCTGTTGAGAGACCAGACTAACGAATGGTTCATCGAAAGGGCGGTAGCAGCCTTTCGGTATTTGCAAGGGCGGCAGTCTGGATGATTGACTGATACGGCCTTGTAATAATACTCAACATGGCTTAGCTGTGTTGATACTGCTACACGGCTGAAAGCAACGGGAAACTACAGCCGTAACTAACTCCCGAGGACATGCAGCTCTCTCTGTATGAATGATGTACTGATGATGGCTTCCTCCCGGGTAAAATATTCCGGAGGTAAACTAGTCCCCCATTCGGATCTCCGAGTGGGGACTACACGAGAGGGGGCGATCATCAGGAAGATGGATACTGACATTCTGCGAGTCGGAGCGTGGAATGTTAGAAGTTTGAATCGTTGTGGTAGGTTAGAGAATCTGAAAAGGGAGATGGATAGGCTAAAGTTAGATGTAGTTGGTATAAGTGAAGTACGTTGGCAGGAAGAACAAGATTTTTGGTCAGGCGGCTACCGAATTATCAACACAAAATCAAACAGGGGAAATGCAGGAGTTGGTTTAATAATGAATAAGAAAATAGGGCAGCGGGTAAGCTACTACGACCAGCATAGGGAAAGAATTATTGTCGTCAAGATAGACACCAAACGAATGCCCACCACAATATTGCAGGACTATATGCCTACTAGTTCAGCGGATGATGAAGAAATAGAAAGAGTATATGAGGAGATAGAAGATTTAATGCAATATGTAAAAGGTGACGAGAATCTAATTGTGATGGGAGACTGGAATGCAGTGGTAGGCCAAGGAAGAGAAGGTAGTACAGTAGGAGAATTTGGATTGGGGCAAAGGAACGAAAGAGGAAGTCGGCTGGTTGAATTCTGCACTGATCATTATTTAGTGCTTGCCAATACTTGGTTCAAACAGCACAAACGACGGCTGTATACGTGGACGAGACCTGGAGACACTGGAAGGTATCAAATAGACTTCATTATGATTAGGCAGAGATTCAGAAACCAGGTGTTGGATTGCAAAACTTTCCCAGGAGCAGACGTGGACTCTGACCACAACTTGTTGGTCATGAAATGCCATCTGAAGTTGAAGAAATTGAAGAAAGGAAAGAATGCAAAAAGATGGGATCTAGACAAGTTGAAAGAAAAGAATGTGAGGGATTGTTTCAAGGAACATGTTGCACAAGGACTAAATGAAAAGGCTGAAGGAAACACTATAGAGGAAGAGTGGAGAGTCATGAAAAATGAAGTCAGTAGGGCTGCTGAAGAAATGTTAGGAAGGAAGAAAAGATCAACTAAGAATCAGTGGATAACTCAGGAGATACTAGACCTGATTGATGAACGACGAAAATACAAGAATGCTAGAAATGAAGAGGGCAGAAAAGAATACAGGCGATTAAAGAATGAAGTGGATAGAAAGTGTAAGGCAGCTAAGGAAGAATGGCTGAAGGAGAAATGCAAGGATGTCGAAGGCTGTATGGTCCTGGGAAAGGTAGATGCTGCATACAGGAAAATCAAGGAAACCATTGGAGAAAGGAAATCTAGGTGTATGAATATTAAGAGCTCAGATGGAAAACCACTCCTAGGAAAAGAAGACAAAGCAGAAAGATGGCAGGAGCATATCCAACAGTTGTATCAAGGTAAAGATGTAGATAATTTGGTTCTGGAACATGAAGAGGCTGTTGACGCTGATGAAAA
Source organism: Anabrus simplex (assembly GCF_040414725.1). Taxonomy (NCBI): domain Eukaryota; kingdom Metazoa; phylum Arthropoda; class Insecta; order Orthoptera; family Tettigoniidae; genus Anabrus; species Anabrus simplex. The sequence goes on from NC_090266.1 coordinate 177,404,446, forward strand.
GGGAGACCCAATTTTGAGGTCAGAGTTTGACAGAGCTGTGAGTGACCTCAATAGGAACAAGGCACCTGGAATTGATGACATTCCCTCTGAATTACTGACTGCCTTAGGAGAAACCAGCATGGCAAGGTTATTTCATTTAGTCTGCAAGATGTATGAGACAGGAGAAGTCCCATCCGATTTTCAGCAGAATGTTGTTATACCTATTCCCAAGAAAGCCGGTGCTGACAGGTGTGAAAACTACCGCACCATTAGTTTAGTATCTCATGCCTGCAAAATTTTAACACGTATTATTTACAAAAGAATGGAAAAACAAGTTGAAGCTGAGTTGGGGGAAGATCAATTTGGCTTCAGAAGAAATGTAGGAACACGTGAAGCTATCCTGACTTTACGTCTGATCTTAGAGGATCGAATCAAGAAGGACAAGCCCACGTACATGGCATTTGTAGATCTAGAAAAGGCATTCGATAATGTTGATTGGACCAAGCTATTTATGATTCTGAAGATGATAGGGATCAGATACCGAGAACGAAGAATTATCTACAATCTGTATAAAAATCAGTCTGCAGTGATAAGAATCGAGGCCTTTGAAAAAGAAGCACCAATCCAGAAAGGAGTGAGGCAAGGCTGCAGTTTTTCCCCTCTCCTTTTCAATGTTTACATAGAACAGGCAGTAAAGGAAATCAAAGAGAAGTTTGGAAAGGGAATCACAGTCCAAGGAGAGGAAATCAAAACCTTTAGATTTGCCGATGATATTGTTATTTTATCTGAGACTGCAGAAGATCTCGAGAAGTTGCTGAATGGTATGGATGAAGTCTTGGATAAGGAGTACAAGATGAAAATAAATAAGTCCAAAACAAAAGTAATGGAGTGCAGTCGAACGAAGGCAGGTGATGCAGGAAATATTAGATTAGGAAATGAAGTCTTAAAGGAAGTAGATGAATACTGTTACTTGGGTAGTAAAATAACTAACGATGGCAGAAGTAAGGAGGACATAAAATGCAGATTAGCACAAGCAAGGAAGAGCTTTCTTAAGAAAAGAAATTTGCTCACTTCAAACATTGATATAGGAATTAGAAAGATGTTTTTGGAGACTTTCGTGTGGAGCGTGGCATTGTATGGAAGTGAAACATGGGCGATAACTGGCTCAGAAAGAAAGAGAATAGAAGCTTTTGAAATGTGGTGTTACAGAAGAATGCTGAAGGTGAGATGGATAGATCGAATCACGAATGAAGAGATACTGAATCGAATTGGTGAGAGGAGATCGATTTGGCTAAATTTGACGAGAAGACTTGTTCAGTTGGTTTTTGAAGGAAGTGTATGGGTTAAGAACGGTAGGGGTAGACCAAGATATAAATATGACAAGCAGATTAGAGCAGATGTAGGATGCAATAGTTACGTAGAAATGAAAAGGTTAGCACAGGATAGGGTGGCATGGAGAGCTGCATCAAATCAGTCTATGGACTGATGACTCAAACAACAACACCACCTTTAAAGGTACAAACTTATTTTCACATTCCTCAACATTTGCTTTAAACCCATCCTAAAGTCTGTTTACATTTCTATTTACCGTTTTCCACGAATCAGAGTTACTTATTAAAAACTCCCTCATGCCTGTTTTATCAGCCATATGGTACTGCCTAACAGTCCTAAGTTTAATCTCTTCCTTTCTTTCACATTTACCGAGCTCGATAGCTGCAGTCGCTTAAGTGCGGCCAGTATCCAGTATTCGGGAGATAGGTGGTTCGAACCCCACTGTCGGCAGCCCTGAGAATGGTTTTCCGTGGTTTTCCATTTTCACACCAGGCAAATGCTGGGGCTGTACCTTAATTAAGGCCACGGCCACTTCCTTCCCACTCCTAGCCCTTTCCTGTCCCATCGTCGCCGTAAGACCTATCTGTGTCGGTGCGACGTAAAACAACTAGCAAAAAAAATCTTTCACATTTATTTTTAATTACCACAAAAACAGCTTCGTGATCACTAATACCATCTGTTACTTCGGTTTCTCTATAGAGCTCATCTGGTTTTATCAGCACCACATCTAAAATATTCTTCCCTCTAGTTGGTTCCATCTCTTTCTGAATCAGGTGCCCTTCCCATATTATCTTATTTACCATTTGTTGGTCATGCATCCTGTCGTTCGCATTACCTTCCCAATTGACATTTGATAAATTGAGATCACCCACTACGATCACGTTCCATTCCTTATCGTTTCCCACATAGCTGATTATCTTATCAAATAATTCTGAATCAGCATCTGCGCTACCCTCTCCTGGTCTGTACACTCCAGAGACATCAAGTTGCCTATTATCTTTAAAAATGAGCCTTACCCCTAGAATTACGTGCTTGTCATCTTTAACTTTTTCGTAGCTTACAAATTCTTCTTTCACGAGAATTAATACTCCCCTTCCTACCATTCCTATCCTATCTCTACGATACACCCTCCAGTTCCATGATAAAATTTCTGCATCCATTATATCATTTCTCAGCCATGATTGAACTCCTATTACAATATCTGGTAAGTATATATCTATTAAATTAATTCTATTCCTTTCTTTACAATACTTCTACAGTTGACCACTAACAGTTTTATGTCATCCCTACGTGTTATCCAGTTCCCTGTTCTCTTAACACCGCTCCCCAGGCCACCCCGTTTCCCTATAACCCTTCTAAACAAATTTCCTAACTTATATGTACCACTGCGGTTTAAGTGAAGGCCATCTGAGCGCAGATCCCTATCTCCTACCCACCCATTAGGATCTAGAAATTTCACTCCCAGTTTCCCACATACCCACTCCATAGTCTCATTTAAATCCCCAATCACCTTCCAGTCAGTATCCCTCCTACACAGTATTCCACTGATAACAATCTCCGCTTCCTTAAACTTCACCCGTGCTGCATTTACCAGATCCCACACATCCTCAACTATGTTGGTACTTATACCTGCTTGTCTTACGTTGTTAGTACCAACGTGAAACACTACCACCTTCTCCTTTCCCTCCTCCTTCTCTTCTACTTTCCTCAACATCTGCCTTAACCTAATTCCTGGATAACACTCCACTCTGGTGCCCTTTCATCCACACACTTTCCCGACATGTCTAACGGTAGAATCTCCCATAAGCAGAGCCTCAACCCTACCCAACTCATTTGATCCCCTCCCCTCCTGGTCAGTCCTATCTTTCCTGACAGCTGCAGAAGCTACTTCCTCCCCCATTTTCGCCATCCCATGACCCTCTTCCACCTGTCTTTTCCTATCTACTACTCCACATTTCCCTTTCCTACCTTTTCCCTTTCTCCTACTTCCAAACTTCTCGGCAACAATTCCCTGTTCCTCATCTTCCCTCGTTTGTTCTACCTGCAGTGACTCGTACCGATTTCTCACCGACACCTGTCCTGAATTTTGATCCTGAATGGAGCCCTTAGCCTGCAATCTCCTTCCACTTTAAACATTAGACCACCTGTCTTCCACAATTCCCCCCTTCCCTTCCAATCCCTCTATTACACCTACTGTATCCTGTACATTGTTTGGAGGCCTACTTTCCTTCCTGTCCTCTGAGAGAATCCTAATTATCTCACTCAAGCTCTCCAACTCCTCCCTCATACTCCTTAATGCCTGGCCACACCCACAGTTCCTACACTCGCACTGCTTAGCCATTTTTCCTAAATAATGAAAAGAAAAGGAAAAAATAACATAACTTATTCTGTGCAAAATAAAAATGAAAGGAAAGAAATATTGTCTAGGTTAGTTCACAAGGATCACACGACAGTAAGTTATTTAATATAGGCTACTACTACACTACAATACTTCTTAATTGTACTATTTTTATTCCTACAACACGCTAACGCGATGAAAATTTCTATTAATTACTGGAAACAGAGAATAAGTCTACCCTAATTACAACAACAGAATTTTTAGTAAGAGAGTTACTACAGATACCGCAGAAACGGAACTATACTATACAAATATTTCACAGTAATAGAATAAACACACTACTTTCTAATAAGATGCTATAATACACTACAATAATTTTAAACTACGTTCAGACTAAGTACAGATACTTGTACGGCATGGACCCTTAATTGAATCATGTGACCTGCGACTATATCATGGACCGACGTCTAAACTTCTAAGTTACTTTAGAGTCATTGAGGATGATGACCGCAAGGAAAATGATGGTACAGTGGCATATGGCCTTAATCCAAGTCACTGAGGTTGATGACCCTATGACCATCCAAGTTTCTAAGCTGAAGGCTAAACACAATTAAGTTACATAGGTTGATGACCGAAGTTTCCACTTTACTAACCCCAGCACATTTAATGCTCAATCAATCAAAGTCAAATAATACAACGAAATCAACGCTCACAATACTTTGTGGCAGAAAAATCCATTACCTTCTGATATGTCCCCTTAGTCGTTACGTTATCATTTGAATATTCCCAGAAAAATAAACTAAGATTTCCAGAATGCATCTTCAAGTTATTCACTTGGTTTAAAGTTATTTCACAAATACGGTTTCCACTAAATTTAATAATTAAATGATTTAATGAATTTTAATAAACAACTAATTCTATCTCCGTGGACGAATGGTTTCTTTCACAAGTCCCTACTCAAATTCTGACGTTATTAATTTTAATTCGTTTGATGTTTATCATCTGTTGTTATCGTGCAGCTGGAAAAAGTTTACATCATTTATTTCCAGTATTATATCTTGTTTCATGACATCACACTTTAAATCTATTCTTTAGAAAACCTTTATTAATACTTGGATAACCCTAATATATAAGCACAAAACTAAAATCCGCATGAGTAACTCGTCGTACAATGTAAGCCGATTACGATGTCATATCTCATCATTACATTTCCATAGAGCTTTGTGCACCCCTCAAAATAAATCAGTCATCACTACCATCACTTTATATTTTGGACAACCCTGAAATTGGCTAACCTCGCTCATTACACTCTAACTTTGTGGTTTCAAATATACGTTACGATCTCAATTAAACAAATTCACAGTATCTAATCTACACGTTACTCCCGGATGAAAATTTCAAATAGTTCACGCAATTGATGATCTCCGTTGCCAAGAAATACAATCTCAATTTCAACACGTAACACACTACACAACTCCCGTTATTCTAACTGCCCCTTTCGATCAGGTGGCGGCATTGAAAACAAACGACCCTCCTTGCTGTGAGCTTTGATATGAAACACAGGTTAAGGTCATTCTTGACTGGCCTCTCAGAATGAAATCTTCGACTTAGCAAATAGAATTAAAATACGATATTCCTGACCAAACAGATATGCACATAGGTTTTACTTTTAAATGTCCTACAATAATTGTATACGTCGCAAATTATTACCTGCGTGGATTCTCTCGCTCTTTCCATCTCAAACATTATACAAAATCTTCCTCGGGCTCACACAAAAGTCCCGGGTTCACTACAGGCTTCCAATCACCTGATTCACAAATCCTATCTCAACTCGTACGACAAATCTAACCTCTTGTTTCAAAGTCGACGACTCTCACTGACAAAAGAACTGGAATCATAAAAAATCCTTCGAATCCACGACGCATAATTACGCACAAATACTTTAATAATGAACAACTTCGCATAAAATGATCTCGTATTTTAAAACTGGAATTTCACAAAAATGACTAACAAACTTTTCTGTCATTTATTGTCATTCAGGCACAGTTTGAACGGACATAGAATAGTATTACATTTCGTGACAAAATTCACCGATCTGCATTACTCAACACTACAGCGCTTCCATCCGATTGAAAATGGGTAACCACGGATTTCTTGCACCAACTCCATCAAAGTTCAAACTGAAAATTTTACGTCGAATAAAACATCTTAATTTGACATCACAAAATATAGGCAATAAATTCACGGAAATGACAATCTACTTTGGATGTGATATCGCTTCGAAACCCTCACTAATAACTTTTACAACATGCTACACTGCACTCTCAATATTTTAACAATTTATCCAATCAGGAAATAAAACAAATGACCTTTCGTCATATTTCTGACATTCACAAAAACTTACGGGTGACCAACTGCCTCATAAATACCCATTACAAATATATATATGTTTGACATAAAACAAGATAGAGAAGGCAGTATGATGACATTTCACCTACCTTAATTTTACGTCAGCTTCCATTTTGAACTCACCAGTAACCCTTCTATATTTATGTAATAATTTCTTTACACTTCTGGTTTGTTTGAGTCATTTTTCCTGAAAAATAAAGCATTAAAAAAAAGAAATTCCCTTCACTTGGTGTTTCGTTGATCGAACTCGCCTGATTGTATTTGTTGCCCGCACACGAATAACTTCTCTTTACCACAAAATATTATAAATTTTACAAAAACTACTTCGTTATCCTGACCGTCTTTTATCACATTACTTCTGCTATGAACAACTATCTCCACATGGAGTCAAGACCCAGCCACATCGGCAAAATCTAGGTTTGTAGTACTTAGTCTACTTTTTGACGATCGATTTACTGAACAGTTCAACCCTCTCTCTCACGCTTCAATGATACAAATGCAGGGGTTTCAATGTGGCGTCCCTTCTTATTTTATAGGAGCTATCCCCTCTCTCCAGGCACCTCTCTCTTGCCGCCAAGAAATTTGCATACTTTTTCCGACTTAATGGAACTGTATTTAAAAGAGTTTTGGCTGTAACCACGTACTTGCTACCTTGCTAGCTGCAGTGTTTATGAACATTTAAACTTTATTCTTACGATTTTAACTGGTTAAATGACCTCATTTGATAGGCACTATTTTCTGTCGACTTAGCGTGAGTAAAATAGACACGCACGTCCTTCTGAAATAATCCACAGATATGGCTTAGGAGTCTCAAATCCGTCTTACTAAAGACCAATTGTCTTATAAATAAATACAGGACCCTCATTATACTGCGTTCACTACTAATTCTTTTATTTAAATATATTTATTCAACATAAACTTTCTTTTGTATCCGTCCACTTTCCACACGTGCGGATGACGTCACGTATCATAGCGTGGGAAGGAAGGCAGCCACCCCCCTTGTCACGTGTCGCCTCTCAGATATATAAAAATTCGAGCTTCTTATTACAATTGACATGGGGCCTCCTGTAATAATTTTAATACTAAAAATTCTTAGGGCACAAAGGTCATGGGTTCAATAGTTTTCTGTGGTTTACCACTTCAGATTTCACTACATCTCTTTCAAAAGTACGCTTTGCACTGTGCAAATGTAGTTATCCTCAGCAGCTGGCTCCCAGGACAAGAACACTTGAAGTACTGTGTAGTTTTCCAATGCTGTAATGAGAAACATGTTACATCGGTATACAGAGTGTTCTAAATCATGTAGAAAATGAACGCGGGAGGGGAATCGTACACCCCAAAAAGGCACAAAAAGATGTGCCCTATTTTCGAACACCCTGTGCAGAGTGTGTGTTTTGTTCTAGAGTATTTAGTTGTGTCCTTCAGGATTGATATGGATAATTTCCATGTATGCCTTGGTGTAAGCGCTTTCTTGTCCTGGTTGTAGTAAATAGTTGATCACAAATACAGATAATGAGATTTTCTTTCCACTCTGATATGTTACATGTGTCGTGCATTAAAATTCGTTTGTTTGTGCAAAACAGAATTTGGGGTATTCATTGAATTTTAATTTGGGAACGCCAGGTTAGTTATATCGATTTGTACGATAAACGTTTCTCCCGAATTGATTTGTGCTAAGGAATCTTCCCCCTTACCCTGTACGCTGTTTTGTAGTCTAATTTTATAAATGTTGAGTTTTGTGTGATTACCATGAAACATGTTACTGTGACATATGTCTCTTAATTTTCCGGCTCCCTGGCTGAATGGTCAGCGTTTCGAGGGCCTTGGTTCGACTGTAGGCCGGGACGGGGAGTTTAGCCTCTTGCTCGGGATCAGGGTGTTTGTGATCGTCTAACATAGCCATGTATAAGCAACACATCGCACTACCAACCACCACAGAAATACGCAACAGTGAACATATCCGTCCAGAAATGTTTGTCGTCGGGAGGGGCATCGGGACGCAAAACTAGGCTTAATCCACATTAATACCTATCCTAGATAAATGGGAGAAAGTTCAAGAAAGAAGACTTAGGAGAAGAAGTAGAAGACATGTACCTGTTGTTTGTGAGCTTGCTTTCAGGACCCGGCCGGGTCGGGGATTTATCTTTCATTGGTTAATTCCTCTGGCTCGGGCTCTGGGTAAGTAGAGCCCCATTCTCATAGACACGCAGCTCGCCTACAGAGTGTCGACTGGAAAGACCAACCGCCTTACTAATAAAAAGTCCTTATACAGTTGTTTAACACTTGTGTAGTTATACAGTGAATAAACCCTGTATAAGCGTTTTATATTTTTCTTACTAATAAACGTGGTGTACGCATTGTATTACTATACAGCACGTATACACTCGTTCCAAGGCGTAGGAATCTCTTCCTGCAGTTCACTGGCGTTTTTCGCACGTTCACCGCATTTATGATCGCTTCTGCTGGTTATCTACGAGCAAAACTTTCCGGAAAGTCGCACAGTAGCACGGCATATCGAAAAGGCAGTGGCAACACAAAGTGAGACAGCTGGAAATTAGCTTATACTGATATCAACATTTCTTCAGCTTGCTTGTGTAATGAACGCCAAAAAATAAATGGAGAAGCTTAAGAAAAGGTCAATAGCTCCTAACTGGGATAGTACGGAAAACGTAAGCAATTGTAATTGAATCGGCGAGTTGAAAAGTGTACACATTCCAAAATACTTACTTTTCAGGAGAAAGGAAAACCTGTTTTGTAGCTAAAGGAAAGGTTTGATCAAAAAAGTTTATATCAGGCATTTATACATCATATTTCTGCGTATTCAACTACAAAGTATGGAAATCATATTACGTACGGTTTTCAAGTTATACCATTTTTTTATGTCGAGGAATATGTCCCTTTTTATACTCAAATTTGAGAAAGATCTTTGTAGAGGCAGATAATGTATTATACAGTAAACTCACAATTTCAAAAGTCTATTAAGCAGTAACACATTGAAAAAAAATACGCCCAACCCTCATTTCTTTTATCGTTATTCATTGTCATTCTGTGAGACAGCTGGAAATGGGCTTATATTAATATCAACATTTCTTCAGCTTGCTTGTGTAATGAACGCCAAAAAAAGAAATGGAAAAGCTTAAGAAAAGATCAACAGCTCCTCTCTGGGATAGTATGGAAAACGTAAGCAATTGTAATTGAATCGGCGAGTTGAAAAAGGTACGGTATACATTCCAAAATCCTTACTTTTCAGGAGAAAGGCAGAACTGTTTTGTAGCTTAAAAGGAAGGTTTGATCAAAAAAGTTTCTATTAGGTATTTATACATCATATTTCTGCGTATTCAACTACAAAGTATGGAAATCATATTACGTACGGTTATCTAGTTATACCATTTTTTATGTCGAGGAATATGTCCCTTTTTAGGGTACTCAAATTTGATAAAGATCTTTTATAGAGGCAGATAATGTATAATAAACCCGCAGTTTCAAAAGTTTATTAAGCAGTAAAATATTATTACACAAAAATACGCCCAACCATCCTTTCTTTTGTCGTTATTCATTGTCGTTCCGTGAGACAGTTGGAAATGGGCTTATATTGATATCAACATTTCTTCAGCTTGCTTGTGTAATGAACGCCAAAAAAGAAATGAAAAAGCTTAAGAAAATCAAAAGCTTCTATCTGGGGTATTTCGGAAAACGTAAGCAATTGTAATTGAATCGGCGAGTTGAAAAGGGTACGGTACACATTCCTAAAACCTTACTTTTCAGGAGAAAGGAAACACTGTTTTGTAGGTTATAAGAAAGGTTTAATCAAAAAAGTTTCTATTAGGCATTTATACATCATATTTCTGTGTATTCAACTAAAAGTATGGAAATCATATCACGTACGGTTTTCAAGTTATACCATTTATTATGTCGATGAATATGTCCCTTTTTTGGGTACTCAAATTTGATAAAGATCTTTGTAGAGGCAGATAATGTATAATAAACTCGCAATTTCAAAAGTACGGTATATTAAGCAGTAACACATTATTAAACAAAAATACGCCCAAGCATCATTTCTTTTATAGTCATTCATTGTCATTACGTCTCTTTAAAGTGTTTTACGGTACTTTACGAAGATGTCTAGCCTCCATAACCTCTGAATGGTGTATGTCTTCTATGTTTAAAATACCGTGAAGATCATCAACGTTATCGTCCATTCTTTCAATGTGTGTTCTATGTTATATGGATAAGTCGAATATTTCACCACGATTATATTACTGTAGACAATAAATACCACGATAATAAACTGCTCACTCGTTTCTTTTTCCGCTACTCGCTGCTATACAGCGCTTATAGAAGGGTACTGGTCTGTACAACCAATTCAATGAATAACTATAACAGATGTATACACAGAAGAAGGGGAGGGGATCAAATGAGGTGGGTAGGGTTGAGGCTCTGGTCATGAGGGATTCCATCGTTAGACACGTGGGGAAAGTGTGTGGAGGAAAGGGTACCAGGGTAGAGTGTTATCCAGGAATTAGGTTGAGGCAGATGTTGAGGAAAGTAGAAGAGAGGGAGGAGGGGAAGGAGAAGGTGGTAGTGTTTCACGTTGGTACCAACAACGTAAGGCAAGCTGATATAAGTACCAACATAGTTGGAGATGTGTGGGATCTGGTAAATGCAGCACGGGTGAAGTTTAAGAAAGCGGAGATTGTTATTAGTGGAATACTGTGTAGAAGGGATACTGACTGGAGGGTGATTGGGGATTTAAATGAGACTATGGAGTGGGTATGTGGGAAACTGGGAGTGAAATTTCTAGATCCTAATGGGTGGGTAGGAGATAGGGATCTGCGCTCAGATGGCCTTCATTTAAACCGCAGTGGTACGTATAAGTTAGGAAATTTGTTTGGAAGGGTAATAGGGAGGTACATTCAGGGAAACGGGATGGCCTAGGGAGCGGTGATAAGGGAACAGGGAACTGGAAATCAAGTAGGGATGACATAAAATTGTTAGTGTTGAACTGTAGAAGTATTGTAAGGAAAGGAATAGAATTAAGTAATTTAATAGATATATATTTACCAGATATTGTAATAGGAGTTGAAGCATGGCTGAGAAATAATATAATGGATGCAGAAATTTTCTCACGGCACTGGAGTGTGTATCGTAGAGACAGGATAGGAAGGGTGGGAGGTGAAGTGTTCATTCTGGTGAAAGAAGAATTTGTAAGCTACGAAAAAGTTAAAGATGAGACACATGAAATTCTAGGTGTAAGGCTCATTTCTAAAGATAATAGGCAACTTGATATATTTGGAGTGTACAGATCGGGAAAGGGTAGCACTGACGCGGATTCGGAATTATTTGATAGGATAGTCAGCTATGTGGGAAACGACATGGAAAGAAATGTGATTGTAGCGGGAGATCTGAATTTGCCAGATGTCAATTGGGAAGGAAATGCGAACGACAGGAAGCATGACCAACAAATGGCAAATAAGTTAATATGGGAAGGACAGCTGATTCAGAAAGTGATGGAACCAACCAGAGGGAAAAATATACTGGATGTCGTGCTGATAAAACCAGATGAGCTCTATAGGGAAACTGAAGTAATAGATGGTATTAGTGATCATGAAGCTGTTTTTGTGGTAGTTAAAAATAAATGTGATAGAAAGGAAGGTCTTAAAAGTAGGACTGTTAGGCAGTACCATATGGTTGATAAAGCAGGCAAGAGGCAGTTTCTAAAAAGTAATTATGATCGGTGGAAAACGGTAAACAAAAATGTAAACAGACTCTGGGATGGGTTTAAAGAAATTGTTGAGGAATGCGAAAACATGTTTGTACCATTAAGGGTGGTAAGGAATGGTAAAGACCCACCTTATTATAATAGAGAAATAAAGAGACTAAGAAGGATGTGCAGACTGGAAAGAAATAGAGTTAGAAATGGCTGTGGAAGTAAGGAGAAATTGAAGGAACTTACTAGAAAATGGAATCTAGCAAAGAAGGCAGCTAAGGATAACATGATGGCAAGCATAATTGGCAGTCATACGAATTTTAGTGAAAAATGGAAGGGTATGTATAGGTATTTTAAGGCAGAAACAGGTTCCAAGAAGGACATTCCAGGAATAATTAATGAACAAGGGGAGTGTGTATGTGAGGATCTTCAAAAGGCAGAAGTATTCAATCAGCAGTATGTAAAGATTGTTGGTTACAAGGAAAATGTCGAGATAGAGGAGGAGACTAAGGCCAGAGAAGTAATAAAATTTACATATGATAACAATGACATTTACAATAAGATACAAAAGTTGAAAACTAGAAAAGCTGCTGGAATTGATCAGATTTCTGGGGATATACTAAAGACAATGGGTTGGGATATAGTACCATATCTGAAGTACTTATTTGATTATTGTTTGGTCGGAGGAGCTATACCAGATGAATGGAGAGTTGCTATAGTAGCCCCTGTATATAAAGGAAAGGGTGATAGACATAAAGCTGAAAATTACAGACCAGTAAGTTTGACATGCATTGTACGTAAGCTTTGGGAAGGCATTCTTTCTGATTATATTAGACATGTTTGCGAAATTAATAACTGGTTCGATAGAAGGCAATTCGGTTTTAGGAAAGGTTATTCCACTGTAGCTCAACTTGTAGGATTCCAGCAAGATATAGCAGATATCTTGGATTCTGGAGGTCAAATGGACTGTATCGCGATTGACATGTCTAAAGCATTTGATAGGGTGGATCATGGGAGACTACTGGCAAAAATGAGTGCAATTGGACTAGACAAAAGAGTGACTGAATGGGTTGCTATATTTCTAGGAAATAGATCTCAGAGAATTAGGGTAGGTGAAGCTTTATCTGACCCTGTAATAATTAAGAGGGGAATTCCTCAAGGCAGTATTATCGGACCTTTATGTTTTCTTATATATATAAATGATATGAGTAAAGGAGTGGAATCGGAGGTAAGGCTTTTTGCGGATGATGTTATTCTCTATAGAGTGATAAATAAGTTACAAGATTGTGAGCAACTGCAGCGTGACCTCGAAAATATTGTGAGATGGACAGTAGGCAATGGTATGATGATAAACGGGGTTAAAAGTCAGGTTGTGAGTTTCACAAATAGGAAAAGTCCTCTCAGTTTTAATTACTGCGTTGATGGGGTGAAAGTTCCTTTTGGGGATCATTGTAAGTATCTAGGTGTTAATATAAGGAAAGATCTTCATTGGGGTAATCACATAAATGGGATTGTAAATAAAGGGTACAGATCTCTGCACATGGTTATGAGGTTGTTTAGGGGTTGTAGTAAGAATGTAAATGAGAGGGCATATAAGTCTCTGGTAAGACCCCCAACTAGAGTATGGTTCCAGTGTATGGGACCCTCACCAGGATTACCTGATTCAAGAACTGGAAAAAATCCAAAGAAAAGCAGCTCGATTTATTCTGGGTGATTTTCGACAAAAGAGTAGCGTTACAAAAATGTTGCAATGTTTGGGTTGGGAAGAATTGAGAGAAAGAAGAAGAGCTGCTCGACTAAGTGGTATGTTCCGAGTTGTCAGCGGAGAGTTGGCGTGGAATGACATTAGTAGACGAATAAGTTTGAGTGGCGTTTATGAAAGTAGGAAAGAATACATGAAGATAAAGTTGGAATTCAAGAGGACAAACTTGGGCAAATATTCATTTATAGGAAGGGGGGTTAGGGATTGGAATAACTTACCAAGGGAGACGTTCAATAAATTTCCAATTTCTTTGAAATCATTTAGGAAAAGGCTAGGAAAGCAACAGATAGGGAATCTGCCACCTGGGCGACTCCCCTAAATGCAGATCAGTATTGATTGATTGATTGATTGAGAAGGCTTATACACTGTTTATTAGTAACGAATTTAACACAAACGGTGTATAAACGTTGTATAAATGTTATACACCATTTATTAGTAAGACGGCAAATGTCACATGGCATTATTAGCCCATACTGGAAAAAATTCTGAAAATTTTATTATAAGTTATCAGTCTTATTAACCTCGTACGGGTCCTTGGCTGAATGGTCATCTTAGAGGCCTGCGGTTCATAGGGGCCCGGGTCGAGTCCTGGTCCGATCGGGGATTTACCCGCGTCTTATTTATTCCTCTGGCACGGGGACTGGGTTTTTGTGTTCGTCTTAACAAACACCTCTTCATCTACACACAACCACCCCAGAAACACACAACAGTAAATACATCTTTCCACACATGTTTGGCATCAGATCGTGAAACTAGGCGTAATATATACAAAGTGTCGACTCCTAGTAATTGGGGAAAGGCCAAGAGGAAGAAGAAGAAGAAGATGAAGAAGAAGAAGAAGAAGAAGAAGAAGAATGTTGTCTTAATACCCTCGATTGCGTAATTTTTCTAGGTGCTAACAAGGACATTTTAAAATAATCTTAGTCGGATGCTTGTTTATATGACAAAGGGTGGCTGTGCTAATAACTGCCATTATGTTCCATAACGTCGTTGTTTCTGTAGACACAGTGAAGTTGTTGTGACTCATACGTAACAACTTTTATGATAAATTACATCATTACCTTTATTAAGAGATATGGTGGAAGGTTATGGTTATTTCTCCGTGCAACAGTATTATTTCCAGCTCATACAAAATACAGTACATGACGTGTAAACAAATATGATTCCCGCTTTTGTAGCAGTATTTCCTCTTACGCTGCTCACCTTTTTATGTCGATAAATGTGTAGTTTAAACTTCAGTCTGTACTGAAATAATTACAACTTGAGAATTCAATTTGCGTTACAAATAACGAAATTATAATTTGAAGCAGGAACGTGGCAGGCAAGAAAACCAGATAGTTATGAAACGTATGCACCACCTCAACATTCAGACAGTGAAATATTAGATCTAAACTTGCGAAATTTGGCCAAGTGTGCGGACATCAATGTCTGTTCGGATCTATTAGGCCAGGGCCTCTCAATCGCCCAAAATCTCACGCGTGCAGATCGAGGCGCAAGAGCTCCGTGCACTGTGCATCGGTGCCGCTCGGTATGGCTCGGATCAACGCTTCGTCTCTGGGCTACTCGGCTCTACTCGGCTATACTCGGCTCAACTCAGCCCGGATTTGGAGCGCTACGGCGCAAGTGGGGCAGAGGGAGACAGGCGGAGCGAGCGAGACAGGCGTGAGGAAAGAGAGAGTAAGCGCTATTGCTCCAAATCGAGGAGCGGGGGGTTTGCACCCTGGTCAACCAAGCCAAGTCGTCTTTTGCACCGTGCACAGTGCATGCACCACGCGCATGCACCCTGAGAGCCCCTGTATTAGGCTAACCAGCACATCAAAAATGTACTGCCAAATAAAATTCCCGGAAATGGTTTCACATTCTACCTGAGCTCAACAAGGAGCTCTACGAAAAGTTTGATGGGGTGTAAATCAGCATGAGAAAGAGAAGAATGATGGTTTATGGGCACCTCAAAAGAATACGGACTGACAGCTTGACGAATGAAATGCTCATCTTTCAAGTAAGAAAAATGCAAACTCGTCTCCTCATAGCGAGGTGGTGCAGTTCTTTTCAGGCACACCCCAATGGAGGTGAGCTGCATGTACCATTTCAAGCACATGCCAGTCCTCCTGCCATTATTAAATTTCTGGCATTACCGGCAACCAAACCGGGGCCCCCGAGGACGGCAGCTAATAACACTAACCGTTACGCTACGGAGGCGAAGTAAAATTTGCACATTTTCTGGCAACAAGATGTGCACTTGTAATTGAAGAGGGCAAACATGACATAGGTTAGAGTGAGTTTTAGGATGAAAGTTTCAGGAGTAAGGGATTCAAAGAAAGGCCTAAGATTTTTTGCAGAAGATCGGCTGGGAGGAAGACAGAGGGTGAAAGGAAAGAAGCAAGGAAGGAACACCTTGAATGAAACGCTGTCGAGTTTTTGTAGCCAATAGATGGCTCTGTCAAATAAGAAGAAAAAGAAGAGTAGTATACGCAGTAAGTGAAAGTGAATCAAGGTGCATTGAAGCTAATGCAGTGAGCTCACACTTGTGATCAACGGTATTCCGTAGGAAAGAAGTCATCGCTCAGACGAAACTTTTACTTCGGTCTGATTTTAGACCAACTTTGCTATCCGGGAGTGAAAGCTGGGTGGACTCAGGATATCTTATCCATAAGATGGAAGTAGCGTACATTAAGTATTAGCAAGATTGGCTGTTGGTACAGGAAGGTGGGTACTTGGAATGAGAAGATAAATGCAAATTATAAATGAACGTAATGGATGAAGATGTAGTGATGGTGCGGCCTCAGTGCTGGGGTCATGTGAGGCGAATGAAGGAGGATGGATTACCTAGGAGAACAATGGACTCGGCCTTTGAGGATAAGAGAAGCAGGAGGAGACCAAGACGACGATGTTTAGACTCAGTTTTAATTATTTAAACGAGTCCACGGGGATGGTTGCGAACAGATTACTTTTTGGGGCGGTTAGTTAATTACTGAGGCTTTCAGACTGGATGCTGAAAGGCATAACAGTCCAAAACAGAGATATATATGTTGGTCAATATATACAGTGCATAACAGTCTTGTTTGTACACCCACTTAGCAGATATTATGTCTTTATAATTTCTAAATAGTACTTAACCAACGCACGAGACTTGGATAAGTTATTGCACAAGGTGTTGAGAACTTGATGTTAGCGATCGAAAGTCTCGGTACATCATTTTAAAAGAATAGGAGTGGCAGTGGCCTATTTGCTTGCAACAGTCTTGTTTGTACACGTTCACTACCTTGTATTCGCTCGGGAACACTCCTAGTTAGCTGGTGTGTATCTGTGCTGTGCTAGTGTGTATAGTTTCGCAGTTAGTGCACCAGGCCGTGTGTTGCATAATGGGTAAAAGAACAGAGTTAAGTGACGAACTAAAAATGTAATTGTATCTCTCGGATTGCAAGGTTATTCTCTGTGTGAAACCGGACGCAAAGTAAATAAGCCGCATTCCACAATACACCGTGTGTTGAACAAATTCAGATATAGAGGAACCACAAAGAATTTCCCTAGAAAAGCAAAAGAAAAGATACTGAATAGGCGAGATGAACGTTATAACGTGAAACAAGTAAAACAGAATCCACAATTAAGTGTGCCTAAGATCCGCGTAATGGTGGAAGAAAGTAACGAAGAAGAAAATGTCAAGTCAGACAATTCGTAGGTTACTATGGTAATATGATTATCACGGTAGACGACAAGGGAAAAGGCCATTTGTTACTAAGAAAAATCGACAAGCTAAAATGAAATTTTGCAAGGAGTATGAAAACAAGGATTGTACATTTTGAAACAAAGTTATTTGGTCAGCCTACACTAAAATATCTCTATACAGTTCGGATGGAAACAGTTATGTATGGAGACAAGTAAATACAGCCAATTAACCTGCAAATACTCTACCCGCCGTAAAATATGGAGGTGGATCAATTATGATTTGGGGGGGGGGGTGCATATCGTCTTCTGGAGAGAGAAATCAATGGCATCATGGACAGATGGGGTTATTTAAACATTTTAAAGAACAACGTCAAGCAGAGTGTAGTAAAAATGGAGTTGAGGTCTCGCTACATCCTTCAGCAAGACAATGACCCCAAGCACATAGGTGATATTTGCAAGCAGTGGCTGATATGAAACGTACCAACGCAACTGCGAACTCCTGCCCAATCCCCTGACTTGAACCCCATAGAACATTTACGGGTCGATATAAAAAGAAGGGTTCATGCAGGGACACCTCAATCACTTGAGCAGTTAAGAAGTAGGCCTATAGTCAACGAAGAATGGGGTAAAACCGACCCAAAATATGTGAGAAACTGGTTCATTCCATGCATCGAAGGTGCAAGGCAGTTCTCAAGACCAGAGGATACTCATCAGGGTATTAAATCTAAGGTAACAAGTGCTTTTGAGTGAACTTTTAATTTCCTTCTGTAAGTGTACAAACAAGATTGTTGCACGATGAAACGCCCGGTTTTGGTATATTGCTTGTATTTGTATTAAATTGTAAGATCACAGATCTGTTTTATATTATTTACATTGTTTATTAGTGTATCTATTACGATATTGGCAATACAATACAACACAATTATTGTATACAAAAGTTTAACCGTTATTTCGTTGCAATAAGCTGGTGTACAGTACAAACAAGACTGTTATGCACTGTATAATATACGTTTGTATACTGTACGTTGAGTCCTCAGGTCGAAATCTGGTTAGACCCTTAACAAATTAACCGTGGGCAGTCATAGATGCTGAAGAGGCTTATTACGGTAATGAGGCGTGAAACAGTCCCGCGCTACTTTCTTCAACAACCCAAAGGTGCTGTTACGCACTCGTCTACCAAGCCTGCAGAACTTTACATGCACCAACCGACACTATACGTGACACTTATGCACCATCCATCACAGGGACTAAGTACAAGAGAGTGGTATGACTAGTATAGTTGAAATGCCTGCTCATAAATCCAAGGAGAACACTGAGGCAGATCAGTGAAAGTAACCAACCTGTTCAGTCAACAAAGACATCGTGTTCTGTAAAAATTTCATCTCACCAGAAATGGATCTGGACAACCTGCGTAATGTCCGGTGGTATCATGTAATATAACCACAGATAAGGAAACTGGATCGTTACTTTTTTACACAGAAATAAAATGAGAAGAGGAAACTACAGAAAGAGGGATTTAAAAAATAATGTTTTAAGAATGGAAGCATTTCAAGAAAGAATGAAAAGCAATCCCGGTCCAATGTGGTCTGAGGAGAGAGAAATAAAGCATAGTGCAATGATGAAAGGATAGTGGAAAAACTTTTGAAGTGATGTAGTGAACTCTGAAGTGGTTTACCAAGACTGCGATCTATAAATTGTATTTATAACCACAATGAAAATATGCCTTTCACATTATAAGGAAATCACTAAATAGTCTTAAAATTCTATTTATCTCAATTTCCTATTCGTGCGGCATTGATCTTGTCGCTGGATGTCTCAGTTTGGTGTCCGGACATTTGTGGTCATCACAAAATCACGGACATTTGCGGTCACTGCAGCAGGGGGTGGTCCTCATTAGCTTAATCTCGGAGTATCCCCGCTAACTTGCCTGAGCACCTGCTCGCTCCTTGCAGATCATGTTCCGAGCTTTCAGTAGAGAGATAGCGTGGAATGACATCAGTAGACGAATACATTTTAGTGGTGTCTTTAAAAGTAGGAAGGATCACAATATGAAGATAAAGCTGGAATTCAAGAGGACAAATTAGGCAAATATTCGTTGATAGGAAAGGGAATTAGGGATTGGAATAACTTACCAAGGGAGATGTTTAATAAATTTCCCACCGGGCGAGTTGGCCGTGCGTGTAGAGGCGCGCGGCTGTGAGCTTGCATCCGGGAGATAGTAGGTTCGAATCCCACTATCGGCAGCCCTGAAAATGGTTTTCCGTGGTTTCCCATTTTCACACCAGGCAAATGCTGGGGCTGTACCTTAATTAAGGCCACGGCCGCTTCCTTCCAACTCCTAGGCCTTTCCTATCCCATCGTCGCCATAAGACCTATCTGTGTCGGTGCGACGTAAAGCCCCTAGCAAAAAAAATCCACTTTCTTTGCAATCATTTAAGAATGGACTAGGAAAACAACAGATAGGGAATCTGCCATCTGGGCGACTGCCCTACATGCAGATCAGTACTGATTGATTGATTGATTGATCAAAATTTTTCTCTCGCGGGCATTATTTAGAGACTGATACTTTCAGACTCAAACACAATCGAAACTTCGTGGTGTAAGTATTTACTGTTGTGTGCTGTAATGGATTTGTATGTATGTTCAGTCCGTTACTGCTAACGCTGGTGGGATCCTCAACACCTCTGCCATCAGCTGTCATAGATGGCCTAGGCATCACTGAAGAGGCATAGTAGGGAAATGAGGAGTGGGGTAGTTTCCCGTTGCTCTCCTCACCGAGCCAGAAGTTGTTATTACATATAAATCTGCTAAGCCCACTGATATGCATATATCAACCGACCCTATGAGCAACATTTTTACACCATTCATAGCAGGGACAGGCTACATAAGGAATGGTATTCCTTTTTCTTGCTAGGGGCTTTACGTCGCACCGACACAGATAGGTCTTATGGCGACGATGGGATAGGAAAGGCCTAGGAGTTGGAAGGAAGCGGCCGTGGCCTTAATTAAGGTACAGCCCCAGCATTTGCCTGGTGTGAAAATGGGAAACCACGGAAAACCATCTTCAGGGCTGCCGATAGTGGGATTCGAACCTACTATCTCCCGGATGCAAGCTCACAGCCGCGCGCCTCTACGCGCACGGCCAACTCGCCCGGTAATGGTATTACTAGCATCGCCCATACCTCAGTCACTTTCATATTGTCAAAGCCAAGGATAAGACAGAGACAGATCTATGAAAGTAACAAAATTGCTCTAGCCAATACCAGGAGACATAGTGCACTGTAAACACTAGGTCCTGCCAGCAAAGGCATGTAATGGATTTGACAGTTACTAATGAGACAAATGGTTATATGTACAGAAAGTATAGGGTAAGTAAACATGAAATCATCACCTGGGTGAGAAGAACAAGTCATGTCACGTTTTTGCCAACATACAATTCTGTATATGTTACATATATATTCTATTCTATTTGCTATCCGGCCAACTCTTGTCCTCTTCCGACCCCCACGGTACGATGTTTGCCAAGCCCAGGCAGTCTTACAGTTTCACGTCCTTTGTGGCCTTTCACTTCTTGTTCCCTAAAAGAGAGCCGTGCCCATTCGATTTATTTTCCGGTGAGTTTTAAGGAAGGATGGCGGCATCGTTCTACTTTCTCATAAGAACAGAAATCACCACCATCACGAAAAGGTCCCGTGGCTACCACTATACAAACAGTCACGCAGATATACAAGCTCGTATATTTGATGTTTAAACTCTAATACACCACAAAGTGAATTATATATACAAACATGACAGGCTAATTAAAAAAATAAGTTTCCTATTTCTTTATCGTGCAATAATTAAAGGTAGGCCAAGGTAAAATACACTGTTTTATTCCGCACCAGTCCTTCGTTTTTAGAAAAATTAAAAGTTAATTCATCGTTAATTAATTTAATTAATTAATTAATTAACATATACTTCCAGAAAAAACAACTGGACAGATTACTCCTATTTCTCGCAAAAATGAAGAAAGAGGAGAAAAGTAAATTTTAAAATGTTACAAAATGATACACTGTGTTCTTCTTCTTCTTTACGATGAGGCCTGCTAAGGACCACGTGTCAATTTCAATTCATCCTTCTTTACTGAGACTATCAAAATTTGTTTAGAAATTCCTAGTCGCCATAAAGTGCCCATGTCCCTTGAGGCGGTAGAGATGGGATCCCACGCTGAGTCCGAGGGAAAACAGATCCCGGATGGTAAACAGATTAAGAAAGAAAGATGAATAATAATTAATTAATTAATTAATTAATCAGCCAGCTAGAGACCACGATAAGTTTCATTACACATTCTGTGTAAGTTTTCATTAGCTCGCTGTGTCGAGCAAAACGTTCATCCGACCACTTGGCACCAGTGTCCCAATTCACACCCCGGAAAGTCAAATAAGTCACAAGGTTTTTTTCTGAAAAGGTCTCGTTTTTGCGCGTCATCTGGTCGTAGGCCCATTTCTTCGAGGTCTTCCTTGACGTTGGCGTACCAGGAAATTGATGTTTTCGGATTTGAGTCGAACTTGTTAAAAATGCGTGTTCTCCACCGAGAGTCACCCGTCCGTCTAAGGTGACCATAGAATTAAGCCCTGCATTTGCGCATTATGTCCGTGATTTTCTCTACCTTAGAGTAGATATCTTGCCTGGATTTTCTTTTGTACATACCGTCTTTGTAGTGTGGGCCAAGAATGTTATGGGGAATCTTTCTCTCTTTTTGCTCTAACTTAGCGATCGCACCTTTCTGAGAGAGGATAAGACATTCTGACGCATAGGGAGATACTGGCTGGCTTGACGACAGTGTTGTAATGGTGAATATTGGTATTTATAGGAAAGCTCCTTTTGTTATATATGTTCCGGGTGGTTTGGAAAGCTACCTCCATTTATTATTATTATTATTGTACCGGGCGGTACACCTCTACTCTGTTTATTTAAAAGTTGCGCCAGTTGAAACTCCTCTTCTGGAGGAAGGTTGAACTTTATCTATTCTATTAATTCTCTACTTTCTCAGAAGATGTCACCACGTGGAAAATTTTGAGTTTTTGAACTGTGTCACTTTTGATGTGTTTTTGTTTCGCTTGAAGTAAGAAGTGTGAACTTTCTCTTCTAGAGGACACTACTGAAGAATTACAATAGTGCAACCTAGTGCGAAATCAAAGAACTATTTTGTTGGAGAAATTTTTATTTCAAAAGTTTGTTTCTTGTTAAATTTCTTTCTGTTATTGTTTAAGTTGGCTGTATACCCCTCTTTTTCCCCTTAGTTTGGATCTAGCCAATCCCGAATTTCTTTAATTAATTTTCCACCAATAATGTGTTTCTTTTTCCTCTATGTAGGGGTTTCTTTTCCCGAACCAATAAAGATTTTGTGGGAGGGTGTTTTATTTCCCCTAACGCCTAGAATCTTCCGCGAGAGGATATAAACTGCTGATTTTGGGGTCTCCGGGCCACTTCTGTTCCATCTTTCTGTGTATTAAGTACATAGCAGGAGGCGGGAAGCGCCTCTTTCCTCGGCAGCGATCTACTACCAGGTAATGGCCTATTAATATCTTCTTTTCTTGCTAGGTCGGCAGTTTAACTCTCGCGGCGGGTTCGAAGCGTTTTCCATCATGTAACCTTTTCCTAAAATGTAACTACTCTTTTCTTCTTTTTCTTGTAAAGTTACATATTGGGATAGAGAGTGCTAACCCTCTCGAGCTCCCACTCACATTTGTTTTGAGGTGAACTTATTTTCTCAAACTTTTCTTCGTTTATGTAATGTAAAGTGTTCTTCTCTAAGTCACCTCTGTAGTATGGGATTAGCCCTTGCGTTAGTGGCCCAGAGCCAGATTAGGTTTTAAAAGCAAAGTGTATTAGGAGTGCAAGTTCGCCTCCTCTCAAGTTGTATTTTAGAGGTCATGTATTAATCTTTTCTCACCTAATAGACCTCAGTAGGTTGGGTATTTTACCCCTGTGTATATGTCCTTTGAGGACAACTTGAAAGTTGAGTTTGGTGTGGCCTGGGAGAGGCTTAACTTTAAGAGCGAGTGGCTCTTTTCTAAAACTGAGAGTTGTATGCCTCGAGGAGGCTTTGCTGTGTAATTTGGAGCAAAGGCTCCAGGGTTTGAGTGGGGTCTTCTGCCCCTTTTGTTAAAATTGGTATATCGTAAAGTTGAGCTAGTTGCTCAAGAATTGTGTTTTCAGGGCTCGAAGCCCAAATTCTTTAATCCCTGTAATTGTACATTTCAAGTTGTATTTCGGCTACTAAGTACCTGTTCTATTTGTTGTTACCTAATTTTGAAAAGAAAATATAACCTTGTTAAATTTTAAAATTTAATTTCTCTTTAGTAGCTTGAGACCTATTCACCACCCGGCACCTTCTTTCATGCTTAACTACCACAAAAACTCGGTAACAAGTGGTAGCAGAGCGTGGTTGAATGGGTCTCAATTTAGCCCCTTTTGACGGCTAAACATTGCTTTGATTCGAACTCTAACAATTTTCTCAGTTGCTGGAATTTTTTGAGTTTTTCAAAATTGTTCTGTCATCATGCCCGGCCCTCGCGATGTTCTCCTCCTTAACTACTTGCGCAAAGAGGAGTTGATATATGAGTTAACTATCAGAAACGTTCAATCTGGAGGCACGGTTGCAATAGACACTAACAAGCTTAGAGAGTCCCTTGATTTGCCCATTTCCATCCCCAATTTGGGAGAGAAAGAAATTGACGACTCTCTTTCCACGATTGTCGAGAATATTACTGGGCTAGCATCGGTAGTCAGCTTTTTTGATGAGAACGATCCGTCTCCTAATCAAATTAAGCGTGTGCAAGGCAGGCTGTATCACTTTGCAAATAGAGTTAATGATCTATTGTCTCTAAAGGTGAATGACGTTCAGAGGAAGCAAGCTAATACGCTCCTTGAAACTATTTCTGAATTGTCTAATAAGGTCACTCAATTGCTAACCGGCGAAGTTCCTCCCAAAACTGATCAACCCGCCACGGTGAATGTAGGTAACGAGGAAGAGCCTCCTCAGGGAGAAGTCAATAGGATAACCGTTGCTGCTCAAACTATCTCTGCCCCATCGAACAACGAATCTGAACGCCGTGCGTCATTGAGTAACATCCGCTCTGAATTAACTTCCTTGCCCTTGAAACCTTTAACGACTATGACACCTGGGTTCAGCAGCTTGCCTCATCCATTGGCAATGTTGCTTAGAGGTATCTCTAAGTTTTCCGTCAACACCACCAGTGACGTAATTTCATTTTTAAGATTTCTAGTGGAATTTCAGGATCATGCCCTTGTGTTTTCTCTTTCCCCATGTCAAATTTTGCAAATTATCTATCCTTATGCTATTGGTGTTCTATCTGACAAAATAGTTAGAGCCATTGCCGAGCAATCTTCTATTGAGGATTTCCACGCCCATTTGCTAGCTAACTTCATCCCGGCTAGGGCCAGGTCCTCCCTTATTCAGAAATACTATTATCGGGTACAGCGCTTGGATGAAAACCTGGCAGACTTCATCCAAGATATTAAGTTTTATACTAGGGTGTTTGCTCTCCACTT
Organism: Anabrus simplex; assembly: GCF_040414725.1. NCBI lineage: Eukaryota > Metazoa > Arthropoda > Insecta > Orthoptera > Tettigoniidae > Anabrus > Anabrus simplex. The sequence continues at coordinate 177,429,196 of NC_090266.1, forward strand.
CCCTGAGGATCAGATCGTGCAAGCTATTGTTGAAGGGATTTCACCACCCTACAGGTCATATTTGTGTTTCGCGGCGTGCCCGCAAACCTTCTCTGAACTGGAAGCATTAGCCGTCTCTGCGGAAGGAGTTAGGTATGCCGATTCCTTGCGTGTGGCGAAAGAACCCCCGCCTTCCTTTAGTAACACTCGGCCTCCACCTCGCCGACCAGTCAATCCCCGTAAATGTTATGCTTGTGGGTCGCCTGACCATCTGCGGAATAAGTGTCCTCTGATCAAGTCAAGTGGGACAAGGAATGGAGTAGGGTCATCACAAGGCTGTTTTAAGTGTGGGGCCTTCTCACATATCGCCAAGAATTGCCCAAACTCAAATAGCACCCCCTCCTGCTCAACTTCTGGTGCAAATTCCAGCTATTCCAATAATAAAAAGTGACTAGTGGCGTCGGCTGAGCCGACTAATCCATCTTCCCGAGACTTAGCCCCTAGTAAACAGGTTGTAAATGCAGAGAACGACCAGCCTTCAAATTCATCTTTTGAATGCCCTAAAGAGTGTCTTAGGATTGCGGCGGATACCCCCGCACCTGTTCCTTTTCTTAAGATTGAGTTAAATAACGAGCCTATAACAGCTCTCTTAGATTCAGGCAGTGTTTGTTCCATTATTTCGGCTGATTGGTATTCTAAATTGAAATCTGTTTGTAAACTCCCTGACTATGTCTCTTCTCCTGTTCAATATGTTTCGGCTAATTCATCTCCATTAGAAATTCTAGGTTCCATACATGTCAAAATTCGGGTTTTTAAGTTTACATGGAAGATCAAATTGTTTGTGGCCAAGCGTTTGTCTTGCCCCATCATATTGGGAGCGGACTTCATTTCTCACAATGGTCTTGTGCTCGATCTCCAGAGTAGGTCGTGCATATTCAAATTTGCGTCCAATTGTAGAATTCCCTTGTTAAAGTGTAATTCTGTATCATGTTCATCTATTTCGCCTACCCAGGATGAGATGTTGTTAGACCTTAGACATCTACCTGAGGAGCAGGCTGATAGTATTCGGAAACTGTGTCAGTCGTTTCCCGAGGTGTTCTCTGATACTCTTGGTGTTACTGACCTTATTGAATACAAAATTGAGGTCACGGATTCAATTCCTGTCCGTTTTCCACCGTATAGGCTATCTCCACCTAAAATGAAGGCTCTGAAAGAAATCATCGATCAGATGTTGAAGGATGGTATTATTAGGCCCTCTAAGTCAGCGTATTCTTCGCCTATTTTTCTAGTCCCGAAACCCCAAGGAGGCTTCAGGCCTGTCATTGATTACAGGGCTCTCAATCGGAAGGTGGTGTTGCAATCTGTGCCCCTTCCCGACCTTCATTCTTGCTTTTCATGGTTTCGTAAGGCCAAGTTCTTCACCATCTTGGACTTGAATCAGGCCTATAATCAAATTCCTCTTGCCGAAGAGTCTAAACATCTTACAGCGTTTGCCACGGACTGGAATTTATATGAATACAAGCGCGTGCCTTTCGGGCTCCCCACGGGGGCAGCTGTGCTCACTAGGCTACTAGATAGGGTCTTTTCCGACATCAAATTTGAGTACTTATATCACTATTTGGATGATGTCGTCGTATTTTCCGAAACCTTTGAAGAACATCTAGATCATTTGCGAGAAGTTCTCAATCGCCTTCGTAAGGCTGGGTTAACTGTTAAGTTGTCCAAGGTTGCCTTTGCTAAGCCCTCTATGTCATTCCTAGGGCATATTGTGTCACCTGATGGTGTAGCAGTCGATCATTCTAGAACACAGGCCATCCGTGATTTTAAACCTCCTAAGGACATCAAAGGTATCGCTAGATTCATTGGTATGGTGAATTTCTTCAGGAAGTTTATTCCTAACTTCGCTAATAGAGCGGCGCCCTTAAACCTTCTTCGTAGGAAAGGCATCAAATTCGAGTGGGGACCTTCTCAACAAGCCGCTTTCGAAGATCTTAAATTAGCTCTCTGTAATGCCCCTGTACTTGCTATGCCTGATTTCTCGAAGAAATTCATCGTCCAAACGGACGCGTCGTCGTCAGCTGTAGCTGCAGTCCTTCTTCAAGAGACTGAACTAGGGAGGCGTCCCATCGCCTATGCATCTAGGACTCTATCGGTTCAAGAAGCCAAGTATTCCATCTATGAGCTCGAAGGGTTGGCAGTCTTATTCGCCTTAGAAAAGTTCCGTCTCTATCTGGAACATGTCAAATTCGACCTGGAGACAGATAATCAAGCCTTAAGCTGGGTCTTAGGTAGGCCGCGTCGTACTGGTCGTATAGCCCGTTGGGCCATCCGTATTTCTGCCTTCCAATTTGATGTACGACATATCAGAGGTACCGAAAATGTTGTTGCTGATGGACTCAGCCGTATGTTTCATAACGACGTCGAGACCCACGAACCGGTCGACAGTTCATCACCTTCCGAGTCCATACTAGCTGGTGTTAATGCCATCTTAACAGATGCTCCCATGCTTTTTAGGGATATTGAGAAATACCAACGTGAAGATCCGACGCTGGCTCCTATAATGGAAACCCTTTCTTCTGGGGAACATGTTGTCCCTTATGTTCTGAGGAATGGTGTTCTATGTTGCCCTTCGAGGCATGATAAGTTGATGAAAGTTGTTGTTCCAGCGGTTCTTGTACCTATGATCTTCAAATACTATCATGAGACCCCATTGGGGGGGCATCTTGGAATCTTTAAAACTCGTGAAAAGATTCGTGAAATGTTCATATGGAAAGGTATGGACGGTGAAATTCGAGAACTTGTAAAAGCTTGTAAATCTTGTTTGATCAGTAAACCCACCATGTCCACTAAAGTAGGCCTTTTGTCTTCTCATCAAGCGTCGCGCCCCATGGAACGCCTGTATATCGATTATGTGGGACCCTTCCCCCAGTCAAAGGGTAATGCCAACAAGTTCATCTTTGTGTGTGTAGATGGTTTTACAAGATTTTCCTGGTTATTTCCGACTAAGCTGGCTACCGCTCAGTCCACCATTACTTGCCTAAATTCTATTTTTGCTTCTTTTGGTCCGTGCCAATACATTGTATCTGATAATGCTAAAGCTTTTACATCAAATCTGTTTCGTAAATTCTGTTTTGACTTGTCCATCTCTCATGTAACTACATCTGCTTATTACCCTCAACCATCTCTGGCTGAACGGGTTAACCGCAATCTCAGGTCCGCACTTATTGCCTATCATCATGAAGATCATTCTAGGTGGGACACGTCCCTGCATTGGTTAGCTTTTGCTTTGAATTCGGCGGTTCATGAATCTCACAAATTTACTCCAGCTTCTTTGATGTTTAAGTTCGTTCCCAACACGCCGCTCTCTAACCTCTGGTCTCTGAATGACATTCTGCCCGAGACAATAGATCCGGACAACATTAAAGATCTTTGGAAGAAGGCTAAAGCTAATCTTAAAGTGTCTCATGAAAAGGTTAGGGAAAGGTATGATCGTGGACGGAGACCCACCACCTTGAAGGTAGGTGACCAGGTTATGGTCAAAAATTTTGTTCCCGCGGGCAAGCTTGCCCCCAGATTTCATGGGCCTTGTATCATTCTCGATTTTCTTACGCCGGTTACCTTATTGCTAAGTAATCCAGCCACCGAGAGGATATTTAGGGTTCACCTGTCCCAGGTGAAACCGGTGTAATTTCTGTGTTAACTTGCTTCATATTATTTTGAAAGGATATGAAGGTTATATTTTTTTTTTGAGTTTCACTTTTAAGGCATTCTGCACCTTCTATAGGATTTTGTTTCTTATGTAAGCATGTTTGTGAAACCTGCCCCGACCCATTAAACTGCCATCCTGTTCTTGCCACGGCCATTACCACGCTCCCGTCTCCTGCACCACTCTACACAGTGGCTTAATGAATACCATGAATATCTGCACGCCGCTGGCCCCTCACTCTCTCTACAAGCCTGTACCCTCAAAGAAAATAATTGTCCAACACAATTCTGCCGCCTAGCTTTAATGTTTCAGCGCCCCCGCAGCCGCGCAGCGCCGTGCAGCGACTGGGGAGGGGGATGGGCCCCCTCCTCTCCAGCGAGGACGACATGTGCACGGCGAGCCGGAGGTCACCTCCCGGCCAAGGCTGATGTGCGGCGCACGACCTGCTACATGCCCGCAGCCTGTATCTGTTCACCGCGGGCGCGGCGTACTTCAACTCCTCTGCTCCCCTCATAGTGCGGGCGAGCGGTATCTCAGGGTACTTGAGGGGTCCGAGCGGCCTTCGTTGGACGCAAGCTGCAACGGCCGGTCTGGCCATCCGACTCAATCTACATCAACTACATGGACAGTCACCATAAGCAATAATTACATTTGGGAATTTAACAACAATATTGGGTGGACATTGCAAAATTTTTCTTCACCTTTAAGTATTAAAAGTTTATCTTCAGAAATACAAATTCTACAAACATAAAAACTTTACTGCACCGGCAACAACAAAATTTTGAAATTGCAACCAACCAAATTACTAAAATCTTATAAATGCTTCCGCAATTAATCTTAATATCAACATCAAAACTTGGACCTTATTTTGGAAACAAAGCTTATGTTCTTCTGTGTTACCCCTTGGAGGAACTTTTGGGGGGGGAGGTCTGTACCGGGCGGTACACCTCTACTCTGTTTATTTAAAAGTTGCGCCAGTTGAAACTCCTCTTCTGGAGGAAGGTTGAACTTTATCTATTCTATTAATTCTCTACTTTCTCAGAAGATGTCACCACGTGGAAAATTTTGAGTTTTTGAACTGTGTCACTTTTGATGTGTTTTTGTTTCGCTTGAAGTAAGAAGTGTGAACTTTCTCTTCTAGAGGACACTACTGAAGAATTACAATAGTGCAACCTAGTGCGAAATCAAAGAACTATTTTGTTGGAGAAATTTTTATTTCAAAAGTTTGTTTCTTGTTAAATTTCTTTCTGTTATTGTTTAAGTTGGCTGTATACCCCTCTTTTTCCCCTTAGTTTGGATCTAGCCAATCCCGAATTTCTTTAATTAATTTTCCACCAATAATGTGTTTCTTTTTCCTCTATGTAGGGGTTTCTTTTCCCGAACCAATAAAGATTTTGTGGGAGGGTGTTTTATTTCCCCTAACGCCTAGAATCTTCCGCGAGAGGATATAAACTGCTGATTTTGGGGTCTCCGGGCCACTTCTGTTCCATCTTTCTGTGTATTAAGTACATAGCAGGAGGCGGGAAGCGCCTCTTTCCTCGGCAGCGATCTACTACCAGGTAATGGCCTATTAATATCTTCTTTTCTTGCTAGGTCGGCAGTTTAACTCTCGCGGCGGGTTCGAAGCGTTTTCCATCATGTAACCTTTTCCTAAAATGTAACTACTCTTTTCTTCTTTTTCTTGTAAAGTTACATATTGGGATAGAGAGTGCTAACCCTCTCGAGCTCCCACTCACATTTGTTTTGAGGTGAACTTATTTTCTCAAACTTTTCTTCGTTTATGTAATGTAAAGTGTTCTTCTCTAAGTCACCTCTGTAGTATGGGATTAGCCCTTGCGTTAGTGGCCCAGAGCCAGATTAGGTTTTAAAAGCAAAGTGTATTAGGAGTGCAAGTTCGCCTCCTCTCAAGTTGTATTTTAGAGGTCATGTATTAATCTTTTCTCACCTAATAGACCTCAGTAGGTTGGGTATTTTACCCCTGTGTATATGTCCTTTGAGGACAACTTGAAAGTTGAGTTTGGTGTGGCCTGGGAGAGGCTTAACTTTAAGAGCGAGTGGCTCTTTTCTAAAACTGAGAGTTGTATGCCTCGAGGAGGCTTTGCTGTGTAATTTGGAGCAAAGGCTCCAGGGTTTGAGTGGGGTCTTCTGCCCCTTTTGTTAAAATTGGTATATCGTAAAGTTGAGCTAGTTGCTCAAGAATTGTGTTTTCAGGGCTCGAAGCCCAAATTCTTTAATCCCTGTAATTGTACATTTCAAGTTGTATTTCGGCTACTAAGTACCTGTTCTATTTGTTGTTACCTAATTTTGAAAAGAAAATATAACCTTGTTAAATTTTAAAATTTAATTTCTCTTTAGTAGCTTGAGACCTATTCACCACCCGGCACCTTCTTTCATGCTTAACTACCACAAAAACTCGGTAACAATTATTATTATTATTATTATTATTATTATTATTATTATTATTATTATTATTATTATTATTATTATTACGAGGTTACCCGTGGACGCAGAGGTGAAAGAAGGTACCGGGGTGAATGGGTCTAACTACAAAGTCAAGAATGGAATTTAAACAAAATGTAAAGTTATATTTTCAAAAAGCGACAAATTAACAAATTCCCACTTAGTGAGATAACAATGACAGCAATTTAAAAACAAGACTTAGAAAGGTCCAAGATTTCAGAATTTTCACGCTCTTGGGCTACAAGCCCCTAGTTTTACAATTTTGAGTTCCCAGTTCAAAATTACAAAAGAGTACAAATTTATACCAGGGCAGAAATCCCTCGATACTTGGAGCGCTGACTCCCAACTCACAACATCAAGCCTTCAACAGGCATTCAGTAATCTTACTTTGAAAATGAGCTAACAGGCTCTCAGTTTTCAAGCCAATTCAAGGCAACACCAAAAATATCTTACACCTTTTGGCCTTCAGTGGCCTAGCTTACAGACTGAAACAGGGGTATCTCGTACCCAACGAATAGGGTCTTCGTGTAAAAGAAATAACAGTTAAGTAAATGGCCCGAACACTAAATGAAAGGAGGCGAAATCTTGCACTCCTAGATGTTAATTCTTAAAACCTAAAGGGCACTAGGCCGATGAAACAGGGGCTATTCCCAAACTATGGAGGTGATTCGTATAAGAATAAATTAAGACATTACTGAAAGGAAAAAGACCGGTTACAAAACGTAGTCACCTCAAACCAATATGAAGGGGAGTTCGAGAGGGTACATCACTCTCTATCCCCGATTTAGAGTTAAATATTTTATGAAGTTTTTACATAAGCCGGCAGAAATTACATTTTCAGAAGAGTAGGTTACATAGTAAAAGTTTCGGACCTCCCCCTTGGGTTAAACCGCAGAGCTAGCAAGAAATTAAGATGTTAATAGGCCATTACCCTGCTGAAGACCTGATGCCTGATGAGAGAGGCGCCTCCCGCCTCCTGCTTCACACATACACACACACACACACACACACTTAGTCAGATGGTGATTAAATGGCCAAGATACGAGAAAATCCGCAGTTTATAAACCCTCGGGGAAAGTTCGAGACCTTTCACGAATAAACCAGCCACACCCTCTCAATTTCATTGGGGAATTTAAAAGTTACACTCAAAATCGAAGAAGAAGAAGAAGAAGAAGAAGAAGATGGTGATTGGTAGAAAATTAATTACAGAAATTCTTGATTGGCTAAATTCAAAACTGGCGGAAAGAAAAGATAAATATTGCCAACCCAAAAAGTGAATGAACGTAATTTAGTAAAACAAAAACTTATGAATACAAAATTTCTTCAAATCAAGGTTCTTCCACTCCGCACCAGGGTGCATAATCATAGTTTTTAGCAGTGACCTCTGTTGAAGAAAGTCCAAACTTCTTGATGAATGGTGAACAAAACACGTATAATTTCATACAGTACATGAAACTTCACAATAAGAAAATTACGTCAAGTTACTGTAGTGACATCTTCTGAGTAAATGTTTAAGTAGGTCTAGTTTCCAGTTCACAGTTTCTCCTTTCGAGGAGTTCTTTTAGGCGCAAGATTTAAATGTGCTGCTTAGAGGTGTACCTCCCGGTACAATTATTACTATTATTGAAGTTGGTATTGTGAATCTGTTAGTATTAGGATCGCATCTTCACTTCAAATATCATGATAGTCATCTCTGTACAGGCCATGAAGGATCCTGGACGAGTTGATGGCAGCCTACAATATTTTACTGGTCGTAAACCGGACACTGATAAGTGGGGTAGAGCGGTTGGGTCTCTTCTCCGTCACCTTTGGGAATTAATCTAACATTCATTTCTAATGTAGAATGGATGAACTTAAGGAAAATGTTTCGACTTTCTGACGGTAAATCGAACCCTCCACCATCTGCATGAACCAAGCACGGCTTTGTCAACTTGGTTACGAAGTCAATATACTTCAAGGACAGGGGTCCTTAAATATGCGAACTACTTGATAGGCAAAGGTGGCTAAAATGTTGTAACATTGAATTTCAAATCATTCTTTTAGGACCATTCATTTAGAAATAATTGGACATATGAGATTAAGGGTTTGTTCCTGGCGTTAGAATGAACAAGTTGTTTGAAAAATATAGAGGGTGTTAACATTCTCTGATATGTTTATTGCATATCAATACACTGATTCCTAAGGCACTTTAAAAGCTGAACACTGAACTGATATTAGTTAAAAGAGCGTTGAAGGCCTAATCAATGACAATGTTTTGTTTTGAGATAACATATTAATATTAGTTTAGAAGTTGCATAACTACTACAGCTAAGGGGTGTACTGTATGCGTAATTTTCGGAAATAACTTGTAATTTTGGTGCGTAATGTTTAAGATCAACTGTTGAAACTAGTCAAACTTACTAGATCATACTGTAATAGGACGAGAATCGCAGCGCACTTCAGTTTTGATATTATTATTTAGAACTAATATTTTCCAGTCAAGTTCAATTGTATTGCTTGTCCTCAGCAATGCTATAGCATTCACCATGTAAGTGCTGCGACTTCATAACGAAGAAGCTATAGGAATGATATTTAAATTATAGGCAAAATATTCAAATGGTGATGAATGTCGAGAGTTTAAAATCAGCTCGCTTTAACCGTAAAATCAGTGCTAGTAAATATAACGATCACATGAATACGTAAGTAAGAAAAATGGCAAATATTTTCATTTCATGTATTATGTGAATGATTCTTAAAATTTGATTTACGTCTCTCCGATACAGATAGGTCGTATGGCGACGATGGGTTAGGAAAGGGCTAGGAATGGGAAGAAAACTTCCGTGGCCTTAATTAAGGTACAGCCCAAGCATTTTCCTGGTGTGATAATGGGAAACTACGGAAAACCATCTTCAGGGTGTGTTCGAACCCGCTATCTCCCGAATGCTAGCTGATAGCTGCGTGACTGAAACTGCGCAGCCAATTGCTGGGCACGTGAATGACGCTATTCTTCCTGAAAATGTAGGTCCACGGTTAACTTCAGAATGAGCACTATATATCTCCTATACTGTACTGTCGAAGAACCACAATGATCATCGTATAGGAATAATTTACCAACGATAATGTCCGACTCCATGGCTAAATGGTTAGCTTGCTGGCCTGTGGTCACAGGGGTCTCGGGTTCGATTCCCGGCAGGGTAGGGAACTTTAACCATCATTGGTTAATTTCTCCGGCACCGGGGCTGGGTGTATGTGTCGTCTTCATCATCATTTCATCTTCATCACGACGCGCAGGTCGCCTACGGGTGTCAAATCGAAAGACCTGCACCTGGCGAGTCGAACATGTCCTCGGACACTCCCGGCACTAAAAGCCATACGCCATTTCATTACCAAGGATAATGTTCAATACATTTTTAAGTACGTTGAAATAATTTAAGAGAATACTATGCAGTTCAATTATGATTCTCTGATGATTGATTGTGAAACATTCATTCTTCATCTTCATGGAATCAGACTGTAGTAAATGTTGTTCCTATCCATTTCATTCTGTATTTGCACTACTCTTTATCCATCACTGAGTTCCAGTTCAGGCGCAATTGCTTCATGGTCTTCTTAACCGGGTCCATCGTAAAAACTGGGTCTCTTTCAGTCTTGCTTTCCTCTCATTATGAAAATGCGTAGATTGATTTGCCTTTTTGTTCATTCATCCATTTAATAAATCCACGCTAGTTCAGTCCATTCTTCACCATTTCATCATTCAACATTTTCACTTTGAATTTTTTCCATACGACTTCATTTCTCTGTCTTATGCAACATGCTTCTCAGATATTGTATTTACCTTACATTTATTATGTAGCGTATGGTATTACGTAACGAAGGAAAACAACTTTAGTTACAACTATCCATGCAAAATGCTATAAATACAGATAATAACATATAACTGATAATAAATAATAATAATAATAATAATAATAATAATAATAATAATAATAATAATAATAATAATAATAATAATAATAATAACGTACAAATAATAAAATACATATTAACAGAATGACACCAAACAAGATACTGTTAGAGACTAACGTCCAGTCTAGAGATTCTCTCAATAGCACTGAAGAAGGCTCTCAGATGATCGGTGTAGGCGCTCAAACTGCACTCTTTGGTGATGTTCCAGATGGTTATGAGCGGTGCTCCACAATCACAGGTTGGACTTGACTACCCTATGCTACCTATATTCAATTTTCCTCCTTCTTTTTCCCTCGGACAGGTCTCAGCAACATGTCATAATGAGTAGAGTAGAGTGGTGATTTTCACATCATGGGGCTAATGGGATCAGTGTTAGTAGTTGGTCTATTGCGCACAACACTTTACACGGATCGTGAGACATTTCCAGCGAGACTTTGCAGAAATCAGCACGCTGTGTTACTCGAGTGTTTTTTGTAAATAGAAATATGTATTTCTTTAGCTAAGAAGGAATTCTAAAGTCACTTGCTATGATTTTAACAGCATGTCGTTTTTGTATCTCAAAACATAAGGTATAGTCCGGAAATTATATTGGTTTTCTAGTGGCCTATCTCTCGTGGTGTAATTGACTACTTTCTGCATTACTGTATGATACATCTAGCGCAATCGTTTAGGAACTATAAGAATTATTTTACTTCTATTTACAAAACGGGAGGAGGGGCTATCTGAACAACTTCTAATGGGGTTATTGGGATAGTATTACTGTAAGTATCCTAGAATTTACTTTCTACATATACTTTAGATATAAATGGAAACAAGCCTATTTAACATAAAGTAGAATGAATTAGTTTTATCCCAGCCCATATCTGTCGCACCACAAAGATTATCTGTCGCACTGTCCATTGCATACCACGACGTTGAAGTAAATGAGTCCCATTCAGAAATCCGCGATATAATTACCTTCTGAAACAAGCATCCCAGAAATTCTACTCTTACTAACATCAATCAAAGAAATAAAATCCGTCTGTCTACCATCAGACATCTCCTGAATATGAAAGAAATCTAGTGCCAAAAGAAAGTTACTATTGGGGATAGACACAGCGGATAAAATTCCAGGAGTAGAACCTACAATCTGCAAGAAGAAAATTGTCTGGAAAAAAGTGGCAGATTAGGTGAAGAATATGCACACAAATCTTCTGAAGATGAAAGTGTGCCGTGTGGTTTTCTTTGCAGGATTTTATCGTATGCCATTAATGAAACCAGCTGGACGTAATCAATAATTGTAATGTGGGAAGTACCTTTAATTTAATATTAATCATTCACTTTTATGCTTGTGAGTTATTGTAAGTTATTGCTCTTACTGTGCTTGTGTACAATTTTCCCCAACTATTTTTGTGATGATACCACTTTGAAACTCTACGAATTTTGCACTGTTTAAAACGAAAATACTACTGTGTATAAAACATGATATCGTTGCTTTTCAAACAAAAACACCTTAATTCAACGAAGATGTATTCAAATAGCCTCACACTAGCCTATGTAGTATGCGTCGCTCACTACCTATTTAGACTTCATTGGAATATCTGTGTTAAACAGTAGACTTTGTATTCCGCGTTAGAAGACACTCTCCAGTTTTATCCTCGTACAGATTTCCATAGCCAGTCTTGAATTCCTTTTAACTTTACTATCTTTGTCTTCAATTTTTAGTGCTTCTTTTCCTTTCCTCTCTACTCTTGTCATCACCATTGTATAGTAACTCTCCATTGTATCGATTAGTAATGTATATTGCTTTACTTGTCAGTCGTCTTTCGCAGTAAGAACATTGCTAGCTTGAATTATATCACATTATTTCCGATGTCACTTTGCTCTTACTCGCCATTCTCCTTGATTACTCCATATTCATTCTAGATGTACTGGTAGTAGCTTTTGAAGTTGTAAGTGAAATCTTGCCACCACGTACAAGGTGGTCTCTTAAGCATTCCGTACAAGTGGTGGAAATGCTGGTGGGACCGCTCTTCGCCTCCCTCGCGCATGTCAAACCACTCACATACGTGCATTGTATATGTTCTACCAGATCCAGAAGTTCTTCATGGAATTTGATCGTAAGGATTTTCATTGATGTGAGTACATCATCAGTGTGTTACTTGATAGGTTCTACCTAATCGAGATATATTTCAACAGCAGTCCACGCACTTCCGTATACAAAGTGGAAGAAATATACCTGGCTAGTATGTGAAAACTGTCCGAGTACTAAATAATTCCCCCTTTTGTTAAACCGTTGCAGGAATTAGGACGAGAATCATATCACTGTATTCACTCTCTAGGGAGCAGATGAGTATGAAGAAGACAAGTTGTATGAAGCACGGGTTGACCCTAGTCAGGGTCAACAGTAAAGATGATTTCGATGTAATAACTGGAAATAGGAATGCAGGATATGAAAATATGATGGATACGTATGGGGAAGATATGGAAGTTAATAAGGATGGGTAGTATTTACTGGCTTTCTGTGCTAGTATGTGATTAGCAGTTGCGAATTCATTCCTCAGGCATAAGGCTATTCACCTTTACTTACACTTGGGAGGGTGGGTGTACCAAATCTGTAATAGATTACATCATAACTGACTTCAAATTTAGAAAATTTACTAAGAATGTAGCGGAATTTCGGGGATTTCTCGATGATACAGACTACTTCCGAACCATCTGATGAACAGTTAAAATGATTATCACTAAGCCTAGTATAGAGAAAGTGAAATCTGTCTGCATATGGAAAGGGAGGGAAATCTCCAAAACGGGGAAAATACACGTAAGTGGCTTACAGTCAATCTGAAAATGAATGAGCGCATGGCGACATGTAAGTTCATCGTAGGTACACTTCTCACAGAAACAATTGAACCTGTAGTGTTTATTGTAAGTATCCACAGAGTTTGTATCAGCATGGGAAGCGAATTATAGTTTGATATTTATTAACATTAATTCTGATAAAATATTTCGAGGAACGTACACATACAGTCAATCGCACAAAAATTTGCCGTCGGAGAAGATGACTTCCATTCAAAATCCTCTTGTCTGAAACAGGCTGAAGGTATTGTGCAGGTGGTAGGATTCCAAGTGACATCTCTTCGACCACCGTCTATCCACAGTTTACGAATGTCCTCACGAATGTGTTAAAATGACATTTACCTTTGCCGGCCAATTATTGTACGGTTCAGTGTACATGGATACAGTTAGTTAAAGGTCTCAAAGAATAGACAGTCAGTTTCACGTTACAGAAGGGGAAAGGGTGCCATACCGGAATGCTGTAGCAGAAATGGCAAGGGAAAGTGATAGGATAATCGAATACAAAATAATCGCTTATTCGATTATATTTCCATTCGATTATTTTTCGATTATTCATTCTGAACTGCATTCGAATGAATGAGGCAATTGAATAGTGAATGCTTTCGGAATTATCGAGTGAAAAGTGATGTTATTAAGACAGTTAATTCACCAGTTTAGTTTCAACATTTGGAGCTACGTTTGGAAAAAGGCGTATTTCTATGTTTCATAGGAGTTCATCTATTCACTTATTTCAATCGGTTATTCATCCGACACACTTCAACAGAAAAAAAATCATTCATGACGCATCCGAATATTCTATGCGATACAATCGAATGATATTTGAAACTCGTTCGATTATTTCATTCGATTATTTATTCGATTATCTAAACAATCGGATGGAGGTTATTCGAATAGCATTAAAAGTATTCGGTTATCCCATCACTAGAAAGGGAATATCTACGAACAACTGTGTGTGCAAAATGGAGAAAGCGAATATTTTGCTGGAATAAAGAAATCATGGTAGCCTGTAAACGTGAAACGAAGACATCAAAATTAATTCCAAATAAAAATAGATGTAGATATGGAAATGTACGTACATGAAAGAAATAAAGCGAATCAAACCATTGTAAAGTCTAGTAGAACAATATTTTGACAATAACCTTGAATGATATAGATGTTGATTCCCATAGGGAATCTGAAATATTTGTTCCGAATGAGTAAATTTATAATACCAATATAAATGGTCCGTTATTGGACATTATAAATTTTCCAGCTAACTCATTCCTAGTTGCCAGCGCTTCGCCCTCATGTGCTAGGCTGGGCTCATCAGTTGGTACCTAGCACACCCACCAAGACGCTGGCTAGTGCATACCGGGGGGGGGGGCAACTGCGTAGGCTAATTGTAGCCACCGGCAGTGCCAATGCACTATGAGATACTTTGTCTCATTATCAAAAATTGATGCCTGCTTGGCCATCAGATGATATAGATGTTGATTCCCATAGGGAATCTGAAATATTTGTTCCGAATGAGTAAATTTATAATACCAATATAAATGGTCCGTTATTCGACATTATAAATTTTCCAGCTAACTCATTCCTGGTTGCCAGCGCTTCGCCCTCATGTGCTAGGCTGGGTGGGTGTGCTAGGTACCAACTGATGAGCCCAGCCTAGCACATGAGGGCGAAGCGCTGGCAACCAGGAATGAGTTAGCTGGAAAATTTATCATGTCCAATAATGGACCATTTATATTGGTATAATAACCTTGAATGTCTTGGTAAAGTGACAGGGAAGACCCTCTGGACTGTAACAAATAATATTAGAAATGGAGTCAAGACGGAAATGAAGGGTGTTGTGGGTAAATCAGGTAAACTTATTGCATATCGTAGGGAATTACCGGGCAGATGAAAGGAATATTTTGAAAATATTTTCAATTGAAAAGGAAATACAGTATATCAGTTAGAAATGAATCAGCTATGGCCAAAAACACTGGAGTTCATGCGGAGGAGAACAATTATGTCCGTGAAATTATGCTCGAGGAAGTAGAAAGGATGGCAAATAAACTACAGTACATTGTCAGAGATGAGCAGGAATAGATGAAATTCAACCTGAAATAGTGAAATATAGTTGGAAGGACGGGGTGAAATGGCTTCTTAGAATAATAGGAAGGAAAGGATAATAAACATTAAGCGGATAAATACAGGCCAGTCACATTGACATGTCTTGCTTATAAGCTCCAGGAAAGCATTCTTTCTGATTATAATAGACAAGTTTGCGAAATTATTAACTGGTTTGATAAAAGGCAGTTTGAGTTTAGGAAAGGTTAATCCAGTGAGGCTCATCTTGTGGCATTCCATCAAGGACAGTAGCAGATACTTTAGGTTCAGGATGTAAAGTGGACTATATCGCCATTGACCTATCCAAAGATTTACATAGGGTAGACCATGGGAGACTACTGACGAAAATGAGAGCTATTGGACTAGACAAAGAGTGATTAAATGGGTGTATAAATGTCTAGAAAATTCATCTCAGGGAATTAGAGTAGGTGAAGCAATATCTGATCCTGTAATGATGTAATAATATAAGTTCGTGTGGCTATTTCTAGCCAAGTGCAGCCCTTGTAGGCAGACCCTCTGATGAGGGTGGGCGGCATCTGCCATGTGTAGGTAACTGCGTGTTATTGGTGTTATTGTGGTGGAGGATAGTGTTAAGTGTGGTGTGTGAGTTGCAGGGATGTTGGGGACAGCACAAACACCCAGCCCCCGGGCCACTGGAACTAACCAATGAAGGTTAAAATCCCCGGACCGGCCGGGAATCAAACCCGTGACCCTCTGAACCGAAGGCCAGCACGCTGACCATTCAGCCAACGAGTCGGACATCCTGTAATGATTAAGTGTGGGAGCCCCGCAAGACAGTATTTTTGGACCTTCATGTTTTCTTACGTATATAAGAGATATGGGTTAATGACTAGAATCAAGGATAAGGCTTTTTGCGGATGATAATATACTGTATATGGCCGGGCTGGGCGGCTCAGACGGTTGAGACGCTGGTCTTATGACGCCAACTTGGCAGGCTCGATCCTGGCTCAGCCCGGTGGTATTTGAAGGTGTTCAAATACGACAGCCTCATGTTGGTAGATTTACTGGCACGTAAAAGAACTTCTGGGGGATGAAATTCTGGCACCTAGGCACCCCAGAAAACCACGTAAAGCCAATAAATAAAATATATATACTGTTTATAGTAAAAAATAATTTACAGGATTGTGAGCGACTGCACAAAGAAATCGACAGTGCTGTGAGATGGACATCAGACAATGGTATGATGGCAAACGGCATGCGAAGTCCACCAAGAGAAAAAACCTCTCATTTCAATTATTGTGTTGTGCTGATAGGGTGAAAGGAAGGCACGGGGATCACTGTATTTCAATGTTTATATAATTGAAGGTATTCACTGGGGTACCACATTAACGAGGGTGTAAGCAAAGGTTATACATCTCTTCATATGGTTGTGAGGGTATGTTTGGAAGTAAAGATGTGAAGAAGAGGGCATATAAGAGTGTGGTAAGACCCCAATTACAATTTGGTTCCAATGTATGGGACCCACACCAGGTTACTTGACAGGGTTATTGTAAAAATCCAAAGGAAAGCAGTACGATTTGTTCTGAGTGATTTCCAACAAAAGAAAGGTAGTGTTACGAAAATGTTGCAAAGTTTGGGTTGCGAAGACTTAGCAGTAAGGAGACGAGCTGCTCGACTAAGAGGTATGTTCAGAGCTGTCAACGGAGTGATGGCGTGGAAAGTCATTAGTAGCTTTTGAATGAAGGCTTGAGCATAATATGAAGACAAACTTGAAATTCAAGAGGATACACTGGGACAAATATTCACGTGGCACGTAGACTCAAAGTTCAGCCCACCTGGTGTGAAAATGGAAACGAATGGAAAACAATCTTCAGGGCTTCTGACAGTGGGATTCGAACTCACTATCATCGAATGCAAGCTAGCATCTACGTCCCACGAACCACACAGACAACTCTCCTGGTAATACTATAAGCAAGGGAAAAGAAAATATTGCAACAACTATCCAGGTATTTAATTATTGATAAGTATAAGAGGCATTTTGGAAAGAAGGGTGCGAAAATGGTCGAGGGTTAGTTGGATGGAAACCAGTGTGGTTTCAGACCATACAGGTAGTTTCAGGGTCAGGTTTTCAGCATGCGTAAAGTAGTTGAGAAATGTTATGGGGGGAATAGGCAGTTATGTTCGCGTCTCGTAGATCTAGAGAAGGCATATGACAGAATAACAAGGGATTAGCTGTATTGAGGGAGTATGGGACCAGGGGTAGGCTATTACTAGGGACAAGAATTTTATGCTCTAATAATCTGTTTAATATGTATGCATTTATGTATTGAAAACATCTATCATTAGAGCGCGGATTTGTAGACAGTAATAGGTTAGAATGTAAACTTACCGAAGCGAGTAACAAACGCAACAGTTATGCTAAGAGCTTTGCATAAACGTTAGGAGTACGGCCAATGAAAACCCCTAGAATTGACGTTACTCTCGCTGCATTACGGAAAAACGGATCAGACGACATTTCCTAATATACAGTACACATAAAACAACAAATAGGCTATGTAGCATGATTTTGCAAAGTGCTGAAATATCATGCTTAATTGCATAACAAGCAAAATAGGCATTAAATGCAACATCAACTATTGTATAAATTATTGGAAATTTAGTAATTCACTCACATACCAAGTGATCTTCTTCTTCTTCTTCTCCTTCTTAATCTGTTTACCCTCCAGGGTTGACTTTTCCCTCGGATTCAGCGAGGGATCCCACTTCTACCGCCTCAAGGGCAGTGTCCTGGAGCTTCAGACTCTGGGTCGGGGATACAACTGGGGAGGATGACCAGTGCCTCGCCCAGGCGGCCTCACCTGCTATGCTGGCCTTGGGGGGGGGGGATGGGAAGATTGGAAGGGCTATACAAGGAAGAGGGAAGGAAGCGTCCGTGGCCTTAAGCTAGGTACCATCCCGGCATTCGCCTGGAGGAGAAGTGGGAAACCACGGAAAACCACTTCGAGGATGGCTGAGGTGGGAATCGAACCCACCTCTACTCAGTTAACCTCCCGAGGCTGAGTGGACCCCGATCCAGGCCTCGTACCACTTTTTCAAATTTAGTGGCAGAGCCGGGAATCGAACCCGGGCCTCCGGGGTGGCAGCTAATCACACTAACCTTTACACCACAGAGGCGGACCCAAGTGATCATATTTTCTGATATCGGAGAAGAAATATGCATTTACATACAATTCCTGTCCTTAGTTATCACAGGCGATGAAAATAATTTATATTGGCAATAGGACTGCAGTCAGAACTGATGGTAGAATGAGTGCAGAGACTATGTGAAGAAATTAGAGCAGTATATCCTAATGTCGATAAATTGATTTCTAATGGGGGGAAAAGTGTTCCTTAAGTCGCCGAGAAGAATTCACGCATGGAACACTAAGAATTCCAACGTACCACTGCCACCCACCCTACTAATAACTCGGGGGAACTTGGCTGCAGTCCAGTATTATGCACAAAATTTTGATTTTGCCTCAGTAGTTAATGAAATGGAAAAAGATGTCGCAGCTTCAATTGGAATTCTTCAGGAAAAATTAAGTGACACAGTGTTAAAAATGACTTGGCATGTATATCTGCTAACTTGTGTTTCCATGGTTGTACAATTGATAGATTGAAAAGGGGGGGATTCTTCTGTCAGAAACATTTCATTATGTGCACTGTCGTCGGTCGTATTCGTTTCTGGAGTCCTCGTCATGTGAGCCACAATCCGGCCTTTGATGTAGCAGCACTGCAGGTCTCGGGAGACCCTAATATCGATACGAGGGACGTCGCTTTCAGCTGTGAGAAACTCATGAACCAGTTGACATCTCTCTATGAAGCTATTGACGTTGTCAGAGTTTGAGTGGGTGCGCAAGACAGGGTGTTCGTATAGACACACACACACTAGGCCACGGATGGCATCACGTTCGGTGTCGTCCCATTTGCGATCAGTCTCATTTGCGATCACTCAGGTAGAATACAAGACTAGTTTATTTTTGACGGGTGAAGCATTGTCCCATTTGCGATCACTCTTATCCGTGACATACAGTCAGGTTGCTGTGAGGGAATTCCCTGCTGAAGGACTGTTTCAGGAAGACATCCCTCAAATAACTGGCGAAACTACATACTAGGATTTTTACGAATCGTATGTTGAAACTCATTAAATTACTTATATTTACAGCTGCAGTCGCTTAAGTGCGGCCAGTATCCAGTAATCGGGAGATAATGGGGTCGAACCCCACTGTCGGCAGCCCTGAAGATGGTTTTCCGTAGTTTCCCATTTTCACATCAGGCAAATGCTGGGGATGTACCTTAATTAAGGCCACGAACGCTTCCTTCCCATTCCTAAGCCTTTTCTATCCTATCGTCGCCATAAGGCATATCTGTGTCGGTGCGACGTAAAGCAAAAAAAAACAAATATTTACCGTTTGAGACTGGCGCGTTAATACCGGGACTGACAAGGAATAAAAAAGGCTCAAATGAACATTTTATTTAGAGTTACCAGATGGTTGTAGGTGTAAAGGCGGTTAAATGAGTTTTACGAAGTCGGTCAAAAGATGGGCATATTAAAACCGTTTAATTTTACACTTTCCAATTTCAAAACAAAGGATTTTGCTGTAACACTTTGCTTCTTCGAGAGTGCTACCCTTTTTAAAAAAGATATTATAGCCCATTTCAAACTTAGAGGCAGTTAACTTACACTTTCATATACAGTAGGGGACACTATTAAATTACGGCTTTTATTTATGTTTTGCTTTTTTTTTTACGTCGCACCGACACAGAGGTCTTATGGCGACGATGGGACAGGAAAGGCCTGGGAATGGGAAGGAAGCATCCGTGGCCTTAATTAACGTACAGCTCCAGCATTTGCCTGGTGTGAAAATGGGAAACCACGGAAAACCATCTTCAGGGCTGCCGACAGTGAGGTTCGAACCCACTATCTCCCGGATGCGAGCTCACAGCTGCGCGCTCCTAACCGCACGGCCAACTCGCCTGGTAAATTACTGCTTAAATAATGCTCAAACTGTTCAAATATTCATACTGACACGTTAAGTAAACAGCTGCTCAAAATATAATTTGCCTGCTTTCATCTATCTGTATGTATGTCTACCTCTTAGTCTCGTTTCTTGATACCGGGTCGGGGATGAGATGAGATTAATTTATACGGCATGTTTCTACGGCCAGATGCCCTTCTTGACAACTCAGTTGAGGAGCTAATGAAGTTGAAATGTGTTATGGTGAATTAAATTGGGTAAGGGGGTGGGAGGACTCAGCTCTGGCCTGTGGATAGGAACTGTCCTGGCATTTGCCTGGAAGTAAAAATATTAAACCACACAAAACCATTCTGAGAACAGCCGACGGTGGGGTTTGAGCCCACACGTTTCCCGAATGCAGAGCTTGGCTCCATAGCCGTAGAGCGTTAAAACGCGCAGCCACTCAGCCATTTTTCAACTATATGAGTAAAATGATCATTTTTGTCGTACGCTCGGATTAGATGTACAAGATTCCAGAACTTAATATTTTAAAAACGTTTAGATTAAAATAAGTTGAAGAAATTATAATTATATAATGATAGCGCGAAAAGATGAGATTGCATTCGGAAAATACTGGGTTCGAATCACATTGTCGGCACCCCTGAAGATGGTTTTCCGTTGTTTCCTATTTTCACAACAAGAAAGTGTACCTTAACTAAGGCTACGGCCGCTTCCTTCCCACTCCTAGCCCTTTCCTATCCCATCGTCGCCATAAGACATATCTGTGTCGGTGCAACGTAAAGCCGGCGGTAAAAAGAAAAACACCCATGTCACCGTACATCCCGACTTTTCCTCAAATTCCTGCAAGAGTATCCATAATATAAAGCACAAGGCTTGCCTCTCTTCGTCTCAATGACCTGCATGTCGTAAGCAAGCACGCAGATAACAACAAAAGCTATATTAACGATGGATGTCTACAGCTGGAATAATTACAGTATGTTAAAACTGTAGACTAATATTACCTCAAAAAACGTTCAAGAGAGAGAGGGGACGGGTTGGGAGAATCCAAATCACACGGTTGCGTGGATACGCCCTAATTAGCAGTCCCCCTTCCGCATGGACGTTGGAAAACCCTGACAGGCTGCTGATAAGTTTACAGTGATCGCAAATGGGACGCGAACTGGTCTTTCTTCTCATTCTTTTTTTCCACCTTAATGGGAGTGATCGCAAATGGGACAAATTTTGCTGTGATCGCAAATGGGACTGATCGCAAATGGGACACAACCTCACGTTCATGGCAAGGCCATTCAACTAATTACCACACTACCAACTTGACTACCTGCTTGAGATGTATTTGCAACCAAATATTGTAGTAGAATGACAACTCCTTGATAGCTTTTCTTTTATTTATTATTTTTCCTGAGTGTATGGAAATACTCTTGCATCAAATTGAAAAACTGAGGATAGGTAAGAATGTAAGTATCGAGTGGGAATAAAGTCGCTTTCCCAATAATTCGTTCTCATGCTTGTTCAGGCAGAAAATCGATACAAAATTCGTCAGTTATGTTCCACCATCTGTAAATCAGTGCGTGAACTATGTGAATTGTGTATCATGAAACGGGTCTCCGTTCGAAAAGAATTTTGCAACGAAATGAGCAATCTCATGTTTTAAATATTTGTGGAAAGCGACTTTTATCCCACTATATACTTTCTGGCAGGGGCTGACTGGCCGAGGTGGTAAAGGCGTGCTCGGCTCGCCCGGAAGGACTTGGGTTCGATTCCCCGTCAGGAAGTCGTAAAATTTAAGAAACGATATTTCCACTTCAGGAGGTGCACATGGCCCTGAGGTTCACTCAGCCTACACCAAAAATGAGCACCAGGTAAATTCCTGGGGGCAAAGGCGGCCGGGCGTAGAGCTAATCACTCTACCCCATCAAGTGCCGAGGTTACGGATAGTGGAAGCCTTTACCTTCCACTCCTCCAAGGGCCTGTACGGAGATGACTTTGATTTTTATATACTTTCTGACTCTCATTTCTTAATAAACCCATGCCTATACAGTGCATTTAGAGCCTTTGGCGTACAGTGCGACTACTATGCAGCCAGATGGCAGGCAGACATCGGAGTATCACGTGCCCAGTGTGATTATTAGCTCAACTGTATTGATTGGCTTTCTTAATTGGATTCACGCCCTCACATTTCAGACAGCTCTTCAATTAGAGCGAACTTCGTTCCGGGAGACAGTGGGTTCGAACCCCACTATCCGCAGCCTTGAAAATGGTTTCCCGTGGTTTGCCATGTTCACACCAGTCAAATGCTGGGGCTGTACCTTAATTAAGGCCACGGTAGCTTCCTTTCCACTCCTAGCCTTTTCCTATCCCATCGTCGCCGTAAGACTTGTCTGTGTCGGTGCGGCGCAAAGTATATTGTTGAACTCGTTCCAACTATTTCAGTCCTCGGTTGGACCACAAATCTAAATCAGATCTTATGGACAAGAGGCAGGGACGCTCTCCCCTCATCTCGTGTATGGAGTTATTCACCGCCTCCCTGACTTGAGTTTATCAATGTTCCCTGTTCCCTTCAGTGAGGTGCCCACGCTAACTTGTCCATGTTTGATGACATGGATGCTCTATTTAATTATCAATGAAGAAATCGAGCGGTATGCTTTGGCATCTTACAGTGGCATGTATGGTGAATTTCCTAGGCAAAAGGCTCATATTTCCAATGTAATATAAGATGACGGCACGAACACGAACTGTTCGCTGGCGGTAATTCATCTCGGCGGCAGGGCTGAGAGCATTCCAGGAAGCAGAGCGTTCACAAGACTTCCTGGAAGAGAGATCTACACGCGGCCGCGCCAGCGCTAGTCGTGTCGTGGGTGCTCCACGACCAGGAGTACGTCGTGAGCAGAAAACTGCCGTGCCAAAGGCACTGGGAAACCCATGCAATTACAGGTGCCTTACCTGCTACTTTTTCAACTATCTATTTTATCTCTACGTGGATTTTGAATTCATTGTTGAATTTTAACAGCAATGCCTGGAAGGTTCTTGAATGAAACATGGCCGAAAAAACAAATTCTTGAAATTCTGCCCGTACATTACTTGAAAGTAAAGAGGTAGTTACCTAATCGATTAACCCACTACATCCTGTCTCTTTAAATGTTATTAATACTCAGTTTCTTTTCTTGGTCTGGAAATTATAAAAACGTGCCCATGTAACCATAGTCTACTTAAACTGAACACGTAAATCTCTTACAACGTACGTGCGTCAACAAGGTAATCTTTATGTCGGAAATTAGTTCGAAAGAATAGAGTATAATCGCATTAGAGAATTTAAAATAATCAGTATTAATGACAAAATAATAATAATAATAATAATAATAATAATAATAATAATAATAATAATAATAATAATAATAATAATAATAATAATAATAATAATAATATGGTTCACGTTTGTGGGTTACAGTAGTCACGTCCTAGTTCGTGAACCATGGGCAACGGCTGAGTGGCCTAGTAAGTGGTCCTGATAGTCGGGATACCAGTTACTATGGAATGGGAGTGGGCATCTCGGACATATTCTGAGTCGTGGCCCTCCTTGTGCTCAGGCGGCTAGGACTATTCAATTCACCGGTGGTCCATAACCCGTTAGAGGAGAGATCCTCACTTGGACTATGTGCAATTAGGGTAACATCCTGCTTCATGAATTTACCGAGTTCAGAACATTTTAAGCAAGCCTCGGACCTATGGGAGTAATGGAGTCCCACTCCCATTTGACAGGCAAGGGACTCCTTGGAAACAACATGGCGAACGAAATGGAATTCGATGGGGAGCTATCAATATTAATGGGGCTTATGGAAGAAAGAAAGTAGAACTGACTGAGTCAGCAAAGAGGATGCATCTGGATGTGCTAGGAGTAAGTGATATTCGGGTAAGGGGAGATAACGAGGAAGAGATAGGAGATTGGACAGCCAAAGTAGGGGACTGCCTGTAGGGGTGAAGTACAGTGGGGACTTCGAGGGCCCTGGGACCGCTACGGTAGCTGTGAAGGCAATTCAGGAACTCTGAAAAGTGGTGGAAAAAGGGGCTCTGGTTAAGACGCAGCAGGTCGTTATGCTACTTAGGTTCCAGAATGGGTAAAGAAAAGAAAAAGTAAATAAATGCAATGTAAATTTTAATCTTATACCAGTTGTACAGTATCATTTGAAGTAATTCCACATACTGTATATTTGACTATATTTGTAAGTAGTACAGGAGATATTTTAAGTAGAATTTTGTAAACAATATAAATTCATTAAGGATGAGCTGTGTGTTTAATAGAAAAAATTGTTAGCGTAAATTATATAATATTGTATTATAGGAAAATTTTCTTCTCTTGTTAATTTAATATTTAGTGCTTGACAATAATGTATTTTAGTGTACCATTTGCCACCGAGGTAGACACCTCATTTGCAAATAAAGAGATTTTGATTTTGATTTTTGATTATACAGTGTACTTGACGGGTGTTAGAAAGGGAAGGGCAGAGTCTGGAGTAGGGCTCTTTATCAGGAACACCATTGCACGCAACATAGTTTCGGTTAGGCACGTAAATGAGCGAATGATGTGGGTAGATTTGTCAGTGGGAGGAATTAGGACAAGGATTGTGTCTGTGTATTCACCATGTGAGGGTGCAGATGAGGATGAAGTTGACAAGTTTTATGAAGCATTGAGTGACATCGTGGTCAGGGTCAACAGCAAGGATAGAATAGTGCTAATGGGCGATTTCAATGCGAGAGTTGGGAATAGAACTGAAGGATACGAAAGGGTGATAGGTAAATGTGGGGAAGATATGGAAGCTAATGGGAATGGGAAGCGTTTGCTGGACTTCTGTGCTAGTATGGGTTTAGCAGTTACGAATACATTCTTCAAGCATAAGGCTATTCACCACTACACATGGGAGGCTAGGGGTACCAGATCCATAATAGACTGTAGCTTAACCGACTTCGAATTCAGGAAATCTGTTAGGAATGTACGAGTTTTCCGCTGATTTTTCGATGATACAGACCACTATCTGATCTGTAATGAACTACCTCTAGGCCTAGGGTAGAGAAAGTGAAATCTGTCTGCAAACGAATAATGGTAGAAAATCTCCAGGACGAGGAAATTAGACAGAAGTACATGGATATGATTAGTGAGAAGTTTCGAACAGTAGACAGTAAACAGGTTCAGGATGTAGAAAGTGAGTGGGTAGCATACAGGGATGCTGTAGTAGAAACAGCAAGGGAATGCCTAGGGACAACGGTGTGTAAAGATGGGAAAAGGCGAATATCTTGGTGGAATGATGAAGTGAGAGCAGCTTGTAAACTTAAAAAGAAGGCTTATCAGAAATGGCTCCAAACAAGGGCCGAGGCAGACAGGGATTTGTATGTAGATGACAGAAACAGAGCAAACAAATAGTTGTTGAATCCAAAAAGAAGTCATGGGAAGATTTTGGTAACAACCTGGAAAGACTAGGTCAAGCAGCAGGGAAACCTTTCTGGATAGTAATAAAGAATCTTAGGAAGGGAGGGAAAAGGAAATGAACGGTGTTTTGAGTAATTCAGGTGAACTTATAATAGATCCCAGGAAATCACTGGAGAGGTGGAGGGAATATTTTGAACATCTTCTCAATGTAAAAGGAAATCATCCTGGTGGTGTTGTGAACAGCTAAGCTCATGGGGAGGAGGAAAATGATGTTGGTGAAATTATGCTTGAGGAAGTGGAAAGGATGGTAAGTAAACTCCATTGTCATAAGGCAGCAGGAATAGATGAAATTAGACCTGAAATGGTGAAGTATAGTGGGAAGGCACGGATGAAATGGCTTCATAAAGTAGTAAAATTAGCATGGAGTGTTGGTAAGGTACCTTCAGATAGGAAAAAGGCAGTAATTGCACCTATCTATAAGCAAGGGAACAGGAAGGATTGCAACAACTATCGAGGTATCTCATTCATTAGTATACCAGGCAAAGTATTGACTGGCATCTTGGAAGGGATGGTACGATCAGTCGTTGAAAGGAAGTTGGATGAAAACCAGTGTGGTTTCAGACCACAGAGAGGCTGTCAGGATCAGATTTTCAGTATGCGCCAGGTAACTGAAAAATTCTACGAGAGGAATAGGCAGTTGTGTTTATGTTTCGTAGATCTAAAGAAAGCATATGACAGGGTACCGAGGGAAAAGATGTTCGCCATACTGGGGGACTATGGCATTAAAGGTAGATTATCAAAATCAATCAAAGGCATTTATGTTGACAATTAGGCTTCAGTGAGAATCGATGGTAGAATGAGTTCCTGGTTCAGGGTACTTACAGGGGTTAGACAAGGCTGCAATCTTTCACCTTTGCTGTTCGTAGTTTACATGGATCATCTGCTGAAAGGTATAAAATGGCAGGTAGGGATTCAGTTAGGTGGAAATGTAGTAAGCAGTCTGGCCTATGCTGACGACTTGGTCTTAATGACAGATTGTTCCGAAAGCCTGCAGTCTAATATCTTGGAACTTGAAAATCGGTGCAATGAGTATGGTATGAAAATTAGCCTCTCGAAGACTAAATTGATGTCAGTAGGTAAGAAATTCAACAGAATTGAATGTTAGATTGGTGATACAAAGCTAGAACAGGTCGATAATTTCAAGTATTTAGGTTGTGTGTTCTCCCTGAATGGTAATATAGTAAGTGAGATTGAATCAAGGTGTCGTAAAGCGAATACAGTGAGCTCGCAGTTGCGATCTACAGTATTCTGTAAGAAGGAAGTGAGCTCCCAGACGAAACTATCTTTATATCGGTCTGTTTTCAGACCAACTTTGCTTTACGGGAGCGAAAGCTGGGTGGACACAGGATATCTTATAAGTTAGAACTAGCAGACATGAAAGTAGCAAGAATGATTGCTGGTAAAAACAGGTAGGAACAACGGCAGGAGGGTACTCGGAATGAGGAGATAAAGGCTAATTTAGGAATGAACTCGATGGATGAAGCTGTACGCATAAACCGGCTTTAGTGGTGGGGTCATGTGAGGCGAATGGAGGAGGATAGGTTACCTAGGAGAATAATGGACTCTGCTATGGAGGGTAAGAGAAGTAGAGGTAGACCAATACGACGATGGTTAGACTCGGTTTCTAACGATTTAAAGATAAGAGGTATAGTACTAAATGAGGCCACAACACTAGTTGCAAATCGATGATTGTGGCGACGTTTAGTAAATTCACAGAGGCTTGCAGACTGAACGCTGAAAGGCATAACAGTCTATAATGTAATGTATGTGTGTATAATAATAATAATAATAATAATAATAATAATAATAATAATATAATAATAATTGTACCGGGCGGTACACCTCTACTCTGTTTATTTAAAAGTTGCGCCAGTTGAAACACCTCTTCTGGAGGAAGGTTGAACTTTATCTATTCTATTAATTCTCTACTTTCTCAGAAGATGTCACCACGTGGAAAATTTTGAGTTTTTGAACTGTGTCACTTTTGATGTGTCTTTGTTTCGCTTGAAGTAAGAAGTGGGAACTTTCTCTTCTAGAGGACACTACTGAAGAATTACAATAGTGCAACCTAGTGCGAAATCAAAGAACTATTTTGTTGGAGAAATTTTTATTTCAAAAGTTTGTTTCTTGTTAAATTTATTTCTGTTATTGTTTAAGTTGGCTGTATACCCCTTTTTTTCCCCTTAGTTTGGATCTAGCCAATCCCGAATTTCTTTAATTAATTTTCCACCAATAATGTGTTTCTTTTTCCTCTATGTAGGGGTTTCTTTTCCCGAACCAATAAAGATTTTGTGGGAGGGTGTTTTATTTCCCCTAACGCCTAGAATCTTCCGCGAGAGGATATAAACTGCTGATTTTGGGGTCTCCGGGCCACTTCTGTTCCATCTTTCAGTGTATTAAGTACATAGCAGGAGGCGGGAAGCGCCTCTTTCCTCGGCAGCGATCTACTACCAGGTAATGGCCTATTAATATCTTCTTTTCTTGCTAGGTCGGCAGTTTAACTCTCGCGGCGGGTTCGAAGCGTTTTCCATCATGTAACCTTTTCCTAAAATGTAACTACTCTTTTCTTCTTTTTCTTGTAAAGTTACATATTGGGATAGAGAGTGCTAACCCTCTCGAGCTCCCACTCACATTTGTTTTGAGGTGAACTTATTTTCTCAAACTTTTCTTCGTTTATGTAATGTAAGGTGTTCTTCTCTAAGTCACCTCTGTAGTATGGGATTAGCCCTTGCGTTAGTGGCCCAGAGCCAGATTAGGTTTTAAAAGCAAAGTGTATTAGGAGTGCAAGTTCGCCTCCTCTCAAGTTGTATTTTAGAGGTCATGTATTAATCTTTTCTCACCTAATAGACCTCAGTAGGTTGGGTATTTTACCCCTGTGTATATGTCCTTTGAGGACAACTTGAAAGTTGAGTTTGGTGTGGCCTGGGAGAGGCTTAACTTTAAGAGCGAGTGGCTCTTTTCTAAAACTGAGAGTTGTATGCCTCGAGGAGGCTTTGCTGTGTAATTTGGAGCAAAGGCTCCAGGGTTTGAGTGGGGTCTTCTGCCCCTTTTGTTAAAATTGGTATATCGTAAAGTTGAGCTAGTTGCTCAAGAATTGTGTTTTCAGGGCTCGAAGCCAAAATTCTTTAATCCCTGTAATTGTACATTTCAAGTTGTATTTCGGCTACTAAGTACCTGTTCTATTTGTTGTTACCTAATTTTGAAAAGAAAATATAACCTTGTTAAATTTTAAAATTTAATTTCTCTTTAGTAGCTTGAGACCTATTCACCACCCAGCACCTTCTTTCATGCTTAACTACCACAAAAACTCGGTAACAAGTGGTAGCAGAGCGTGGTTGAATGGGTCTCAATTTAGCCCCTTTTGACGGCTAAACATTGCTTTGATTCGAACTCTAACAATTTTCTCAGTTGCTGGAATTTTTTGAGTTTTTCAAAATTGTTCTGTCATCATGCCCGGCCCTCGCGATGTTCTCCTCCTTAACTACTTGCGCAAAGAGGAGTTGATATATGAGTTAACTATCAGAAACGTTCAATCTGGAGGCACGGTTGCAATAGATACTAACAAGCTTAGAGAGTCCCTTGATTTGCCCATTTCCATCCCCAATTTGGGAGAGAAAGAAATTGATGACTCTCTTTCCACGATTGTCGAGAATATTACTGGGCTAGCATCGGTAGTCAGCTTTTTTGATGAGAACGATCCGTCTCCTAATCAAATTAAGCGTGTGCAAGGCAGGCTGTATCACTTTGCAAATAGAGTTAATGATCTGTTGTCTCTAAAGGTGAATGACGTCCAGAGGAAGGACGCTAATACGCTCCTTGAAACTATTTCTGAATTGTCTAATAAGGTCACTCAATTGCTAACCGGCGAAGTTCCTCCCAAAACTGATCAACCCGCCACGGTGAATGTAGGTAACGAGGAAGAGCCTCCTCAGGGAGAAGTCAATAGGATAACCGTTGCTGCTCAAACTATCTCTGCCCCATCGAACAACGAATCTGAACGCCGTGCGTCATTGAGTAACATCCGCTCTGAATTAACTTCCTTGCCCTTGAAACCTTTAACGACTATGACACCTGGGTTCAGCAGCTTGCCTCATCCATTGGCAATGTTGCTTAGAGGTATCTCTAAGTTTTCCGTCAACACCACCAGTGACGTAATTTCATTTTTAAGATTTCTAGTGGAATTTCAGGATCATGCCCTTGTGTTTTCTCTTTCCCCATGTCAAATTTTGCAAATTATCTATCCTTATGCTATTGGTGTTCTATCTGACAAAATAGTTAGAGCCATTGCCGAGCAATCCTCTATTGAGGATTTCCACGCCCATTTGCTAGCTAACTTCATCCCGGCTAGGGCCAGGTCCTCCCTTATTCAGAAATACTATTATCGGGTACAGCGCTTGGATGAAAACCTGGCAGACTTCATCCAAGATATTAAGTTTTATACTAGGGTGTTTGCTCTCCACTTCCCTGGGGATCAGATCGTGCAAGCTATTGTTGAAGGGATTTCACCACCCTACAGGTCATATTTGTGTTTCGCGGCGTGCCCGCAAACCTTCTCTGAACTGGAAGCATTAGCCGTCTCTGCGGAAGGAGTTAGGTATGCCGATTCCTTGCGTGTGGCGAAAGAACCCCCGCCTTCCTTTAGTAACACTCGGCCTCCACCTCGCCGACCAGTCAATCCCCGTAAATGTTATGCTTGTGGGTCGCCTGACCATCTGCGGAATAAGTGTCCTCTGATCAAGTCAAGTGGGACAAGGAATGGAGTAGGGTCATCACAAGGCTGTTTTAAGTGTGGGGCCTTCTCACATATCGCCAAGAATTGCCCAAACTCAAATAGCACCCCCTCCTGCTCAACTTCTGGTGCAAATTCCAGCTATTCCAATAATAAAAAGTGACTAGTGGCGTCGGCTGAGCCGACTAATCCATCTTCCCGAGACTTAGCCCCTAGTAAACAGGTTGTAAATGCAGAGAACGACCAGCCTTCAAATTCATCTTTTGAATGCCCTAAAGAGTGTCTTAGGATTGCGGCGGATACCCCCGCACCTGTTCCTTTTCTTAAGATTGAGTTAAATAACGAGCCTATAACAGCTCTCTTAGATTCAGGCAGTGTTTGTTCCATTATTTCGGCTGATTGGTATTCTAAATTGAAATCTGTTTGTAAACTCCCTGACTATGTCTCTTCTCCTGTTCAATATGTTTCGGCTAATTCATCTCCATTAGAAATTCTAGGTTCCATACATGTCAAAATTCGGGTTTTTAAGTTTACATGGAAGATCAAATTGTTTGTGGCCAAGCGTTTGTCTTGCCCCATCATATTGGGAGCGGACTTCATTTCTCACACTGGTCTTGTGCTCGATCTCCAGAGTAGGTCGTGCATATTCAAATTTGCGTCCAATTGTAGAATTCCCTTGTTAAAGTGTAATTCTGTATCATGTTCATCTATTTCGCCTACCCAGGATGAGATGTTGTTAGACCTTAGACATCTACCTGAGGAGCAGGCTGATAGTATTCGGAAACTGTGTCAGTCGTTTCCCGAGGTGTTCTCTGATACTCTTGGTGTTACTGACCTTATTGAATACAAAATTGAGGTCACGGATTCAATTCCTGTCCGTTTTCCACCGTATAGGCTATCTCCACCTAAAATGAAGGCTCTGAAAGAAATCATCGATCAGATGTTGAAGGATG
This sequence comes from Anabrus simplex, assembly GCF_040414725.1. NCBI lineage: Eukaryota > Metazoa > Arthropoda > Insecta > Orthoptera > Tettigoniidae > Anabrus > Anabrus simplex. Next base: position 177,460,355 of record NC_090266.1, read on the forward strand.
GTATTATTAGGCCCTCTAAGTCAGCGTATTCTTCGCCTATTTTTCTAGTCCCGAAACCCCAAGGAGGCTTCAGGCCTGTCATTGATTACAGGGCTCTCAATCGGAAGGTGGTGTTGCAATCTGTGCCCCTTCCCGACCTTCATTCTTGCTTTTCATGGTTTCGTAAGGCCAAGTTCTTCACCATCTTGGACTTGAATCAAGCCTATAATCAAATTCCTCTTGCCGAAGAGTCTAAACATCTTACAGCGTTTGCCACGGACTGGAATTTATATGAATACAACCGCGTGCCTTTCGGGCTCCCCACGGGGGCAGCTGTGCTCACTAGGCTACTAGATAGGGTCTTTTCCGACATCAAATTTGAGTACTTATATCACTATTTGGATGATGTCGTCGTATTTTCCGAAACCTTTGAAGAACATCTAGATCATTTGCGAGAAGTTCTCAATCGCCTTCGTAAGGCTGGGTTAACTGTTAAGTTGTCCAAGGTTGCCTTTGCTAAGCCCTCTATGTCATTCCTAGGGCATATTGTGTCACCTGATGGTGTAGCAGTCGATCATTCTAGAACACAGGCCATCCGTGATTTTAAACCTCCTAAGGACATCAAAGGTATCGCTAGATTCATTGGTATGGTGAATTTCTTCAGGAAGTTTATTCCTAACTTCGCTAATAGAGCGGCGCCCTTAAACCTTCTTCGTAGGAAAGGCATCAAATTCGAGTGGGGACCTTCTCAACAAGCCGCTTTCGAAGATCTTAAATTAGCTCTCTGTAATGCCCCTGTACTTGCTATGCCTGATTTCTCGAAGAAATTCATCGTCCAAACGGACGCGTCGTCGTCAGCTGTAGCTGCCGTCCTTCTTCAAGAGACTGAACTAGGGAGGCGTCCCATCGCCTATGCATCTAGGACTCTATCGGTTCAAGAAGCCAAGTATTCCATCTATGAGCTCGAAGGGTTGGCAGTCTTATTCGCCTTAGAAAAGTTCCGTCTCTATCTGGAACATGTCAAATTCGACCTGGAGACAGATAATCAAGCCTTAAGCTGGGTCCTAGGTAGGCCGCGTCGTACTGGTCGTATAGCCCGTTGGGCCATCCGTATTTCTGCCTTCCAATTTGATGTACGACATATCAGAGGTACCGAAAATGTTGTTGCTGATGGACTCAGCCGTATGTTTCATAACGACGTCGAGACCCACGAACCGGTCGATAGTTCATCACCTTCCGAGTCCATACTATCTGGTGTTAATGCCATCTTAACAGGTGCTCCCATGCTTTTTAGGGATATTGAGAAATACCAACGTGAAGATCCGACGCTGGCTCCTATAATGGAAACCCTTTCTTCTGGGGAACATGTTGTCCCTTATGTTCTGAGGAATGGTGTTCTATGTTGCCCTTCGAGGCATGATAAGTTGATGAAAGTTGTTGTTCCAGCGGTTCTTGTACCTATGATCTTCAAATACTATCATGAGACCCCATTGGGGGGGCATCTTGGAATCTTTAAAACTCGTGAAAAGATTCGTGAAATGTTCATATGGAAAGGTATGGACGGTGAAATTCGAGAACTTGTAAAAGCTTGTAAATCTTGTTTGATCAGTAAACCCACCATGTCCACTAAAGTAGGCCTTTTGTCTTCTCATCAAGCGTCGCGCCCCATGGAACGCCTGTATATCGATTATGTGGGACCCTTCCCCCAGTCAAAGGGTAATGCCAACAAGTTCATCTTTGTGTGTGTAGATGGTTTTACAAGATTTTCCTGGTTATTTCCGACTAAGCTGGCTACCGCTCAGTCCACCATTACTTGCCTAAATTCTATTTTTGCTTCTTTTGGTCCGTGCCAATACATTGTATCTGATAATGCTAAAGCTTTTACATCAAATCTGTTTCGTAAATTCTGTTTTGACTTGTCCATCTCTCATGTAACTACATCTGCTTATTACCCTCAACCATCTCTGGCTGAACGGGTTAACCGCAATCTCAGGTCCGCACTTATTGCCTATCATCATGAAGATCATTCTAGGTGGGACACGTCCCTGCATTGGTTAGCTTTTGCTTTGAATTCGGCGGTTCATGAATCTCACAAATTTACTCCAGCTTCTTTGATGTTTAAGTTCGTCCCCAACACGCCGCTCTCTAACCTCTGGTCTCTGAAGGACATTCTGCCCGAGACAATAGATCCGGACAACATTAAAGATCTTTGGAAGAAGGCTAAAGCTAATCTTAAAGTGTCTCATGAAAAGGTTAGGGAAAGGTATGATCGTGGACGGAGACCCACCACTTTGAAGGTAGGTGACCAGGTTATGGTCAAAAATTTTGTTCCCGCGGGCAAGCTTGCCCCCAGATTTCATGGGCCTTGTATCATTCTCGATTTTCTTACGCCGGTTACCTTATTGCTAAGTAATCCAGCCACCGAGAGGATATTTAGAGTTCACCTGTCCCAGGTGAAACCGGTGTAATTTCTGTGTTAACTTGCTCCATATTATTTTGAAAGGATATGAAGGTTATATTTTTTTTGAGTTTCACTTTTATGGCATTCTGCCCCTTCTGTAATATTTTGGTTTTAGATGTAAGCCTTATGTAAAACCTGCCCCGACCCGTTAAACTGCCATCCTGTTCTTGCCACGGCCATTACCACGCTCCCGTCTCCTGCTCCACTCTACACAGTGGCTTAATGAATACCATGAATATCTGCACGCCGCTGGCCCCTCACTCTCTCTACAAGCCTGTACCCTCAAAGAAAATAATTGTCCAACACAATTCTGCCGCCTATCTTTAATGTTTCAGCGCCCCCGCAGCCGCGCAGCGCCGTGCAGCGACTGGGGAGGGGGATGGGCCCCCTCCTCTCCAGCGAGGACGACATGTGCACGGCGAGCCGGAGCTCACCTCCCGGCCAAGGCTGATGTGCGGCGCACGCTCTGCTACATGCCCGCAGCCTGTATCTGTTCACCGCGGGCGCGGCGTACTTCAACACCTCTGCTCCCCTCATAGTGCGGGCGAGCGGTATCTCAGGGTACTTGAGGGGTCCGAGCGGCCTTCGTTGGACGCAAGCTGCAACGGCCGGTCTGGCCATCCGCCTCAATCTACATCAACTACATGGACAGTCACCATAAGCAATAATTACATTTGGGAATTTAACAACAATATTTGGTGGACATTGCAAAATTTTTCTTCACCTTTAAGTATTAAAAGTTTATCTTCAGAAATACAAATTCTACAAACATAAAAACTTTACTGCACCGGCAACAACAAAATTTTGAAATTGCAACCAACCAAATTACTAAAATCTTATAAATGCTTCCGCAATTAATCTTAATATCAACATCAAAACTTGGACCTTATTTTGGAAACAAAGCTTATGTTCTTCTGTGTTACCCCTTGGAGGAACTTTTGGGGGGGGAGGTCTGTACCGGGCGGTACACCTCTACTCTGTTTATTTAAAAGTTGCGCCAGTTGAAACACCTCTTCTGGAGGAAGGTTGAACTTTATCTATTCTATTAATTCTCTACTTTCTCAGAAGATGTCACCACGTGGAAAATTTTGAGTTTTTGAACTGTGTCACTTTTGATGTGTCTTTGTTTCGCTTGAAGTAAGAAGTGGGAACTTTCTCTTCTAGAGGACACTACTGAAGAATTACAATAGTGCAACCTAGTGCGAAATCAAAGAACTATTTTGTTGGAGAAATTTTTATTTCAAAAGTTTGTTTCTTGTTAAATTTCTTTCTGTTATTGTTTAAGTTGGCTGTATACCCCTTTTTTTCCCCTTAGTTTGGATCTAGCCAATCCCGAATTTCTTTAATTAATTTTCCACCAATAATGTGTTTCTTTTTCCTCTATGTAGGGGTTTCTTTTCCCGAACCAATAAAGATTTTGTGGGAGGGTGTTTTATTTCCCCTAACGCCTAGAATCTTCCGCGAGAGGATATAAACTGCTGATTTTGGGGTCTCCGGGCCACTTCTGTTCCATCTTTCAGTGTATTAAGTACATAGCAGGAGGCGGGAAGCGCCTCTTTCCTCGGCAGCGATCTACTACCAGGTAATGGCCTATTAATATCTTCTTTTCTTGCTAGGTCGGCAGTTTAACTCTCGCGGCGGGTTCGAAGCGTTTTCCATCATGTAACCTTTTCCTAAAATGTAACTACTCTTTTCTTCTTTTTCTTGTAAAGTTACATATTGGGATAGAGAGTGCTAACCCTCTCGAGCTCCCACTCACATTTGTTTTGAGGTGAACTTATTTTCTCAAACTTTTCTTCGTTTATGTAATGTAAGGTGTTCTTCTCTAAGTCACCTCTGTAGTATGGGATTAGCCCTTGCGTTAGTGGCCCAGAGCCAGATTAGGTTTTAAAAGCAAAGTGTATTAGGAGTGCAAGTTCGCCTCCTCTCAAGTTGTATTTTAGAGGTCATGTATTAATCTTTTCTCACCTAATAGACCTCAGTAGGTTGGGTATTTTACCCCTGTGTATATGTCCTTTGAGGACAACTTGAAAGTTGAGTTTGGTGTGGCCTGGGAGAGGCTTAACTTTAAGAGCGAGTGGCTCTTTTCTAAAACTGAGAGTTGTATGCCTCGAGGAGGCTTTGCTGTGTAATTTGGAGCAAAGGCTCCAGGGTTTGAGTGGGGTCTTCTGCCCCTTTTGTTAAAATTGGTATATCGTAAAGTTGAGCTAGTTGCTCAAGAATTGTGTTTTCAGGGCTCGAAGCCAAAATTCTTTAATCCCTGTAATTGTACATTTCAAGTTGTATTTCGGCTACTAAGTACCTGTTCTATTTGTTGTTACCTAATTTTGAAAAGAAAATATAACCTTGTTAAATTTTAAAATTTAATTTCTCTTTAGTAGCTTGAGACCTATTCACCACCCAGCACCTTCTTTCATGCTTAACTACCACAAAAACTCGGTAACAAGTGGTAGCAGAGCGTGGTTGAATGGGTCTCAATTTAGCCCCTTTTGACGGCTAAACATTGCTTTGATTCGAACTCTAACAATTTTCTCAGTTGCTGGAATTTTTTGAGTTTTTCAAAATTGTTCTGTCATCATGCCCGGCCCTCGCGATGTTCTCCTCCTTAACTACTTGCGCAAAGAGGAGTTGATATATGAGTTAACTATCAGAAACGTTCAATCTGGAGGCACGGTTGCAATAGATACTAACAAGCTTAGAGAGTCCCTTGATTTGCCCATTTCCATCCCCAATTTGGGAGAGAAAGAAATTGATGACTCTCTTTCCACGATTGTCGAGAATATTACTGGGCTAGCATCGGTAGTCAGCTTTTTTGATGAGAACGATCCGTCTCCTAATCAAATTAAGCGTGTGCAAGGCAGGCTGTATCACTTTGCAAATAGAGTTAATGATCTGTTGTCTCTAAAGGTGAATGACGTCCAGAGGAAGGACGCTAATACGCTCCTTGAAACTATTTCTGAATTGTCTAATAAGGTCACTCAATTGCTAACCGGCGAAGTTCCTCCCAAAACTGATCAACCCGCCACGGTGAATGTAGGTAACGAGGAAGAGCCTCCTCAGGGAGAAGTCAATAGGATAACCGTTGCTGCTCAAACTATCTCTGCCCCATCGAACAACGAATCTGAACGCCGTGCGTCATTGAGTAACATCCGCTCTGAATTAACTTCCTTGCCCTTGAAACCTTTAACGACTATGACACCTGGGTTCAGCAGCTTGCCTCATCCATTGGCAATGTTGCTTAGAGGTATCTCTAAGTTTTCCGTCAACACCACCAGTGACGTAATTTCATTTTTAAGATTTCTAGTGGAATTTCAGGATCATGCCCTTGTGTTTTCTCTTTCCCCATGTCAAATTTTGCAAATTATCTATCCTTATGCTATTGGTGTTCTATCTGACAAAATAGTTAGAGCCATTGCCGAGCAATCCTCTATTGAGGATTTCCACGCCCATTTGCTAGCTAACTTCATCCCGGCTAGGGCCAGGTCCTCCCTTATTCAGAAATACTATTATCGGGTACAGCGCTTGGATGAAAACCTGGCAGACTTCATCCAAGATATTAAGTTTTATACTAGGGTGTTTGCTCTCCACTTCCCTGGGGATCAGATCGTGCAAGCTATTGTTGAAGGGATTTCACCACCCTACAGGTCATATTTGTGTTTCGCGGCGTGCCCGCAAACCTTCTCTGAACTGGAAGCATTAGCCGTCTCTGCGGAAGGAGTTAGGTATGCCGATTCCTTGCGTGTGGCGAAAGAACCCCCGCCTTCCTTTAGTAACACTCGGCCTCCACCTCGCCGACCAGTCAATCCCCGTAAATGTTATGCTTGTGGGTCGCCTGACCATCTGCGGAATAAGTGTCCTCTGATCAAGTCAAGTGGGACAAGGAATGGAGTAGGGTCATCACAAGGCTGTTTTAAGTGTGGGGCCTTCTCACATATCGCCAAGAATTGCCCAAACTCAAATAGCACCCCCTCCTGCTCAACTTCTGGTGCAAATTCCAGCTATTCCAATAATAAAAAGTGACTAGTGGCGTCGGCTGAGCCGACTAATCCATCTTCCCGAGACTTAGCCCCTAGTAAACAGGTTGTAAATGCAGAGAACGACCAGCCTTCAAATTCATCTTTTGAATGCCCTAAAGAGTGTCTTAGGATTGCGGCGGATACCCCCGCACCTGTTCCTTTTCTTAAGATTGAGTTAAATAACGAGCCTATAACAGCTCTCTTAGATTCAGGCAGTGTTTGTTCCATTATTTCGGCTGATTGGTATTCTAAATTGAAATCTGTTTGTAAACTCCCTGACTATGTCTCTTCTCCTGTTCAATATGTTTCGGCTAATTCATCTCCATTAGAAATTCTAGGTTCCATACATGTCAAAATTCGGGTTTTTAAGTTTACATGGAAGATCAAATTGTTTGTGGCCAAGCGTTTGTCTTGCCCCATCATATTGGGAGCGGACTTCATTTCTCACACTGGTCTTGTGCTCGATCTCCAGAGTAGGTCGTGCATATTCAAATTTGCGTCCAATTGTAGAATTCCCTTGTTAAAGTGTAATTCTGTATCATGTTCATCTATTTCGCCTACCCAGGATGAGATGTTGTTAGACCTTAGACATCTACCTGAGGAGCAGGCTGATAGTATTCGGAAACTGTGTCAGTCGTTTCCCGAGGTGTTCTCTGATACTCTTGGTGTTACTGACCTTATTGAATACAAAATTGAGGTCACGGATTCAATTCCTGTCCGTTTTCCACCGTATAGGCTATCTCCACCTAAAATGAAGGCTCTGAAAGAAATCATCGATCAGATGTTGAAGGATGGTATTATTAGGCCCTCTAAGTCAGCGTATTCTTCGCCTATTTTTCTAGTCCCGAAACCCCAAGGAGGCTTCAGGCCTGTCATTGATTACAGGGCTCTCAATCGGAAGGTGGTGTTGCAATCTGTGCCCCTTCCCGACCTTCATTCTTGCTTTTCATGGTTTCGTAAGGCCAAGTTCTTCACCATCTTGGACTTGAATCAAGCCTATAATCAAATTCCTCTTGCCGAAGAGTCTAAACATCTTACAGCGTTTGCCACGGACTGGAATTTATATGAATACAACCGCGTGCCTTTCGGGCTCCCCACGGGGGCAGCTGTGCTCACTAGGCTACTAGATAGGGTCTTTTCCGACATCAAATTTGAGTACTTATATCACTATTTGGATGATGTCGTCGTATTTTCCGAAACCTTTGAAGAACATCTAGATCATTTGCGAGAAGTTCTCAATCGCCTTCGTAAGGCTGGGTTAACTGTTAAGTTGTCCAAGGTTGCCTTTGCTAAGCCCTCTATGTCATTCCTAGGGCATATTGTGTCACCTGATGGTGTAGCAGTCGATCATTCTAGAACACAGGCCATCCGTGATTTTAAACCTCCTAAGGACATCAAAGGTATCGCTAGATTCATTGGTATGGTGAATTTCTTCAGGAAGTTTATTCCTAACTTCGCTAATAGAGCGGCGCCCTTAAACCTTCTTCGTAGGAAAGGCATCAAATTCGAGTGGGGACCTTCTCAACAAGCCGCTTTCGAAGATCTTAAATTAGCTCTCTGTAATGCCCCTGTACTTGCTATGCCTGATTTCTCGAAGAAATTCATCGTCCAAACGGACGCGTCGTCGTCAGCTGTAGCTGCCGTCCTTCTTCAAGAGACTGAACTAGGGAGGCGTCCCATCGCCTATGCATCTAGGACTCTATCGGTTCAAGAAGCCAAGTATTCCATCTATGAGCTCGAAGGGTTGGCAGTCTTATTCGCCTTAGAAAAGTTCCGTCTCTATCTGGAACATGTCAAATTCGACCTGGAGACAGATAATCAAGCCTTAAGCTGGGTCCTAGGTAGGCCGCGTCGTACTGGTCGTATAGCCCGTTGGGCCATCCGTATTTCTGCCTTCCAATTTGATGTACGACATATCAGAGGTACCGAAAATGTTGTTGCTGATGGACTCAGCCGTATGTTTCATAACGACGTCGAGACCCACGAACCGGTCGATAGTTCATCACCTTCCGAGTCCATACTATCTGGTGTTAATGCCATCTTAACAGGTGCTCCCATGCTTTTTAGGGATATTGAGAAATACCAACGTGAAGATCCGACGCTGGCTCCTATAATGGAAACCCTTTCTTCTGGGGAACATGTTGTCCCTTATGTTCTGAGGAATGGTGTTCTATGTTGCCCTTCGAGGCATGATAAGTTGATGAAAGTTGTTGTTCCAGCGGTTCTTGTACCTATGATCTTCAAATACTATCATGAGACCCCATTGGGGGGGCATCTTGGAATCTTTAAAACTCGTGAAAAGATTCGTGAAATGTTCATATGGAAAGGTATGGACGGTGAAATTCGAGAACTTGTAAAAGCTTGTAAATCTTGTTTGATCAGTAAACCCACCATGTCCACTAAAGTAGGCCTTTTGTCTTCTCATCAAGCGTCGCGCCCCATGGAACGCCTGTATATCGATTATGTGGGACCCTTCCCCCAGTCAAAGGGTAATGCCAACAAGTTCATCTTTGTGTGTGTAGATGGTTTTACAAGATTTTCCTGGTTATTTCCGACTAAGCTGGCTACCGCTCAGTCCACCATTACTTGCCTAAATTCTATTTTTGCTTCTTTTGGTCCGTGCCAATACATTGTATCTGATAATGCTAAAGCTTTTACATCAAATCTGTTTCGTAAATTCTGTTTTGACTTGTCCATCTCTCATGTAACTACATCTGCTTATTACCCTCAACCATCTCTGGCTGAACGGGTTAACCGCAATCTCAGGTCCGCACTTATTGCCTATCATCATGAAGATCATTCTAGGTGGGACACGTCCCTGCATTGGTTAGCTTTTGCTTTGAATTCGGCGGTTCATGAATCTCACAAATTTACTCCAGCTTCTTTGATGTTTAAGTTCGTCCCCAACACGCCGCTCTCTAACCTCTGGTCTCTGAAGGACATTCTGCCCGAGACAATAGATCCGGACAACATTAAAGATCTTTGGAAGAAGGCTAAAGCTAATCTTAAAGTGTCTCATGAAAAGGTTAGGGAAAGGTATGATCGTGGACGGAGACCCACCACTTTGAAGGTAGGTGACCAGGTTATGGTCAAAAATTTTGTTCCCGCGGGCAAGCTTGCCCCCAGATTTCATGGGCCTTGTATCATTCTCGATTTTCTTACGCCGGTTACCTTATTGCTAAGTAATCCAGCCACCGAGAGGATATTTAGAGTTCACCTGTCCCAGGTGAAACCGGTGTAATTTCTGTGTTAACTTGCTCCATATTATTTTGAAAGGATATGAAGGTTATATTTTTTTTGAGTTTCACTTTTATGGCATTCTGCCCCTTCTGTAATATTTTGGTTTTAGATGTAAGCCTTATGTAAAACCTGCCCCGACCCGTTAAACTGCCATCCTGTTCTTGCCACGGCCATTACCACGCTCCCGTCTCCTGCTCCACTCTACACAGTGGCTTAATGAATACCATGAATATCTGCACGCCGCTGGCCCCTCACTCTCTCTACAAGCCTGTACCCTCAAAGAAAATAATTGTCCAACACAATTCTGCCGCCTATCTTTAATGTTTCAGCGCCCCCGCAGCCGCGCAGCGCCGTGCAGCGACTGGGGAGGGGGATGGGCCCCCTCCTCTCCAGCGAGGACGACATGTGCACGGCGAGCCGGAGCTCACCTCCCGGCCAAGGCTGATGTGCGGCGCACGCTCTGCTACATGCCCGCAGCCTGTATCTGTTCACCGCGGGCGCGGCGTACTTCAACACCTCTGCTCCCCTCATAGTGCGGGCGAGCGGTATCTCAGGGTACTTGAGGGGTCCGAGCGGCCTTCGTTGGACGCAAGCTGCAACGGCCGGTCTGGCCATCCGCCTCAATCTACATCAACTACATGGACAGTCACCATAAGCAATAATTACATTTGGGAATTTAACAACAATATTTGGTGGACATTGCAAAATTTTTCTTCACCTTTAAGTATTAAAAGTTTATCTTCAGAAATACAAATTCTACAAACATAAAAACTTTACTGCACCGGCAACAACAAAATTTTGAAATTGCAACCAACCAAATTACTAAAATCTTATAAATGCTTCCGCAATTAATCTTAATATCAACATCAAAACTTGGACCTTATTTTGGAAACAAAGCTTATGTTCTTCTGTGTTACCCCTTGGAGGAACTTTTGGGGGGGGAGGTCTGTACCGGGCGGTACACCTCTACTCTGTTTATTTAAAAGTTGCGCCAGTTGAAACACCTCTTCTGGAGGAAGGTTGAACTTTATCTATTCTATTAATTCTCTACTTTCTCAGAAGATGTCACCACGTGGAAAATTTTGAGTTTTTGAACTGTGTCACTTTTGATGTGTCTTTGTTTCGCTTGAAGTAAGAAGTGGGAACTTTCTCTTCTAGAGGACACTACTGAAGAATTACAATAGTGCAACCTAGTGCGAAATCAAAGAACTATTTTGTTGGAGAAATTTTTATTTCAAAAGTTTGTTTCTTGTTAAATTTCTTTCTGTTATTGTTTAAGTTGGCTGTATACCCCTTTTTTTCCCCTTAGTTTGGATCTAGCCAATCCCGAATTTCTTTAATTAATTTTCCACCAATAATGTGTTTCTTTTTCCTCTATGTAGGGGTTTCTTTTCCCGAACCAATAAAGATTTTGTGGGAGGGTGTTTTATTTCCCCTAACGCCTAGAATCTTCCGCGAGAGGATATAAACTGCTGATTTTGGGGTCTCCGGGCCACTTCTGTTCCATCTTTCAGTGTATTAAGTACATAGCAGGAGGCGGGAAGCGCCTCTTTCCTCGGCAGCGATCTACTACCAGGTAATGGCCTATTAATATCTTCTTTTCTTGCTAGGTCGGCAGTTTAACTCTCGCGGCGGGTTCGAAGCGTTTTCCATCATGTAACCTTTTCCTAAAATGTAACTACTCTTTTCTTCTTTTTCTTGTAAAGTTACATATTGGGATAGAGAGTGCTAACCCTCTCGAGCTCCCACTCACATTTGTTTTGAGGTGAATTTATTTTCTCAAACTTTTCTTCGTTTATGTAATGTAAAGTGTTCTTCTCTAAGTCACCTCTGTAGTATGGGATTAGCCCTTGCGTTAGTGGCCCAGAGCCAGATTAGGTTTTAAAAGCAAAGTGTATTAGGAGTGCAAGTTCGCCTCCTCTCAAGTTGTATTTTAGAGGTCATGTATTAATCTTTTCTCACCTAATAGACCTCAGTAGGTTGGGTATTTTACCCCTGTGTATATGTCCTTTGAGGACAACTTGAAAGTTGAGTTTGGTGTGGCCTGGGAGAGGCTTAACTTTAAGAGCGAGTGGCTCTTTTCTAAAACTGAGAGTTGTATGCCTCGAGGAGGCTTTGCTGTGTAATTTGGAGCAAAGGCTCCAGGGTTTGAGTGGGGTCTTCTGCCCCTTTTGTTAAAATTGGTATATCGTAAAGTTGAGCTAGTTGCTCAAGAATTGTGTTTTCAGGGCTCGAAGCCCAAATTCTTTAATCCCTGTAATTGTACATTTCAAGTTGTATTTCGGCTACTAAGTACCTGTTCTATTTGTTGTTACCTAATTTTGAAAAGAAAATATAACCTTGTTAAATTTTAAAATTTAATTTCTCTTTAGTAGCTTGAGACCTATTCACCACCCAGCACCTTCTTTCATGCTTAACTACCACAAAAACTCGGTAACAATAATAATAATAATAATAATATATTATGGTAATTATTATTATTATATATTATTATTATTATATTATTATTATTATTATTATTATTATTATTATTATTATTATTATTATTATTATGTGGGAAAAGTCAGTAAACATTGGAAGTTCGACTCTGGTGTAGGGAAGAATATATGTTTAACCCACAATCGCTTATTAACAGAGTTGACAGTTTCCGTGTGCTGAAATTTTGCCCAGCAGAAATTCACTATCAGTTCGTCCAGCATTTAAACATTCATAAATGTCAGGCCACTGGACTGGGATTTCATGTCACACTCTTGTATGTATGACGTAAGTACCCGAACGACTACGTAAACCAGCCAGCCAGGAAATAATTAATAAGTAAGTTATTTCGTTATTGGACTAAATGAAAGGTGTACATTTTCATCTAGAACTTTTGTAGAGGCCTTGATACACTACTGGCTTGTTTTATATGTAATTTTCGGCACAATATGACCGATTGTAGACAGAAAGGATTGATTTTTATGTTTCAATCGCAAACAGATGAATTACATTTCAACATCGTTACAGTCATTTAAAAATGAATAAACTTCATATTCTAATATAGTTGTCTTTTCGAAGCGTATGTACCTACTTAAAGATATATTGTAAAATCACAGTTTCACGGAAGTACTGTAATGCACGAACCTTTAAATTTAACTATTCCTTGACCTTGACATTTATTTATTCAACTATAATGAAGTATTGCAAAATAATCCTCGGAAGATGAATGACTTAGTTCACATTAAAGGTTAGTCTATTAATATATCGGGGTCAGTGCAATATATAATTACTGTGACGGAAGTGTCATTCCTAGATTTTGAGACTGAATTTTCGACGGTGGTATTATAACCTCCCACTGTTTTTTTCTTCTGCGATGGCCCCTGGGACAGAAATAACAATGTCATCTGTTCTCCGTGGCAAATAGGGGACTGTGCCTTTTGATTGTTGGTAGTATTTTGTTCTCTCGGTCTATCATCAGTTCGTACTACATATGCATTTTATCAGGTTTCTATTGGCATACGCACTGCGTCCTTCTCACTGAGCTTGGAATTAGTCCTTCTATTCAGCACCACCGTAGACATGTTGTTACACTGATAAACATTAGGTGAGTTTCGGGCCACAGGTCGAATCCATAGTTAATTTATTGTCCATATTCTTGTCGTTATACTGCCTTTGCTAGCGAGCTGTAGTGTTTATAGTGCGTCATGTCTTCTGATATGGCCTACAATGATTTTGTTGCTTTCCTTGACCTGTCTCAGTCTCATCCTTGGCTTTGACAATATGTAAGTGACCGAGGTATGAGCGAGGCCAGAATACCACTCCTTATGCAGCGAGTCCCTCTTATGAATGGCATGAAAATCTCGCTTATATGCCAGGTTGGTTGATGCGTTTCAGTGGGCTTGGCAGAGTGGTATGTAATAGTAACGTCTGGTTCGGTGAGGAAAACAACGGAAAACTACCTCACTCCTCATTTACCTAGTACTCCTCTTCAGTGATGCCTAGACTATATATAACAGATGTTAGCGGAGCTGTGGAGGATAAAACCAGCCTTTGAGCTGAATACCCAATCGACATACTTGCTGTTATAAATTGCCATCAGATTATTTCGACTATGGAGTTCGAGTTTTGCCCTTCTTTAATGGACCCCACATAAGTCTGTAACATTTTAAGATTTGCTTATACTCTGCAGGTTGCGATTAGCCCATGGTTAATAGAGTATCTGAGATTTCGCTGATACGAGATCGGGGATGAGGTGAGATGATGTTCTTATGGCCGGATGCTCTTCCTATCGCCAACGTCATTTGAGGAGATATTGAAGGTGAAATGCGTAATGGTGAATGAAATGGGACAAGGAGGTGGAAGGAATCGGATGTGGCCTATGAATAGGAACTGTCCCGGCATTTGCCTGGAAGTGCAAATGGGAAACCACAGAAAATCCATACTCAGAACAGCCAACGGAGGGGTTCGATCCCAGTCGTACCCTGAATGCAGAGGTTGGCTCCATGGTCGTATCGCGTTAACACACGCGGCCACTGTGCTCGCTGACATTGTAAGTAATTGCCTTTAACATTTCCATCGGTGTGTAATGTTAAGCGTTCTTTATAAAGTGGCGGATTAATTTAGCCTATGTGCAAATGAGATACCAAAGAAATCCCGATCAGGTGTGTTAGGGATATTGCCCAAATTATATTTAAATTTCAATTGGTAATTATTTTATTATTATTATTATTATTATTATTATTATTATTATTGAACCGTGTGTTTGGTCTCCTCCCGCCTTAAAGGACTTGGTTCCTGTGCTGTGCTCCTAGCGAGCTCATTGAAAATTTACTACCATCATTGTGCGTATTTCTGAATGTCCTAGGCATTGATTGTGTAATAAATGTGTCTCTCCCTGTTCCTCACTTATGGCTCCATGGACAAGGAATTCTTTCCGTCCTGGGGCGTCCCTCCGTATTTGCATTTCTTTCGTATGTCGATCGTCTGCCATGCTCCCTCGCGTGTACTTACCCCCTCCCGGCTTCTCCGAGAGAGGGGCGTGATGACGTTGGTATCGGGACCTACCCCTCCCGGCGAGCCAGTGTGCCTCGCCGGGCGGTGGTCCGTCTCACTTACCTGCTGCTCTTGGTGGAGAGCACTACTCTTGGGTCGAACCAAGCACCGTGAGAGGGGCATGGGAGGTAAGATCTACTGGTTTGCTATGTGTTGGTAGGATGATGGGAGGAACTAGGAACTTGTACAGATATGTAACGCCATGTATCTGGTTGTAATTGATAAGGAACGGCTTGGTGCCGAGATATTTTGTGAACGTAACGTAAAGTAACTTAGGGTGTTGTACGTTTCTTGTAACATGAAAGAAAGATTCCAGAATGTTCTGGACGTGTAGTTAGGAAGTATGCGTGTCATTGTGAGTTCACTGATAGAGTTTTCCTTACCTTGTAACTGGCGAGCTGTATATACGTTGTAGCGCTGTAGTGATTAGTAAGACATTTATTTGGTACCAAGGTGCGCAGCTTACGTTATGTTAAACCTTTTATTAGAGGAGTGGATTTCCTCTTATATTTTACAAGGATGAGAGATGGAAACGGGTTAAAACCCTTCTTTAGTTATGTTATGTTGATTTTTGTGCGCTTCCGAATTGGTTTGTTTTACATTGTCTATGAATAAAGTTGTTGTCAAGCTGTTTGAATTGGGACTTGACATTATCCTCTGGGTTGGACCTTACATTTATATCCAGATCCCTGGCCCGCTCTCCTTGGGTCATCCTGCCGGGGGGTACGGCACAGTGGTGGTTCGGATGGTACGGCACAGTGGTGGCAGCCAGGAGCGTGGTTCGATCTGGATTTCCTTTTTTTTTCATTTACTTGCGAAATTTGAGCTCCCAGAGCTCTCTCGTCTCGGTGCTTGTAATTTTGCCTTGTGTGTTGTATCATTTACACGATGTCTGCTCGCGACATTATTTATCCGGGAGCTTTGCGGAAGGAGGAATTGCTGTATGAGTTAGCAATACGTAATTTGGAATCGAAAGGGACAGTTAAGGCCGATGAACTCTTGTTGAGGAACAATTTACATCGGAATGTCTCAGCGCCCTGTTATACCGAAAGCGAGGTCACGAGTTCGGTATCCCTTATTGAGACTAACCTCTCTGATATCGCCTCAGTGATGGATTTTCTGGAGAGCGACGTCGCTTCGCCCCATCAACTTAAGAGAGTGCAGGGTCGTTTGATGCATTATGTTCATCGTGTAGGTGATTTGCTGTCATTAGAATTAAAGGAGGAGGTGTTAAATCAGGTTCAGGATTTACAGGTCAAATCTTCTACGCTTTTAGAGAAAGTTGAGACTTGGCTAGCTGACCCGTCCATCAAGACTAAGCCAGTGTTACCTTCCACTGCGGCGGTGGTAGGCGAGTTGAACCAACCCACTCCTGACCTTGGGCCTGACGGGCAGCGAACTTCCCTCGAGCCGCATTTCTCATCTTTAGAGCGTTCTTCAAAACAGACTACGAGGCAACAGCCACCTTTGTCGCCGCAGGTTTCACCATTTTCGAGTATTCCTCACCCATTGAATAACATGCTGAAGGACAGCCCGCGCTACTCAGTGAATTCGGCGAGTGATGTGGTTGCATTTCTTCGTTTTCTTGTCGAATTCTTGGATCACGCTCAAGTATTTGGGTTGACGCATGCACAAATTTTACAGGTGATCTATCCGCATACTGTTGGAGTTCTTTCTGATAAGATTGTTAATGCTATATCGGAACAATTATCGTTGCATCAGTTTCATGCCCATATACTAACTCACTTTATCCCCGCTAGGGCTCTTAATTCTTTGGTGCAACAATTCTACTTTCGTGTGCAACGTTTAAATGAGACCTTATCAGAATTTATTTCTGACATTAAATTTTATGCCAGGGTATTCGCACTTGATTATACGGAGGAGCAGGTGGTTTCGAATATCGTGGAAGGGATTACTCCGTCGTATCGTTCTTGCTTGTGTTTTGTGTCTCAGCCTCGTCACTTTGCCGAGTTGGAAGCTATGGTCGTCTCGGCGGAGGGCATTCGACATGCCGACTCGCTTCGCGATCCTGGTCTTTCTTCTGGCCGGGGTGTTTCTGAGCGTGCTGTTACTCGTAAACCCGCCCCGTTAAAAATATGTTTTGGCTGCGGCGCGTCTGATCATCTCCGTAATAAGTGCCCTTCTCGATCTCTTCAGGCACAAGGGCCTAGCCGTGGTTCGAGTACCGAGGTTTCGAAGGTTGTATGTTTTCGCTGTGGGACCCCGGGTCATGTAGCGAGGGATTGCACGAAAGGGCCGAAAGGTATCTGACTAGACCGGCAAAAGGCCAGGGACAGGCTCATTAATTCGCCGTCGCCTAGTCAAAATCATCGTACGACTCCAGGTGAACGTTTGTCATCCTGTCCTGCCGAATGTTTGCAGATAACGACCGAGAATAAGGGGGTAGCTCCATTTGTCAAGGCCGAGATTAATAATGAGCCAGTGACGGCACTCTTAGATACTGGGAGTGTTGTTTCCTTTGTAAGCGAGAAGTGGTTTGGTCTGCATAAATCTGTGTGTAAATTTCCCGTCGTCCACCCGGTTTCCTTTTCCTGTGTGGCTGCTAATTCTTCTAGAGTTGAAGTCTTGGGAGTTGTGAAGTGTAAGATTCGTGTTGCTAATTTTTCGTGGAAATTTCCGTTGTATGTGGCCAAAGATTTACCGTGTCCTGTAATCTTTGGATCTGATTTTTTCGCTTACTCAGGCTTGGTTTTGGATATACAGGAAGGGTCCTGCTGGTTCAAATTTTGTCGTGATGTTCGGATTCCTGTATTGCGGTCTAACTCGAGTTCTTCTTTTGCCGTGGTGCCCTCTGAGGACGAAAAGGGCTCCGATCTTAGCCATTTGCCCGAGGATCAGGCCAAGAGCATTAGGGAGTTGTGTGATGCCTTTCCCGAGGTTCTGACGGAAAAATTGGGGATGACTAACTTGTTGGAGTACAAGATAGAGGTCTCAGATTCTATTCCTGTTAGGAGTCCGCCCTATCGTCTTTCTCCCCCAAAAATGCGAGCATTGAAGGAGATCATCGATAACATGTTGCAGGAGGGAATAATTCGGCCTTCCACGTCAGCTTACTCCTCACCCATATTTCTCGTGCCTAAGCCTCAGGGAGGTTACCGTCCAGTTTTGGATTATAGGTCATTGAATAAGAAGGTGATATTGCAATCTGTTCCGCTCCCAGACTTGCATTCCTGTTTTTCGTGGTTCAGAAAGGCTAGGTATTTTACCGTCCTGGATTTAAACCAGGCATATTATCAAATCCCTTTGGCAGAGGAGTCCCGTCATTTGACAGCCTTCGCAACCGACTGGAACCTCTACGAATTTTGTCGATTGCCCTTTGGCATTTCCACTGGCGCTGCGGTGCTTAGTAGGCTTCTAGATCAGTTGTTTTCGGATATTAAATTCAGTTATCTTTATCATTACCTCGACGATGTCGTCATCTATTCGGAAACCTTTGAGGAGCACCTTGACCACCTGCGCGAAGTGTTGTCTAGACTGCGTAACGCTGGCCTGACGGTTAAATTGTCGAAGGTTTCCTTTGCAAAGCCGCAGATGTCCTTTTTAGGCCATATAGTGTCATCTAATGGAGTTTCAGTCGACCAGTCTCGCACCCGGGCCATTGATGAGTTCAGACCCCCACAGGACGTTAAAGGCGTCGCCCGCTTCATCGGGATGGTAAACTTCTTCCGTAAGTTTATCCCTAACCTTGCTAAGCGTGCTGGGCCTCTTAACGCCCTCCGGCGTAAAGGGGTGAAGTTTGAATGGGGTACTTCACAACAAGCAGCCTTCGAGGATCTGAAGTTGGCTATAACTAATGCTCCCATACTTGCGATGCCCGATTTTTCCAAAACCTTCATTGTTCAGACCGATGCTTCAGCCTCGGCGGTTGCAGCTGTCTTAATGCAGGAATCCGACCTGGGCCGGCGACCTGTTGCTTACGCTTCCAGGACCTTGACTCCTCTTGAAAGTAAATATTCAGTCTATGAGTTAGAGGGTTTAGCTGTGTTGTTTGCCCTAGAGAGGTTTCGAATGTATTTAGAACATGTAAAATTCGAGCTTGAAACCGATAACCAAGCGTTGAGCTGGGTCCTGGGTAAACCTAGGAAAACGGGCCGTCTAGCTCGGTGGGCCATAAGAATATCGGCGTTTCAGTTCGATGTACGGCACATTCGAGGCTCGGACAATGTTGTGGCCGATTCGCTTAGCCGCATGTTCACTGGTCAGCCTATTCAGGATGATGACTCTTCTGACCCTGAGGTCCTAACTTCTTTACCCCTGGCTGGAGCGATCTTGACTGATGCCCCGTTGTTATACCATGATCTTGCAAAATTCCAGGTGGAAGATCCTATCTTAGGGCCTATTGTCCAGCAGTTGAAAGAAGGCAAGATTGTTAACCCATATGTGTTAAGAAATGGTGTCCTTTGCTGTCCCTCCCGCTCTGATCACAAGATGAAAGTTGTTGTTCCATCGGTATTAGTACCTATGATATTTAAATATTTCCATGAAACTCCTTTGGCTGGTCATCTGGGAGTGTTTAAGACCAGGGAGAAAATTCGCGAAAACTTTATTTGGAAGGGGCTGGATGCTGAAGTCCGTGAGATGGTCAAAGCGTGTAAGATTTGTAGGATGAGCAAGCCTGCCCTTAATACTCGGGTCGGCCTGTTGTCCTCTACCCAGGCTACGCGACCCATGCAACGTCTATTTATAGATTATGTGGGACCCCTCCCCAAGTCAAGGACGGATGGCAATAGATTTATATTTGTTTGTGTCGACGGCTTCACTCGTTTTTCTTGGTTTTTTCCGACGAGGTTAGCCACGGCAGAGTCCACCATAAGGTGTTTAAAAACCATATTTTCTTCTTTTGGTCCGAGCCAGTACTTGGTGTCCGATAATGCGAGGGCGTTCACGTCGAATTTGTTCAGAAAGTTTTGCTTTAGCCTGTCCATTACGCATGTGACAACGTCCCCGTACCACCCCCAACCCTCTTATGCAGAGAGAGTCAACCGCAATTTGCGGGCCGCTCTCATCGCCTTCCATCATGACGATGTTTTGAGATGGGACACTTCGTTGCCATGGCTGGCTTTCGCATTTAATTCTGCTGTACATGAAGCGCATCAGTTTTCTCCTGTGTCTCTTATGTTCTCCTTCGTTCCCAACTCCCCACTCAGTAATCTCTGGAACATTGATGAACTGTTACCAGAGAGGATTGACCCCCTTAACATCAGGGCAATTTGGAAAAAGGCTAAGGAAAACCTCAAGGTGTCCTATGAGAAGAAGAGAGAACGTTACAATGAGGGGCGCCGACCGACCGATCTCGCTGTAGGAGATAATGTTTTTGTTAAGAATTTCGTGCCTTCCGGGAAGCTCGCTCCTAGATTCCGAGGACCGTATGAAATTATTGATTTCTTAACGCCGGTCACCTTGTTGGTAAAGGATCCGGAGACGGAGAGAGTCTTCCGAGTTCATCTTTCGCAAGTAAAGCCTGCTTAGCGTTTCAGCTACGGGTACCTTGGTTTCATGTGGTATGAAGCTTTAACTTGGTTATCCGGAGAGTTTTGACTCATTTCCATTCTTGTCGGAGATATGCTCTTCCCTTAGTTAGTTTAAGTTTGTTCTTCCCTTTTTAAGAAAAACAAATCTGGATGTATTATTTATTTATTATGAATGATTTAATGTGAGTCCTCCCGGAGTCCTATCGCACCCGTACTGCTCCCATGCCCCCCGGTCCGGTCCCCTACACTGCATTGGCCCCCTGTACCCTGTACCGGTGGATGGATATCTTTCGACATCTTTGCTGGCCTTCTGCTTTATTTTACAGTGGACTGGAGTATCCACCTACGCCCACTGCTCCATGAGAAGGGCCCCTCGTGGCTGCGATTCCTGGCGATCATTGACTCCAGCCGCCGTGTCTTACGGCTACCGAGTTCAGAAGGATTGGGATTTCCAGCGTCTGAGTTGCCTAAGGAGGCTTCGAGACGGTCCGCTACTGTGGCCGTTGTCCTGCATGCATGCCGCTCAAAGTTTGGTTGGGTTGTATCCCAGCTATGATGGTTGCCGGCCCTGATGGCCCACCTTTCCCCTGGCGATTGCTGGGGACATCTTCATTGAACTGAATGTTGCCATATCCCGGGATATACTTGTCAAAGACTCGCTACTTCATTGTGGTGTACAGTAAGAAACTAATTTTTTGATACAGCAAGAATGTAAGGTCAGGGATAGGCTTGGCAAAGACTCGCTACTTCATTATGGTGTACAGTAAGAAAGTAATTTCAGTGCTAATCTTGGCAAGAACTCGCTATTTCATTTAATGTACAGCAAGAATGTAAATTCAGAGATAATCTTGGACTCACTACGTCATTTTGGTGACCAGCAAGAGTATTAATTTTATATATTATCTGGGCAAAGACTTGTTTCTTCATTTTTATGTGCAGCAAGATGTTACTTTGTATATAGTTATTTATTGTAAAGCAAGAACACTATTGTATATCCAGCAAGTATTCAAGATAATGAACTTTATGCGGCTGATCTTTATGGAAGGAAAACACTTTGGTCAACCCTGGGTTGGTGTTTGGGGGGGGAGGTCTGAACCGTGTGTTTGGTCTCCTCCCGCCTTAAAGGACTTGGTTCCTGTGCTGTGCTCCTAGCGAGCTCATTGAAAATTTACTACCATCATTGTGCGTATTTCTGAATGTCCTAGGCATTGATTGTGTAATAAATGTGTCTCTCCCTGTTCCTCACTTATGGCTCCATGGACAAGGAATTCTTTCCGTCCTGGGGCGTCCCTCCGTATTTGCATTTCTTTCGTATGTCGATCGTCTGCCATGCTCCCTCGCGTGTACTTACCCCCTCCCGGCTTCTCCGAGAGAGGGGCGTGATGACGTTGGTATCGGGACCTACCCCTCCCGGCGAGCCAGTGTGCCTCGCCGGGCGGTGGTCCGTCTCACTTACCTGCTGCTCTTGGTGGAGAGCACTACTCTTGGGTCGAACCAAGCACCGTGAGAGGGGCATGGGAGGTAAGATCTACTGGTTTGCTATGTGTTGGTAGGATGATGGGAGGAACTAGGAACTTGTACAGATATGTAACGCCATGTATCTGGTTGTAATTGATAAGGAACGGCTTGGTGCCGAGATATTTTGTGAACGTAACGTAAAGTAACTTAGGGTGTTGTACGTTTCTTGTAACATGAAAGAAAGATTCCAGAATGTTCTGGACGTGTAGTTAGGAAGTATGCGTGTCATTGTGAGTTCACTGATAGAGTTTTCCTTACCTTGTAACTGGCGAGCTGTATATACGTTGTAGCGCTGTAGTGATTAGTAAGACATTTATTTGGTACCAAGGTGCGCAGCTTACGTTATGTTAAACCTTTTATTAGAGGAGTGGATTTCCTCTTATATTTTACAAGGATGAGAGATGGAAACGGGTTAAAACCCTTCTTTAGTTATGTTATGTTGATTTTTGTGCGCTTCCGAATTGGTTTGTTTTACATTGTCTATGAATAAAGTTGTTGTCAAGCTGTTTGAATTGGGACTTGACATTATCCTCTGGGTTGGACCTTACATTTATATCCAGATCCCTGGCCCGCTCTCCTTGGGTCATCCTGCCGGGGGTACGGCACAGTGGTGGTTCGGATGGTACGGCACAATTATTATTATTATTATTTTACTCCTTTCTTTCTTAATCTGTTTATCCTCCAGGTTTGGTTTTTCCATCGCACTCAGCGAGGTATCCACACCTCTACCGCCACAAGGGCAGTGTCCTGGAGCGTGAAGCTTTGGGTCGGGGGATACAACTGGGAAAGAGGACCAGTACCTTGCCCAGGCGGCCTCACCTGCTATGCTGAGCAGGAGCCTTGTCGGGGGATGGGAATATTGGAAGGGATAGACAAGGAAGAGGGTAGGAAGCGGCCGTGGCCTTAAGTTAGGTACCATCCCGGCATTTGCCTGGAGAAGAAGTGGAAAACCACGGAAATCCACTTCCAGGATGGCTGAGGTGGGAATCGAACCCCCATCTACTCAGTTGACCTCACGAGGCTGAGTGGAATCCATTCCAGCCCTCGCACAAGTTTTCAAATTTCGTGGCAGACCCGGAAATCGAACCCGGGCCTCCGGGGGCGGCAGCTAATCACACTAACCTCTACACCACAGAGGCGGACATACCAAATCTCTACTGGTGTTTTCTGTTGTTGGTAACCTCGCCCTAGCTAAACTCGATAGTGTCTTCTCTCGTTATTCTGCACTGCTCTACAGTGAGCATTCACATGAAAATGAAAATCCACAGCCTGTTTCCAGTCTCAACCTGGTCAAGAATGGAATGAATGAAGCACCATCTAGTGGAGAGGATATGAACTGTGCCGGCTGCCGAAGCCTATCGCACTCATCTGGGGCAATGATTAATGACTGACAGATGAAATGAAATGATATAGGAGAGTGTTGCTGGAATGAAAGATGACAGGGAAAACAGGAGTACCCGGAGAAAATCCTGTTCCACCTCCGCTTTTTCCAGCACACATCTCACATGGAGTGATCGGGGTATGAAATTGGGAACCCAGCGATGAGAGGCCGGCGCGCTGCCGCCTGAGCCACGGAGGCTTGAGCATTTACATAATGGTTACAATTTCATAAATAATGTATATACTGCACTGTCAAAACATAAGCACTTCCGTTATTGTAAGGAACTCCTACATATATAGTGTGAGTCTTCTGCCCCATTGTATGTAATTTTAGGCCAAACTCCGCACCCACGCATTTTATAGAAAACCTACAAACATCGGGTCATGCCGGTGTGCTCATACATCTTCCTCTTCTTTTTTTACAATTTGCTTTACGTCGCATCGATACAAATAGGCGTTATGGCGATGATGGGATAGGAAAGGGCTAGGAGTGAGAAGGAAGCGACCATGGTCTTTATTGAGGTACAGCCCCAACATTTGCCTGGTTTCAAAATGGGAAACCATGGAAAAACATCTTCATGGCTGCCGACAGTCGGGTTCGAGCTCACTATCTTCCGAATGCAAGCTGTCAGCTACAAGACCTAAACCGTGCAGCCACTTGCTCGGTGGTGAGCACATGCTACGGATATCATTGAGTACACTTCGTAGAATTCTGACGACCTTTCGCCATGGTTTTGGGAGTAGTAGCGCTCTTGAGTGATCCCATCAACTATTCGCAACACTTCATACTTGTGGAAGAGAGCATTTGGTCTACGCCAGGAGTACTGCATAAAGTGTAATCTTCCGGTTAGCACGTAAGTCCGTTGTCAGCTCGGCTAGAACTGGCAGTGAGTTTAAGCGCGGCCGGCTCAATTGCGAGCTGGTTCGAATCCCCGTTGGTGGTATGTTTTAATTTCTTTATTTCTCCTTACATCGCGGGCATGTTGTCTCACTTAAATGTTTTCAGCGACTGGATGTTTATGTGGTCCTGAAAAGGGCCGTTTGATGATTAGGTTTGGACGGGAACAGTGTGGCCGATAGAAAGGTCTTGAAGTACGTGAACACAGGTTCACTAACGTAGTATGTGCTTCTTGATTAATGCACATTTGAGCACGCCGTTGAACTGAGGCTCTTACTTGCTGGACTATGTTGGGTGTAACAGATCTGCAGGCCTCGGTAATTAGATTTAAAACACTCTCATAATCTTTCGGCTGTTGGGTGTAGACTACTTGTTTTAAATGGCCGCACGCCAAGAAGTCCAATAGTATTAAATCTGGTGATCTGGCGGGCCCGGTGACAGATCCTCGCCTTCCTATCCATTGACCTTGTGGTTGAGGACGATTTCTGAATTGTGCGTTGGAGTTGCTTCATGCTGAAACCACATGGTAACACGCTGTCCTAGAGGCACATTCTCTAACAGCAGTGGTAATTGATTTCCCAGAAAATGTTGGTAGAGGACTCCTATTAAATGGCCCTCCAGGAAGTGTGTGCCAAATAGGTGGCTGCCCAAAATACCACACCAAACGTTTACTCCCTATGCTACCTCTCATATCCAGTGCGGATTGTCGACGCTCCAATAATGCACGTTGTGGCAATTTACAGTACCATTATTATGAAAACGTGATTCGTCCGAAAACAAGATTTTTGAAACGAACGCCCTATCATTTGCCACTTGCCTCAGTATCCATTCACAAAAGTTCACCCGAGCTCCGTGGAACTCCTGGTGTTGCACGCGATAAAGGCGAATGCGACTGTCATGGCGGATACGTACTACAGACGACTGGCTGATATTAATCTATTGTGCCACTACCCATGTAGTCGTGTGTGGGTTATCCCAGATAGCGTTAGACACGACCTCATGGTTGTCACAAGACACTGGTGCCTCTCAACTGGAGGCAGTCGGTAGAGTGATCCTGTTGTACGCAAACGGCGTTCCACATTACTCCGGCCAGTAGACGTATGTGTGGAAATCTCTCTTGGTAAATGCGTTATGCTTGTAGTGCGTTCGCTCTTGATCCACCGACAACTAGGAGTACATCAACGCACTCGTTCTTTGAATACATAGTGAAGGAATGAACAGCACTACTGTGACCGCACATTGCGATATTTGAGCGGGGATAGTTAATATCCATATCCGGATAAAATAGTGTCATATTGGTCGAATGTGGCACGAACAGGCGTGTGCTTGATTGCCGAAGCTCCGATTGCAAAACAAAATCCAACAAAGAAGTCTTTGGCGGGGAGATTCGAACCATTAGCAAAAGGCCCATGTTGTTTAACCAACTGAGCCACGCCGACAACGCAGATCAAATATCTACAAATAGTCCTTAACGTGCTCCAGCAAGTCGAACACTTCCAATACCTACATATCGTTGTGTTCAGCATTCCCCTCATACTTTACAATGCCATATCATTTGAAGCGAACGGTTAACGTTATTGTTTGATATGTGCATGCATGCCGCCTCTGTGGTGTAGTGGTTTGTGTGATTAGCTGCCACCCCCGGAGGCCTGGGTTTGATTCCCGGCTCTAGCATGAAATTTGAAACGTGATAGGAGGCCTGGAATGGGGTCCACTCAGCCTCGGGAGGTCAACTGAGTAGAGGTGGTTTCGATTCCCATCTCAGCCATCCTCCAAGTGGATTTCCGTGGTTTCCTACTTCTCCAGGAAAATGCCTGGATGGTACCTAACTTAAGGCCACGGCCGCTTCCTTTCCTCTTCTTTGTCTATCCCTTCCAATCTTCCCAGCCTCCCCACAAGGCCCCTGTTCAGCATAACAGGTGAGGCCGTCTGGGAGAGGTGCTGGTCCTTCTTCCCCAGTTGTATCCCCCAACCCAAAATCTCACGCTCCAGAACACTGCCTTTGAGGCGTTAGACGTGGATCCCTCGCTTAGTTCGACGGAAAACCAACCCTGGAGGGCAAATGGATTAAGAAAGAAAGAAAGAAAGAAAGAAAGAAAGAAAGAAGAAAGGTATATGCGGTTTGTAACCACCGGATCCATACATTTTTTATAACAATCTTGCTGTAATGACCTAATTTGACGTCATCTAACATTCAGAGCTAGAAACTAGTTTTGAATGTTAGAATCAATTGAATCAATTCCTACTCAGTGCCGTGGTACAATATCACAGGTAGGCCATATTGCTCTTGACATTTGAAAGGTGGTCGAAGATCGAAAATTCAAAGGGGAAGAAGACTTGCACTCTGTACAAATTCTGCGTGTTATTAATCGTTTTTCATTTACAAAAAGTAATGTTAGGTGATTCTCGTATGAGAAGATGAATCCTCTAATTAGTGAGTAAACTCGTATCCTCGTTTTCCACGTGGTGGCGCAGTCCTTTTGTGTCACACCAGCTGTGGAGATGACCTGCATGTTTCTAAAACATATCAGCCATCCTGACAATTTTGTACGCCAGGCAGTACCAGGAATCGAACCCGGGCCTCCGAGAGCGACAGCTAGTAGCGCTAACCGTTACACTGTGGGTGGGACATTCTGTTTATGAAATCTCAGCATAGAACATTGATCTTGTATCGATATAATTATGCATGTGCCACGACATTTCACTATTTCACCTGTACACAGTTTTCCCAGTGCTTCGAGAGTGGTTTTCAACAAACTACAGAAAATTCTACGAAGCATTATTCAAACTTCGTTTCATTGATATTCTTACTCTTACGCTACTTCAACAACACACTGGATCTTGACCTTGTGACCTCATTGCACATATGCGACACAGTACGTCACCAGCTTCTGCTGCGTAGCTTTGATATTCATGAAGTGTTTGTCCAACGCCGCCTCTGTGGTGTAGTGGTTAGCGTTATTAGCTGCCACCCCCGGAGGTCCGGGTTCGATTCCCGGCTCTGCCACGAAATTTGAAAAGTGGTACGAGGGCTGGAACGGGGTCCACTCAGCCTCGGGAGGTCAACTGAGTAGAGGTGGGTTCGATTCCCACGTCAGCCATCCTCGAAGTGGTTTTCCGTGGTTTCCCACTTCACCTCCAGGCGAATGCCGGGATGGTACCTAACTTAAGGCCACGGCCGCTTCCTTCCCTCATCCTTGCCAATCCCTTCCAATCTTTCCATCCCCCTACAAGGCCCCTGTTCACCATAGCAGGTGAGGCCGCCTGGGCGAGGTACTGGCCATACTCCCCAGTTGTATCCCCCGACCGAGAGTCTGAAGCTCCAGGACACTGCCCTTGAGGCGGTAGAGGTGGGATCTCTCGCTGAGTCCGAGGGAAAAACCGAACCTGGAGGGTAAACAGATGATGATGATGATGATGATAATGTTTGTCCAACTCTGTAATGTAACGTTGAGCGTTATTTATTGCCATTCTCAGAGTTTCGGGTTCGATTCACAGTCCTGTCAGGGATTTTAGAGATGCGGGGAATGAGGTATGTGTATGAAAATCGCACGTACAGCTCACTCGTAGCTGCACCACCTCGAGGAACTGGGGTCACCGACGTACTTTTTAATTCTTCACGTAATATTAAAAATGAAAGAACATCTGACATAATTCTCCTAGGCAGTCTGCGATAAATTTGGCTTTCACAAACATCTACACCTACTTCACTTAAACATATATTGTTACATCATTTTCTCACTGAAGTAACACGCAAGTAACATGCATATCTCTAAATCTGACCCTTCAGTCTCTCGGGAAGTAGAAAACCGATGGTGCTTGGAAGACGAAGTAGTTGAATCTATTGAGCAATATCCTGCTACTCTGTTAACTATCGTTACTTCCCTTCTTCTGGGACAGAGAATGCTATATAACTGGTAAAGATAGTGATAGTGGAATTGTTAAAATAGGCCTCGAACGTTTGGTTAACGGAATGCACAGGTTTAATAATGCGAGCAGGATTTTGCACAGCGATACATCAAGGCAGGAGACCCCTACCATTAAACGTGTTAAAGATATGCTGTTTCGATGTATCACTTCAGAGATTTCTTACGAAACGGTATTATATAGCAATTAATCTGAATTTGCAAAATTTTGGTCTCAGTAGTTTAAATAATAGAAGAGCAAAGCAAAGTAAAGCAAAATTATCTCCGTACAGGCCATGAAGGCCCTTGGAGGTGTGGAAGATAAAGGCTTCCACTATCCGTAACCTCGGCAATTGATGGGGTAGAGTGGTTAGCTCTACGCCCGGCCGCCTTTGCCCCCAGGAATTAACCTGTACTCATTTTTGGTGTAGGCTGAGTGAACCTCAGGGCCATATGTACCTCCGGAATGGAAATCTCGTTTCGTAAACTTTACAACTTCCTGACGGGGATTCGAACCCTCGTCCTTCCGAGCGAACCGAGCAAGCCTTTACCGCCTCGGCCAGGCAGCCTCTAAAATATAGAAGAGATGCTGCTCATTTTCAAATACTCCTGATGTGTATCGCTTTAGCATTTATATCAATCAATCAATCAATCAATCAATCAATCAATCAATCAATCAATCAATCAATCAATCAATCAATCAATCAATCAATCAATCAATCAATCAATCAATCAATCAACGATCTGCATTTAGGGCGGTTGCCTAGGTGACAGATTCCCTATCAGTTGTTTACATAGCTTTTCCTTAAGTATTTTCAACTAACTTGGAAATTTATCGAACATTTCCCTTATTCCAATCCCTTACTCCTCGCCCTATAAATTAATATTTGCCCCAATCTGCCCTCTTGAATTCCAGCTTTATCTTCATATTATGATCTTTCCTACTTTTAAAAGCTCCACTCAAGCTTAATCTATTTATGTCATTCCACGCCAAGTCACCACTGACAGCTTGAAACATACCATGTAGTCGAGCATCTCGTCTCCTTTCTCTCTAGTCTTCGCAGCCCAAAGTTTGCAACATTTTAGTAACATTACTCCTTTGTCGGAAATCACCCAGAACAAACCGTGCTGCTTTCCTTTGAATGTTTTCCAGTTCTCATATCAAGTTTTGCTGGTGAGGGTCTCATACATCGCAGACATACTCTGCGGGCTTGTCAGAGACTTAAACGTCTTCTCCTTTACATCCTTATTACAACCCCTAAATACTCTCATAACCATGTGAAGAGATCTGTAACCTTTCTTAACAACTTCGCTAATATGATTATCCCAACGAAGATCATTCCTTATATTAACACCTAGGTACTTACATTGGTCCCCATGGGGTAATATCCGACATTGGTAATGATTTGATCGGTTGTTTCGCAGTGTCAGCGCCGATATAGATTATGATTGATGTATGCCAGGTCCTTATATTGAGAGGGATGTTTATGACGACATACTGCTATTTACACCAGTAACCGTAAACTCATTGCAAGTTAAAAACAGTTTGTCGTATCTCAAATATGTTACGACTCACAGCTATACTAGTATGGAATGAGTATGTAATTACATTCGGTAGAAATAGGTTTTATTACTTACATTAGACAGAACTATCTGCAACCATTCTTGAAATAGTTTAGCATTTGCGATTGGATTCATTGGCATGCTGTAGTTGAATAATATAAATGTGCACTCTGTAAATGCCACTGATGGTGAAAATATCTGGGTTGGAACTATGTGAATTATTCAGAAATTGTAAGGAGAAGTGGTCAGATTAGAGTCACATCTCATTTGTAGCTGATCATTTCAATATATTTAAAAGAGAAAGAAGTGGATGTCCGAAAGCAATATTCCCGTGTTGCTAAGTGTTGTTGAATGTGGCAGAGGGGTTACGGAAGCTGTGAAATGAAAATGTTTACCTCTCTTACAGTTACACGCGGAAGCATCGACAATGGAGTTCGTAAAACATGTTTATACTAAGACCATAATACCTTGGCAGAAAACTGTATTTGAGAAGTGACTGTTCAAAAGGCCTACCTCGCTATTTGTCAGTGTCAGCGCCCATATAGATTACGTAGTATGAGTGAATTATGCCAGAAACGGTACTAATATTGAGTGGTATGTTTATGACGACATACTGATATTTTATACCAGTAATTGTAAACTCATTGCAAGTTCCTGGCATATTTCACTCAAACTACATAATCTATATGGGCGCTGACACAAGCAAATAGCGAGATAGGCCTTTTGAACAGATACTTCTCAAATACATCTCGTTACTTCTATCTCCATAACATCAACCGGTAGTTTCTTTTCGTATCCCTTTCAGTCACGCATTTTTTTCTAATTGGCCAAAAATTCTAAAATTTGGTACACTTGCTAAATGAAAGCTTGTGATTAATTATATCTGAGCTTGCAATGCCTAGGTCGAGCAGTTTTCGAGATTTTTAATGTGCATTGTAATGTACATTGTGACTCGAAGGTTGCAGAGTACAAGACACAGTTAATATTATTTATACAGTTTTATTCAATCTATCCAAGTAAATAGTATGTGAATTAGTCATGAAATAATTTCCAAAACAATATACCAAAATTCTAAATAAGAATATACCAAAATAATATTACTAAAAATCTGCCACAAAAGAAAAAAAAAGAAAATTTCTGGAAAACGGCCAAGAAGTAACCTAAAAGTTTGGTATTGGCAATTCAGAGCCTAGGATTGCCTTCTAGTTTACTGGAGACACTAGTTAATAGTACAGAAACAGTGCCAAAAGAATGAGAAACGTTCTTCCTCTACAGATTTATGGAGTATGATAATTCTGGAAGCAATTGCGTTCCCTCTTTATGCAAAGATGAACTTGACTTTTTCGGTAAAAGTGCGTTCTGCTGCTGCATTCTGAAGCCTTGCATCTTGATGCAAGTTTTTGCCATCGAACCCTGGCATGTGGTTAATTTGATCCAAACATACTTCGTTGATTGGATGCTGCTCAGCTTGCTTGTGTCTCTTCACTTCTGGTTCATCACATTCTGCATTGGCACTTGGACAGCCCCCCTTTTTAGGCCACACTTTTTGAGAGAGGATCAAAGATTCACCGATGTGTTGCCTGAAGTGAACCAGGTCCAGAAATTTATTTCCTGGTACACCAAGTACTTCGGCATCCCTTTTATATTCCAACCAGCTGTTGGTGCAAGCCAGCCTTTGAGGCACAATGTATATTAGAATGTACATCCCACTTTATAAAAATCTCAGGGTGAAATAAACTAATTATCTGCAGTTTATTTCACATTTCCTAGCATATTAATCTATTTTCTTTAGAATATAATGTTGTATGAACTTCAATCCTCACGTATTACAGCAGAAATTTGCCTTCAGATAACAAACTGTTTGCTGACGTCATAAACAGCAACTACGCAGCGGAGCAATTCCTGGTGTTTTGCCGGTAAAACCGCCAGATGTCGGGCCACGTTACTCAGTAGTGACACGGAAGATGTACATCTCAATGCACATTGTGACTCAACGGTCGCACTGCATCAAATAATTCCTAAACGGATGCCGTGATATCGATGTGCATTATAATGTACATGGTGACCGAACGGGGTATTTCACGTAAACATACACAAGTTATGTCTTTTACAGTTTTTTCATCATCAAGTTTCTGCCCATGTTCTCTACGAAATATCTGTGGTTTGGAAATGCGTTTAAGGATAACAGCTTGTTACTGGGTAGAGCACATAGTAATATATATCATCTACCTCTGTGAAGATGGCTTCACCCTAAGGAAGTAGTGGAAAAACGCAAGGAAACGTATAACAAAAGGCACATGGGACAGACCCATGATCGGGTATGGTACTATTTTTAAGAAATTACATATTTGTAGTCTGGATTGCTCACGGCATTCGATAATATTCAACAACTGCAATGCATGTGGACGAAATACTAAACAAAATGTTGATGTGGAAACAGCACCTTCTGAACAGATACTCCTCATTCAATCTTTCGGAGTTTAGCGAGGTAGGCCATAAACCTTCATTCAGTACATTTTTATATTTGACAGAAAAGAACTACAAACATTATTAATACTGTACCGAAATGACTGGAACTATCCATGCGGTGATAAGTGCAGGAGGAACAGAGAAACAATTGATACTGGTGGCAGTGGTAATATCACCTAACGTAGCAAATCTAGTAATTTGTTACAAATTTTCGCGTGAAAAAGGGATTAATTTTCTACGACGGTATAAAAGACCTAGAAAGTTCATGGCAATGTATGCGTATATGTATGGAGAGGAACACGTTTTGCTCTGAAGATATAAAATGTATTGTACTGTGACCGTTCACAACGTCACCTATGGTATGTCATGATATCCAGGAGATGAAATATGCCGTTTACCGCGTCATTCTACGATAAAAACTGCCCAAGTCAGAATTTTTCTGCCCGCTCCAGGACTCGAGTTGCAATATCCAGAATCGCGCGACCCAGCTCTAGTTGCTGGTAATTAGCAGCAAGGCGGTGCAAGAGCGCTTGCACTCGAAACTCTCTCACTCCCACCACGAGCGAGATGAAACCATACGCGTTATCACGTGACAAAGAATCTAGGTCACTAACTGAGCCCAGAGAGTAGGTCCAACGTGAAAACTAACATTATACCATGTTTTCCTCGCTCATCCACCACTACCAACTTATCGCGTTCAGCTGTTTTATTTCTGTTAATTTTCATAAATCGCAAAATACCCACTGGATAATTAAGCGCAAACATTCATTTGAATCAGGGAATTTTACGCATAATTATGAGACCGAGAAGTGCTCTACTTAACTGACAGAGAGATAACTGCGCTGTAAACAAGGGCGCGTCTTAATGACTAACAGATGTTGGACTCTAACCGTGCCAGGGAACACAAGGAATCCCCTGTGCTCGTCATCATTCACCGCCAGAAACTAAAGGACGCTTTTAAGATTGCTTCAGAACCTACGAAGTTATTTTAATAACAGTCACTCAGTGGAGATGGGAATACAAGAGCTACATTTTGATATCCTGTTCGTTACTGTACGTTGCGTATTAACGGACCAATGTGTGAGAAAGGATTGCATTTTTTCCCCCACCCTCAGCATTCGGGTCTCTAGCGTAGCGCGCCTATATATTCATGAGCTGAGAAGGAGACACCACCCAGTCCATTCTTATTGTAACGCCAGTACGGTAGTATTTCGTCGTGGTTTGTGAGTGAGTTGTTTGTGAAGAAATAATCTTGTAATTTGAGTAGTGTAATACAGTGATTCATTAAATTCTGTGAGTATGTGGAAATAATCACCCTCTGAGTGAGATGTTAGCGTGTACAGTGTGCCGCAAATTAATAAATAGGAACGGTACGAAACCGTAATAACTGATACCCGTGTGTAGAAAAGGTCGTACATCAAGCCTCCTATGTGTCTAAGTTAATACGGCTCAGTTAACATATATAGTGACGTACTTAGCGAAGTGGGTGGAGCGTACGTGCTTGATATCAATATGAATTACCAAGAAAGTCAGTGAACAGCTCAGTTAGACCTAATTGAGGACAGCGCCACGTTAAAATAACCCGCAGTACAGTTGAGAGCTCGACTTACGGCTAAGTGCATTAGAACAGGCCTGAACTAGTGTCATGAATACGAGAATGCTAATACATTAGTGGCCTAACCACTGTCGTTTCTAGGGAAACTAGTGAAATTTCTGGGCCTATAATCGCTGCCTACAAGAAGAATAGATAAATGAGAAGGGATTAATGTCGGGCTTCTGGGACATTACCGACATTAGGTTGGAATGCTCGTGCTATTGAGCAAATCCAACCATATGTTCAAATTGTGGTGTGTGATAAACTAACGTATTCACTTGAGATAATTTCCCCTCATTTACATGTCTACGTGAACGCCGGAGTGAACGCCGACGCCCATCTGAATGCCAGAATTTTGCCTGCATATTAGAGAGAACCAGACGCCTAGCTGTCTTCGCCTGGTGTAGCAGAGAACGTCGAGAACGTCATACCAGATCAAGCCGTCATGTTCGTGACCTGCCAGGAAGTCATCATGGGTCTTCACATCACCGATGACGTGATGCAAGCAGTCTAAAATCCATGGAGTGCCTCCCTGTAAAGCTGTGAACGTGGTATCCAGAAGGCTGAGTACATTTCCAAGTATTTATATCTTTGAAGGTCGTGTCCCATTGTAAATATGTAAATTTTTCACTTAGATATAACGTAGACTGCAAGCACGCCATTTCAGAGGGATAATAATTATAATTTCATTTTTATTTGGGTCTTTTATGGAATACTTCTTCATGGTTTGGGAACGACCATATTTTACTTCCATTTTTTTTACAAGGGTTTGATAATGCATGACGTAAATTTAAGGACCTCAGATTAATTATGTGTGAAGTACTGTCAAGTAAAAGGGCTTAAATATTCTACGTAAACGACTCCAGTTATCATCTTTCTACAGCAAATAGGATTCCTCAAAGATATCTCAGTAACTGATTTTTTTTTGTACTTCACAAGCTCTTAGGAAATCCTCCTTACTAGAAATTAAAACTGCTGGAACAACGAATGGAGCATGAGATTGGGGTATATATCTTACATCGCTAATTAGTTCGCGAATGTGCAAGTTAACTTGGACCCTGATGGCAGGAGATCATCATTACATCTGCATCGTAGTCGATGTACCGAGAGGAAATGAAATGGCTGAACAGGCTGTAGCCATAATATATATTGCGAAATGAAATGTGAAGTTCCCTTGGAATCTGTCATTAAGACACGCGAGGTGCATATCGCGATGTGAATATGTTGATTAGGCCGGATATAGGGCCGTGATTTGTGTGATGCCATTTATGGCCAGTATTGAAAGAAGTGAATAGATTATTTGCCGTGAAGTCATTGCCCGAGAAGGCTAGTGGACCGCTCTTTGAAAGTGTGGCACGGGTAGCTCCCAGCGGGAGTTTTATGAGCCCCTTTAAACGGGGGAGTGAAGGCGTTTCTTCAGTGAAATAGAACAGACACAAGTGGCGAGTTTCTTTTCCTTTCGATACAAAGATTATGTGTGCTAATTTAAATAGAGCCAACGTCGCAGAGATTCCAAATGAGCATTAAATGAAGGACCCCTCCAATTTATTTCTTTAATTATCCACAGCGTATAGGGAATTCCAGGTCAGATATACCCCGTCTCAGAAGGTCCTGAGTTCATCGCAGGAGACAGTAAAGCCTCCTGTCACAAGCGGCAGGTGAAATAAGACCACCTGCGGCCCATTATGTGTATGTGAAGTGTATATATTCTTGTCCATTTGTTGCAGGTAGTGCTATAATACTTTGTTTATGATGTCTGGTATTGAAGTCGCTAAATGCTTGTCCATAGGTAACATCGTTGTGTAAATAATGTCCTGATATATGTGTTGATAAAAATCCTAATGAAATGGGCGTGTTTGTCATACTGCATATTTGGCAACGTATAACTTAAAGTACTGTTGTAACGCGACTTTCAAAGGATTGGGAGTGTAAATTGCTTATCTCAGTTCATACGATACTAGCAAACTTATATCATAATTTGATGCAAGTTGAATATATTAATTTTCGACAAACAAACAGATTTACAGCTGGGTATGCCTATGTTGAATAGATGTGTGTGTAAAGTGATTAGTGTAAGTGTAAAGTGAAATAATTAGAGAGAAAACGCCTCTCTAAGTCTGAGGTACCGGTAGTGTAATAGTTCGAGAGGGAGCGCCTTCTTAATTTTGAATATTTAAACGTATAATGAAGTGTAGAAAAGACTACCGAACATTTAAACGTTAAGATCACCCAAGTTAATATATGTAAGGTGTTTGTATGGCATACCCATGTAAATAATGTGTTTCACTAGTATAAGTAAAAATTTATTATACAAGATATTGTCTCTCTTCTCATTAGTAATGAAATGGTATTCCTCTCATAATTAACTTTTCCCCCTACTATAGAGACTATTACTAAAGGACTTACCGCCCCATCGGACAGTCCACAGACCCGAAAATGCGATACCGACTCGGCTAGCGAACTATTCCAGTAGGGGAAGGTGAGGCTTCGACAAACCGGGCTGAGTTCGAAGCTCACCGATGGTGCTCCATTCTAACGTCATATTTATGAACAATGGTAACTGGTTTATGTACAGATGCCTTGGAAAGGTTACATAATTGGCGTCCCGTAACGTGTGGCCTTATTGTTGTTTGGGGCGAGCTACATATTGTTCTCGCGACGCATAATTTAGCGTCCCGTTGTTGGGGCAAGTTTGTAAAGTCCTACGGCACCATAAATATTGATATAGCCAATATTAAGGCACAAGTTCGAATACCACTACTATAAAAGGAGTACCTAAGGTAGTAGGATTATCAAATTGATTCGGTTAGAACTGAACGAATGGAAATACCAAATTTTACCCGTATATTAAATTTGCTAGAAGAGAGGAATACAAAATAGAATCAGAGCGTGTGAACGTGATAGTTAATATGGATAATGTGTCGGATGGAGTGCGTAAGCCGCTACCATAGACAGTTACGTCACGCGCAACGATATTTGAATGAGTGACGGGAATAAATTAAATCCGACGGATGTAGGGAGAAGAATGAAGAGGTCGTGTACCAGGTTAAGTGGAAATATACACGATGGTCACTCAGAAATATGGCGGACCTGAAAAAAAATTATGGAGTTGTGTAACTTCAGGGGAGCAATAAAATGACCTTCCCACTGTTGAGGATAAAATGACTGGACTGAGTTCTTCAAATTCTTCTGGTCACAGGTTCATGCCGAAGGCGATGCGTTTGTAGCAGGCCTTGGTAGTTTAGGGGATTCATCCAATGTAAACAGGGTAGATATCGCGGACAAGAGTGGAAGCCTCATCACTCTTAATTTTTTTTCTCTCAAATGAACAGTGCAATGTTGTCAGTTCGAGACGGGGAATTGTCTGCTAAAGCATCTTCCAAATCTCGAGGCTGAAAACATCCAACGTTTATTAAGTGCATCACATTTCTGGCACACGTAAAGTACCGAGCCCATTTAGGTCGCGGATTTAGGTAACATTTATTTTTAAAAAGGGCTACATAAATTTAATTATAAAAAAACAATATGTCGGGATAATGTTTATGAATTACGTAGGAAAATACTAGGGAAACACAAGTAATTATTAGGAGGTGTGACGCAGCTGTTTTGAAGCTAATTTTGGCGTAAAACGACTTGGTCATTTTCAAAAATTGCACACCTTCCTAAGTTTAGGAAACTGAATCATATGAACTGAAATACCACGAGCAGCTTAATTCAGGGGGGCACACATTTCTCAAGAAGTGAAGTATTATGGATGTGGAAGGTATTAAACAGTTGATGGCCGCCTTACTGGCCGAACAAAGTGAGAAGCAGGCAGAGCTTTTCAGGGAACAGAGTGCGAAGTTTGATGAGCGTCTTGCGAAATTGGAACAGGCTAATGCGGACAATAGTGAAAGACAGGCAGGACTTTTAAAGGAGCAGCTAAAGGCCGATAGTGAAAGACAGGCAGGACTTTTAAAGGAGCAGCTAAAGGCCGATAGTGAAAGACAGGCAGGACTCTTAAAGGAGCAGTTAAAGGCTGATAGTGATAGGCAGGCAGAACTATTAAATAAACTAGGACAGGCAACCACACAAATTGAAGAACGTTTAGACCAGCACAATAGTCGAGTAGGTCAGCTCACTGCACGGTTAGACGGATACGAGGCGTCGTGTAAAGCCCAAGCTGCGGAGCTCAAAGAACATGTTAACTCTCGCATTGATGACGTGACGACACGTATAGATTCCCTCGCGGTGAAGCTAGAGCAAACCAGTCGCCGTCTGGATGAGCGTACGGCCGAAATAGAAATAAAAATGACAGCTCAGGAAAGCAAAATGGAAGAAATGGAATCGAAGTTTAACGCCAGTACGGAAGCCATGATAGACCTACAAACAAGATTTGAGGACCTGTCTTTAAGGACTGAAGATATGGAAGGACAAATAACGCAGGTTCGGGACGGCACAGAAACTAAATGCAAGGAATATATTGATTAGCACATGGATCGGGCGAAGAATGAATTGAACGTTACCGCCGAGGGAAAACAACGGGAAACGCAGGGAAAGGTCCAGGAGTTGAAGGACAAAATTGATAAATTTGAACTGAAGGCTCATAAAGCTACCATTAAATTAGACGTCCACGAGAGGCTAATCTTGGAACTCCAAGAAGAAGTAGAAAACCTTAAGACGCAAGAATCTCGAGGAGACGACGTGTTGAAATCCATTTTGAACAAGTCCGCTAAGAAGGACCAGGAACCGCCAGGAACGCACAACGAATCTGACTTGACGGGAAAATCAGTTCCAACCCATGAGAACAATCAAACTCGCTTTATGTCAGAACGTAGCTCAACACCACAGGATCTTGGTTCGATCCCTTTTTACAACCTTTTGCGTTTCAGTCATGATGAACCTAAGAAATTCGGGTCCAATGCCCATATGACACCGAAGGGGTTCTTAAATGAGATGGACCAATATTTTTCCGACCACAATGTCCCCGCAGAGAGGCGCCTACGGATAGTTGAAAGATATCTCGCGGACCAGCCGTTGATATGGTTCAAGGCATTTAAATACTGCTTTGACGGATACGAAGAATTCCGGCGTAGGTTTTTAGAGAAATACTGGGGGATCGAGACACAGCAAGGGTTACGCCTCGAGCTGTACTCACGGCGATACTCGGCAACTGGACAAACGAGGTTTTGTGAGTACTTCGTCCATCAGCTTCTTCGCATGAAAGAGTTAGACAGCCCACCTTCCGAGTTAGAGCTGACCTCAGCGATCGGGAAGCAACTTCCGCCGGAAGTCCAAAAGATTCTCATCTCTGCCAATGTTAAGACCGCAGTAGAAGCTGAGCACATTTTGCGCCAGTTGGACCAGACAACAAGTGGAGGACATGTGAGGCAGAGACACCATGAGACGGTGCACACGATAGACGTGAAATCAGAAGGAGGGTCACCAAAACGTCGAAATCAGGGCACGAGTACCGAAGAGAGAAGGGAAACTTACTCAACGTCGAGGGATGGTGATAGAAATCCTCCGAGATGGAGTGAGCCGAGAGATAGACGCCGTGAAGAGTGGAATTCCAGGAGTTATGACTACCAAAGGCGACCTGAACGGAGAAATAGGTTTAGGTATAGTCAGGTCGACCATTGTAGAAAGCCATACGGTAGATGGAGAGGAGAGAGTAGACGGTCATGGGATAGACCGAGGAATATGGACAACCAGATACGGGATCGACAAGCGGAATCGAAGAGGTACGTCGAGCAACTCCGAAACCAGCCCGCAAGAACGGACAAATGGCAAAGGCCTATCCAAGAGATGGCATCATCTGAGGAAGTCACGGGAGCTGAGAGTATCGAATTTCAAGCTCAAAGGGAACAAGACCGAGGAAACCGGCTGAACCCTCATGCGTCAGAATACTTCGCAGGGGGCGGAGCTGTTAAAAAAAAGCAGAACTAGGTAGCGAGGAGATAGTTTCTCCAAACATTAGCAACCATCGAGACGATTCAGACTTAGTCATTGTCACGATTGACTCATGGGAAATTCAACCAGAAGATTTGTTAGAGGATCCAAGTCCATGTTGTAAAAAGATTATCCGAGAACTTCCAGTAATTTATATTCGTGTCCAAGAGTTACGCGTACGCTGTCTAATAGACACAGGAGCTAGTGTCAGTGTTGTTTCAAGAACGTTTGTACGTGAAATACAGTCAAAATTCAAAATTCCGACTTTACCCGTTTCCAAGGTGAAGGTGCGAGGCATCATTCCGGATCGCACGGCAGTATGCGACACGCAAGTGTATTTGGATTTACAAATAGGCAACGCCACACTCGCACATCCATTTCTGGTCATGGACCGAATGGAATACAACGTTATCCTGGGATCTGACTTTTTACGTGAATACAAGGCAGTCGTCGACATGGATCAAAACCATGTTAAGTTGTACATAAATATGATTCAAGAGAACGTGAAACTGAATGATAAACCAGAGACCATGGACGGAGAACGGATATGGACGACCCAGTTGTCACAAGATGCAGCGGAAGGCTACCACGAATTCTTGAATTGGGACGAACAGAAAGTTGAAGAAATTAGAAAACAATTCGACGAGATGGTTGCTAATCTGGAGAAAGTGGAAGAAGCAGAACCGAAGTTTGAGGATATTGTACAGGTCAAATTGAGCGAGGCGAAGATTGATGACGAGAGCAAGTGTAAATTGAAGGAAATTTTGGAAACTTATCGGGATGTTTTTGGATCTCAACCAGGAAAGATTCTAAATTTCAAATATAACATGGTTGTAACTAGTTGGGAACCATTTAAGAAAAACCCCTACCCTGTACCAGAGAAGCACTATCCTAAGGTGCGTGAGATCATCAAGGAGATGGAAGACAGTGACATCATTTCAAAGGCTCCAACACCGTTTCTAAATCCATTGGTCATTGTTGCTAAACCAAACGGATCTCTGAGGGTTTGCTTGGACGGCCGAGCAATTAACGAGAGACTCGTGCCGGAATACGACCGTGCGCCGAATTTCAAAGAGCTCCTAAAGAAATTTCAGCATATGCAGTTCTTTTCCAGTGTAGACTTGCGAGCATCCTACCATCATGTAGAGCTGTCAGCCGAGTCAAAGGTCTTGACTGGTTTTCTGTTTGACCAGCAGACATACGTTTACAACCGTCTCCCGTTCGGACTCAAAAACGCTGGGTCAGCCCTCATCCGAGCACTTGATCGCAACTTAAGTGATAAGGTGAAGAAAATCACAGTCCAATATGTAGACGACATCTTGATAGCTACGCAAACTTTGGAAGAACACATGGAACATTTGCGTCTCGTTTTGGAAGATTTAGGCCGAAACAATTTCAAAATTAACCTTGAAAAATCCCATTTTTGTCAGCGCAGTATCCTCTTTCTAGGGCATGTCATTGATGCCGAGGGTATCTCTCCAAATCCTGTGAAAATCAAGGCAATTCAGAACTTCCCGAAGCCAACCAGAGTAAAGCACGTTAGGCAGTTCTTAGGCTTATGCGGATTCTTTGCGGATCACTGTCCGTCATATACCACCACGGTTGCTCCGTTGCAAGAGCTATTAAAGAAAAACAACCGTTGGAAGTGGGATACAACCTGTGAGGAAGCTTTCCGTAAGACTAAGGATCTGATGAGTAACAGCGTTAAATTAGGATATCCTGATTATAGCCAGAAGTTTATAATACAGACGGATGCGTCCATGATTGGTGTCGGCGCAGTGTTATATCAGGAGAAGGACACTGAGCCACGAATAAATTACTTGGCCTTCATGAGCCGCAAGCTACGCGGACATGAGCAAAATTACACTGTTACCGAATTGGAGATGCTTGCGATCGTAACTGCATTGAATCACTGGCGCAAATACATCTATGGTTTTCCCATTTTATTACGAACGGATCATCGAGCTTTAACATTTGTACTCAAATCCACCATGGCCTCTGAAAGGGTAAATCGTTGGACCTTATTCGTTCAACAATTTGATCTGGAGATAGAACATTGCGCGGGCAAAGAAAATATCATTGCAGACGCATTTAGCAGAAATCCTGATCCCGAGGGCGAAGCCATACATCATCTACAGCTAGTTGAGGAAGATCGAGAGACCTTGGATCGACTCAGACAAATTCCTGAAGAACAAGGAAGTTGGCCGGAGACCCGTCGAATGATTCAGTTTCTGCGAAAACAGTTGCAACCAGGAACGCCAGAATATCAAGACGCTGAGAGACATGCGCAAAACTATAACTATATAAATGGGATCTTGTACAAATATGTGGATGATGCGCATACTCGTCTTAGAGTGGTCGGTCCACCCGCTCTCCAGGTTGACTTAATATGGCTGACGCATCACTCCATAGGACACGCTGGTGTAGACAAAGTCATGGCGATGCTTAGAGAAACCTTTACATGGCCGCGAATGAGGAGGATGACTCGTACAGTTTTAATGACTTGTGACATCTGTCAACGTATTAAGCCCAACGCGTATTTACTCAAACAACCACCAAAGCCGTTAATTCCCGAGAAGCCCCGTGAACTGTTTTCCATGGACTTCTATGGTCCGCTTCCAAAGGCGACCAGGGGGCTCCAATTCATTTTGGTGTGCATGGACGTCTTCAGCAAATATGTTATGCTGTGTCCAGTACAAAAAGCAAATACACATACCGTTGTCAACCAGATAAGGAATAAGATTATTCCCAAGATGGGCAAACCCGATAAACTCTTAACCGATCACGGATCGCAGTTCACATCAGCCGCGTTCCGTAGAGACATGGAACAGATGGCAATTCAACACCTCATGAGTTCGATTCGCCATCCAGAATCGAATCCGTCTGAAAGGATTATGAGGGAGATCGGGAAATTTTGCAGAATCTATTGCCCGAGACAGCATTGGCGGTGGGTAGATGTTGTTCCAACCATCATGGAATGCATAAACTCAACCGTACACGAATCGACAGGGCAGATTCCTAGCGTCGTGCACTTCAACGAACATCCCGAGAGACCATGGAAAGATGTCGTGCCATGTCCAGAAGATCCTAGACCATCAGTAGAGTTGAGGGTGAGAGACACGTTGGAATCTCTGAAGAAACAGGCAGAGAAGCGGTTACGACGATTGCGACGCAAACGATTCCACAGACCTCTACGTGTGGGAGAACTTGTATTGGTCAAACGTCCCGCAACTTCGGATCCACCACGGAAATTTTACCACAAATTTGCAGAGCTGTATATTGGGCCTTATCGAATAATTCAAAATTTAGAAAATAACGCGTACAAGGTACAATCCATGGATGGGACAACTGAGGCTATCTATAACGCCTCAAATCTAAAACTTTACCATGTGCCAGGACAATTACCGGAGGAGAATCCAAACGATCCAGATGACCTAGAAGATGAAGGACCGTCTCCAGAAGAAGACGAGGACGACGACGGAGTGGACGTCGCGGATGAGGAGGATCCTGAAGAAGAGATGGATGGAGTAAACTACATGGAACTGGAAGATCACCATGGGATGGATGATAACACTGGCGAGTCGGGAGATGAAGATTGTCTAGCATGCACGGAAAGACGAGATATCATGACCCAAGAATACTTGCATATCCTTATGTCCAGATACGTTCTAAGACAAGAAATTGCCATCCTACGATGCACTCACTTTTAATGATACGAGAACCATGTGATTGGTAAGAAAAATCCCTACCCGTGATTTTTCTTATTTTAAGCAGGGGAGGGATGTGACCGTTCACAACGTCACCTATGGTATGTCATGATATCCAGGAGATGAAATATGCCGTTTTCCGCGTCATTCTACGATAAAAACTGCCCAAGTCAGAAATTTTCTGCCCGCTCCTGGACTCGAGTTGCAATATCCAGAATCGCGCGACCCAGCTCTAGTTGCTGGTAATTAGCAGCAAGGCGGTGCAAGAGCGCTTGCACTCGAAACTCTCTCACTCCCACCACGAGCGAGATGAAACCATACGCGTTATCACGTGACAAAGAATCTAGGTCACTAACTGAGCCCAGAGAGTAGGTCCAACGTGAAAACTAACATTATACCATGTTTTCCTCGCTCATCCACCACTACCAACTTATCGCGTTCAGCTGTTTTATTTCTGTTAATTTTCATAAATC
The DNA here is from genome assembly GCF_040414725.1 of Anabrus simplex. Classification (NCBI taxonomy): domain Eukaryota; kingdom Metazoa; phylum Arthropoda; class Insecta; order Orthoptera; family Tettigoniidae; genus Anabrus; species Anabrus simplex. The sequence goes on from NC_090266.1 coordinate 177,504,009, forward strand.
GCAAAATACCCACTGGATAATTAAGCGCAAACATTCATTTGAATCAGGGAATTTTACGCATAATTATGAGACCGAGAAGTGCTCTACTTAACTGACAGAGAGATAACTGCGCTGTAAACAAGGGCGCGTCTTAATGACTAACAGATGTTGGACTCTAACCGTGCCAGGGAACACAAGGAATCCCCTGTGCTCGTCATCATTCACCGCCAGAAACTAAAGGACGCTTTTAAGATTGCTTCAGAACCTACGAAGTTATTTTAATAACAGTCACTCAGTGGAGATGGGAATACAAGAGCTACATTTTGATATCCTGTTCGTTACTGTACGTTGCGTATTAACGGACCAATGTGTGAGAAAGGATTGCATTTTTTCCCCCACCCTCAGCATTCGGGTCTCTAGCGTAGCGCGCCTATATATTCATGAGCTGAGAAGGAGACACCACCCAGTCCATTCTTATTGTAACGCCAGTACGGTAGTATTTCGTCGTGGTTTGTGAGTGAGTTGTTTGTGAAGAAATAATCTTGTAATTTGAGTAGTGTAATACAGTGATTCATTAAATTCTGTGAGTATGTGGAAATAATCACCCTCTGAGTGAGATGTTAGCGTGTACAGTGTGCCGCAAATTAATAAATAGGAACGGTACGAAACCGTAATAACTGATACCCGTGTGTAGAAAAGGTCGTACATCAAGCCTCCTATGTGTCTAAGTTAATACGGCTCAGTTAACATATATAGTGACGTACTTAGCGAAGTGGGTGGAGCGTACGTGCTTGATATCAATATGAATTACCAAGAAAGTCAGTGAACAGCTCAGTTAGACCTAATTGAGGACAGCGCCACGTTAAAATAACCCGCAGTACAGTTGAGAGCTCGACTTACGGCTAAGTGCATTAGAACAGGCCTGAACTAGTGTCATGAATACGAGAATGCTAATACATTAGTGGCCTAACCACTGTCGTTTCTAGGGAAACTAGTGAAATTTCTGGGCCTATAATCGCTGCCTACAAGAAGAATAGATAAATGAGAAGGGATTAATGTCGGGCTTCTGGGACATTACCGACATTAGGTTGGAATGCTCGTGCTATTGAGCAAATCCAACCATATGTTCAAATTGTGGTGTGTGATAAACTAACGTATTCACTTGAGATAATTTCCCCTCATTTACATGTCTACGTGAACGCCGGAGTGAACGCCGACGCCCATCTGAATGCCAGAATTTTGCCTGCATATTAGAGAGAACCAGACGCCTAGCTGTCTTCGCCTGGTGTAGCAGAGAACGTCGAGAACGTCATACCAGATCAAGCCGTCATGTTCGTGACCTGCCAGGAAGTCATCATGGGTCTTCACATCACCGATGACGTGATGCAAGCAGTCTAAAATCCATGGAGTGCCTCCCTGTAAAGCTGTGAACGTGGTATCCAGAAGGCTGAGTACATTTCCAAGTATTTATATCTTTGAAGGTCGTGTCCCATTGTAAATATGTAAATTTTTCACTTAGATATAACGTAGACTGCAAGCACGCCATTTCAGAGGGATAATAATTATAATTTCATTTTTATTTGGGTCTTTTATGGAATACTTCTTCATGGTTTGGGAACGACCATATTTTACTTCCATTTTTTTTACAAGGGTTTGATAATGCATGACGTAAATTTAAGGACCTCAGATTAATTATGTGTGAAGTACTGTCAAGTAAAAGGGCTTAAATATTCTACGTAAACGACTCCAGTTATCATCTTTCTACAGCCAATAGGATTCCTCAAAGATATCTCAGTAACTGATTTTTTTTTGTACTTCACAAGCTCTTAGGAAATCCTCCTTACTAGAAATTAAAACTGCTGGAACAACGAATGGAGCATGAGATTGGGGTATATATCTTACATCGCTAATTAGTTCGCGAATGTGCAAGTTAACTTGGACCCTGATGGCAGGAGATCATCATTAGATCTGCATCGTAGTCGATGTACCGAGAGGAAATGAAATGGCTGAACAGGCTGTAGCCATAATATATATTGCGAAATGAAATGTGAAGTTCCCTTGGAATCTGTCATTAAGACACGCGAGGTGCATATCGCGATGTGAATATGTTGATTAGGCCGGATATAGGGCCGTGATTTGTGTGATGCCATTTATGGCCAGTATTGAAAGAAGTGAATAGATTATTTGCCGTGAAGTCATTGCCCGAGAAGGCTAGTGGACCGCTCTTTGAAAGTGTGGCACGGGTAGCTCCCAGCGGGAGTTTTATGAGCCCCTTTAAACGGGGGAGTGAAGGCGTTTCTTCAGTGAAATAGAACAGACACAAGTGGCGAGTTTCTTTTCCTTTCGATACAAAGATTATGTGTGCTAATTTAAATAGAGCCAACGTCGCAGAGATTCCAAATGAGCATTAAATGAAGGACCCCTCCAATTTATTTCTTTAATTATCCACAGCGTATAGGGAATTCCAGGTCAGATATACCCCGTCTCAGAAGGTCCTGAGTTCATCGCAGGAGACAGTAAAGCCTCCTGTCACAAGCGGCAGGTGAAATAAGACCACCTGCGGCCCATTATGTGTATGTGAAGTGTATATATTCTTGTCCATTTGTTGCAGGTAGTGCTATAATACTTTGTTTATGATGTCTGGTATTGAAGTCGCTAAATGCTTGTCCATAGGTAACATCGTTGTGTAAATAATGTCCTGATATATGTGTTGATAAAAATCCTAATGAAATGGGCGTGTTTGTCATACTGCATATTTGGCAACGTATAACTTAAAGTACTGTTGTAACGCGACTTTCAAAGGATTGGGAGTGTAAATTGCTTATCTCAGTTCATACGATACTAGCAAACTTATATCATAATTTGATGCAAGTTGAATATATTAATTTTCGACAAACAAACAGAATTACAGCTGGGTATGCCTATGTTGAATAGATGTGTGTGTAAAGTGATTAGTGTAAGTGTAAAGTGAAATAATTAGAGAGAAAACGCCTCTCTAAGTCTGAGGTACCGGTAGTGTAATAGTTCGAGAGGGAGCGCCTTCTTAATTTTGAATATTTAAACGTATAATGAAGTGTAGAAAAGACTACCGAACATTTAAACGTTAAGATCACCCAAGTTAATATATGTAAGGTGTTTGTATGGCATACCCATGTAAATAATGTGTTTCACTAGTATAAGTAAAAATTTATTATACAAGATATTGTCTCTCTTCTCATTAGTAATGAAATGGTATTCCTCTCATAATTAACTTTTCCCCCTACTATAGAGACTATTACTAAAGGACTTACCGCCCCATCGGACAGTCCACAGACCCGAAAATGCGATACCGACTCGGCTAGCGAACTATTCCAGTAGGGGAAGGTGAGGCTTCGACAAACCGGGCTGAGTTCGAAGCTCACCGATGGTGCTCCATTCTAACGTCATATTTATGAACAATGGTAACTGGTTTATGTACAGATGCCTTGGAAAGGTTACAGTACCATGAACGCACGATACATGCCGTATTTATTAAGAGCAATGTCGTATAATTATCACGCGCGCCGAGAACTCCAAGCTCGCTGTGTTTACATCTGCCAGGACGAGGCAGCGAGCGAGCGAACAGCTGTGCATGGCGTAGATGCAGGATTAAGGCAGTCTAGCCCACCCTACTCGTCAATCTACCTCGTGGCGGGAACTGGATGCATTCGAGAATTTTCGATTCAGAAATTTACAAAACTTTCTTAACAATGGCCGTATCGTCTTGGGAGATACGCCATTCTGTAGCCAATCACATAAACGTCTCTGTTGCCATATCTCAAGAAAATCCATCGAGCGATTTTCGAGTAAATCCACTTTGAAATAATCACGTTATCATATGACGTTTAGGCCTTGCGAGTATAAAAGACAGGGGCTACTCAGCGATAGACAGATATTCTTCGGCAAGGGCTCTGCCTGGTCAGACCCTGTGTTATTTTGTCCACCGGAAAGTAAAGTCAAGTGTCGATGTGGTGATTGTAAAACGCGACTTCTAAATTCTCACTCCGAAAATTGAACTCAATGTAATTCTCGAACTGTGGAACGTAATGTTACTTCGATCCAAAACCAAGTGAAGTGTTTAACTTTTTTCGTTGCTGTGCAAGTGTTGGAACATTATTTAATATTTCAGTAACTGTGGTATTTGAAAGTGTTTGAGGTATTTCATCGTTAGAACACAAGTGTTTGCAAATTTCTTGCCATTCATCACTTAGATGCTCCTTAACTAGTGATAAACTTTGAGTACGACAGACTGTGCCAATCGTACTATTAAATACGAGTGACTTAAACAGATAATCTATTACGGTGTTAATCTTAACTGGATTCGAACTGATTTCTGCACATAAATGTATATATTTGATTCTAAATATTCTTCAGTGACTTTGCTATTTTATGAGACTCACTGTGCTAAGAGTGACTGACTAGTTATTATTTATTTCATCGCTATTAGCAGTGCCGTACAGATAAACTCTTTAATAGCTCGTTTTTGTGTGTGAAGTGCGACAGTATTATTTTTACGTTGTGGAAAGTAACTACAAACAGTATATAGCAAGTGAACTGTGTTTAGTTTCATCGTTTTTCATTGGTAAATAACCATAAACTGTGTTCCATCATTATTTAATTTTTTGGTAACATTTTCGTTTCTTAGACTAAGTCCGTGCTATCCGCATTTTCAACTTTAACGTTTTGAAGTGACATTCATTAATTTCTATTTGCAAGTGTCAAGTGAAGTTTATTGGCATATTCCAAACAACGTGTTGTCTGCCTATATAAAATGAAGGTAGTACTTAGCAAATTTTGTTGACAAGTGATTGTGAACGTGTCGGGGGACTGCACGACAGTGTACACTCGTATAAAGCTGAACTACGAGTGATTACCCCGCATCAAGATCGCCGTAGAGCTCGGAGAATTTCAAGACCTTCAGGTACGAGGTACGGGTTCGATTCCATGGTGACGAGAAGACCCTGGAGTACGAGTTGCCTGGAGAACCATTCTCGAAGACGATTCGGGAGAAGGCGGTTCACTGTATCAAGGTGATATGAATTTCAAACTTGCCAACATTTTGTATAAACCAAGAGTTCAAAGTTCATCTTCACTTGTAGATAGAACCTATCCTCCTGTATCAAGCTCTAGCTATTTTTGCCTAGGAAGAGCCTTGAGAATTTTAATTCATGCTCTTTTCATATAAAAAGTTAATACGGGGTAGCTTTTACTGGTACAATATTAATTACAAAGTAATACAACGGTCAAACACTGCAACTGGATTATTTCTTACCTAGTGCTTTTGCAGTCTGGTGCAATCTTGTTACTTCTATCTACATAACTTAAATCAGTAGTTTCATTTTATAACTCACGGATACATACACAAGTTATGTCTTTTACAATTTTTTCATCGCCAGATTTTTGCCCTTGTCCCCTACAAAATATCTGCGGGCTGGAAATGTGTTTAAGCATTACAGCTTGCTACTGGGTAGAGCATGTAGTAAAATATATCACCTACCTCTGTGAATATTCCTTCCTTAACCCTCAGAATATCAGCAATTTGGTTTATTTCCAAGAACCCTCCCCTAGTTCATGGTTGCTACACAGCGTGCGGTGTTGTGCTCCCTCCCTCAGTAGGTCGAGTGCATCTGTCCTCCAGGCTTCTGATGCAGTTATTACTGTTGATCAGCCACGGCTTCTCATTAGGTTCAATGGTTCACAGAACCCACTCTGACTTAATTCCCTGATTACTATTTTCCTAACGGTAAAATGTTGGTAAACTACAAATAGTAGGCCTACTGTAAGTTATTTCGTAAAATCTCCTATATATTCAGCTGTTCGTGATGTAGAGAACAAGTATTTTAATGCGATACGATATTTGAAATACATTTATTATACTTATTATTACGGCCCGGATGTTTATCACATGGCATCATTTTAATGAGTGGTCAGGTACAAATTCTGTTCATCGCACCTCGATTACAACTATAATGTACTTTTTATTTTGCATTTTTTTAATTTTAAGAGCTTGTTCTTTGAATATGGAGAATTTTTTGGTCATATTTTCGAGATTTTTGTCTCTTTAGGTTATTTTGTTCCTTTTGTCATGTTACCATATAACTTTATGAAATTACGTTTGCAAGCATTAACCAGTAGTTATACAAATATTGAAATAAAACATTTCAATATAATATTAAGCAGTCTTATTCTTGTTACTTCAAGTCTTTGTTTCTAAATTATATTTGTTCTAAATTTTATAGAAATTAATTTCTCATGTTGTCTCTTATAATTATTGTAATGTTTTTGTAGACCTTAATTTCTCAAATCGTCTTTTGTTGTTTCGAGATTTTTCAAACTGTTTCTTTTTCAACCAAGATTCATTGTACTGCGTATTCACTGTCTTGGAGTAGCCTCCAAATAAAAGGTACTTTGTAAGTTTTTGACTAACCTGTTATTTTCTGTTTTATTAAACTTAAAATCAATTGTTTACATTTTTATAATGTGTTTTCTTAATTTTTAGGTCACTTATAAAGTCATTTTTAACATTTGTAAGTGCATGTTTTAAAATTCCTTACGTCATCAACATCCGGGACTTACTTATTATATTATAGTTGTACCGTTCAGCCTGTAAATTTAAATAATATATTGCTTATATAAAGAAGAGATGCATTATTATCCCCTTAGCAATAATTCAATATTATTAGTTTTTTGTACTACTACTTTTACGATTTTTGAAGACCCAGAGGTGCCAGAAGTTTGTTCTACAGGACCAGTTTTACTTGCCGGTAAATCTACCGACACGAGACCGGCAAATTTCAGTACCTTCAAGTACCACCGAACATAGCCGGGGTTCGAACCCACCTACTTGGGCAATACTGATAAGGCCAGCGCTCCTACCTACTGAGCCACTCATCCCGATCAGTACAATTTCCTTAACTGTATAATATATTTCTCAGTTGCTCATAGTACTAAATATTTTATATTACGGTTTCGGCTTCTATGATGTTTTCAGCGCTAGAAGAATGTGTTTTCTCATACAATTCCATGACAGGATCCTCAGCATCTAGAAGTAATTTACATATTTGATTACACCCATTAAGTTAAATCATCAAGGAACATTCCCTTAATTATTCTGAAAATGTTCAGTTGTGTAACTATGAAATCAATTTTGTGTTTGACATGAAGTGCTAGTTCCTCTGCTCACATCACCTCGTTCCTCCACGTCTCAGATATTTATTGTTAAAGAGTTATATAGCGAAACACAGTGTGGCTTTTTACCGTACAAGTGTTAATGAGTGTACACCACGTAACAGAGCAATGTTACGAGAGAAACGAGCAGTTATAATTAGATTTTATAGAAGAGAAATTGCATAACTACCGATAGTGAGAAGTTATAGAATCAACTCTAGGTTATTACAGAAAATCAAATATATTTGTTTATTATTAGGCTGCAATATGAGTCATGTTAGAATGACTTCTCAGCTCAAAGCAGTTAAGAGTAGTTAGGAGAAGGCTATAAAAGTTCACTCTTATAGTTAACTAATTACACGGTATAACAAGGTGTTACAAGATGTACAGTCCATAATGAAAATGTGTACTCACTGGAAGAAAGAATGAGTGCATGCTATTATATGGAACAATACCTCGTATCCCACAATGCTCTTCCTAGCCGTTATTTTCCTTAAGACCGGTCACGCCTCCCAGCCAAACATGGACACGCAATCCATCAGAACATGTTCCTATACCAAGGTGTATCAGAAATGAACTTTAAATACATTATACTGTAGGAGTGTGTAAATACAAATACTGTAAACATTTCTACAGTATGGTACGGCGAGGTCCATTTTCCTTCACTCATCTGCATAGGAAGATGAACAGAACGAGAAATGAATTACTTGTAGCGATTACTTTTTTTTAGCAATTTTTACTCGTAATTTACTTCTGAAAATATAATTTTTTTTGCTATTGGCTTTACGTCGCACCGACACAGATAGGTCTTATGATGACGATGGGATAGGAAAGGCCTAGGAGTTGGAAGGAAGCGGCCGTGGCCTTAATTAAGGTACAGCCTCTGCATTTGCCTGGTGTGAAAATGGGAAACCACGGAAAATCATCTTCAGGGCTGCCGACAGTGGGATTCGAGTCCACTATCTCCCGGATGCAAGCTCACAGCCGCGCGCCCCTAACCGCAAGGCCAACTCACCCGGTAAATAAAATTGTAATAGTTTCATTAGAGTAACAGGTATTCGTCGCATCGAGAGCTTGGCGACTTTGGGGCCCCAGCAATCACAAGGCGTCGCCCCAAGGGTATAATTCTACAGCCTCCAACCCACAGGAGTTACGCATTAGAGAATGGAGCAGGAATAATTACGTGACGGTGAAGGGGTTAAGACATTTCCATTCCCCTATTTGAATAAATATTTAGAATTAAATATCCTGATAACGATGAAAATCCAAAGTGCCATTCAAATTTTGCCCGGGAGCAAATATGTTGGAAGTCTGAGGAGTCTTACCTAGTTATGGCAGCCACTTATTGTCTCTATGCTAAAAAGCACAACATGGAGTAAAATATTTGTCCTTGCAGACTTTGGTATTATTCCAGCCACATGTGAAAAAAATGTCAGCGATTACCTCCAGACTCGCCTTCTGTGAAGTAACTGTAATTTTACTGATTACGTTTTGAAAAAATTATTAGTTATGGAGTACATTTTTTCTCAGGTAATTCTAAGTGCGTCCAATTACTTTTATTCTGTACTTTCGCATCACTGTTCACCTCCCATGTAGATACGAGTGCTGTGGATACCAAGAACAAGTGTACCAGCGAGTATCTTATACAATACCATGCACTCATTCCTTTTTTTTTGAGCGACTGTATGCGAATATTCACATACCATAAAAGCTACTGCATCATCCATACAATGAACTAATCATGACAGAAACAGGGGTGAAACATTTTGTATCACATTTGCAATACCTATTGCTTACCATCAAACAAATGAACGAACGTCTCTTCAAGAACAGAAGGTTAGTTTTCTCAGTTTGAAGTATATGCGCCAAACTTCAGCAAATTTAATACCTGAAACATGTCCCTTTCCAGTGATGCGTGTAGTATCCTTCTTAACATGACCATCCACCAGCTCCTCAAATCGTTTTTGGTCCAATTTGTCCTACAATTCTTCTATTGTATGATCAACATTAGCACTTAGTGACTGCGAGATCTATCAAGATGTCCAAGAACAACTTGATTTGATCAATCTCAGGCATATTCAATAGGGTTCGTATCTGGGATGGGTCAATATAAACATTGTAAACGACAGATTTTGAAGTTGCCAGTACGAAGAGCACTTAAATTTTGTCCATGAAGATTATTCTTCTCCAAGATGCTGACAATACGGTCCCACAATAAGTTGGATAATTATTTCCTTATATCGAAGAGACTCTTGAGATTGCCGCAAACTAATTACACTAATCCTAAATCAAGACGTAACTTAAATGGTGTTCTCTACAAAGGTATAAGTTTTCCGTCTTAGTATTAGTAGTCCTTGTTGCTTCTCACACAAATAGGCTTTTCTCTTATTGTGATTTCACTATCGTCAATTGATTGGCTATTTTGGTCGTTTGGCTAGTTTGCTTGAGCCTTGGTTTGAGGTGCAACTTCCATACCATTCAGCTGTCATCCCTAATATTATTAAACAGCATCCTAGTTGAGGCTTCAGGTTCTAAACTTAAATGGTAGAAGTTAGCAGTAAATGTTCACATTGTTGGATTGTTCCTCTTAAAGTCTGAATAGAATATAAACATTTCAATAAAGACGACCAAAACATAAATATAAATTCTGGACCAAAAATATGGCTTCCGACTGAGATAGCTAAAAATAAAGTTCAGGAAACTCAACACTAGTGAAATGGAAATGGCGTATGGCTTTTAGTGCCGGGAGTGCCCGAAGACATGTTCGGCTCGCCAGGTGCAGGTCTTTTGATTCGACTCCCGTAGGCGACCTGCGTGTCGTGATGAGGATGAAATGATGAAGACAACACATACACCCAGCCCACGTGCCAGCAAAATTAACCAATGATGGTTAAAATTCCCGACCCTGCCGGGAATCGAACCGGGGGCCCGTGTGAGCGAAGGCCAGCACGCTAACCATTTAGCCATGGAGCCGGACTCAACACTGGTAATTTTTGACGATTGAGTTTCCTGAATTTTATTTTTAGCTATCTCAATCGGAAGCCATATTTTTGGTCATGCTAACCCGGGAGGGCATATATAGCAAGTGGAGATGCAGTTCTCCTCTAGTAAGTCGGCACTGCATTGTGCTTATCACATCACATGTATAGCTTGCAGTGGTGTTGCTACCGGCGTGCTAGCCAGCCATTGTCTTGGGAAAGTGCGGAATCCAACTGATGAGCCCGAATTGCACTGGGGCAAAACACTGGTAATTTTTTACGATTGAGTTTCCTGAATTTTATTTTTAAATTCTGGATTTAGAATTATCATACCCAATTAAATCACAAACACGACCAAAGCGACAAGGAAGAAGTAAGATCAAATGGGAGTACAATGGTTTGGACCGAAGCTCACATAGTGGACGAGTGCCATACATTATAGGATAAAAGTACCCCCTAGTGATCAATGGAAAGGTACAATGCAGTGGCCTATGATGGTGTTCAAATAAGATTACCCCGTGTCGTTGGCTAAAAAAATCCTGTGGGACAAAATTCTCTCACTTCGGCGTCTCTTAGAGTTGATAGCAGTTGAAGAGGCAGTAAACAGACAGCAGTGAAGCTCTTTAGACCTGCTCAAGCGTATCGCCCCAGTGTGGCAATGGGCTCGTCAGTTGGACTGACACACCTCTCAAAGACGATGGCGGCTAATGCGCCGTTGAAACTACCCTGCAAGCCTCCAATATACTGTAGGCCAGTGCAGTGACGGGGCACAAGGGGAGGTATGTATATCCAATTGTATGAATGCCTGATTTTGGCTTTTATATCTGCTTCAATTTTAACAGTACTACTAATGATCGGAGATGCCACAGCCACTGATACGGTTGAAAAGTCAAAGTTGTGTGGTTCCGTCCTAGACCAAGTGTGGCCTTCTCTGCGCTCATTTAAGGTGGACACCTTATTTCAAGTTCCTGGTGTACCTGTCCCGTACCTCGGACCTTACAACTGTGACCAGAATTATTCTAACGTACTTCGTTCTTCTCCTAGTCTCGTACAACCTCTAATTAGCTGATAATAAGATCATAGCAATAAGCACAATCTACGCCAAAAATGCCCTAAACGATCCGAAGAGAAAATACTTTTAGTAACGAGTCGCAATGCAATGAGAGTAATGTGCTAATTTCATCTATGATCTCAGCTTCTGGATTCCTTTCATTGATCGTCCCACCTTCTCGCTCCGTGGTCCAGCGTAGACATATTACGTCCCATCACCTCGCTTGCAAACTCGACCTTTCAAATCGGGCCCCTTTCTTCCAAATCCCCTTCACTCCACTTGCTCGGCACCCCTAGGGTATCCTCTATCAGCTGATGGAGCACAGCCTGGCCCATCCATCATGCAACGCTGGACCACCGCTGTGCAGTAACTTCTGTACCATGAGTTCGGGGTCCAGGTAATCCCTTATCTGGACGACTAGCTCATCCACGCCCCGGACCTCGATCTTTGTCTCTCTGTCATCCTCGGCATCACTCTGAACTACACCAAATTGGTTCTACACGCGGTACCCATTCTCTCCTATCTGGGAGTGACTATTGGCATTCCAGTGCAGCAGATTTGTTTGCATCATTCTACTCCGCGATGCGTCCTCCACATTGTTGGCGCGCACACAACATTGTCCACTTATCAACTTCAATAGGCGGCTGTCTACGTTTCATGGCTATGTTGGGTCATGGGGTGGCCAGTCATGCTGGTTTAACACATTCTAATAGGTGAGTTCTTCTGGGTACGCCGACTCCTCACCCCGGACTACGACGCCAACAGTAGTCGGTTGCACCCAGGCCCTGACCGCCTCGACATCTTCGCAGAAGCCACCCCACGCTCAATTGCGCTGGTGGGACCAGCGCACCACCAGGCCTGGGTCCAGGCCTTCAAGGCCTGCCCGACTCAACGTCTCGGAGACAAAAGTTGCAGCCGTCGCTGTCTATTGGGCCCTTACGGACCTGGAGCAGTACGGATACAACCACCCACATCAATGTATTTATTGATAGCGTGGTAGTGCACTACACTTTGGCCTCTGGCCATGGACCTGTATTACATGCTAATGTGTGTGTACTTGCTGATATACTTCCGTAATAAACAATGTAGCTATGAGGTGGAGGTGACCATCTCGTGGTGCCCCATCGCCTCCGCTGATAACCCGGCGGTCATTCCTTCCCTGGAAGTGCTGTCCACAGTACACGCGAGCTTCGACGCTATATAAAGAGGCTCGCCTCGTGAAGGAGTATAAGTCGGCGAAGGCTGGAGTGAAATGAAATGGCGTATTGCTTTTAGTGCCGAGAGTGTCCGAGGACAAGTTCGGCTCGCCAGGTGCAGGTCTTTTGATTTGACTCCCGTACGCGACCTGTTCTTCATGATGAGGATAAAATGATGATGAAGACGACACATACACCCAGCCCCCGTGCCAGCGAAATTAACCAATGATGGTTAAAATTCCCGACCCTGCCGGGAACCGAACCTGGGACCCCTGTGACCAAAGGCCAGCACTCTAACCATTTAAAGGCTGGGGTGATGGGACACGACAATATAATAATACAAAATAATTCCTTACAGCATTAAAGTAAAGTAGAACTCGTGTCCTCGTCCCGAGGTGGTGCAGCTTCTTTCATGCACACCCCCAATGGAAGTGAGCTGCATGTACCATTTCAACCACATACCAGCCCTCCTCCCATTCTTATATTTTTGGCAGTACCGGGAATCGAACCCGGGCCCCGATGATGGCAGCTAATAACACTGACCGTTACGCTACGGAGGCGTTACAGCATTAATTAGTATACAGTGAAAACATATTACTGGCAGAATTCTGTGAATGTTTAGTATTTTCCTCCGACTACAGTAACACGGGCGGAAATAATAATGTCAGGATCACCTTGATGAATTAGAGGTAGATAGACTTGACGTTGGCACTTCTGTTTCCACATGCAGGATAGTTTCTATCTGTTGCTTCCGCTAACCTTCACACATTCAATGATCACTTGTTGCAAAATCAGAAGCAGACAGGTCATCAAAGGCCTTCAGGACAGCTGTAACGAGGTCGTCAATTCTTGATGGACTCTCCTGGTATTGGAGAAACTGGATGGCATTAAAGAAACCGTGATCAAGAACATTCATATCTGGGCTGTTTGGAGGCTGACATTGCAAGTGAATGGTAAGGCCGTTCGTACTACCAGCAGCTACAAATTCAGCATCTGAAGAATCAATATGGGGTCTGGCATCCTGCTGAATATAGATGCGTTCTGACGATGGTCGTGAGGGCCATTTGTACTTGATAACAGGTAGCACTGTTGTAATCTGCACTTGTCCGTATTCATGTTCGGTGGCAAATTGCAAAGGTTTCGTAATGAATATAGCCTTTGACCTGTTTTCGCTGCTCCGTGTTTCTGTCTCCTGATAAGTGAATGGAAAATGCCAATTTTACCATCAAAGTATTGGATACGTTCTTCATCATAGCGGGGGTGTGCCACGGCAGGTGGAAATCTCACTTTTGCAATGAACCGTTTGTTCTGACAAGTTCAATGTAGCTGTAATCTCCCTACCATTTCCATCATGTAAAACCACTATTCAAAGATCAAAACTTCGTATAATAATGCTACTAAACGCAACTAATAGTAACTTAGTTACTCGGTTGATCAAATTCGTAAGTTTTCACTGAAAGCAACCCTGTAGCCGCGTTTATGAGCTTTCTAGGTGATTTTCATGAATTTCGGTGCGTTTGAACTAAATACTTCCCTGGATAGGCTCAGGGCTGTTCTGGTACTTATTCCACGAAACTTTATTCACTTAATTTTTTGTATTGGTATCCTGTTTTATCATTTGAACTGTATGGACCGGGAGAAACTTGAACATGAAAAAATTCAGAAGTGAAATTTGACTGATCACTTTCGTGCTCTAGAGTTAAAATTTCTTCACAAGAAAACTTTCCTGTACAACTTTGCAATAAATCTAAAGAAGGAGTTCGATCTAGCCACGCACGAGAAGTAACGCAAATTAGTTATTAATAGCAGAATCCACTAGATGGCAGATCTCTATACCAATCACTGAAGTACTGCAACAATAAAACAGGCCTTCGTAATTGAGGTAATGGAAAATTACTCTAAATTTATAATTATTTATAAATCAATTACTGTACTGATCTTAAATGAGAAGCGTATTTCCAAAAGGTACCAAATTCAAACAATTCGAAATTGAGATGATGATGGAAAACACGTTGGGAAGAAGTTCCATAATTTGAAAGAAAAATAATTTTTCAAAAACGGCCCTAACCCGTGTCAAAAAGGGACGTTGAAAATCACGTTTGATACCAACAAGTACCAGATCTCACGGGGTGAATTCACCAGACGATAACGTATTCATGCAGCCAATGAGGAGCCATTTTCGGGGCACAGGACCAGCGGCAACAGAACACACTCGTTAATTTACACTGTAGTGTTCATTTAGTATTATTTAACTAATCTGTGTCTTCTCTGGAAATGACTTAATTTTGACCACTGTATATATGAATATTACCCGGAGACCCCGGGTTCGATTCCCAACCAGGTCAGGGATTTTTACCTGGACCTGAGGGTTGGTTCGAGGTCCACTCAGCCTACGTGATTGCAATTGAGGAGCTATCTGATGGTGAGATAGCGGCCCCGGTCTAGAAAGCCAAGAATAACGGCCGAGAGGATTCGCCGTGCTGACCACACGACACCTCATAATCTGCAGGCCTTCGGGCTGAGCAGCGGTCGCTTGGTAGGCCAAGGCCCTTCAAGGGCTGTAGTGCCATGGGGTGTGGTGGTGGTGTGTGTATATAGAAGCATAGAAGGTGGGGCCACCTGGACGAGATACCGGTCCTACTTCGAAGTTGTATGTCCCCGACCCAAAGTCTCACGCTCCAGGACACTGCCCTTGAGGCGGTAGAGGTGGGATCCCACGCTAAGTCCGAGGGAAGAAACCAACCCTGTAGGGTAAACAGATTAAGAAAGAAAAAAATATCATGGCACATGCAAATTCTCCTTTCAGTAACTTAATCAATATAGTAAATTATAGTATGATCTATGAATAACGAACCCTATTCCATAAGCATAAAACTTTTCAAATGGAAATAATTGAGATCCTCCTTCGTTAATGGATATTCTGAGTTTTTGTAGACATAAAAATGGAAAAGTTTAGCTTGTGTGAAGATGGTGAGTGATGGAATTCTTCAGTCATTTTTACTGCGTTTAGCATACTCTAATCCGTAAAACAGAACAGCTGCTATCTTTCAGACAACGCAGGCCTAAGTAATTAATTATATAGTCCATCCATACTACTATGGTTCATGGTGTGGGTTACTGTAGTCACGTCCTAGTTCGTGAACCATGGGCAGCTGCTGAGTGGCCTAGTAAGTGGTCCTGAGAGCCGTGATACCAGTTGCTATGGAATCGGAGTGGGCATCTCGGACATACATTAGGTGATCAAAAGTATCCGGACACCTGGCTGAACATGACGTACAAGTTCGTGGCGCACTCCATCGGTAATGCTGGAATTCAATATGGTGTTGGCCCATCCTTAGCCTTGATGACAGCTTTCATTCTCGCAGGCATACGTTCAATCAGGTGCTTGTAGGTTGCTTGGGGAATAGCATCCCATTCTTCACGGAGCGCTGCACTGAGGATAGGTAGCGATGTCGGTCGGTGAGGCCCAGCACGAAGTCGGCGTTCCAAAACATCCCGAAAGGTGTTCTATAGGATTCATGTCGGGACTCTGTGCAGGCCAGTCCATGACAGGGATGTTATTGTCGTGTACCCACTCCCCCACAGGCCGTGAATTATGAACAGGTGCTCGATCGCATTGAAAGATGCAATCGCCATCCCCAAAGTGCACTTCAACAGTGGGAAGCAAGAAGGTACGGTACTTAAAACTTCAATGTAGGCCTGTGCTGTGATAGCGCCACGCAAAACAACAAAGGGTGCAAGCCCCCTCCATTAAAATCACCACCACACCATAACACCACCGACTCCGAATTTTACTGTTGGCACTACACACGCTGGCAGATGACGCTCACAGGGCATTCGCCATACCGACACCCTGCCATGGATCGCCACATTGTGTACCATAATTCGTCACTCCACCCAACATTTTACAACTGTTCAATCGTCCAATGTTTACGCTCCTTACACCAAGCAAGGCGTCGTTTGGCATTGACCTGCGTGATGTATGGCTTACGGGCAGCCGCTCGACCATGAAATCCAAGTTTTCTCACCTCCCGCCGAACTGTCATAGTACTTGAAGTGGATCCTGATGCAGTTTGGAATTCCTGTGTGATGGTCTGGATAGATGTCTGCCTATTACACTCGACGACCCCCTGCAACTGTCGGCGGTCTCGAGGTCGGCCTGTACGCTTTCGTGCTGTACGTGTCCCTTCACGTTTCCGCTTCACTACCACATCAGAAACAGTGGACCTAGGGATGTTTAGGAGTGTAGAAATCTCGCGTACAGACTTCTGACACAAGTGACACCATATCACATGACCACGTTCGAAGTATGTGAGTTCCGCGGAGCACCCCATTCTGCTCTCTTACTATGTCTAATGACTACTGAGGTCGCTGCTATGGAGTACCTGGCAGTAGGTGGCAGCACAATGCACCTAAGATGAAAAACGTATGTTTTGGGGGTGTCCAGATACCTTTGATCACATGCTGTATTCTGAGTCATGGCCCTCCTTGTGCTCAGGCGACTAAGACTACTCAATCCACCGGTGGTCCATAACCCGTTAGAGGAGAGATTCTCACTTGGACTATGTGTAAGTAGGGTAGCATCCTGCTTCATGAATTTACCGAGCTCAGAACATTTTAAGCAAGCCTCGGATCTATGAGAGTAACTGAGTCCCACTCCCATTTGACAGGCGAGGGACTCCTTGGAAACAACTTGGCGAACGAAATGGAACTCGATGAGGATGCTGTCAGTATTAATGGGGCTTATGGAACAAATGAAGTAGAACTAGCTGAGTCAGAAAAGACGATGCATCTGGATGTGCTATGAGTAAGTGATATTCGGGTAAGGGGAGATAACGAGCAAGAGATAGGAGATTATAAAGTGTACTTGACGGGTGTTAGAAAGGAAAGGGTAGAGTATGGGATAGGGCTGTTTATCAGGAATACCATTGCACGCAACATAGTTTCTGTTAGGCATGTAAATGAGAGAATACGGCTAGATTTGGCAATTGGAGGAATTAGGACGAGAATTGTCTCAGTGTATTCACCATATGAGGGAGCAGATGTAGATGAAGATGACAAATTTTTATGAAGCATTGAGTGACATCGTCGTCAGGGTCAACAGCAAGGATAGAATAGTGCTAATGGGCGATTTCAATGCGAGAGTTGGAAATAGAACTGAAGGATACGAAAGGGTGATTGGTAAATGTGGGGAAGATATGGTAGCTAATGGAAATGGGAAGCGTTTGCAGGACTTTTGTGCTAGTATGGGTTTAGCAGTTACGAATACATTTTTCAAACATAAGGTTATTCACCGCTACACATGGGAGGCTAGGGGTACCAGATCCATAATAGACTATATCTTAACAGACTTCGAAATCACAAAATCGTTTAGAAATATACGAGCTCTCCGGGGATTTTTCGATGATACAGACCACTATCTGATCTGTAGTGAACTAAGTATCTCTAGGCCTAGGGTAGAGAAAGTGAAATCAGTCTGCAAACGAATAAGGTGAGAAAATCTCCAGGACGAGGAAATTAGAGAGAAGTACATGGATATGATCAGGGAGAAGATTCAAACAGTAGACATTAAGCAGGTTCATGATATAGAAAGAGAATGGGTGGCATATAGGGATGCTGTAGTAGAAACAGCAAGGGAATGCCTAGGGACAACTGTGTGTAAAGATGGGAAAAGGTGAACATCTTGGTGGAAAGATGAAGTGAGAGCAGCTTGTAAACGTAAAAAGAAGGCTTATCACAAATGGCTCCAAACAAGGGCCGAGGCAGACAGGGATTTGTACGTAGATGAAAGAAACAGAGCGAAACAAATAGTTCCTTAATCAAAAAAGAAGTCGTGGGAAGATTTTGGTAATAACCTGGAAAGACTACGTCAAGCAGCAGGGAAACCTTTCTGGACAGTAATAAAGAATCTTAGGAAGGGAGGGAAAAAGGAAATAAACAGTCTTTTGAGTCATACAGGTGAACTCATAATAGATCCCAGGGAATCATTGGAGAGGTGGAGGGAATAATTTGAACTTCTTCTCAACGTAAAAGGGAATCTTCTTGGTGGTGTTGCGAGCAGCCAAGCTCATGGGGAGGAGGAAAATGATGTTGGTGAAATTACGCTTGAGGAAATGGAAAGGATGTTAAATAAACTCCTTTGTTATAAAGCAGCAGGAATAGATGAAATTAGACCTGGAATGGTGAATTATAGTGGGAAGGCAGGGATGAAATGGCTTCATAGATTATGGAGTGTTGGTAAGGTACCTTCAGATTGAACAAAATCAGTAATTGCTCCTATCTATAAGCAAGGGAACAGGAATGATTGCAACAACCATCGAGGTATCTCATTGATTAGTAAACCAGGCAAAGTATTCACTGGCATCTTGGAAGGGAGGGTGCGATCAGTAGTTGAGAGGAAGTTGGATGAAAACCAGTGTGGTTTCAGACCGTAGAGGGACTGTCAGGATCAGATTTTCAGTATGCGCCAGGTAATTGAAAAATGCTACGAGAGGAATAGGCAGTTGTGTTTATGTTTCGTAGATCTAGAGAAAGCATATGACAGGGTACCGAGGGAAATGATGTTCGCCATACTGGGGGACTATGGAATTAGGGGTAGATTATTAAAATCGAACAAAGGCATTCATGTAGACAATTGGTCTGCAGTGAGAATTGATGGTAGAATGAGTGCTTGGTTCAGGGTACTTACAGGGGTTAGACAAGGCTGTAATCTTTCACCTTTGCTGTTCGTAGTTTACATGGATCATCTGCTGAAAGGTATAAAATGGCAGGGAGGGATTCAGTTAGGTGGAAATGTAGTAAGCAGTTTGGCCTATACTGACGACTTGGTCTTAATGGCAGATTGTGCCTAAAGCCTGCAGTCTAATATCTTGGAACTTGAAAATAGGTGCAATGAGTATGGTATGAAAAATTAGCCTTTCGAAGATTAAATTGATGTCTGTAAGTAAGAAATTCAACAGAATTGAATGTCAGATTGGTGATACAAAGCTAGAACACCTATAAAACTTCAAGTATTTAGGTTGTGTGTTCTCCCAGGATAGTAATATACTAAGTGACATTGAATCAAGCTAATGCAGTGAGCTCGCAGTTGCGATCAACATTATTCTGTAAAAAGGAAGTCAGCTCCCAGACGAAACTATCTTTACATTGGTCTGTTTTCAGACCAACTTTGCTTTACCGGAGTAAAATCTGGGTGGAATTATGATATCTTGTTCATAAGTTAGAAGTAACAGACATGAAATTAGCGAGAATGATTGCTGGTACAAACAGGTGGGAACAATGGCAGGAGGGTACTCGGAATGAGGCGATAAAGGCTAATTTAGGAATGAACTCGATGGATGAATCTGTATAATCTGTATATCTGTATATGCATAAACCGGCTTCGGTGGTGGGGTCATGTGATTCGAATGGAAGAGGATAGGTTGCCTAGGAGAGTAATGGACTCCGTTATGGAGGGTAAGGGAAGTAGAGGGAGACCAAGACGACATTTTAATACTCATTATCTAACGATTTAGAGATAAGAGGTATAGAACTAAATGAGGCCACAGCACTAGTTGCTATAATGATAATGTACGTATGGATGTATCCAGACTGCTAGCAGTATCCAAATACACAGAGTATTTCATGTAAGTTAGACTTTTAATTTCGTGTGGCTATTACTAGCCGATTGCAGCCCTTGTAAGGCAGACCCTCCGATGAGGGTGGGCGGCATCTGCCATGTGTAGGTAACTGCGTGTTATTGTGGTGGAGGATAGTGTTATGTGTGGTGTGTGAGTTGCAGGGATGTTGGGGACATCACAAACACCCAGCCCCCGGGCCACTGGAATTAACCAATTAAGGCTAAAATCCCCGACCCGGCCGGGAATCGAACCCGGGACCCTCTGAACCGAAGGCCAGTACGCTGACCATTCAGCCAACGAGTCGGACATGTAAGTTAGACTGTAAAGCTGTAATAACCTTTGCCTTATGCATGTTCATTGAAAGACTGAGAATCTTATAGAATAATAAACATAATAATAATAAACTTCGGATATATGGTCTATTCCTGAGAGATTGACCACAGCTGAGAATAATGATTTCGCAGAATGACTTCGAAAATCTGTATATTGAATGTGT
Organism: Anabrus simplex; assembly: GCF_040414725.1. NCBI lineage: Eukaryota > Metazoa > Arthropoda > Insecta > Orthoptera > Tettigoniidae > Anabrus > Anabrus simplex. The sequence goes on from NC_090266.1 coordinate 177,524,513, forward strand.
GATAAATGTAGTTAATTAAACTATTTGTCATTTTCCCGAAATTGTGAGGAAATAGTAGTTTCTCAATTTGCATATGACGCTGTTGATTGTGATTCGTCCATCGGACGGGGACGTTAAGCCTTGAGCAGACCCCTTGGTGCTATTCGAGAGGAGTAGGCTATGTGCCGGCACCGGGTTTCACCCTCTCCTTTCCCTACTATCGTATATCACGTCAATCATTTCATCTCATTAACTCCTCTAATGAGGTTGACGTCAGGAAGGACATCCGGTAATAAAAACCCACCACGACAGATTCATCTCACCTCACACCCGACCCCATAGAGAAACGGGACAACAACAGTAGTTTTTCCATTTGCCCCTTACAAAATTTCCCAACTACATAACATGCGCAATGCGACGCAGTGCAATACTTTCTAACCATAACTAATGCCTCATGTCGTGTCTTTGACTTTATGTTGCTAGTCGTATTACGTCCGACTCCCTGGCAAAGGGATCAGCGTAGCGACCTTCAGTTCAGAGAGTCCGAGGTGTCAATACGTACCTTTTCATTTACATACAGCACTCCAAGTACCGCAGAAGCACGTACAGTAATTGTATAATGCATTCCTCCACTTAGTGTTGTGTCAGGAAGGGCATCCAGCCATAAAAGGGTATCCAGTCCACTTGTATGATACAGTCTGAAGGACTGACTCCATCAGGGTGGTGAAAAAGTGAAAAATGATAAGTTGGTAATCGCATGTCCTTGCACAGAATTTCAAATGTTAAACTTTCATGCCACGTAACTTTTTGATCACTTAAACATAAATTAAAATATTATGTGCTATGTTTCGTAACACTGACTGCTATTATGAATGTCTTTAAGATTTGTCGGTGGCCTTTGGTGGAACACAGAAACGCAAAATACTGAAAGGGGGAAGGAACGAACGGCATTTGCCGTTTCTGCTACCAGTCTTACAATTGTGGTTGCATAGCAAAGTCAAAGGCCCTTAAGGTCCACGAAATGTCAAATAAAAACCGTCATCTAAACCGCCGCGCACCCTTAAATCTGAGTAAAATCTGAATTAAGCACCAGGCTACTTATCCCTGTCTAGACGTGATAGCGTGTTTCGAAATTCCTCAGCGTCCTGAAAGAGAACGGAATGTATGTCCTTCTGGGAGACCATGAACACATGTATTACCTTGACTAGGCAACAGCCTTTCCATACTACTACTACTAACTCTTCGCCTCGTACAGCCAGAGGAGCGTTTGTAAGACGAAGTGGTGCTCCAGGACCTAGTAGCCTAACTGCGAGCCTGTCATAAGGATGGAATGTTACATTTATTGTCATTGATATCGTGGCTGTTTCCATGGTCTGGAGGCAGAGTATCCGAATCATGATTCGAATATAGCGGGTTTGAATCCAACCGAGTGATTTTTATTATTTACGAGCATGGGGACGTGCAAGCACGTAACGTTGCAGTATTATTGGCAGACGGGCTCAGCTCAGGACCAAGATACTGGATGGAAACTGTGCGACGCGTGTTCTACAGTGTGAGCTCCAGTTGAGTTGCCGGTTACTACTTGTGCCGTGTCTGGGCAACACCTTCTGATACTACAGGCCACGCGGCACGGCTACAAGTACGGTAGATTCGACAGCATGCATTTCATCGCTAACTAGACCATGATACGACATGATCTCATGTGAGCTGAATTATTTTCAAACGAATCTCACCATCCCTACGACGGTCACTTATCAACGGTATCGAAACACGTATGCGGCGAGACGGTTTCATATCTACCGTGTTGAAAATGAACTGCCTGAAATTTTACAAGAAACTCAATTTTTTAGGTGAAATGTACATTTGTAATAGTGCATCTGCACAATTATTTCATGCCGTAATGCGTATGTATATGGACGGAATGTGGAGAACATTGAAAACATTAAGACAATCATAATCTCGATAATAATAATAATAATAATAATAATAATAATAATAATAATAATAACAAACACTGTATGATTCCTCTTGCTGTACAATCACTCTCAAAAACTTATACATAGGATGATTCATTCACTCCAAGCCTACTTTTGTGAGGAAAACAGGTATGCAAAAGACCAAAAAAAATTTCACATTAGAAAATTAACATTTTCAGCACACTTGTACTAATATTTCATGTAAGAGTACCTTCATATACATAATGCAGAGACTAATTCAAACATCAGCAAAATCATATTCTCAATAATAATTATCTTTACAACAACGTATGATTGTTCTTTCTGTACACATTCTCACAACAAATTTAGGCACTGGATGATCCATTCATTCGAAGCCTACTTTTTAAAAAAGCAGGAATTATGGTCCATAAATCCCAGAATTCATTGCAAATGGAAAAAGTAACCCTTTTAACAGTGTGAGCGTCCTTGTACAAGTATTTCAGAAACAAATGCCCAACATGACAGAATAATAAAAAAACTAACAATCATGAAAAAAATAGGCCTAAGAATTTTACATACAAGGTAATTATCAATTTTACAACAGTTACAATATTTTAAAATCAAAGGGTTTTTTATTCTCCAGATGATTGTGGAAACTGATGCTAAATATATATATTGAATATGCTTGAATAATTAAAAATGTTCTCAGCTAACGTGTTGAGGGTTGTTTAGATATGTTTTGAGGACGAAACTAAGTACAACCGTGATATAATGCATTTATCATGATCTCGCATATACGGAATAATAAACAGATAAAATCACTCAAACTATCCCCATTAACACTGGGGTATATTACACAACTTACACGCAAGTCTGAGTGAATCCTAACCTAAACCTAACCTGATAAAAAATAAACCCATTTAAAATAAAACCTACTAAACCTACAGGATATTTTAACACGAAATGATCTGGCTCGGATTCGAACCCAGAGCACATACATTCAACCCCAGGATTAAAAACCTGTGTTGACAAACACACATAAAATGCACTCACCACATTGAAACAAAAAATAATACAATAATTCCAAATGAGCGCGGATCTCCATGGTGTGAGGTTCGAACAAGTGATCATTGGACTCCGCAGATGGGCACTGAAAACCCCAACTATCATATTCAGTCAAAAATGGCTGCATTTACACTAGCTCAATGAGCCTGATTGAAGTACTGTAAAGAAAAGATAACCTTCTTAATGAATAACATAAACACATAAATTACATGTCTTGGAAACATGGCCCGAATGTCAACCCGTTTGTCACCCGACGGCCCTGGGTTCGATTTCCTGCCAGGTCAGGGGATTTTAATTGTAATGATTAATATCCCTGGCCTGGGGACTGGGTATTTGTGACGTCCTTGATGTTCCTTTCCTCACACACAACATCCCACACTACCGCCATTCCAATAACACGCAGGTTCATTCAATATGGTGTCAGTAGGGGCAAGAGATCTTCATGGGTCGACGCCCCGAACAAACAATATTTAAAAAATCCCTATGGAACATTTCTGTCTATGCTTTGACACTACTAAATAATTGGCAATCAAAAATACCTCCTTCAAAGATTCTTCCAAGTTCTTAGGGTGACATTACTACTTTCTCAACTCACAGCCATTTATTTGATTTATGAACGAATTAAAAATCTCCGTCTCTTGCCTAGCTACATGCGAGGTCATGGTTCGAACCTCATGACTGTTCACTCCGGAAATCCTTCCATCCGATGACTAAACTACATCAAAATAATACTCGCATGCATGATGATGCAACGGGTTGAGTACCAATCAGATTAAAAGAACATTCCAATAGACACTACTGGCACTAACCATTCTACACAAAGTCAAACTACGTAAAAGCAAATCTGAGAAAATGTCCAAATAAAAAGCATAAAATGAAAATAAAAGAAGAATAAAATAAAATAAAAATCAAATCCACCCGTGTTTAAAAAAATCTAATTCACTCAGTCTTGTTACTAACTGAACACTGTGCCCTTAATTAGCACCTTTACATGTTGAAGAAAAGAAACCCTACAAATTATTATTTACAAATAATGAACTTGAAATGGATATTCCCTTATGATACTTGTAATGCAAGTGGAATGGACGTACTCAGCCTTATCCGCAGGACACCTCGGATAACTACGGGACATCCAGTGGTTGACTTATTCCTTCATAGCCTCCATGTAGACTGCTGCGATGACCAGGTCCGAACTGGGACACCTAGGATGAAACTGCATTATCCTTGGCACTGGAATCTCTTTGGTAACTACGGCACACAACGCACATAGTTAGGCCAGTTATGCACGTCTGCGCACTTTACGGCCCGATTTTTGATCCAAGGTCCCGGGATCAGAAATACTAATATAGGGTTATTACTCAAACTCCCGCATTTAGTTTAGTAGTTACGTCTTTATGTCAAGCCCTGTCTCTCTGCTCACAATTTACGCGGGTTCCACTAGTCTATCCTTTGCTTTTCTCGGTTACATTGATAATAATAATCATGTCAGTTCAAGTTCGTGCTCTAAATTACGGTCAAATAACCCGAACGCGCACTCTAATATATCACCAATATCATTTCTTCTCATACACCAATTGTTTAAGACATTACAACTATTCTTTAAAGTAAAAGTTCACATACAAAGGAGACTATTGCTCAGGACTGCCACATATGTGTCCCTCACAAGATAAAAACGCAGAATGCTCTGGGTGACGCTTCCCAAACCTTTTATCAGCTGTGAAGTATCCCCCTCTCAAAGTTCCCGTACACCTTATTCTCGATGTATTAGAGGCACAATAGCGCAACAATCAGGTGACCAGTGATCTTATAATGTGGCTAACACTCGCCCGGTCGAAATCTGATCGCAGAATCCACAGTTATGAATAAATAACTATCCTCATTCTTCAGCTCACTCAAGGGACTTCCCCTGCCAAGCGTGTGCCAAGACATTTAACACATGACCTCTGTAGATTTCCACTGTCATATAATCATATATTCCTTCTTTTAACAGGAGATAAAGGACGTCACAAACCCTAAATAAATTCACAGATGACGAACAGCTCTTTTGGATCCTTGTACATTGCCGTATTATTAAAATCGTTAATTCCTTTGATATAGAAAACGAAGTTGGCCAAGCAGTTTTACAGATGGTTCCGAGACTACCATACTACAAAGTTTACTTCTCCCACTCACAAACAACTGGTGTTGGGGGTAACTTCTCCCTTCTTTTCATCCAAGAGTTCCCTAGCTCTGCTTGGGGGAAATACTCCCTAGCATCGCGCTTGACGTTAGACACTTCGCGTTCTCGCGAACTCGCTCCAAGACAAAGAAATTCTCGTTCACTTGATACCTATTCCTTGCTTCATGTCCCTGTCGGGTACAACAGATTGGATTCCAGATATAGTCAGGTTTTATTACATATACTCATTCTTTCGATGGTGATGATAATTTTATGCATACTTCTTACATTTATATCAGGCTCCGTATACTGTGGACAGTAAAATAGACAAGTGTGCATATCGACTTCTAACCTCTGGCGATAATGTCATTGGGACCTAGAATATCCATGGTCTTCGCAGATAAAACAGATAGGATCTGCAACTTGGACATAAATATTATCAATTTCGAGCTAGTGTTCAGTAGTAAGAAGGGACTGTGTTCAATGGTGTATGAAACAATCAGAGTGGTTTGTATGTAGCCATATTGTTATTCTTCGGTAAAATTGTATTTCTCGTGTGCGAATACAATGAAGATGCAATGTATATATCTTTATCATGGTAATCTAAGTGTTCAGTTATGTCATTCTAGAATTATTTATGAAGGTCTGTTTTGTAGTGAACCATAATATGTGATATCATCGATTCACCAAGGGGGGGTTATGTGATAGGACATATGTCACACCCTAGCACTGTATTCAGAAATAAGATATATTATTGTTATTATTGTTCCGGGGATTTTTGTGGATCGCAGAGGTGAAAGAAGGTGCCAGGATGAATGGGTCGAACTACAAAGTCAAGAATTGAATTTAAAACTTAAACTGAAGGTTTTATTTTCAAAAATTTCCAACTTAACAATTTTTTACAGGTACAAGTAGCAGTCATTAAACAAGTCTAGGAAAGACAAGATTAGTGGTTTTAAACGATCGTGGGCTTCAAGCCCTCGCTTTACTTTTCCTGAGCTCCTAGCTCAAATTTACAAAAGAGCACCAATTTACACAAGGGCAGAAATCCCCTAATTAAAAGAGCACTTGCTCCTAAAATTACAACATCTAGCCTTCAAAAGGCATACAGTAATCTTACTTTAAAAATGAGCTAACAGGCTCTCAGTTTTCCAAGCCTACTCAAGGCAACATTGCATGAAAATCTAATAATCTCTGGCCTTACAAGGCATTATTTACAAATAGAAATCTCATTACACAGAGGTATCTAGTACCCAACCTACAGGGCATTAGTGAAAAAGAACAGGTTAAATAAACGACCCGAGTACAATTTGAATGGAGTCGAAGACTGAGTTCCAAAAAAACTTTAAAACCTATAGGGCGCTTGGCCGACGAAACAGGGGCTATTCCCATACTACTGAGGTTGCCCGGATGGAAATAACTTTAATACATTGCAGAAACGGAAGATTACAAAAACGTGGCACCTCAAACCAAAATGAAGGGGAGCTCGAGAGGGTACTTCACTCAATATCACCGATTTACAGTTAAAGGTTTTATGAAGTATTTACATTAGCCGGCAGAGAGTTACATTTTTAGAAAAGTAGGTTACATAGTTAATGATTCGGAACTTTCCCTCGGGTCAAACTGCGGAGCTAGCAAGAAATAAAGATGTTATGTGACCATTACCTTGTAGAAGTTCTAGCAGCTGACGAAGAGGCCGCCCGCCTCCTGCTTGACACACACACACACTCAGTAATATGACGATCAATTGGCCAAGAGACGTGAAAATCCGCAGTTTATAAACCCTCGGAGAAAGTTCGAGACCATTCAAGATTAAACTAGCCACACTCCCTCACGTTTATTGGTCAGCTTAAAAGTTACACCCAAAACAGAAGAAGAAGAAGACTGTGATTGGTAGAAAATTAATTACAGAAATTAGGGATTGGCTAGATTCAAAACTGGCGGGGAAAAAGAGGAAATATTGCCAACCCCAACATAAATGAACATCAATCAGTAAAAAAAAACTTATGAATACAAAACTTCTTTGAATTATAAGTTCTTATACCTCCCACCAGGGTGCATGATCATAGTTTTTTTGGTAGTGTCATCTATGGGAGAATGTCCAAACTTCTTGATGAATGGAAAACAAAACAAGTAGAAATTCACACAGTTCAGGAAACTTCACAATAACAAAATTAGATCAGATTTTAGTGGTGACATCTTCAGAGTAAAGTTCTAAGTTGGTGTAGTTTCAGTTTCACTGTTTCACCAACAGAGGAGTTCATTTAGGCGCTAGATTTAAATGCGCGGCGTTGGGGTGTACCACTTTGTACAATTATTATTATTATTATTATTATTATTATTATTATTATTATTATTATTATTATTATTATTATTATTATTATTATTATTATTATTATTATACCAGGTGGTACACCTCAACCCCACACATTTAAAAGAAGCGCCTGAAGGAACGCTATCTGTAGAACAAATCTTGAAACACCTAATGCATAAAGTTGGGACATTGCCCAGAAGATGTCACTACTGAATAACTGAGGAATATGTTATTTTGAAGTTTCCTAAACTGATTGGATTTCTTTGTTTTGTTTTGATGTACACCAAGAAGTTTGAACTTTTCTCCATAGATGCCTTTATAAGAAAACTGAGGGCATGCACTCTGGTGCAAAGCGGAATAATCAGTGATTGGAAGAAGTTTTGTGTTTATAGGTTTTCTCAACAGAATTGACTTTCATTTATTTTGATACTTCAAGGTTTGCAACACTTCATTCTCATCCCGCCAGCTTTCGTTTTTGACCAATCAGATATTTTCTGTGTTTAATTTCCTGCCAATTACACGTTTCTTGTACCTATTTTACCTGCCAATAAAAATGAGAGGGTGTGTCCGGATTTAGTCCAGAGCCTTCTCGAACCCTCCTCTCGGGTATAAAAGCTGTGGCTTTTTCATGTTACCTTGTCTTCTTGATCGTCGAATTTCTAAGTGTGTGTGTTAAGACAGGAGGCGGGGTGCCTCATTCTTCGGCAGGCAGAACATCAGCCCAGGTAATGGCCACCAGTTTTCTATCTCTGTACCTATCTTCGCAAACTGACCCGTGGCTAAGGTTCTGATCTTTAACTATGTATCCGTCTGTTTCTAAAATGTAACCTTTTTTGCTAATGTAATATTTCATACAGACTTAAACTGTAAATCGGGGATAGAGAGTGGGTTACCCTCTCGAATTCCCCTTCAATTTATCCTGAGGTGACTACGATTTTGTAACTGTTTCTCTTCCTATAAAGCATTAATTAACCTTTCTTTCTAGTCACCTCAGTAGTGTGGGGTTAGCCTCTGTATCATCGGACCACAAGCCCAAGTAGGGTTTTTAAACTTGGTTTTTGTCGTCGTAATCCGTCTAACCTCCAGGGTCGGTTTTTCCCTCGGACTCCTCCTCACAAAAACAAGCAAAAAACACAACTCGGAAGGTGGATCAGTACCTCGCACAGGCGGCCTCACCTGCTATGCTCAACAGAGGCCTTGTGGGGGGATGGGAAGTTTGGAAAGGATAGACAAGGAAGAGGGAAGGAGTCGGCCGTGGCCTTAAGTTAGGTACCATCCCGGCATTTACCTGGAGGAGAAGTGGGAAAGCACGGAAAACCACTTCCAGGATGGCTGAGGAGGGAATCGAACCCCCCTCTACTCAGTTGACCTCCCGAGGCTGAGTGGACCCCGTTCCAGCCCTCGTACCACTTTTCAAATTTCGTGGCAGAGCCGGGAATCGAACCCGGTCCTCTCGGGGTGGCACCTAATCACACTAGGGTAACCACTACACCACAGAGGCGGAAAACTTGGTTTTCAAGGAGCGCATGTGTACGCCACCATACATTTTTGGGTTGGGGCCAGTAATTTAACCTGTTCTTCCCTTCACAAAGACCCAGTAGTAAGGGTACTAGATACCCCTGTGTTAACTAAGTTGTAAATTGTAGGTGGTGCCTAGAGACGCCAGAGATTGTAATGTTGTCTTCAGTAGGCTGTAAGGAACTGGGAGCTCAGTCTCCTTGGTAAAAATTGGAGAGCATGTAAGCTCTTTCCTGAGATAATGAGTGGTGCCTTTGGAAGGCCGTAAATTGTAACCGTTGGAACAAAGTGCTCTTCAATTCTGTTTGGGGAAATATCTCTCCTTATCTAACTAAAGGCAGCAATTGCGACGTTGTCAACTTGTAAATTTGGAGCTTGAAGCTCAAAAACTTGTAAATTACCTATCCTTAGGTTTTCTATTCTAGTGTCAAAATTGTCATTGCACCCGATACCTTGTTCTTTCACAAAGTGATGAATTTTGTTTGTTAACAATTTACTTTTCTGAAAAAGAATATAACCTTTATTTCAAAGTTTTAAATGAATCTTTGACTTTCGTAGATTGACCCATTCAGCCCGCACGTTCTCTCACCTCGCTCTGTTCCAGGGAAACCCCGTAACAATTATTATCAATATTAATACTATTATTCAATTTGTATATTTATTCTTAATATTTTAAGCTGGAAGGTCGCCGTATGTGATATGAGTAATTTGTTTTGTATAAGCGGATGGGAAAACAGTGCTGTTTACAACTCGAAAAGTTTCTGTGGGTCATGAAACTACCCACAGTCCGATGACACGGCCCGGTTGTTATTGTCATGGGACCCGGAAGACGTTTGGAGACTGAGGCATTTAATTACTATGCTATCTTATTATACATAAAATATCTACTATAATATAAAATATAAATCAACATTTTTCTTCCTAATAAAGCCTATGAAGAAATTAAATACAACGAATAACGTCCACCTCTGTGGTTTAGTGATTAGTGTGATTAGCTGCCACCCCCAAAGGTCCGGGCTCGATTCTCGGCTCTGCCAAGAAATTAAAAAAGTGGCACGAAGCCTGGAACGGGGTCCACTTAGATCGGGAGGTAAAATGAGTAGAGGAGGGTTAAATTCCCACCGCAACCATCCTGGAAGTGGTTCTCCGAAGTTCCCACTTCTCCTCCAGACAAATGCCGGGATGATACCTAACTTAAGGCCACGGACGCTTCCTTCCCTCTTCCTTGCCTATCCCATCCAATCTTCCCATCCCTATACAAGGCCACTGTTCAGCATAGCAGGTGAGGCGGCCTGGGCGAGGTATTGGTCATTCTCCCCAGTTTCATCCCCCGACCCAAAGTCTGAAACTGCAGGACACTGCCCATGAGGCGGTAGAGGTGAGATCCCTCAATGAGTCCGAGGGAAAAACCGAACTTGGAGGGTAAACAGATTAAGAAGAAGAAGAAGAAGAAGAATTTTGTTATTCTAACTCAGCTGCGAGTGGTACGAGGGCTTGGAAGGGGTCAACTTAGCCTCGGGAGATCAACTGAGTAGAGGGGAATTCGATTCCCATCGCACTTGTCAGCCATCCTCGGAGTCGTTTTCTGTGGTTTCCCACTTCTCCTCCAGCCAAATGCGGGATGGTAATTATCTTAAGGCCACGGCAGATTCCTTCCCTCTTCCTTGGGTATACTTTCCCATCTTCTCATCCCCCCACCAGGCCTCTGTTCAGCATAGCAGGTGAGGACTCCTGCTGTATCCCCTGACCCAATGTCTCACGCTCCAGGACAGTGACCTTGAGGCGGTAGAGGTGGGGTCACTCGCTGAGTCCGCAGGAAAAGCTAACCCTGGAGGCTAAGCCGATTAAGAGACAAAGAAAGGAAGAAAAATAATATAAATTTTATGGCGAATTGCGACTGCCTATGTGGTGTAGTGGATAGTGTGATTAGCTGCCATCCCCGGAAGCCCGGGTTAGATTTCCGGCGCTGCCACGAAAATTTGAAATGTGGTACGAGGGGTGGAAATGGGTCCACTCAGCCTCGGGAGGTCAGTTGAGTAGAGGGGCTTTCGATTCCCACCTCAGCTATCCTGCAAGTGGTTCTCCAAGGCTTCCCACTTCTACTCCAAGCAAATGCCGCGATAGTACCCAACTTAGGGCCATGGCCGCTTCCTTCCCTCTTCGTTGTCTATCGCTTCCAATCTTCCCGTCCCCCAGAAGGCCTCTGTTCAGGATATCAGGTGAGGCCGCCTTGGAGAGATATTGGTCCTCCTCCCCAGTTTTATCCCCGACTCAGAGTCTGAAGTTCCAGGAAACTCCGCTTGAGGCGGTAGAGGTGGGATCACTCGCTGAGTCCGAGAAAAAGCCGACCCTGGAGGTTAAACAGATAAAGAAGAGGAATAAGCTTTACGTCGCACCGACACATATAGGTGTTATGGGGATGACGGGATAGGAAAGGCAGCATTTTCCTGGTGTGAAAATCGAAAACCACGGAAAAACATCTTCAAGGCTGCCTACAATGGGTTTCGAACCCACTATTTGCCGGATGGAAGCTCACAGCTGCATGCTCCTGACTGCACGGCCAACTCGCCCAGTGACACGGCCCTTTAGGCGGTAGAAGTGGGATCCCTTCCTGAGTCCGAGGTAAAAACCAACCCTGGAGTGTAAGTGGATTAAAAAAGGAAGAAAGAAGGAAAGAAAGAAAATTTCCTACTTGACGAAATTTTCAGTTTTCACATTATGGCCTATTGAATAAAACTCCCGCAGTCGGTAGGACTCGAACCTACGCTCCCAGATGGAATCTGATTTGTAGTCAGACGGCTTAACCACTTTTTTTAAAATTCTATACTTCAATATTTACATTCACCCATGAAATAAATCTGCACTTGCCAGGTATTGGTGAAATAGTGTTGACATATTTCATTTGTTCATGCACTGTCAGGTATTAAAAAAAATCACTGATACCTTCGAGGTGTTCATTCAAAACGAAAACGTAAAAACACATAGACACATTATATATCAAGACAGTTCAAGTAATGGCCATATCTATCTTCTAGCTGTCCACTTTCACTCAGTTTCCATCTCTCTTTCCTTAGGTGGTACAAGAGAGCCGGTAGTATGACACCATCAACACTGTCCAAACTGTATGTAATGTAGTGACCTAGGAGCCATACAATCGCTTGCTGTTTTATCTGAGGAAAGGCCGCTACAGACAGTCGAATCAGTTTCCTGTCATCGATGTCTCCAAGAGGAAGGTGCATGAGGCGACACACCTGTCGTTTACACCAGCTCCATGTGCGCACGGCATGTGTGCATGTTGTCAAGCGATGTATCACTGTGTCCATCTGACCACACACCGTACACCAAGGTGATTGTTCCAGATGTATTTGGTAGCGACGTTGTGCTGTTGGTACCAGATTGTTTAGGAAAAGGAATATTTGGGAACGTGCGTGGAACGAGAGTTTCATACGGCTAAAGTTGACCCACACCGTTGACCAGTGGGTGTAGAGTGCCGTGGACTCAATCCGCGGGGTGAAGTGCACAGCTCGTCGTAACATAGTGTAGATGGTAGTAGCATTCGTTCCAGACGGGAGTTCACCAACGAATTTTTTGAGTTTCAGTTGGTGATCTCTAAATATTTTCGGCGAGGAACTAGAGTCACAGTTATCTGGGCTCCAAGTGTCTTTGTACAGTGCCTTCGGGAAATTGTCCGACTGTAATAATGTAGAAATATCATTTTTAAGATGTAGAGCTTGGCATTTCGTTCCGTGTGCGATGAGTCCTAATCCACCAAGTTTACATGGGAGATACAGCTGTTCGCGTTGTACTCTAAACAAATAGCCCTGCCAGATGAACCAGCCAATACATTTTGAGAGCTGGCTTTCAAAGTTGTTGGGTAGCGGGAACACTTGAGCTAAGTACCAAACTTTTGAGAGAACATAGATGTTTGTCACCACAATCCTTTGAGTTATATTCAAATTTCGTGTACGAAAGTTCATCATCACACCCCTAACATTAGCAATAACAGTAGCCCAGTAGGATTCTAAAGTACCGATCACAGTCTTTGTCCATTTAATACCAAGGATCTTCACTTCATCAACAATGTTAAACCAGTCCTTCTGTACGATGTCGGGCCCATCGTTTAAGTTCAGTAAGGTAGTTTTCCTGGGATTGGATTTCGCCCCCGAACCGGCGCTGTATGTGCTGAGAGCTTGAGAGATATGTTGAATGTCCTGTTCACCTCTGACTAATATCGATATGTCATCTGCGAAAACACACATTGAAAAGGTATGTATGTTCACTCTGTATCCTTGTAACTTTGGTTGAAGTGTCCTAATAAAAGGTTCCAGACCTATGACAAAGAGTAACATGGAGAGGGGGCATCCCCGCCTCACCGATCTTTCTATCGGTATGGGCGTCGAGAGGAATCCGTTAACAAGGATTCGAGATATAGAGTGGCAGTTTATCATTCGAATGTAATCGATCACTGTGTCAGGGAATTGGAAGTGCTTTAAAACGATGTAGAGGTACTGATGGCTAACACGATCAAATGCTTTATCAAGATCTAATTCAGGAGACTGAGGTGGTCACACGGCTGAGAGCCTGTTTTCAGATGGATATCACGTGGTGTTCTTAGATTGGTCAAAATTGTACGTCCGGGAACGCTGCAACACTGTTCGGGTCCAATTACATCTATGAGGACTGTCTTCATACGACGGGATAACACTCTGGTTAGTATTTTATAATCACTGACCTGAAGTCCTCCACCTGAAGGGTTCCTTTCTTTTTGGGGATGAGAATTATGATACCTTCATAGTGGGTTTCACGTCTGGCTCCATGGCTGAATGGTTAGCATGCTGGCCTTTGGTCACAGGGGACCCGGGTTCGATTCCCGGCAGGGTCAGGAATTTTAACCATCATTGGTTAATTTCGCTGGCACAGGGGCTGGGTGTATGTGTCGTCTCCATCATCATTTCATCCTCATCACGACGCGCAAGTCGCCTACGGGGGTCACATCAAAAGACCTGCATCTGGCGAGCCGAACTTGTCCTCGGACACTCCCGGCACTAAAAGCCATACGCCATTTCATTTCAGTGGATTTTCACACAGGGAACGACGTCTCAAGATAGTGCGGATAACGTCACAGAATTCCTTGCCAATAATAAACCAGTACTGTTTATAAAATTCATAGGGGTCCCCGTCGATTCCTGGAGAGCGATTGGTCGGAGGATTTTTTATGTCCATGCCAAGCAGTTCTTTACTTGCTGGAGTAAGGTGGGCATCGCAGGACTGAAACAAAGTATTGACTTCGTCTACATCGATAGATTCCCTGGCATATAATCTATATATATAAAATAACTTGTCCTGATTGACTGACTGACTGATTGACTGATTCATCATCGCCGAGCCAAAACTACTGGACATAAAGAGATCAAATTTAGGGGATATATTCATATTAAGACGTAGGTGCTCGCTAAGAGAGGATTTTTGGATATTCCTTCGCTAAGGGGGTGAAAACGGGGATGAAATTTTAAAATGAGTTGCTCTATATTTCAAAACTTTAAAAGTTTACAGATGTAAAAATTGGTATTTAGAATCTTCTTTAAAAATCAGGAAACACGTACTTTTTTGTTTTCAGAGAATCCCAATAGGAGGGGTGAAAAAGGGTGAAAATGGGGAAAAATGGGTTGAATGCCTTTAATCAGGATACCGGTACCTATATCTCAGATATTACAGACCTGAAAATTGGTACTTTTGATCTCTTTTAAAAATAAAGAAACACGTAATTTTTTGTTTTTGGAAAATCCAATTAATGGCAGGGTGAAAAGGGGGTGAATTTTTAAAATGAGTAAATCTATATCTCCAAACTTCTAAAGTTTGCAGATGTAAAAATTGGTATTTAGAACCTTCATTAAAAATAAAGGAATACGTATTTTTTTGTTTTCGGAAAATCGCAATAGGAGGAGTGAAAAGGGGCTAAAAAGTGGTTGAATGCCTTTAATGAGGCTACTTATATATCAGAAACTGAAGATATTACAGACCTGAAAATTGGTGTTTGGGATCTCCGTTAAAAATAAAGAAACACGTATTTTTGTTTCTGGAAAATCCAATTTAGGGGGGGGGGGTGAAAAGGGAGTAATATTTTAAAATGAGTGTATCTATCTCAATATTTTTAAAGGTTATATATGTGAAAATTGGTATTTAGAATCTCCTTTAAAAATAAATAAACACACGTATTTTTTCGTTTTTGGAAAATCCAAATATTGGGGGGTAAAAAGGGGGGGAGGGTAAATTTTTTAAAATGAGTGTGTATACATCTTAAAACTTTAAAATTTACAGATGTAAAAATTGGTAGTTAGAATCTCCTCTAAAAATAAAGGAAAATGTATTTTTTGTTTCCTGTAAATCCCAATAGGAGGGGTGTAAAAGGGTGAAAATGGGTTGAATGCCTTTAATGAGGATACATATATCTAAGAAACGAAAGATATTACAGAACTGAAAATTTGTATATGGGATCTCCTTTAAAAATAAAGAAACACGTATTTTTTAGTTTTGGAAAATCCAATTAATGGCGGTTAAACAGGACTGACAAATTGGGTGAATTTTTGAAAGACTATATCTACAGAATATCTTGGAAACGTAAAATGTTACAGACGTAAAAAGTGGGTGTTTGTAATCTCCTGTAAATCTAAAGAAACATAGGTGATTTGTGTTTGGAAACTCCACTTAAGGGGAAATCAAAAGGGGTGAAATTTTAAAATGAGAATTTTTACAGTTTATCTCAAAAAACTTAACATGTTACAGAAGTGAAAAATGGTATTTTTTATCTCTATTAAACATAAAGAAACGTGTATTTTTAGCTTTCGGAAATACCACTTGGGTGGAGGAGGGGGAGTAAAAGTGACTGAAAATGGTGTTGAATTCTTTTAATTAGGCTACTGATATCTCAAAAATGAAGATGTTACAGACGTGAAATTTGATATTTTCAATCTGCTTTAAAAATAAAGAAACACGTATTCTCGGAAAATCCAATGAAGGGGGGGTGAAAGAATTGAAAAATTAATTGAATTAATTGAATGAGAATACATACATCTAATAAAAACTAAAGTTGTTACAGACGTGAAAATTCGTATTTGGATCTCCTTTAAAAACAAAGAAAAACGCGTTTTGGGGGGAAACCATCTTCGAGGGCGGGAGTGTAGAGTTGAATTCCTTTCATGAGGACACATAAATCAAAAACTGATGAAGTTAGAGTCGTGATAATTGGTATTTAGAAGATCCTTTACTATTAAAGAAACAAGTATTTTTTGCGGGAAATTTCACTTAGGGGGGGGGGGGGCGAGTAGTGTGAAATGAAGTGAAAAAAGTAAATTATTTTTATGGGGATACTTATATCTCAAAACTGAAGGTAATAGACGTGAACAATGGTGTTTGAAATCTTCTTTAAACATAAGAAACAAGCCTTCTTTTAATTTTTTTCGGGGGGGGGGGTGGTTGCCGGTAAATAAACTTAACGGCGGTGGGGTGTAGAAGGAGGTGAGACCAATTGATTTTACTGTTCTTAATGTACTTATAAGGATCCTCGGCAGCGCGCCGGCCTCTAACAGCAGGGTTCCGTGGTTCAAATCCCGTTCACTCCATGTGATATTCGTGCTGGACAAAACGGAGGCGGTACAGGTTTTTCTTCGGATACTCTGGTTTTTCTTGTCATCATCCATTCCAGCAACACATAATAATAATAAGAATAATAATAATAATAATAATAATAATAATAATAATAATAATAATAATAATAATGTTCCGCACCGTCGTCAAATGTGCGGACCGCGCTGGAAACGGCTCCTGGACGGGTAATGACTAAGAATTCAGTCCGGCCGCGGGTTCAGTGCCTTCTAGGCACCCAATATGACACCACGCCGGATCTCCTGAAGGATTTTATCCATATTAAAAAGGATTATAGGAATAGATGGCAAAGATTTACGGACCCAACTGACCGGGAGGAATACCTGAGCTTAGCCCGGGAAGTACGAAATCGATTGCTGGAAAAGAAGATTGAAAAATGGGAGGAAACATGCCGTAATCTAATAGAAAACGAGTCAGATCGGGAATTTTGGTGGGTTCTCGCAGAAAACGAGTCAGACCGCGAATTTCGGCGGATTATATATCTAAAACAATAAGCATTCAATTATAAATTTCAGTATAATACCGTAGCGAAGCACGGGTATCTTGCTAGTCTATATATATAAAATAACATGTCCTGACTGACTGACTGACTGACTGACTGACTGACTGACTGATTCATCATCGCCGAGCCAAAACTACTGGACATAAAGAAATGAAATTTTGGGGACATATTCATATTAAGATGTAGGTGCTCGCTAAGAGAGGATTTTTGGATATTCCGTCGCTAAAGGGGTGAAAAGGGGGGTTAATTTTTAAAATGAGAATATCTGTATCTCAAAAACGTGAAGGTTTAGAGTAATAAAACTTGGCATTTAGAATTTTCTTTAAAAAAAAGCAAACACGTATTTTTTTTGTTTTCAGAAAATCCCAATAGGAGGGGTGAAAAGGGTGAAAATATGTTAAAATGGGTTGAATGCCTTTAATCAGGATACCGATACTTATATTACAGAAACTGAAGATATTACAGACCTGAAAATTGGTACTTTTGATCTCTTTTAAAAATAAAGAAACACGTATTTTTTTGTTTTTAAAAAGTCCAATTAATGGGAGGGTGAAAAGGGGGTGAATTTTTAAAATGAGTGAATCTATATCTCCAAACTTAAAGTTTGCGAATGTTAAAATTGGTATTTAGAATCTTCATTAAAAATAAAGAAACACGTATTTTTTTGATTTCGGAAAATCACAATAGGAGGAGTGAAAAGGGTTGAATGCCTTTAATGAGGCTACTTATATCTCAGAAACTGAAGATATTACAGACCTGAAAATTGGTGTTTGGGATCTCCTTTAAAAATAAAGAAACGTGTATTTTTTTGTTTATGGGAAATCCAATTAATGGGTGGGGGGAGTGAAAAGGGGTTGATTTTTTAAAATGAGTGTATCTATATCTCAAAACTTTTAAAGTTTATAGATGTAAAAATTGGTATTCAGAATCTCCTTTAAAAATAAAGAAACACGTATTCTTTAGTTTTCAGAAAATCCCAATAGGAAGGGTGTAAAAGGGTGAAAGAAGGGTTGAATGCCTTTAAGGAGGCTACTTATATCTCAGAAACTGAAGATATTACAGACCTGAAAATTGGTAATTGGGATCGCCTTTAAAAACACAGAAACACCTATTTTTTTGTTTTTGGAAAATCCAATTAATGGGGGGGAGTGAAAAGGGGGTGTTTTTTTTTAAATGAATGTATCTACATCTTAAAACTTTAAAATTTACAGATGTAAAAATTGGTAGTTAGAATCTCCTCTAAAAAGAAAGGAACACGTATTTTTTTGTTTCCTGTAAATTCCAATAGGAAAATCCAATTAATGGCGGTTAAACAGGAGTGACAAATTGGGGTGAATTTTTTGAAAGACTATGTCTACAGAATATCTTAGGAACGTAAAATGTTACAGACGTAAAAATCTGGGTGTTTGTAATCTCCTGTAAATGTAAAGGAACATAGGTGATTTGTTTTTGGAAACTCCACTTAAGGGGAACTCAAAAGGGGTGAAATTTTAAAATGAGGATTTTTACAGTATATCTAAAAAACTTAACATATTACGGAAGTGTAAAATGGTATTTTTTATCTCTATTAAACATAAAGAAACGTGTATTTTTAGTTTTCGGAAATACCACTTGGGTGGAGGGGGAGGGGGGTAAAAGTGACTGAAAATGGTGTTGGATTCTTTTAATTAGGCTACTGATATCTCAAAAATGAAGATGTTACAGACGTGAAATTTGATATTTGCAATCTGCTTTAAAAGTAAAGAAACACGTATTCTCAGAATATCCAATGAATGGGGAGGGGGGTGAAAGAATTGAAAAATTAATTGATTTAATTGTATGAGAATACATACATCTAATAAAAACTAAAGTTGTTACAGATGTGAAAATTCGTATCTGGATCTCCTTTAAAAACAAAGAAAAACGCGTTTTGGGGGGGGGACCCATCTTGGAGGGCGGGAGTGTAAAGGAGTTGAATTCCTTTCATGAGGACACACAAATCAAAAACTGAAGAAGTTAGAGTCGTGATAATTGGTATTTAGAAGATCCTTTACGATTAAAGAAACAAGTATTTTTTGCGGGAAAATTCACTTGGGGGGGGGGGTTAGTGTGAAATGAAGTGAAAAAAGTAGATTATTTTTATTGGGATACTTATATCTCAAAACTGAAGGTAATAGACGTGAACATTGGTGTTTGGAATCTCCCTTAAACATTAAGAAACAAGCCTTCTTTTAATTTTTTTTGGGGGGGGGGGGGTTGTCGGTAAATAAACTTAACGGCGGTGGGGTGTAGAAGGAGGTGAGACCAATTGATTTTACTGTTATTAATGTACTTATAAGGATCCTCCGTTGCTCAGGCGGCAGCGCGCCGGCCTGTCACAGCTGGGTTCCGTGGTTCAAATCCCGGTCACTCCATGTGACATTCGTGCTGGACAAAACGGAGGCGGGACATGTTTTTCTCCGGATACTCCGGTTTTCCCTGTCATCAGCCATTCCAGCAACACATAATAATAATAATAATAATAATAATAATAATAATAATGTTCCGGACCGTCGTCAAATGTGCGGACCGCGCTGGAAACGGCTCCTGGACGTGTAATGACTAAGAATGCAGTCCGCCCGCGGGTTCAGTGCTGCCCAGGCACCCAATATGACACCACGCCGGACCTCCTGAAGGATTTTATCTATGTTAAAAATGATTATAGGAAAAGATGGCAAAGATTTACGGACCCAACTGACCGGGAGGAATACCTGAGCCTAGCCCGGGAGGTACGAAATCGATTACTGGAAAGGAAGATTGAAAAATGGAGGAAACGTGCCGTAAAATAATAGAAAACGAGTCAGATCGAGAATTTTGGTGGATTCTTGCAGAAAACGAGTCAGATCGCGAATTTCGGCGGATTATATACCTAAAACAATAAGCATTCAATTATAAATTTCAGTATAATACCGTAGCGCAGCACGGGTATCTTGCTAGTCTATATATATAAAATAACTTGTCCTGACTGACTGACTGACTGACTGACTGACTGACTGACTGACTGACTGACTGACTGACTGACTGACTGACTGACTGACTGACTGACTGACTGACTGATTCATCATCGCAGAGCCAAAACTACTGGACGTAAAGAAATGAAATTTTGGGGATATATTCATATTATGATGTAGGTGCTCGCTAAGAGAGGATTTTTGGACATTCCTTCGCTAAGGAGGTGAAAAGGGGGTTGAAATTTTAAAATGAGTGTATCTATATCTCAAAACTTTAAAAGTTTACAGATGAAAAAATTGGTATTTAGATTCTTCTTTAAAAATAAGGAAACACGTGTTTTTTGTTTTCAGAAAATACCAATAGGAGAGGTGAAAATGGGTGAAAAATGGGGGGAAATGGGTTGAATGCCTTTAATCAGGATACCAGTACTTATATCTCAGAAACTGAAGATATTACAGACCTGAAAATTGGTGCTTTTGATCTCTTTTAAAAATAAAGAAACACGTATTTTTTGTTTTTGGAAAATCCAATTAATACGAGGGTGAAAAGGGGGTGAATTTTTAAAATGAGTGAATCTATATCACCAAAATTTTTAAGTTTGCAGATTTAGAATCTTCATTAAAAATAAAGAAACACGTATTTTTTTGTTTTCGGAAAATCGCAATAGGAGGGGTGAAAAGGGGTGAAGAAAAGGTTGAATGCCTTTAATGAGGCTACTTATGTTTCAGAAACTGAAGATATTACAGACCTGAAAAATGGCGTTTGGGATCTCCATTAAAAATAAAGTAACACGTATTTTTTTGTTTCTGGAAAATCCAATTAACGGGGGGTGAAAAGTGGGTAATATTTTAAAATGAGTGTATCTATATCTCAAAACTTTTAAAGGTTATAGATGTGAAAATTGGTATTTAGAATCTCCTTTAAAAACAAAGAAACACGTATATTTTGTTTTCGGAAAATCCCAATAGGAAGGAAGGGTGGAAAAGGTTGAAGGATGGGTCGAATGCCTTTAATGAGTCTACTTATATTTCAGAACCTGAAGATATTACAGACCTGAAAATTGGTATTTGGGATCTCCTTTAAAAATAAAGAAAGACGTATTTTTTTGTTTTTGGAAACTCCAATTAATGGGGGGGGGTGAAAAGGGGGTGATTTTTTAAAATGAGTGTATCTATTTCTCAAAACTGTTAAAGTTTATAGATGTAAAAATTGGTATTTAGAATCTCCTTTAAAAATAAAGGAACACGTATTCTTTTGTTTTCGGAAAATCCCAACAGGAAGGGTGTAAAAGGGTGAATAATTGGTTGAATGCCTTTAATGAGGCTACTTATATTTCAGAACCCGAAGATATTACAGACCTGAAAATTGGTATTTGGGGTCTACTTTAAAAGTAAAGAAACACGTATTTTTTCGTTTTTGGAAAATCCACTATTGGTGGGTGAAAAGGGGGCGTGAATTTTTTTAAATTAGTGTGTCTACATCTTAAAACTTTAAATTTACAGATGTAAAAATTGGTAGTTAGAATCTCCTTTAAAAATAAAGGAACACGTATTCTTTTGTTTTCGGAAAATCCCAATAGGAGGGGTGTAAAAGGGTGAAAAATGGGCTGAATGCCTTTAATGAGGATACATATATCTCAGAAACGGAAGATATTACAGAACTGAAAATTTGTATATGGGATCTTCTTTAAAAACCAAGAAACGCGTATATTTTAGTTTTTGGAAAATCCAATTAGTGGTGGTTAAACAGAAGTGACAAATTGGGGTGAATTTTTTGAAAGACTATATCTCCAGAATATCTTGGAAACGTAAAATGTTACAGTCGTAAAAAGTGGGTGTTTGGAATCTCATGTAAATGTAAAGAAACATAGGTGATTAGTTTTTGGAAACTCCTTTTAAGGGGAACTCAAAAGGGGTGAAATTTTAAAATGAGAATTTTTACAGTATGTCTAAAAAAACGTAACATGTTACAGAAGTGAAAAATGGATATTTTATCTCTATTAAACATAAAGAAAAATGTATTTTTAGTTTTCGGAAATACCACTTGGCTGGAGGGGGGGGTGTGTGTAAAGGTTTCTAAAATTGGTGTTGAATTCTTTTAATTAGGCTACTGATATCTCAAAAATGAAGATGTTACGGACGTGAAATTTGATATTTGCAATCTGCTTTAAAAGTAAAGAAACACGTATTCTTGGAAAATCCATTATTGGGGGGGGGGTGAAATAATTGAAAAAATAATTGACTTAATTGTATGAGAATACAAACATCTAATAAAAACTAAAGTTGTTACAGATGTGAAAATTCGTATTTGGATCTCCTTTAAAAACAAAGAAAAACGCGTTTGGTGGGGGGGAACCATCTTGGGGGGCGGGAGTGTAAAGGAGTTGAAATCCTTTCATGAGGACACATAAATCAAAAATTGAAGAAGTTAGAGACGTGATAATTGGTATTTAGAAGATCCTTTACGATTAAAGAAACACGTATTGTTTTTGCGGAAAAATCCACTTAGGTGGGGGGGGGAGTAGTGTGAAATGAAGTGAAAAAAGTAAATTATTTTTATAGGGATACTTATATCTCAAAACTGAAGGTAATAGATGTGAACATTGGTGTTTGGAATCTCCTTTAATCATAAAGAAACACGCCTTCTTTTAATTATTTTTTTTGGGTGGGGTGTGGCGGTAAATAAACTTAACGGCGGTGGGGTGTAGAAGGAGGTGAGACCAATTGATTTTACTGTACTTAATGTACTTATAAGGATCCTCCGTTGCTCAGGCGGCAGCACGCCGGCCTCTCACAGCTGGGTTCCGTGGTTCAAATCCCGGTCACTCCATGTGATATTCGTGCTGGACAAAACGGAGGCGGGACAGGTTTTTCTCCGGATACTCCGGTTTTCCCTGTCATCATTCATCCCAGCAACATATAATAGTAATAATAATAATAATAATAATAATAATAATAATATTCCGGACCGTCGTCAAATGTGCGGACCGCGCTGGAAACAGCTCCTGGACGGGTAATGACTAAGAATGCAGTCCGGCCGCGGGTTCAGTGCCGCCAAGGCACCCAATATGACACCACGCCGGATCTCCTGAAGGATTTTATCGATATTAAAAATGATTATAGGAAAAGATGGCAAAGATTTACGGACCTAGCTGGCCGGGAGGAATACCTGAGCGTAGTCCGGGTAGTACGAATTCGATTGCTGGGAAGAAAGATTGAAAAATGTGAGGAAACGTGCCGTATTCTAATAGAAAACGAGTCAGATCGGGAATTTTGGTGGATTCTCGCTGAAAACGAGTCAGATCGCGAATTTCGGCGGATTATATATCTAAAACAATAAGCATTCAATTATAAATTTCAGTAAAATACCGTAGCGAAGCACGGGTATCTTGCTAGTTGTTGATAAAATGAGGAAATCTCTCTTCTGATGTCTTCATGTGACGTCACCTCTCTTCCATCGGACGATCTTATTGTATGAATATACCGGCGTTGTTGCTCTCGCTGTGTACATGCTATATAATAGACACTTGCAACCTCATCAGGTAGTGCCGTTTGATCCTTCAGGGTTACGTTTAATTTTGTGAGCGTCCTCTGCTGTACCGTCAACAGTTTATCTTTAACATCTGTAATCTCATGGTAATTTCGTTCACCAGCGTTATTCCTCTCCTGGAGCTCTCGGAGAACCTTGTAATAGAAGTCAGCTGTATCGCGTCACTCTTGGGCCTTTTGATACGCAATATTTTTGAAGAGTCTTCTTATCCCCGGTTTGATTAACTGGTCCCACCATTCTGCACTATCGCTATATTTACATTTTTGAAGTAACCATTTGTTCCATTGTCTTAGAAAAGCTTCCGTGCAGTGATCATCCTGTAGCAGTGAGCAGTTCAGTTTCCAGTACCCTCTCCATAAATAGTATACTTTGTGTGGGAAATTTATTTTACATACAACTGCGTGGTGATTGGTGAAGCTAACGGGGATCACCTCGTAAGTTCTAGGGTGAATGAGTGTTCGGGAACCATACATACGGTCAAGGCGGGAGGAGGAGTTATACTGGATGTAGGTATAGTGGGGAAGGGGTACATGCAACTTATCCACAACATCGATCAGGCTTAATGAGGTTATGAGATCATTTAAGGCAGGGTTGGCCGCATAAGTTTGCCCCGTCAAATCTTCTGTTCGTTGAACACAATTAAAGTCCCCGGCGAGGATTGTTTTTTCTTTTATATTATGCAGGTGTTGGAGTATATCGTTCCGAAAGAAGTTCTTACGTTGAACACGGTTGTGGCTCCCTGATGGTGCATAAATATTGATTAGCGTAGTGTCATTAATGTGTCCAGATATGATCCTTCCTGAAGGGTGACTGTGCACATCTTCGAGTTCCAGATCGTGTCGGGTAAGGAATCCTGTTCCCCTACTAGCATTGCCAATGTTTATATATTGGTTGAAGTATGAGGATATGGGTAACACAGGGAGTGCGACTTCTAGTAAAAAAGCAATGTCAATATCATTAGAACGAAGAAATCGTTCAAAGACTTGAAATTTAAGGTGGCTTTGGATAACATTGATGTTCACAGTAGCGAGAGTCAGAATCTGCACCATCAGCAATATAACCAACTCCCTTGTACACAATATCCTATCAAAAGTGCGTCCCATTATCAATCTATTTACGAGCCTCTGGAGATTTGCGGCGGCTTCGGGAATTACTGCGGGGTTGTGTACGATACGGCTTAGTTCCCTCTCGAGCACTATTTTTACTGGCAGCTTTCGTTGTTAGAGTGTACGAATCTTTAGGAACTATAGGCGTGGGTGTTTTATTATCCAGGTTTCCAGTAGGTAATATTCGTTGTTCTACGGCTACTAAGTCCGTCCTCAGGTCAGGTGTTAGTGTAGACTCAAGTTGCTGTACGATGTCAATATTAGTAGGTGCGACTGCAGTGTCTTTAGTGACATCTACAGGCACTAATTGGTGTTAGTGTGACGGCATCATATGGTTGGCAGGCACATTATAGATGTCCACTGGAAGGAGGTTATGTAACTGGGGCTCATTGTCTTCTAGTACGTCCATCTGTTCCGCCCCTGACGGGGATTTCACTACGGTAGCCGCATTAACATTAAGTTTGCTATCCTCCTGTCCCTGTTCAACAGTCTGGCCTGTCACTGTGTTATGTGTGTGTTCCTCAGCGGAAGGTTCTAGTACTACTTCTTCAGTATCCTGTGTGTGTGAAGCTGGTTCATCTGTGTTATTGTGCTGTACGGCTGGTTCCATGGTGTTTTCTATGTCTGTGAGATCTGCACGTGAAGTATTAAGGTCTTCTAAGCCAGGAAGTGGTGGTGAACTAACGTCTCCACCATCCTCAGTAATGTTATGTATATTGCAAGTTCCGTCAGAAGCAGTCAACACAGTGCTGTATGTCGGCTGCCTGACGTTCAAAGCCGGTCGGCTTCTACGATGCGGACAATCTACTTGCAAATGTGTCGTTTCCTTACAGTAAAAACATGATTTAATTTGGCCCTCATACGTTAGGAGTATTCTACAGTCATTAACAGTAAGTTGAGTGGGTATAGGGTACTGAAGTTCAAAATTGACAACACGAATGCCGTTACTCACGTCAGAAAATTCGTAGGGGTCACTCCACTTCTCGTCCCGAATGTCCTTGAGCAGCCCGTAAGTTGACAGCACGCGGGCAAGCCGTTCGTTGTTTACTTCAGGTGGTAAGTTGAATACACGCACTCGCTTAGTAGAGGTGTCCGCAGCAGTAATTGTCACATTAGTTGAAAGACCAGTAGAAAGACGGAATACTTTCACAGCTTCATGCCGGGATAATACGTTTTCATATAGTACAACAGAGACTAATTTAATATACACAGCATTTTCCCCATTATGAAGTTGAATGGCTATAATTTGGTCCTTGTTAAGTTTTAGTTCTGTTTCTATTCAGCGATGAATTTCCAGTGGAGTAGGCCTGTTATTCCTATCCTCAAACACACATATAAGAGTATTTTTCTGTATACTTTCCATATTAGTACTGATACTAGTTCCAAGGATGTAACGACAACACTTAACAAGTCGCAATGACTTTCGCACTATAGTAATAGCCACGTAACGAAATACCCCAGAAAGTAAATATCGCCGCCCGATGCTCTTCTTTTCTCTATTTTGTAATGGCTGATCACTGCTGCCAACCTGCCTGGTTACATATTAAAATCACCAGACATAACCAAACAAACTAACCTCAATGTAAACACCGATAATAAATGTTTCCCTACCCTAGTAAATGATAAAAGTTAAGATGAAATAAATCAAGATATTCATAATTAAGTCGGTTTCCACGCTCAATGAGAAATTTAGGAAATAAACACCCTTTCTCACTCAAATTAATGTTACATATATCTGTCTTTATTTTGATATGCAGTAGGCGTACTATAACCATATTCTTGAAAATAGGGGCGTGTTAAACGATGAAAGTTGTTTAATAAGTCTTTGCAGTGTGATTTTCGAAAGTCCAATGACTTCCCTTTCTTTTGCGCGAACATTTCCTTCTCTCTTCAATACCGGTAACCCGTAGCCTAAGGAGAGAGATTGGGCATATTTTCAGCCTGCAGGCTGGTTATATCTTCACGGTTATCAGGAAACATATAGGAATACTAATGTGCCAAGCTACGTGAACGGAAATTAGGTCAGCTTCAAGCTCACTGCAGAATTGAATATTAGTTCTACTATCTACTTCTATCGTTTTCACATACACCGAGGTGCCAGTATTTCGTCCCGCAAGAGTTCTTTATGTACCAGTAGATCTAGACATGAGGCTGGAGTATTTGAGCACTTTCAAATACCGCCGAACTCGAATCCGCCAACATGAGCTAGTCATACATTCTCTCCTTCACTCGCTTAAAATAATGTTAAACATTTCCTGCCTTTATTCTGATTCTGATGTATGCATTACTATAACTGCATTCTTAAAGAAAGGGGGGAGGGAATATAGATTGAATAATTCATTGCGGTTTCTGCAAGTTCAAGGACTTACCACATAAGACATATGTCCTTCCTTTTAATAATAATGCTAACAGCTTTACATCCCACTAAGAACTTTTACGGTTTTCGGCATTTGGCATTTTAAACATATTTTCAGCTTACAAGTTGGTGTATCTCAAGCTTACAACATTACCAGATTTTTACATATATATTGGCTTAAATCACATGAAGACAGGTTGTGATGCAAGAATTGGATAGGAAAGAGGGCTAGGATTTAAGATGTAAATAAGCGTACAGACACAGCACTAGCCTGAAATGAAAATGACGGGCAAAAAAAAACTTCAGACCTGCCAACTGTGGGGTTCGAATACATCACCATCTCCTGAAACCAAGCTAACAGCAATGTGATCAAACTGCACAGCCAGTTCACTCAGTTTCCTATGACGCGTAATAGGCCTACCACATGGGCGACCCACTTACCTGTATATGGATCTTCAATTCTTCAATTATACATGTATGCAAAAACATTATGCACCTTAGTAAGAGGTACTTCCCTAGTTGGTTCTCTGATTGGTGCACGTATAACAAATATGTTTGGGAAGAAATACTTTTATTTTATATTTATTTATATCATAAAGAAGTCATGTTGTCATAGCAAAACGAATACGCAACGAAGAAATGAATCCGAAGAGATAAGCATTATTTACTGCATTAAATATTAGTTTATTTACATGTTAAGCGATATGTAGTAGTAATAACAATAACAACAACAAACGTGTGCAATAAGGAAAAAGGAAATAAATACAAGTAAATATAAATATAATTTACAACATTTAGAGCCATTCCATGGTCACTGAATTACAAAGCAGGGGTATGAATAAACAAACATAATAAACATGAATACTAATATTTAAAAAGCAAAAAGCAAAGTCATCTCCGTACAAACCATGAAAGCCATTGGAAAGGGGGAAGGTGAAGGCTTCCACTATCCATGACGTTGGCACTTGGTGGGGTGGGGTGGAGTGGTTAGCTCAACGCATGACCGCCTTTGCCCCCAATAGTTAACTGGTACTCATTTATCATACGCAAAACATTCCTTCCAAATTACGTTAAACCTCTGTCACTCATTATTATTATTATTATTATTAATAAATTGCAAATGGGAAATACCCCGGTGGCAACGGTCACTTACAGTAATGTGATAATAAAGTTAACATAATTACCCAACTACAACAAAGAAACAAACAAACAAACAAACAACAAGAGTACAAGAAGCAGATATATGGAAGGAAAATATAACAAGAATTACTGCTAGTTTAATATTCTAAATCGAGCAACATCATATACAAATTCACACACAACTTAAGTATTTACAGTGCTTAACAATTTGGCTTACAATATTATAGGTTGACCTTACTACTAGCTTAACATTATAAGTGATAATAAAGTGAAGTTAAACCGTAATTACCCTACAACAACAACAACAACAACAACATTACAACAAGCAAGAAATACTACTAATTAAACTTTCTAAATCCAGTGTCATTATATACATATTCACACACAACTTAAGTATTTCCAGTACTTAACACTACAAATTACAATACTATAGATTGAACTTACTACTAGCTTAACACTACAAGTGATAATAAAGTTAAATCATACTACCCAACAACTACAACAACTCAAGTACAAAAAGGAATTCCATGGAAAAAAATATTACAAGAAATACTACTAGTCATTCTAAATCCAGCATCATGTACAGTTTCATACACAATTTAATTATTTCCAATACATCCGTATGCTGGTTTCTGGCCCTAATTTTATGCTTATGATAATTTCTCGATAAGTATGAGGGAGGTTAGATAGATAGATAGATAAAGAATGGGTGAACCCTGCCTTCGCAGGGCTCCACACGTAGGTCTGTGAAGACCCTTTGTGTCCCTTAAACGGGTTTGCCTAGTCCAGACCTAGTGCTCCTATAAAGGATACCAGTGCCCGGATGTTGGCATTCCTGATGTCTTCCAGGCTCACGAAATGTGAGCCAAGGTATCGATGTCTAGTGCTTGCAAGAGCCTCACACTGACATAACACATGCGCGGAGGTCTCCTCCTTCCTACCGCATCTTCTACACATCGGATCCTGACTGATTTTCATGATGTGTAGGTGTCTCTTTAAGGTATTGTGGCCTGTCAACAGTCCAACTACCATTCGCATTCTGGTCCTATTCAAATTTATCAGGACCTTTTTATAACTTTGGCTAGGCCCTTTGATAAGTTCACGTGCCTGCCTTGCTATAGTTAACCTCTTCCAAATGTCTTAAGTGAGACTGGTTTGTCCACTGGGATATTACCAGTTTCACGCTTCGGAGTGACACTCCCAGGAAGGGCTCTGGTCCTATAAAAGGACCTTTTGAGCCTTGTTTCGCTAGTTTGTCAGCTTCTTCATTTCCACTGATACCTGTGTGCCCAGGGACCCGTAATAGGGTAACTGAGCTAAATTCACACAGCTGATCTAACATCCTTTGGCATTCCCATACCATTTTTGATGTTGTTTTAACTGCACATAGTGCTTTTAACGCTTCCTGGCTATCGCTGCAAATAGTGATACAATGAGGGAGGTTATAACCTATTCCTAATACAACTCCAAGCAGCCCTTCCCGTATAGCTCTTATAAAGACCACACAGGCGAGCTCTAGTTCTTCTAGATTCAAGACTTTCCCAATTAATGGTATTCCTTCTATTCCCAGTTACGAAACGCATCGCTCTTCTTTGAACTTTCTCTAGGGAATTTATTAAACCAACATGCAGATCCATATTCGAGAATGGGTCTTACAACGTATTTATAAGGTTTATTTAAACCTACTAGGGTGGTGAGCACATAAATAAGAATTCAATGAAAGTATTTTCCTTCTGGACCTTCATGCCAGACAGATTTTTTTTTTAAACAAATTTTTTTTCACTATAATATGATTTATCTATAGAGCAAAACCGCTATGCAGTGTGCGTATCATAGCAATCGAGATGGAATTGGTAATGTACTATGTATCTGTAGAGCCTATATACGACTTTTTACAATTACTTCTAAAGTGAATTTCAGCTGTGTGACAACGCTGAAAAGACTATGGACTTAGAGATTGGCATTCCTGAAGAGGGTTTTCTACACTTTCCCATTTTCACACATTGATTCAAGAGTCTGTACTGACTTGTGACAAAACCACTGTATTCTTCCGAAAACCACTGATAGGGACAGGTTTGGTTGTGATCCACCGAAAACAAATTATAATGACCGGTTAGGTAGTGATCCATCGAAAACCACTGATTGTCGCAGGGTTAGGTTAGGTTTGACAGGATTTGTAATTGAGCGACTGTTGTCATTGAAAAAACTGTCGTGACGACTGAAGGCAATAAACATAAAACTGAATCCATTGGTCTACAAAGTTTTCATTCAGTAGATACGCTAGGAACTGGCGAACCAAAACCGTACATACAAAGTTTACAGGAATCAACAAAACAGGATATTAATTCGTGGTACTCATTGTTCTTTAAAGAGAAGAAATATCCTGTCAACAATAGCTGCAGTGAACATGCTTTTTCACTATTATTGTCTGGCCCCATGGCTAAATGGTTAGCGTGCTGGCCTTTGGTCACAGGGTGTGGGTTTGATTCTCGACAGGGTGGGGAATTCGAACCACCGTTGGTTAATTTCTCTGGCACGGGGGCTGGGTGTATGTCGTCTTCATCAACATTTCACTATTATTGTGTAAAATAGAAACTTACTAGTTTTGACAAGTACAGTATGTTCAACAGCGACTCCTGAATGATGACGCGCAGGATGTCCAACCTCACTAATCTATGTTCCAGACTATTTCTACTTAAAAAATTGTATTTGTCCTTTAATGTGATTTTGCAATTTTTGCTGAATATTTATGTGGCTGAAATGAAGGTGGATAAGCTACATGGTCTCCTTTATATAGGAAGAATGTATCGTGGAAATTAACTCAATTTCGGTTTCATGTACATTACAGTTTCTCTAAGATATATTGATAGTAATTCAGTCATGTACGACGACGATGTATTTCATGGTAAAGACAGCTGCCTCTGTGGATCAGTGGTAGAGTGACGGCCTCCGAATCCCAATATAGCGGGTTCAAACCCGGCAGAGGTAGTCGGATTTTTGAAGGGCAGAAAAAAGTCCATTCGACACTTCATGTCGTACGATGTCGGCATGTAAAAGATCTCTGGTGACGCATTTGGTGTTTACCCGACAAAATTCATTAAATCTCAGCCACAGACGCCCAAGAGAGTTTCGGTTTACTCGGTCTGCCATCTAGTGGGCCTAGAGTATAACGGAACGTCAAAATTGACGAGCAGACAGCCAGATGGCGTCAACTTGAAATGTCTGCACATGGTAGCTGAGGCCATACGATTATTATTATTATTATTATTATTATTATTATTATTGTTATTATGGTAAAGACAAATTACTTTGCAATGCTATCTATCTTAATGGTAATGTACTATGTACCTCTACTATTGTAGGCTACTGAGTGCTTGATTCGAAGCAGTGTATCGATTCATTCAGTGTCCGAGTGAATCGATTCACAGGAACGGCAAGCTCATGGCACACAAATCATGCACAATCACGGCTCAGTGAGCCACACGACACACACGGCTCCTTATAGGCACACTGGACACTGGCGGGGAGTCGAGCTTTCGCTGCAGTGAGCCACAGTGAATCATGGCACACTGAAAGAATCGTACGCAGTCATGGATCAGTGAGACACAACACACACATGGTTCATTATCGGTACACTGGACATTGGCGGGGAGCCGAACTTCCTCTGAAGCAATACATACAGAGTCATGGTACACTGAAAAAATCGTATGCTATAATGGACTCTCGAGCTCAGCTCATTTGAAAATAATACCTATTCGCATCCACTGTCCTCTTCTTACAGGGAGTTTTAAACAATACATGGATTTATTTGCAGTGTTAAAAAGATAGAACACAATTCCAAAGTACCTAGGTTGTAAGTAGGTAGTCAATTAGGTTATTCTAATTACTGTATTAGTTTAATCAATCAGTATCTTTATAACTAGTTGATGTTCGACAATTACTTAAACTCAGCTCTCTAGCCTCCACACCTGGCTGAGTGGCTCAAACGGTCGAGGCGCTGGCCTTCTGAACCCAACTTGGCAGGGCCGAGCTCAGTGCGGTGGTATTTGAAGGTGCTCAGCCTCATGTCAGTAGATTTACTGACACATAAAAGAGCTCCTGCAGGACTAAATTCCAGCACCTCGACGTCTCAAAAAAAACCTAAAAGTTGATAGTGGGACATAAAGCCAATAACATTATTATTTAGCCTACCCTATGACTATGAGTCATGCTCATGACCACTCGAAATTGTCTGTTTTATATTTGGAAGAACCACTCGGTATTCTCTTAGTTTGTATGTCGCATCATTGCACAATACTTCAATAATCGAATCACGAGGTTACCGATGTACGTGGACAGTGAGTATGTAAGTAGACTGATGCAATAGATTAAATAAATGATGTTTAATCAGAAAACCAGTGGGCTACTGTACATCTCCTGTAGCCTATACAAAATATGACGATTTTAAAAAAGCCTCTGCTGATAGAAAAAGACATTTTCAAAGATGACCGAGTTAGCTGGCCGTGCGTTTAGGGTCGCGTAGCTATGAGCTTGCATTCGGGGAATGGTGGGTTCAAATCCTACCGTCGGCAGCCGTTAAAATGGTTTTCGGTGGTTTCCCATTTTCACACCAGACACATGCTTGTGCTGTACCTTAATTAAGACCACGGCCGCTTCCTTCCCACTTCTAGCCCTTTCCTATCTCTTCTATCCTCTTTGTCGCCATAAGACCTATCTGTGTTGGTGCGACGTAAAGCAAATTGATTTATATTTAATATGTGGGCTACTTATTGTGTACACAGGTATTTTTATATGTAATTCTCTCTATATATATACAGTATACGTGAGTTGTGACTTTCAGAGAACTGTGGAAAACCATTAGATAGTGTATAAAATTTAAGTTATGTCAGTATTTTAACAGGCGTACAATGTTTACATCGTGTATTGGTGACAGAGTGCTGTCTCCCTCTCTCTCTCCCCCCCTTGCCCGCTCCTCATCACATTGCGCCACAGCAGTTCTAGATAATTCCACTCCGATTGGACACTGATCCCCACCTGCACATCTATACCGCCCTGTAACTTGTAGATACACAATTCCCACAATTTTGAAATGTAACTTCGTTATATCAGAAAGGACGGGGCAATCAGAAATGTATTATTTCCCAGCAAAGTTATAACATTCTTAATCTCATGGAATGGCTCTTACAATGGTACAGCTAACTCCTCGGCTTCTCTTCTTTCTTCTTCTTCTTCTTCTTCTTCTTCATCTTCTTCATCTTCCTCCTCCGATTCACTGCTTCCATGATGAATGACTAGTTCCTCCACTTCAGGAAGACCTCTCACCTCATTATTGTAGAACTCGACAATCTTCTTCTCAGTGTGTTTTACTTCATTTCTCCACATCTCTGCTGTCACCTATAAGATATATTGAAGTATCACAACCTGACAAATATATTATAAACTCCACTTGCATATATCCAATAAATAACATTTCCACTTGGCCTACCTGATCAAGAGATTCTTTCCACACAGCTGTAGCTCTGTCCAATCCGTGACCAGGTCTTGAAGCCACTGTTTTGTTATAATACTGTTTTGCCACAGACCATACAAATTCGATGGCATTGAAAAATGAGTGGTATGGAGGAAGTCGTAAGACAGTATGGCCTTCACTGTGCAGCATCTCGTCAACAATGTACCTGGTTTTAAAGAAACAGAGAAATATTGTTATGCATACATGAAAGTCAAATACACGAGTGTAAACAACATTATCTAAACTTATGTTTACGTGCTTCTGTACCTCTTTAAGTGACTTCGATTCATATTACACAACCTTTGCAGCTCATCTTTTGTGGCATTTTCTGGTGGAGAAACTCCATTCTGCCTTAACCATGACTGTAAATTAAAGGAAAAATAAAAATTAATTTCTGTAACATCATTAAACATCATTCAGTAGAAGGAAATATTCAATTAAGTATAATTACCACTAATTGATCCTTCCTCCATTTCGTTGTTGGTTGATGCTCAACAAGCTTACAGTGATATGGTGCATTATCCATTACAATAACACAGGGTCCTATATTTCTTAATCCTACGATTAATTGCGTCTTCACCCACATCTGAAATTTCTCGCTGTTCATAGCACCATGGTAATCCTGATTTCTCTTCAAGTTTGTAGCAAATATCAAATCAGCACCTGTAAGAATTTTAAGTTTTAGTATGAAGTTATTTGTTCTAAAAAAAGTATAGGCCTATTAATAAAAAATGTGATTTCTGTTGAATGATACAAAAAGCTGTCTGATTTTAAGTAAAACCAACTACTGTGTAGCAAAGTCACCTGATGATGAAGTCAATTAATTACTACTTACACTACTTTATCGTAACATCTCTCATGAATGTATCTCCATTAGTAGGCCTATATCTGGATTAGAAGTCCACGATCACTTGCATAAAAGATATAAGTATAAACACCCATTTCAATACCTTAGAACAAATGTAATTGCTGCGAACACTGAACCTATATCAGGCAGTAAGAAATAAGAAGCTTGGAAGGTGTTCAACAGTCAGGTATCAAGCACTGATTCAGGTGGAGATTGTCGAATGCAGAATAAACATAATAAATAGGCCTACAATACAAGTAATTTACTGATACAAATATCCAGTAATATTATATGAAAATACACTGAGTAAGTTTTGATTGAAATACCTCTCTAAGGTTAATCATTGGCCTAAAGTGAATACCTGCAAGTCTTTTTAATAACAGTGGAGAAGTCAAAATCAAAAACCACGTACAGAGCTCAATGAGCGGTAAGTTATAATGCCACTTCCGACCTAGTGCCAGTCAATTTCAATCAATCAGTCACCACTGATCTGCACTTAGGACAGAAGATGTAGTTTCAGGGATAGGCCTAGTATTTTCTTCAATAATTGCAAAGAATTTGGAAATTTATTGAACATCTCCCTTGGTAAATTATTCCAATCCCTAACTCCCTTCTTAAAAAAAAAACAAATATTTGCCCCACTTTTCATCAACTTTAGCACTGTACTGTGATCTTACCTACTTTTAAAATACCACTGAAACGTATTCGTCTACCAATGTCATTCCACACCACCTATCCACCGACAGCTCGGAATATACCACTTAGTCCAGCAACTTGTCTCCTTTCACCCAAGTCTTCCCAGCCCAAACCCGACAAAATTTTTGTAACGCTACTCTTTTGTCAGAAATCACCCACAACAAATCGTGCTTCTGTCTTTTGAACTTTTCCAATTCTCAAACCAAGTAATCCCAGTGAGGGTCTCATACACAGGAACTGTACTTAAGTTGGGGTCTTATCAGAGACTTATGTGCCCCCCCCTGCATCCGTACTACAAACCCTAAATACCCTCATAACTATGTAAAGAGAGATCACCTCACTACAATAAAATGAAGTAAAATAAATTAAGAACATACCAGGTACAAAGCCATCCTTCGTTCCAGCATGAACAATAACCAGTCTTCCTCCCTCAGACACAGGTCGACGAATTACTCCTTGAACATCATGTCCAGATTTGTGTGGTTTATTCCAGGAGTATGTGGGTGACCCTGAAAGACAAATGCACAATTGAAACCAAAGACACCTGATGAAGATAAATTATTCCAAGATTTTTTAAATATAAAATGTAATATATAACATATATATTCACCATTCATAAAAATCCAAGTCTCATCCAAGAAAACAACAGGTTTTGGTTTCTCACTGTCCTTATTACGCATGTATTCCCTCAGAAAACAAGATCTCTTAAAACAAATGTCTTCATTTTCTCTAACATACGCATAGGGATCACCTTTACTCCACACAAACCCAATGGCCTTCAAAATTCTTCTTAATGATGTTTCGGAGCCCTTGTACAAATAAGTGTCATAATTTGCTTTCATGTGGTCGAAAACCTTTCTTACAGTTACGACTTCTCCTGTGGGAAGAAAAAAGAGAGTTACAAGGGACTCAAAAGAGCTGTATGACAATACATGCACAAAACATTTCTGGGAGCTTATCTCACCTGCGTGCCAATTTCTATAAATAATGTTGCAATAGATTCCTTATGAAGTCACCTTACCTTTATGTAATTTATCATAAATAAACCTTGCTATCGCTTCCTTAGAAAAACTGTCTATGCCGGTCACTGGATGTTCACGCTTTCGGCGTTTACCTGGTGTAGAAAATTCAACTCCCTTCTTGAAATTTCCTATTACTTTTCGGACTAAACCGAAACTACACTGTAAGAATACACACACAGAAATATATTACATACACATATACCATAAGTCAACATGAATACACAAAGGTTAAGTCTACGAACCGTATCGAAGTCGACACAAGACATGGTACCGGTATAGGCCTAGGCCTACATGATCAGGTTAGGTTAGGTTAGGTTCAGAATGAAATACTGCTCCTTTTCAACTGATTGTCATTATGCCAGAAACTTATCATAGAAACAAGATAAAAACGAACACTTACCCCAGTTAATAATGAAACTCTTGCCATTAGCTTCGTATCACTACGACTGATACCTTCTTCGTCGTCTTCCTGTTTCAATTGCTCGTAGCAATGTACAAGCATTTCTTGACCTGAAGCTTGTAAAGGACGTAACCTTGGTTTCCTTTTCGGAGGAGTTTTTGCAGATTTTTCTTCCTTCTTAGACATCCCAATCGAATTCTGTTCGTATAAGTATGGGACGAAATAGGAACGTAATTAATAAAATGATGTGCTCATCATTTCACACAAACTATGTTATTAAATGCATTATCCGAACATGCCACAATTCTACTTACCTGGTATTAGCCAAATAGATTTACAATCCCACAGAAAAAGAAAATATGCTTTAAATATTCTCGCAAATGTATCGCTAGTGACTTTAGAGGCAATGCGGTGGCAACACACAATTCACGCTAGAACAGTGACTGAACGTTGCCAACGTGCCAGATTAACGGTAACAGTAAGACGTCGTATCGGCAAGTAGGGTCCCTAAACTGTATGGTTACCGACACTGAAAAAGACCCAACAGCAAGAAAAGTCACTATAAACCAATACCTTAATATTACAGGGGAGAAAGGGTAAGGTTGCACCCTTAGTGTACGTCCTTACACGGAGAGGACTATAGCTCACTGTCATCGCTTGGACGCTTGCCGTGTTACCTCGGCCTAGAGGTGGGGACGGAGCGAGTAATCCGGTTGTAGCGGTAGAGCGCACCACCGATCCCCTCCGCTTACAACTGCAAGTACTCGCGGAGGACCAGAGCACAGTGTAGAGCACGACACGTGTTTAACAAGGGGAGACCACGCCTTTGAGATCACGGATCATCTTCAAATTTTGTACACTTTTAGTAGTCTATTAGGGCAAGATAATGTGCAAATAGTAAGGCGTACTATTAAGGCGTTTTCAAGAAAATCGCAAGAGAATTTCGAATGTGTACCGGTGCGTTGCGTTCACGAGCACGAGGTGGCGACGGTCGAGTGGTTAGCGTTTAAGCTCCGTAATCGCTGGATCACTGGATCGAGTCTCGCTTTCCACTCTTTGTTTTTCAACACTGGTCATATTCTTTTATATATATTGCAGGTCAGAGCGTCCAGGTGCAAAGCAGTTCCGGGTACCTTACTCGATTTCACTATCAGGTATGAGGGATTTCACAAATCACGATAGGCATACATTTTCAGGAATACGTTATGCATTGGGCCGTTTACTTGTTGATAATTTTAAATTATATACTTTTTTGTAGTCCACCTCTGTCGTGGAGTGGTTAGTGCGATTGGCTGCCACCCCCTGATGTCCAGGTTTGATTCCCGGCTCTGCCACGAAATTTGAAAAGTGGTACAAGGGCAGGAACGGGATCCACTCAGTCTCGGGAGGTCAACTGAGTAGATGAGGGTTCGATTCCCTCCTCAGCCATCCTCGAAGTGGTTTTCCGTCGATTCCCATTTCTTTCTCCTCCGGGTAAATGCCGGGATGTAAGCCCCTACCTAATGTAAGGCCACGGCCACTTCATTCCCTCTTCCTTGCCTATCCCTTCCAATCTTCCCATCTCTCCACAAGGCTCCTGTTCAGCATAGCGGTGAGGTCGCCTGGACGAGGTACTGGTCATCCTACCCAGTTGTATACCCGACCCAAACTCTCGCGCTCCAGAGGTGGGATTCCTCGCTGAGTTCGAGGGAAAAACGGACCCTGGAGGGTAAACAGATTAAAGAAAGATATTTTTTGTAATGTTAAACATTAGTAAAGAGCCAAATAACATTGGAAATCCAATAAAAGTTCATGCAAATATACCTTTTGAATTGTAATGTATATGAAAGAATTTGACCAGTGTTGAAAAACAAAACGACAAGCGGGACTCGATCCAGCGAGCCGGCGATTACGGAGCTTGAACGCTAACCACTCGACCACCACCGTTTCGCGCTAATGATCGCAACGCACCGAAAACTTCTCTTGAGATTTTCTCGAGAACGCCTTAGTAGTACACCTTACTACTTGCACATTATCTTGTCCTAATGGACTACTAAATGTGTACGAAGAGTAAAGATACTCCGTGATCCGAACGCCGTGGTCACCCCTTGTAAGAGTATTATACCTGTATTCAGTCTGTGTTTCTTAATTTGCTTCTGTATTTCCTCCGCTTGTAGTATTTTGTAGGCAATGCAAAGCATAGTAGATAATAATTGTGGCATTAGTTTGATATTTAATCCCATTTTGAGATGGTATTCATGTTTTAGAAAATTTAAGGAATTGCATACATTTTTACTGAAATTTGTACCACAAATGCCACGAAAGTCCGCCTCTGTGGTGTAGTGGTTAGCGTGATTAGCTGCCACCCCCGGAGGTCCGGGTTCGATTCCCGGCTCTGCCACGAAATTTGAAAAGTGGTACGAGGGCTGGAACGGGGTCCACTCAGCCTCGGGAGGTCAACTGAGAAGAGGTGGGTTCGATTCCCACCTCAGCCATCCTGGAAGTGGTTTTCCGTGGTTTCCCACTTCTCCTCCAGGCGAATGCCGGGATGGTACCTAACTTAAGGCCACGGCCGCTTCCTTCCCTCTTCCTTGCCTATCCCTTCCAATCTTCCCATCCCTCCACAAGGCCCCTGTTCAGCATAGCAGGTGAGGCCGCCTGGGCGAGGTACTGGTCATACTCCCCAGTTGTATCCCCCGACCAAGAGTCTGAAGCTCCAGGACACTGCCCTTGAGGCGGTAGAGGTGGGATCCCTCGCTCAGTCCGAGGGAAAAACCGAACCTGGAGGGTAAACAGATGACGAATGAATGAATGAAAATGCCACGAAAACCGTCTGCTGCATGGCAGTTCTTTGAAATTACTGGTGATAAAAATAAGCAAAATGCAAATTTTGCGGCCGCATTTACGCGACGGGTGGTAGCGTATCAAATTTGTGGGATTATATCAAATTATAGCAACATTGCTGTATTCAGCAAAATGGTTATGTTGTGAGAAAAGGGCATTGAATTTACGTTGCCATACCAATAACGTATTTAAACGTGCCGCCACATTACATTCACTCAGTAGTTCACTCGGTACTACCGGGTGATGACGTCACAACAACTGCTCCGCTCCGCTCCGCTCCGTCCCCACCACTACCTCGGCCGAGGTTGCGCACGAACTCACCACTCGGCCACGACTGCACGCGCTTGGTGTTTCACAAGTAAATTGTCTCGGTCTGTTTACGTAAGGAAAAATGTCGCGCATTGGCTAACGAATACGCCGTCTAATAATTATGTTACTCTAACTCAGCTGCGAGTGGTACGACGGCTTGGAAGGGGTCTCACTCAGCCTCGGGAGATCAACTGAGTAGAGGGGTTTTCGATTCCCATCTCACTTGTCCGCCATCCTCGGAGTGGTTTTCTGTGGTTTCCCACTTCTCCTCCAGCCAAATGCGGGATGGTACCTATCTTTAGGCCACGGCCGATTCCTTCCCTCTTCCTTGGGTACCCTTTCCCGTCTTCTCATCCCCCCACAAGGCCTCTGTTGAGCATAGCCGGTGAGGCCGCCTGGGCGAGGTACTGATCCACATTCCGAGTTGTGTTTTTTGCTTGTTTTTGTCTTAAGGATTGTACCGGCTGGTACACCTCTACGCCGCACATTTGAATTTCCGCCTTAAAGTACTCCTCTACAGGAGAAACTCTGAACTTTAACAACTGTATCAACCCATAAGTTTTCTCAGAAGATGTCACTACTGTAAATTTTGTGATTACGAAGTTGTCAGTACTGTGTGGAGTTCAACTTGTTTTGTTTTCTATTGATCAAGAAGTGTGGACTTTCTCTGATAGATGTCTTTACAAATAACTATTACCATGAACCCTGATGCGAAGTGGAAGAACTTTATTTGAAGAAATTTTGTATTCATAAGTTTGTTCTTTACTAAATTTCGTGCTTTCATTTGTGGGTTGGCAATATAAATCTTTTCTTTCCGCCAGTTTTGAAGTTAGCCAATCAATTATTTCTGTAATTAATTATTGACCAATCGTGTCTTTCTTCTTCAAATTTGATGTGAAACTTTTAGCCAGCCAATAAACGACTGTGGGTGTGTCTTAATTATTCATGAAAGGTCTCGAATCTTCCCCGAGAGTATATAAACTGCTGATTTTCCTGTCTCTTCACCACTCGAACTACATATAGCATTGTGTATGGAAGTGTAGCAGGAGGCGGGAAGCGCCTGTTTCATCCGGCAACAGCTCTCTTAACCATTTTTATTTCTTGCTATCTCAGCAGTTTAACCCGCGGGGAAGGTCAGAAACCTTTATTATGTAACCTATCTTCAAACATGTAAATTGCCGTCACTCTTGTAAAACTTCATATATCTTTAACTGTAAATCGGGGATAGAGAGTGCTTTACACTCTCGAGCTCCCCTTCATTTTGCCTTGAGGTGACTACGTTTTGGTAACCTTTTCTTCTTTAATGAATTAAATGTTCTTATTCCAGTCACCTCCATAGTTTGGGAATAGCCCCTGCTTCATCGGCCTAGTGCATCTTAGGTTTTAAAAGATTTCATATAGGAGAGCAAGTACTCGCCTACATTCTACTTGGTGATGCGGGCCATTAACTTAACCTATTATTTTTCTACTAAGGCCCATTAAGTTGGGTACAAGTTACCCCTGTTTCTTTGTAAGTGTGCCTTGAGGGCAGTTAATAGTAAAGTCCATTGTGGTCTTTGATAGGCTTGAAATATTGAAAGCGGGTCTGCTCTTTCTTGTATTTGGATATGTGCCTATAGGAGGCCTGACAATGCCAGGTGGTAGAAAGTGCTCCACGTAATGAGGGGATTTATGCCCTTTGGTAATATGTGGTTGTGAGCTGAGTGCTCAGAAATTGTAAAATTTAAGGCTTGTGGTCCAGATTGTTAAAATACCTGTAAATCTTGGCTTTCCTGGTATTGAACCTGATTTGCTTTTTGTTACTGGTTAAAATGTGAACTTTTATGTGAAAATTGTTCTGCTATTTTTGAAAATATAACCTTTAATGCAATTTTAATCAATATCTCAGCTTTGTAGTTATACCCACTCCAGCCCGCACCTTCTTTCACCTCTGCATTCCACGGGTAACCCCGTAACAAGGATAATAAAAAAATTCAATTCATGGCGGAATTGGGTTTAGTAAAATAAAACCTGTCCTCCTTTCCGTGGTTTACACTGTATTTCCACTTCTCCTCCTGGCAAATGCCGGGTTGGTAACCAACTTAGGCCAGGGCTGCATCGGTCTCTATT
Organism: Anabrus simplex; assembly: GCF_040414725.1. Lineage (NCBI taxonomy): Eukaryota > Metazoa > Arthropoda > Insecta > Orthoptera > Tettigoniidae > Anabrus > Anabrus simplex. The sequence continues at coordinate 177,566,484 of NC_090266.1, forward strand.
CCTGGTATATTCGTTGCTATCCCCCAACAACCATCCTGTTCAGCATATTAAGTGTTGCCACCTGATCGCGGTATTTGTCCTCCTCCCAAACTATATACCACCGACCCAAAATCTCACGCTCCAGGACACTGACCTCGGGACTTTATAGGTGGCATCTCTTACTGAGTCCGAGAGAAACGAAATTTATTCGTCTAATATTGTACGCCATTTCTCCACTCACAGCTCGGAACGCACCGTTTAGTCGAACAGCTCCTCTCGTTTCGTCCAAGCCTTCCGAGCCCTAAATTTCCAACATTTTCGTAACACTACTTCTTTCCATTATAACAAAGAAGTCCTCCTCTGACGTGTAGCGGGTAGTGTGTTTAGCTGTCAACCCTAGGGACCGGGTTCGATTCTCGGCTCTGCCACGAAATTTCAAAAGTGGTACGAGGGCTGGAACGGGGTCCAATAAGCCTTGGGAGGTCAAATGAGTAGAGGGGTGTTCGATTCACACCTCAGTCATCCTGGAAGTGGTTTACCGTGGTTTCCCACTTCTGCTCCAGGCAAATGGGATGGTACGTAACATAAGGCCACGGCCGCTTCCTTCCCTCTCCTTGTCTATCCCTTCATATGTTCACATCCCGCCGCAAGGCCCCTGTACAGCATAGCAGGTGAGGAATCCTGGACGAGGTACTGGTCATCCTCCCCTGCTGTATCGCCTCACCCAATGTCTCACGCTCCAGGACAGAGACCTTGGGGCGGTAGAGGTGGGATCACTCGCTGAGTCCGCAGGAAAAGCTAACCCTGGAGGCTAAGCCGATTAAGAGAGAAGAAAGGAAGAAAAATAATATAAATTTTATGGCGAATTGCGACTGCCTCTGTGGTGTAGTGGATAGTGTGATTAGCTGCCATCCCCGGAAGCCCGGGTTAAATTCCCGGCGCTGCCACGAAAATTTGAAATGTGGTACGAGGGGTGGAAATGGGTCCACTCAGCCTCGGGAGGTCAGTTGAGTAGAGGGGATTCCATTCTCACCTCAGCTATCCTCCGAGTGGTTCTGCAAGGTTTCCCACTTTTCGTCCAGGCAAATGTCGCGATAGTTCCAAACTTATGGCCATGGCCGCTTCCTTCGCTCTTCTTTGTCTATCGCTTCCAATCTTCCCGTCCCCCAGAAAGCCCCTGTTCAGGATACCAGGTGAGGCCGCCTTGGCGAGATATTGGTCCTCCTCCCCAGTTTTATCCCCGGACCCAGAGTCTGAGGTTCCAGGAAACTGCGCTTGAGGCGGTAGAGGTGGAATCCCTTGCTGAGTCCGAGGAAAAAACCGATCCTGGATGGTAAACACATAAAGAAGAAGAATAAGCTAATCTTCGCACCGACACATATAGGTGTTATGGGGATGACGGCATAGGAAAGGCAGCATTTGCCTGATGTGAAAATCGAAAACCACGGAAAACCATCCTCAAGGCTGCCGACAATGGGATTCGACCCACTATCTGCCGGATGGAAGCTCACACCTGCGCGCTCCGAAACGCACAGCCAACTCGTCCGTTGACACTGTCCTTGAGGCGGTAGAAGTGAGATCCCTTCCTGAGTCCGAGGTAAAAACCAACCCGGGAGGGTAAGTGGATTAAAAAAGAAAGAAAGAAAGAAGGAGAGAAAGAAAAAAGATAATTTCCCCATTGACGAAATTTTCAGTTTTCACATTATGTCCTATTGAATAAAACTCACGCAGCCGGTATGACTCGAACCCACGCTCCCAGAGGGAATATGATTTATAGTCAGACTCCTTAACCACTCGGCCACGACTGCACGAGCTTCGTGTATCCCAAGTAAATTGTGTCGGTCACTTTACGTAATGAAAAATGTCGCGCATTGGATAACGAATACGCCGTGTAATAATTTTGTTACTCTAACTCAGTTGCGAGTGGTACGAGGGCTTGGAAGGGGTCTCACTCAGCCTCGGGAGATCAACTGAGTAGAGGGGTTTTCGATTCCCATCTCACTTGTCCGCCATCCTCGGAGTGGTTTTCTGCGGTTTCCCACTTCTCCTCCAGCCAAATGCGGCCGATTCCTTCCCTCTTCCTTGAGTATCCTTTCCTGTCTTCTCATCCCCCCACAAGGCCACTGTTGTGCATAGGAGATGAGGCCGCCTGGGCGAGGTACCGATCCACATTCCGAGTTGTGTTTTTGCTTGTTTTTATGTTAAGTGTTCCGAGGTATCTGTGGAACAGCAGAGGTGAAAGAAGGTGCTGGGTGGTATAGGTCTCAACTACGAAATTAGAGTTAATTTAAAATTTAACAAAGGTTATATTTTCTTTTCAAGATCAAGAAATAACAAGTACAACAGGCACACAGTAGCATATCAACAAATTAAGAAAGTACAATTACAGTTTGTTACTGGATTTGGGCTTCGAGCCCCAGACTCACAATCCTTCAGCAATGAGCCCAACTTTACCTATGTACAAAGTTCAACAAAGGGGCAGAAAAACCCAATCATGCCAAGGAGCACTTGCTCCCAATTACCCAGTAAAGCCTCCTCGAGGCACACAGAAAATACACTTTTAAGAAAGAGCAAACCCGCTCTCAAAGTTCAAGCCTATTCAAAGCCCACACCAAACTCCACCTTCAATCTGCCCTCCAGGCACACAAGAACATTGGTAATAATACCCAATCTACTGAGGCCTATTCAGTAAGGAAACAGGTCAATTACATGGCCCAAAATTCTGAGTTGAATGGAGGCGTAACTTGCACTCCTAATACATTTATAAAACCTATTTGGCACTAGGCCGCTTATTCAAGGGCTAATCCCATACTACGGAGGTGACACGATAAGAAAACTTATTTACATTACGAACGGAGAAAAAAGTCCGCCTCTGTGGTGTAGTGGTTAGCGTGATTAGCTGCCACCCCCGGAGGTCCGGGTTCGATTCCCGGCTCTGCCACGAAATTTGAAAAGTGGTACGAGGGCTGGAACGGGGTCCACTGAGCCTCGGGAGGTCAACTGAGTAGAGGTGGGTTCGATTCCCTCCTCAGCCATCCTGGAAGTGGTTTTCCGTGGTTTCCCACTTCTCCTCCAGGCAAATGCCGGGATGGTACCTAACTTAAGGCCACGGCCGCTTCCTTCCCTCTTCCTTGCCTACCCGTTCCAATCTTCCCATCCCTCCACAAGGCCCCTGTTCAGCATAGCAGGTGAGGCCGCCTGGGCGAGGTACTGGTCATACTCCCCAGTTGTATCCCCCGACCAAGAGTCTGAAGCTCCAGGACACTGCCCTTGGGGTGGTAGAGGTGGGATCCCTCGCTAAGTCCGAGCGAAAAACCGAACCTGGAGGGTAAACAGATGATGATGATGACGGAGAAAAAATGGAAATGAAAACGTAGTCACCTCAGAACAATATGAGAGGGAGCTCGAGAGGGTTAGGCACTCTCTATCCCTATTTATAGTTAAAAAGCCAAAATTTTACCAAATGTCTATTACATTTTAAGGATAGGTTACATGAGAAAAGTTTCGAACCTGCCCCGAGGGTTAAACTGCTGAGCTAGCAAGAAATAGAGTTATTAAACGGCCATTACCTTGTGGATGAACTGCTGCCCGAAGAAAGAGGCGCTTTCCGCCCTCTGCAACATAATCACATTAGGTGAAATGTTACTGAAGTGGCCCCGAGACCTAAAAATCAGCAGTTTATATACCCTCGTGGAAAATTCGAGACGTTTCATGAATGATTACAACCCGCCCACAAAATTTTATTGGGTAACAGCAAAAACTAATACACCAGACGAAGAAGAAACACCTTATTGATGGAAAATTAATTACAGAAATTCCTCATTGGTAAAATTCAAAACTGGCGGAAAGAGAAGGGTTATACTGCTAAACCAAACAATGACTGAAAGAAATTTAACAAAGAACAAACTTATGAATACCAAATTTCTTCAAAAAAAAGTTCCTTCACTTCGCACTGGGGTGCACAATTGTAGTTCTTAAGTAGTGCCATCTAGAAGAGAATGTTCACACTTCTTACTACAGAGAAAACAAAAAAAATCGAAAGCGACATAGTTCAGAACACTTCAAAATTTACAGTAAAGACATCTTCTGAGAAACGCTAGAAATAATGTGGTTGTTAAAGTTCAGGCTTTCTCCAGTAGAGGAGTTTCAACTGGCGCAATGTTTGAATTAGCGGCGTGGAGGTTTACCGCCCGGTACAGGCCCCCCCCCCCCAAAAGTCCTTTCAAGGGGTGACACAGAAGAACACCAAATTTTGTTTTAAACAGGGTCCAAGTTATGATGTTGATATAGAAATTAATTGCAGAAGGATTCACAAAAATGTACATACATTTTTCCGTATCCGAAGTTTTCTTAAATTGGTTTGATCCAGCTTCAAAATTCTTTGTAGTAATTTTTGACGAAATGTCTTTATGCTTGTAGTAGTTGAATACAGAATGAAAAACTTTTAATTCTTGAAAGGGAAAACATTTTCTAAGTCCACCAGATGTTGCAGTTGAATCCAAAAATGTAGTAATTGTGGATATGGAATGTCCATGTAGCTGGATAAGTACATGAGTTGCCTATTACTTTGGCGACTAGACCAGCCGCAACAGCTTGTGTCCAGAGGAGGCCGCTCGGACCCCTCAAGTACCCTGAGATACCGCTCTCCCGCACTATGAGAGGGGTAGTGGTGGTGAAGCACGCCGCACACGCGACGATTGTTTATAGATCGCGGGCAGTTTGCAGGTGGTGCGCCGCACATCAGCCTTGGCCGGGAGGAGGGCTCCAGCTCGCCGTACACTGGTTGACCTCACTGGAGTAGATCGGGCCCGTGCTAAACTACAGCAGCGGTACGGCGCCGCACGGCTGCGGGGGCACTGAAACATTAAGATCTCGGCGGCAGAATTTTGTTGGACCATAACGATTGTAGGGTACAGTCTTTGTGGTGTGGCTGAGGGGCCGTCGGCGTGGAGGTTTTTATGTCATTTTAATTAGCCACTGGTGTGTTTGAGCAGGAGACGGGAGCATGGTAATGGCCATGGCGGACAGGACAGCAGATTAACTGACGGGATAGGTTGTACAATGAATATTTAAATACAAAGAACATGATTCAAAGGGCAGATGGCCTCAAAATGAAACCAAAAATATAACCTTCAGATTTCTTTCAGTATTATACGGAGCAAGTTAGCACTGAAATTACACAGGTTTCACCTGCGACAGGTGAACCCTAAATATCCTCTCGGTGGATGGATTGCTTAGTAATAAGGTAACGGGTGTAAGGAAATCGAGAATAATACACGGCCCATGAAATCTGGGGGCAAGCTTGCCCGCGGGAACGAAATTCTTGACCATAACGTGGTCGCCTACCTTCAAATGGGTGGGTCTCCGTCCATGATGATATCTTTCCCTAACCTTTTCATGAGACACTTTAAGATTGGCCTTAGCCTTCTTCCAAAGATCTTTAATGTTATCAGGATCTATTGTCTCAGGTAGAATGTCACTCAGAGACCAAAGGTTAGAGAGCGACGTGTGTGGAACAAACTTGAACATCAAAGAAGCTGGAGTAAATTTATGGGATTGATGAACAGCCGAATTCAAAGCGAAAGCTAACCAATGCAGGGATGTGTCCCACCTAGAATGATCTTCATGATTATAGGCAATAAGAGCCGACCTCAGGTTACGTTTGACCCGTTCAGCCAGAGATGGTTGAGGATAGTAAGCAGATGTTGTTACATGAGAAATAGATAGATCAAAACAAAATTTACGGAGAAGATTTGAAGTGAAAGCTTTAGCGTTGTCGGACACGATATATTGACAAGGACCAAAAGAAGCAAAGATCGAATTTAAACAGGAGATGGTGGACTGGGCGGTAGCCAGCTTAGTCGGAAATAACCATGAAAATCGGGTGAAGCCATCTACGCACACAAGGATAAACTTATGGGCATTCCCCTTTGACTGGGGAAAGGGTCCGACGTAGTCGATATAGAGTCGTTCCATGGAGCGCGACGCTTGATGAGAAGACAAAAGCCCTTGCTTAGTGGACATGGTGGGTTTACTAAGCAAACAAGATTTACAAGATTTTATCAATTCACGGATTTCTCCGTCCATACCCTTCCAGATGAACATTTCACGAATCTTTTCTCGAGTTTTGAAGATGCCTAAATGCCCCCCCCCAATGGGGTCTCATGGTAGTACTTGAAGATCATTGGTACAAGAAACGCTGGAACTACCACTTTCATCTTCTGATCATGCCTCGACGGGCAACATAAAACACCATTCCTCAGAACATAAGGGACAACATGTTCCCCAGAAGAAAGGGTTTCCATGATAGGGGCCAGCGTTGGATCTTCACGTTGATATTTTTCAAGATCCCCAAACAACATGGGAGCATAAGTTAAAATGGCATTAACCTCGGTTCGTATGGACTCGGGAGGTGAAGAACTATCGACCAGGTCGTGGGTTTCTACATCATTGGAAAACATACGGCTTAGTCCGTCTGCCACATTTTCAGTACCTCTAATATGCCTAACGTCAAACTGGAAGGCAGAAATTCGGATGGCCCACCGGGCTATACGACCAGTACGACGCGGCCTAGCTAAGACCCAACTTAAAGCTTGGTTATCGGTCTCCAAGTCGAATTTGACATGTTCCAGATAGAGCCGGAACTTTTCTAAAGCAAATAAGACTGCCAAACCTTCGAGCTCATAGATGGAATATTTGGTTCTTGAGCCGATAGAGTCCTAGAGGCATAGGCGATGGGTCGCCTCCCTAGTTCAGTCTCTTGAAGAAGGACTGCAGCTACCGCCGACGACGACGCGTCGGTTTGGACGATGAATTTCTTGGAGAAATCGGGCATAGCGAGGACAGGGGCATTAGAGAGAGCTAATTTGAGGTCTTCGAAAGCGGCTTGTTGGGAAGGTCCCCACTCAAATTTGACGCCTTTCCTACGAAGAAGGTTCAAGGGCGCCGCTCTATTGGCGAAATTTGGAATAAATTTCCTGAAGAAATTCACCATGCCAATGAACCTAGCAATACCTTTGATGTCCTTAGGAGGCTTGAAGTCACGGATGGCCTGTGTTCTAGAGTGATCGACTCTAACACCATCGGGCGACACAATATGCCCTAGGAATGACATAGAAGTCTTAGCGAAGGCGACCTTGGACAACTTCACAGTTAACCTAGCCTTACGAAGGCGATTGAGAACTTCTCTCAGATGATCTAGGTGTTCTTCGAAGGTCTCCGAAAATACGACGACATCATCAAGATAGTGGTACAAGTACTCAAATTTGATGTCGGAGAAGACCCTATCTAGCAGTCTCGTAAGCACAGCTGCTCCCGTGGGGAGCCCAAAAGGCACGCGGTTGTATTCATACAAACTCCAATCCGTGGCAAACGCTGTCAGGTGCTTGGATTCCTCTGCTAACGGTATCTGATTATAAGCCTGGTTAAGATCTAAGATGGTAAAGAACTTAGCCTTACGAAACCATGAAAAACAAGAGTGAAGGTCTGGAAGGGGCACAGATTGTAACACCACCTTCCGATTGAGAGCCCTATAATCAATGACAGGCCTGAAGCCACCTTGGGTTTTCGGGACTAAAAAAATAGGCGAAGAATACGCCGACTTAGAGGGCCGAATTATACCATCCTTAAGCATCTGATCGATGATTTCCTTCAAGGCTTTCATTTTAGGAGGAGACAGCCTATAAGGTAGAAAACGGACCGGAATCGAATCAGTAACCTCAATCTTGTATTCATTAAGGTCAGTAACACCAAGGGTATCAGAGAACACCTCTGGAAACGACTGACACAACTTACGAATACTGTCAGCCTGCTCCTCAGGTAGATGTCTAAGGTCTAACAACATCTCATCCTGGGTCGGCGAAATAGATGAACATGATACAGAACTACATTTAAGTAAAGGGATTTTACAATTAGAAGCAAATTTGAATGTGCACGACTTGCTCTGAAGAGTATGGGACATGAAGTCGGCTCCCAATATAATGGGGCAAGACAAGTGATTAGCCACAAACAATTTTATTTTCCAAGTGAATTTGGAAATACGAATTTTGGCATTTAAGGAACCTAAAGTTTCTAAAGGAGAAGAATTAGCCGAAACATATTGAACAGAAGTCGAACAAACATCAGGAAGTTTGCAAACAGTTTTCAATTTAGAGTACCATTCAGCCGATATAATAGAACAAACACTGCTGAATCTAAAAGAGCAGTTACTGGCTCCTTATTCAATTCAATTTTGAGAAAAGGAACAGGTGCGTGGGTATCCACCGCAATCCTAAGACATTCGTTAGGGCCTTCAAAGGATGAATTCGAAAACTGAGTTTTCCTTGGGAATTCGGCAGTTTTACTTGGGGCTGAGCCTAGGAAGGTCCACCCAGCCGAAGCCACTAGTCACTTGTTATTATTGGCATTGGTGGAAGTTGCACCAGAAGTTGAGCAGGAGGGGGTGCTATTCGAATCTGGGCAATTCTTGGCTATATGGGAAAACGCGCCGCATTTAAAACAACTTGAGATGACCGTGCTACATTCCTTGTCCCACTAGACTTAATCAATGGACATGTATTGCGAAGATGGTCAAGCGACCCGCAAGCGTAACATTTACGGGATGTGACGGGTCGGCGAGGTGGATTCCGAAAACTACTAGAGGATGGAGGGGGTTCTCTCGCGACACGCAACGTATCGGCGTATCTAACTCCTTCGGCTGAGACAGCCATAGCCTCTAACTCGGCAAAAGTTTGCGGTCGCGACGCGAAACACAAGTATGATCGGTATGATGGAGAAATACCTTCCACTATGGTCTGAACAATTTGATCTTGGGGAAAATGAAGGGCAAATACCCTAGTATAAAATTTGATGTCTTGTATGAAGTCTGCCAGGTTTTCATCAAGTCGCTGCACTCTATAATAATACTTCTGAATTAGAGATGACCAAGCTCGAGCGGGAATAAAATTAGCTAACAGATGGGCGTGGAAGTCTTCTATGGATGACTGTTCGGCAATTGCCCTAACTATTTTGTCCGATAGAACACCAATAGAATACGGGTAAATAATCTGAAGGATTTGACACGGAGAAAGAGAAAAAACAAGGGCATGATCTTGGAACTCAACTAAAAACGTTAAGAAGGCAATGACATCGGTTGTGGGGTTAACAGAAAACTTTGAAATCCCTCTGAGTAACATAGCTAATGGATGGGGTAAACTGCTGAAACTAGGTGACATAGTAGAAAGGGGTCTAAGTGGTGGAGAAGCCGATTCCGAAGGTGCCCTATTTAACACAAAGGGTGGAATGGACGTGCGACGATCGGACTCAGTTTCTAATGGGGCAGATGTTCGTTGGGTAGTCGCCTCAGTACAACTTCCTTCCTCTTTAGAGGAATCCTCAACATTTACGATATTTACGACCATAGGCTGGTCGACTTTAGGAATAGCAGATCCAGATAACAAATGGCTAACTTTACTAGACATTTTAGACAAGTTTTCGGCAAGGACGCTAGCTTCTTTACCCTCAACGTCATTTAACTTCAGAGACAATAGATCACAAACCCTATTATAAAAGTGGTACAACCTGGCCTCTACCCTTTTAGTTGATTAGGAGATGGATCACTTACATCACAAATCTAACTACAGATGCTAGCTCAGTAGTATTATCATTGATCGTGGAGAGAGCATCGTCAAACTCTATTTTTCTCCCAAAGTCGGGATGGGAATAGGCAAATCAAGGGAATCTTTTAGCTTATTGGTGTCTATCGCTACCGTGCCTCCAGATTGATTATTTCTAATGGTTAATTCATAGATTAATTCCTCCTTGCGCAAATAGCCGGGGTGGAGGACTTCGCGAGAGCCGGACATGATGACAAAAAATTAACAGTTTTGAAAAATGAGAAAGAAAATCCAGTGACAGAGCAAATTGTTAGAGTTCGAAAGCAAAGCAATGTTTAGCCGTCAAAAGGGGCTAAATTGAGACCCATTCAACCACGCTCTGCTACCACTTGTTCCGAAGTATCTGTGGAACAGCAGAGGTGAAAGAAGGTGCTGGGTGGAATAGGTCTCAACTACGAAATTAAAGTTAATTTAAAATTTAACAAAGGTTATATTTTCTTTTCAAGATCAAGAAATAACAAGTACAACAGGCACACAGTAGCATATCAACAAATTTAGAAAGTACAATTACAGTTTGTTACTGGATTTGGGCTTCGAGCCCCAGACTCACAATCCTTGAGCAATGAGCCCAACTTTACCTATGTACAAAGTTCAACAAAGGGGCAGAAAAACCCAATCATGCCAAGGAGCACTTGCTCCCAATTACCCAGTAAAGCCTCCTCGAGGCACACAGAAAATACACTTTTAAGAAAGAGCAAACCCGCTCTCAAAGTTCAAGCCTATTCAAAGCCCACACCAAACTCCACCTTCAATCTGCCCTCCAGGCACACAAGAACATTGGTAATAATACCCAATCTACTGAGGCCTATTCAGTAAAGAAACAGGTCAATTACATGGCCCAAAATTCTGAGTTGAATGGAGGCGTAACTTGCACTCCTAATACATTTTTAAAACCTATTTGGCACTAGGCCGCTTATTCAAGGGCTAATCCCATACTACGGAGGTGACACGATAAGAAAACTTATTTACATTACGGAGGCAGAAAAAAATGGAAATGAAAACGTAGTCACCTCAGAACAATATGAGAGGGAGCTCGAGAGGGTTAGGCAGTCTCTATCCCAATTTATAATTCATCATCATCATCGTTTTACCCTCCAGGTTCGGCTTTTCCCTCGGACTCAGCGAGGGATCCTACCTCTACCGCCTCAAGGGCAGTGTGCCGGAGCTTCAGACTCTTGGTCGGGGGATACAAATATGGAGAATGACCAGTACCTCGCCCAGGCGGCCTCACCTGCTATGAACAGGGGCCTTGTGGAGGTATGGGAAGATTGGAAGGGATAGGCAAGGAAGAGGGAAGGAAACGGCCGTGGCCTTAAGTTAGGTACCATCCCGGCATTCGCCTGGAGGAGAAGTGGGAAACAACGGAAAACCACTTCCAGGATGGCTGAGGTGGGAATCGGAACCACCTCTACTCAGTTGACCTCCCGAGGCTGAGTGGACCCCTTTTAAGCACTCGGACCACTTTACAAATTTCGTGGCAGAGCCGGGAATGGAACCCGGAACTCAGGGGGTGGCAGCTAATCACGCTAACAACTACACCACAGAGGCGGACCCAATTTATAGTTAAAAAGCCAAACTTTTACCAAATGTCTATTACATTTTAAGGATAGGTTACATGAGAAAAGTTTTGAACCCGCCCCGCGGGCAAAACTGCTGAGCTAGCAAGAAATAGAGTTATTAAACGGCCATTACCTTCTGGATGAACTGCGGCCCGAAGAAAGAGGCGCTTCCCGCCCCCCTGCTACATAATCACACTAGGAGAAATGTTACTGAAGTGGCCCCGAGACCTAAAAATCAGCGATTTATATACCCTCGTGGAAAATTCGAGAAGTGTCATGAATGATTAAAACCCGCCCACAAACTTTTATTGCGTAACAGCAAAAACTAACACACCAGACGAAGAAGAAACACCTTATTGTTGGAAAATTAAATACAGAAATTCCTCATTGGTCTGGTGACACGGCCCTTTAGGCGGTAGAAGTGGGATCCCTTCCTGAGTCCGAGGTAAAAACCAACCCTGGAGTGTAAGTGGATTAAAAAAGGAAGAGGGAAGGAAAAATTCCTACTTGACCAAATTTTCAGTTTTCGGATTATGTCCAATTGAATAAAACTCACGCAGTCGGTAGGACTCGAACCTACGCTCCCGGAGGGAGTCTGATTTCTAGTCAGACGCCTTAACCACTCGGCCACGACTGCACGCGCTTCTTGTCTCCCAAATAAATTGTCTCGGTCTCCTTAAGTAAGGAAAAATATCGCTCATTGGCTAACGAAAACGCCCTGTAATAATTTTGTTACTCTAACTCAGTTGCGAGTGGTAAGAGGGCTTGGAAGGGTTCTCACTCAGCATCGGGAGATCAACGGAGTAGAGGTTTTTTCGATTCTCATCTCACTTGTCCGCCATCCTCGGAGTGGTTTTCTGTGTTTTCACACTTCTCCTCCAGCCAAATGCGGTCGATTGCTTCCCTCTTCCTTGGGTATCCTTTCTCGTCTTCTCATCCCCCCACAAAGCCTCTGTTGAGCATAGTAGGTGAGGCCGCCTGAGCGAGGTACCGATCCACATTCCGAGATGCGTTTTTTGCTTGTTTTTATGTTAAGGATAATAAAAAATTTCAATTTATGGCGGAATTGCGTTTAGCAAAATCAAACCTGTCCTCCTTTCCATGGTTTACCCTGTTTGTCCACTTCTCCTCCTGGCAAATGCCGGGTCTTTAACTAAGGTAAGGCCACGGCTGCTTCGGTCTCTATTCCTGGAATATTCGCTGCTATCCCCCAACAACCATCCTGTTCAGCATATTAAAGTGTTGCCACCTGATCGAGGGACTTGTCATCCTCCCAAACTATATACCACCGACCCAAAAACTCACGCTCGAGGAGACTGCCCTTGAGGCTTTATAGGTGTCATCCCTTACTGAGTCCGAGAGAAACGAAATTTATTCTTCTAATATAGTACGCCATTTCTCCACTCACAGCTCGGAACGCACCGTTTAGTCGAACAGCTACTCTCATTTCGTCCAAGCCTTCCCAGCCCAAAAATTCCATCGTTTTCGTAACACTACTATTTTCGATAATAACAAAGAAGTCTTTCTCTGTGGTGTAGTGGTTAATGTGATTAGCTGCCATCCCCGGAAGCCAGGGTTTGATTTCCGGCGCTGCCATGAAAATTTGAAATGTGGTACGAGGGGTGGAAATGGGTCCACTCAGCCTCGGGAGGTCAGTTGAGTAGAGGGAATTCGATTCCCACCTCAGCTATCCTCCAGCTGGTTCTGCAAGTTTTGCCACTTTTCCTCCAGGTTAAAGCCGCGATAGTACCAAACTTAAGGCCACGGCCGCTTCCTTCCCCCTTCGTTGTCTATCCCTTGCAATCTTCCCGTCCCCCAGAAGGCCCGCGTTCATGATATTAGGTGAGGCCACCTAGGCGAGAAATTGGTCCTCCTCCCCAGTTTTATCCCCGACCCAGTGTCTGAAGTTCCAGGAAACTGCGCTTGAGGCGGTAGAGGCCCGAGGGTAAAACCGGCTCTGGAGGTTAAAAATATAAAGAAGAAGAATAAGCTGTACGTCGCACCGACAAATATAGGTGTTATGGGATGACGGGATAGGAGAGGCAGCATTTGTTTGGTGTGAAAATGGCAAACAACGGAAAACCATCTTCAAGGCTGCCGGCAATGTGGTTCGAACCCACTGTCTGCCGGAAGGAAGCTCACAGCTGCTCGCTGCTAACTGCACGGCCAACTCGCCTGGTGACACGGCCCTTTAGGCCGTAGAAGTGGCACCTCTTCGTGACTCCGAGGTAAAAACCAACCGTGGAGGGTAAGTGGATTAAAAAAGAAGAAAGAAGGAAAAATTCCTACTTGACGAAATCTTCAGTTTTCACATTATGTCCAACTGAATAAAACTCACGCAATCGGTAGGACTCGAACCTACGCTCCAAGAGGGAATCCGATTTCTAGTCAGACGCCTTAACCACTCGGCCACGACTGCACGCGCTTCTTGTTTCCCAAGTAAATTGTCTCGGTCTCTTTAAGTAAGGAGAAATATCGCTCATTGGCTAACGAATACGCCCTGTAATAATTTTGTCACTCTAACTCAGTTGCGAGTGGTAAGAGGGCTTGGAAGGTTCTCACTCAGCCTCGGGAGATCAACTGAGTAGAGGGGTTTTCGATTCCCATCTCACTTGTCCGCCATCCTCGGAGTGGTTTTCTGTGGTTTCCCAGTTCTCCTCCAGCCAAATGCGGTCGATTGCTTCCCTCTTCCTTGGGTATCCTTTCTCGTCTTCTCATCCCCCCACAAAGCCTCTGTTGAGCATAGTAGGTGAGGCCGCCTGGGCGAGGTACCGATCCACATTCCGAGTTGCGTTTTTTGCTAGTTTTTATGTTAAGGATAATAAAAAATTTCAATTCATGGCGGAATTGCGTTCAGCAAAATGAAACCTGTTCTCCTTTCCGTGGTTTACCCTGCTTTCCACTTCACCTGCTGGCAAATGCCGGGTTGTTAACTCACGTAAGGCCACGGCTGCTTCGGTCTCTATTCCTGGTATATTCGTTGCTATCCCCCAACAACCATCCTGTTCAGCATATTAAGTGTTGCCACCTGATCGCGGTATTTGTCCTCCTTTCAAACTATATACCACCGACCCAAAATCTCACGCTCGTGGAGACTGCCTTGAGGCTTTTTAGGTGGCATAAATTACTGAGTCCGAGAGAAACGAAATTTATTCGTCTAATATAGTGCGCTATTTCGCCACTCACAGCTCGGAACGCACCGTTTAGTCGAACAGCTCCTCTCATTTCGTCGAAGCCTTCCGAGCCCAAAAATTCCAACGTTTTCGTAACACTACTTTTTTCGATAACATCAAAGAAGTCCGTCTCTGTGGTGTAGTGGTTAGTGTGATTAGCTGCCATCCCAGGAAGCCCGGGTTAGATTTCCGGAGCAGCCATGAAAATTTGAAATGTTGTACTAGGGGTGGAAATGGGTCCACACAGCCTCGGGAGGTCAGTTGAGTGGAGGGGATTCGATTCTCACCTCAGCTATCCTCCAGGTGGTTCTGCAAGTTTTGCCACTTTTCCTCCAGCCTAATGCTGCGATAGTACCAAACGTAAGGCCAGGGCCGCTTCCTTCCCTCTTCGTTGTCTATCCCTTGCAATCTTCCCGTCCCCCAGAAGGCCCGTGTTCATGATATCAGGTGAGGCCACCTTGGTGAGAAATTGGTCCTCCTCCCCAGTTTTATCCCCGACCCAGAGTCTGAAGTTCCAGGAAACTGCGCTTCAATCGGTAGAGGCCCGAGGGTAAAACCGGCTCTGGAGGTTAAACAGATATAGAAGAATAAGAAGCTGTACGTCGCACCGACACATATAGGTGTTATGGGAATGACGGGATAGGAAAGGCAGCATTTGCTTGGTGTGAAAATGGCAAACCACGGAAAACCATCTTCAAGGCTGCCGGCAATGTGGTTCGAACCCACTATCTGCCGGATGGAAGCTCACAGCTGCTCGCTGCTGACTGCACGGCCAACTCGCCTGGTGACACGGCCCTTTAGGCCGTAGAAGTGGGATCCCTTCCTGAGTCCGAGGTAAAAACCAACCCTGGAGTGTAAGTGGATTAAAAAAGGAAGAGGGAAGGAAAAATTCCTACTTGACCAAATTTTCAGTTTTCACATTATGTCCAATTGAATAAAACTCACGCAGTCCGTAGGACTCGAACCTACGCTCCCAGAGGGAATCTGATTTCTAGTCAGACGCCTTAACCACTCGGCCACGACTGCACGCGCTTCTTGTTTCCCAAGTAAATTGTCTCGGTCTCTTTAAGGAAGGAGAAATATCGCTCATTGGCTAACGAATACGCCCTGTAATAATTTTGTTACTCTAACTCAGTTGCGAGTGGTACGAGGGCTTGGAAGGGTTCTCACTCAGCCTCGGGAGATCAACTGAGTAGAGGGATTTTCGATTCCCATCTCACTTGTCCGCCAACCTCGGAGTGGTTTTCTGTGGGTTCCCACTTCTCCTCCAGCCAAATGCGGTCGATTTCATCCCTCTTCCTTGGGTATCCTTTCTCGTCTTCTCATCCCCCCACAAGGATTCTGTTGAGCATAGTAGGTGAGGCCGCCTGAGCGAGGTACCGATCCACATTCCGAGTTGTGTTTTTTGTTTGGTTTTATGTTAAGGATGATAAGAAATTTCAATCATCAACATCATCTGTTTACACTCCAGGTTCGGTTTTTCCCTCGGACTCAGCGAGGGATCCCACCTCTACCGCCTCAAGGGCAGTGTCCTGGAGCTTCAGACACTTGGTCAGGGTATACAACTGGGGAGTACGACCAGTACCTCGCCCAGGCGGCCTCACCTGCTATGCTGAACAGGGGCCTTGTGGAGGGATGGGAAGATTGGAAGGGATAGGCAAGGAAGAGGCAAGGAAGCGGCCGTAGCATTAAGTTAGGTACCATCCCGGCATTCGCCTGGAGGAGAAGTGGGAAACCACGGAAAACCACTTCCAGGATGGCTGAGGTGGGAATCGAACCCACCTCTACTCAGGTGACCTCCCGAGGCTGAGTGGACCCCGTTCCAGTCCTCGTACCACTTTTCAAATTTCGTGGCAGAGCCGGGAATCGAACCCGGACCTCCGGGTGTGGCAGCTAATCACGCTAACCACTACACCACAGAGGCGGATTAAAATTTCAATTCATGGCGGAATTGCGTTTAGCAAAATCAAACTTGTCCTCCTTTCCGTGGTTTACCCTGTTTTCCACTTCTCCTCCTGGCAAATGCCGGGTGGTTAACTAACGTAAGGCCACGGCTGCTTCGGTCTCTATTCCTGGTATATTCGTTGCTATCCCCAACAACCATCCTGTTCAGCATATTAAGTGTTGCCACCTGATCGCTGTATTTGTCCTCCTCCCAAACTATATACCACCGACCCAAAATCTTACGCTCGAGGAGACTGCCCTTGAGGCTTTATAGGTGGCATCCCTTACTGAGTCCGAGAGAAACGAAATTTATTCTTCTAATATAGTACGCCATTTCTCCACTCACAGCTCGGAACGCACCGTTTAGTCGAACAGCTCCTCTCATTTCGTCCAAGCCTTCCGAGCCCAAAATTTCCATCGTTTTCGTAACACTACTATTTTCGATAACAACAAAGAAGTCCGTCTC
Source organism: Anabrus simplex (assembly GCF_040414725.1). Classification (NCBI taxonomy): domain Eukaryota; kingdom Metazoa; phylum Arthropoda; class Insecta; order Orthoptera; family Tettigoniidae; genus Anabrus; species Anabrus simplex. The sequence continues at coordinate 177,583,258 of NC_090266.1, forward strand.
TGTGGTGTAGTGGTTAGTGTGATTAGCTGCCATCCCAGGAAGCCCGGGTTAGATTTCCGGAGCAGCCATGAAAATTTGAAATGTGGTACGAGGGGTGGAAATGGGTCCACTCAGCCTCGGGAGGTCAGTTGAGTAGAGGGAATTCGATTCCCACCTCAGCTATCCTCCAGGTGGTTCTGCAAGTTTTGCCACTTTTCCTCCAGGCTAATGCCGCGATAGTACAAAACTTAAGGCCACGGCCGCTTCCTTCCCTCTTCGTTGTCTATCCCTTGCAAACTTCCCGTCCCCCAGAAGGCCCGTGTTCATGATATTAGGTGAGGCCACCTAGGCGAGAAATTGGTCCTCTTCCCCAGTTTTATCCCCGACCCAGAGTCTGAAGTTCCAGGAAACTGCGCTTGAGGCGGTAGAGGCCCGAGGGTAAAACCGGCTCTGGAGGTTAAAAATATAAAGAAGAAGAATAAGCTGTACGTCGCACCGTCACATATAGGTGTTATGGGATGACGGGATAGGAGAGACAGCATTTGCTTGGTGCGAAAATGGCAAACCACGGAAAACCATCTTCAAGGCTCCCGGCAATGTGGTTCGAACCCACTGTCTGCCGGATGGAAGCTCACAGCTGCTCGCTGCTGACTGCACGGCCAACTCGCCTGGTGACACGGCCCTTTAGGCCGTAGAAGTGGGATTCCTTCGTGACTCCGAGGTAGAAACCAACCCTGGAGGGTAAGTGGATTAAAAAGGAAGAGAGAAAGAAAAATACATTCCTGACGAAATTTTCAGTTTTCACATTATGTCCTATTGAATAAAACTCACGCAGTCCGTAGGACTCGAACCTACGCTCCCAGAGGGAATCTGATTTCTAGTCAGACGCCTTAACCACTCGGCCACGACTGCACGCGCTTCTTGTTTCCCAAGTTAATTGCCTCGATCTCTTTACTTAAGGAAAAATGTAACTCAGTTGCGAGTGGTACGAGAGCTTGGAAGGGGTCTCACTCAGCCTCGGGACATCAACTGAGTAGATTGGTTTTCGATTCCCATCTCACTTGTCCGCCATCCTCGGAGTGGTTTTCTGTGGTTTCCCACTTCTCCTCCAGCCAAATGTGAGATGGTAACTACCTTACGGCCACGGCCGATTCCTTCCCTCTTCATTGGGTATTCTTTCCCGTCTTCTCATCGCCCCACAAAGCCTCTCTTGAGCATAGCAGGTGAGGCCGCCTGGGCGAGGTACCGATCTACATTCCGAGTTGTGTTTTTTGCTTGTTTTTATCATCATCATCATCATCATCATCATCTGTTTACCCTCCAGTTTCGGTTTTTCCCTCGGACATAGCGAGGGATCCCACCTCTACCGCCTCAGGGGCAGTGTCCTGGAGCTTCAGACTCTTGGTCGGGGGATACAACTGGGGAGTATGACCAGTACCTCGCCCAGGCGGCCTCACCTGCTATGCTGAACAGGGGCCTTGTGGAGGGATGGGAAGATTGGAAGGGATCGGCAAGGAAGAGGGAAGGAAGCGGCCGTGGCCTTAAGTTAGGTACCATCCCGGCATTCGCCTGGAGGAGAAGTGGGAAACCACGGAAAACCACTTCCAGGATGGCTGAGATGGGAATCGAACCCACCTCTCCTCAGTTGACCTCCCGAGGCTGAGTGGACCCCGTTCCAGCCCTCGTACCACTTTTCAAATTTCGTGGCAGAGCCGGGAATCGAACCCGGGCCTCCGGGGGTGGCAGCTAATCACGCTAATCACTACACCACAGAGGCGGACGCTTGTTTTTATGTTAAGGATAATAAAAAATTTCAATTCATGGCGGAATTTGTTTAGCAAAATCAAACCTGTCCTCCTTTCCGTGGTTTACCCTGTTTTTCTATTTCTTCTCCTGGCAAATGCCGGGTGGTTAACTAACTTAAGTCCAAGGCCGCTTCCTTCCCTCATCCTTGCCTATCCCTTCCAATCTTCCCGTCCCCCTACAAGGCCCCTGTTCAGCATAGCAGGTGAGGCCGCCTGGGCGAGGTACTGGTCATTCTCCTCAGTTGTATCCCCGACCAAGCGTCTGAAGCTGAGGGACACTGCCCTTGAGGCGGTAGAGGTGGGATCCCTCGGTGTGTCCAAGGGAAAAACTGACCCTGGAGGGTAAACAGATGATGATGATGATGATAATTAACTACGCCATTTCTCCACTCACAGCTCGGAACGCACTGTTTAGTCGAACAGCCCCTCTCATTTCGTCCAAGCCCTCCGAGCCCAAAATTTCCAACGTTTTCGTAACACTACTTTTTTCGATAATGACAAGGAAGTCCGTCTCTGTGGTGTAGGGGTTAGTGTGATTAGCTGCCATCCCCGGAAGCCCGGGTTAGATTTCCGGCGCAGCCATGAAAATTTGAAATGTGGTACGAGGGGTGGCAATGGGTCCACTCAGCCTCGGGAGGTCAGTTGAGTGGAGGGGATTCGATTCCCGCCTTAACTATCCTCCAGGTGGTTCTGCAAGTTTTGCCACTTTTCCTCCAGGCTAATGCCGCGATAGTACCAAACTTAAGGCCACGGACGCTTCCTTCCCTCTTCGTTGTCTATCCCTTGCAATCTTCCCGTCCCACAGAAGGCCCGAATACATGATATCAGGTGAGGCCACCTGGGCGAGAAATTAGTCCTCATCCTCAGTTTTATCACCGACCCAGTGTCTGAAGTTCCAGGAAACTGCGCTTGAGGCGGTAGAGGCCCGAGGGTAAAACCGGCTCTGGAGGTTAAAAATATAAAGAAGAAGAATAAGCTGTACGTCGCACCGACACATATAGGTGTTATGGGATGACGGGATAGGAGAGGCAGCATTTGCTTGGTGTGAAAATGGCAAACCACGGAAAACCATCTTCAAGGCTGCCGGCAATGTGGTTCGAACCCACTGTCTGCCGGATGGAAGCTCACAGCTGCTCGCTGCTAACTGCACGGCCCTTTAGGCCGTAGAAGTGGGATCCCTTCGTGACTCCGAGGTAAAAACCAACCCTGGAGGGTAAGTGGATTAAAAAGTAAGAAAGAAGGAAAAATTCCTACTTGACGAAATCTTCAGTTTTCACATTATGTCCAATTGAATAAAACTCACGCAGTCGGTAGGACTCGAACCTACGCTCCCAGAGGGAATCTGATTTCTAGTCAGACGCCTTAACCACTCGGCCACGACTGCACGCGCTTCTTGTTTCCCAAGTAAATTGTCTCGGTCTCTTTAAGTAAGGAGAAATATCGCTCATTGGCTAACGAATACGCCCTGTAATAATTTTGTTACTCTAACTCAGTTGCGAGTGGTACGAGGGCTTGGAAGGTTCTCACTCAGCCTCGGGAGATCAACGGAGTAGAGGGGTTTTCGATTCCCATCTCACTTGTCCGCCATCCTCGGAGTGGTTTTCTGTGGTTTCCCACTTCTCCTCCAGCCAAATGCGGTCGAATGCTTCCCTCTTCCTTGGGTATCCTTTCTCGTCTTCTCATCTTCCCACTAGGCCTCTGTTGAGCATAGTAGGTGACGCCGCCTGGGCGAGGTACCGATCCACATTCCGAGTTGCGTTTTTTGCTAGTTTTTATGTTAAGTGTACCGGGCGGTACACCTCCACACCGCTAATTCAAAATGTGCGCCAGTTGGAACTCCTCTGTTGGAGGAAGTCTGAACTTTATCTACGCTATTAATTCTCTACTTTCTCTGAAGATGTCACCACATGGAAAACTTTGAGTTTTTGAACTGTGTCATTTTTGATGTGTTTTTGTTTCGCTTGAAGTAAGAAGTGTGAACTTTCTCTTCTAGAGGACACTACTGAAGATCAACAATAGTGCAACCTAGTGCGCAGTCAAAGAACTATTTTGTTGGAGAAATTTTTATTTCAAATGTTTGTTCTTTGCTAAATTTCCTTCTGTTATTGTTTAAGTTGGCTGTATACCCCTCTTTTTCCCCTTGTTTTAGATTTATCCAATCCCGAATTTCTTTGAGTTTTTTCTCGACCAATCCGATGTATCTTCCCCCTACTTGGATATGTTTCTGTACCCTAGCCAATAAAGAATGTGCGGGAGGGTGTTTTCATTCCCCTAATGCCTAGAAACTTCTGCGAGAGGATATAAACTGCTGATTTTAGGGTCTCCGGGCCACTTCTGTTCCATCTTTCAGTGTATTAAGTAGATAGCAGGAGGCGGGAAGCGCCTCTTTCCTCGGCAGCGGTCAACAACAAGGTAATGGCCGATTAATAACTTCTTTCTTTGCTAGCTCAGCAGTTTAACTCTCGGGGCGGGTTCTAAGCTTTCCACCATGTAACCGTTTCCTAAATGTAACTACTCTTTTCATTTATTCTCTTTTAAAGCTACATTCTGGGATAGAGAGTGCTAACCCTCTCGAGCTCCCACTCATATTGTTTTGAGGTGAACTTATTTTTCTCAACCTATTCTTCGATAACGTAAAACAAATTGTTCTCATTTTAAGTCACCTCTTTAGTATGGGATTAGCCCTTGTATTAACGGCCTAGTGCCAAGTAGGTCTTAATCAAAGTGTATTAGGAGTGCAAGTTCGCCTCCTCTCAAATTGTTATTTTAGAGGTCATTTAATTAACCTGCTTTTCATTTAATAGACCTCAGTAGATTGGGTATTTTACCCCTGTGTTTATGTCCGTTGAGGACAACTTGAAGGTGGAGTTTGGTGTGGCCTGGGAAAGGCTTAAATTTGAGAGCGAGTGGCTCTTTTGAAAATTGAGTGTTGTACGCCTCGTGGAGGCTTTTCAGTGCAATTTGGAGCAAGGGCTCCTAGGCATGAATGGGGTTTTCTGTCCCTCTGTTGAAACTTGTGTTTGGGGTAAAACTGAGCTGATTGCCCAAGCAGTGTAAAGTCAGGGCGCGAAGCGCAAATTCTGTAAATATTGTAACTACCCTTTTGATTTGCTACTTTGTACCTGCCATGCTTGTTATTTCTTTGTTTTTGAAAAGAAAATATAACCTTGTTAAATTTTACATTAACTTTGATTCCGTAGTTTGAGACCCGTTCACGCCCGCACCTTCTTTCACGCATAACTACCACGGATATCTCCGTAACAAGTGGTAGCAGAGCGTGGTTGAATGGGTCTCAATTTAGCCCCTTTTGACGGCTAAACATTGTTTGTTCCGAACTCTAACTATTTTCCCAGTTGCTGGAATTTTTTTGAGTTTTTCAAAATTGTTCTGTCACCATGCCCGGCCCTCGCGATGTTCTCCATCTTAACTATTTGCGCAAGGAGGAGTTGATCTATGAATTGACTATTAGAAATGTACAATCTGGAGGCACGGTTGCAGTAGACACAAACAAGCTTAGAGAGTCCCTAGATTTGCCCATTTCCATCCCCAATTTGGGAGAGAAAGAAATTGACGACTCTCTTTCCACGATGACGGAGAATATTACTGGGCTAGCTTCTGTAGTTAGTTTTTTGATGAAAATGATCCTTTTCCTAATCAAATTAAGCGTGTGCAAGCTAGGCTGTTTCATTTTTCAAATAGAGTTAACGATCTATTGTCTCTAAAGTTGAATGACGTTCAGAAGAAGGAAGCTAGTACGCTGCTTGAAAATATGTCTGAATTATCTAGCAAGGTCACTCAATTGTTAACAGGGGAGGTTCCTCCCAAAAGCGATCTACCCACCACAGTGAATGTAGGTAGCGAGGAAGAGCCTCATAAGGGAGAAGTTAATAGGATAACCGTTGCTGCTCAAACTATCCCTGCCCCATTGGACAACGAATCTGAACGCCGTGCATCGTTGAGTAACATCCGTTCGGAATTAACTTCCTTGCCTTTGAAACCTTTACCTACTATGTCACCCGGGTTTAGCAGCTTGCCTCATCCATTGGCAATGTTGCTCAGAGGTATCTCTAAGTTTTCGGTTAATACCACCAGTGAAGTAATTTCATTTTTAAGATTTCTGGTTGAATTTCAGGATCATGCACTTGTGTTTTCTCTTTCTCCATGTCAAATTTTGCAAATTATCTATCCGTATGCTATTGGTATTCTCTCAGATAAAATCGTAAGAGCCATTGCCGAGCAATCATCTATTGAGGATTTCCATGCCCACTTGCTAGCTAACTTCATCCCGGCTAGGGCCAGGTCCTCCCTTATTCAGAAGTACTATTATCGTGTACAGCGCTTGGATGAGAACTTGGCTGATTTCATACAGGACATTAAGTTTTATACTAGGGTGTTTGCTCTGCACTTCCCTGAGGACCAGATTGTACAGGCTATTGTAGAAGGCATTTCACCATCTTATAGGTCATATTTGTGTTTCGCGGCGTGCCCGCAAACTTTCTCTGAACTTGAAGCGTTGGCCGTCTCAGCGGAAGGAGTTAGGTACGCTGATTCTTTGCGTGTGGCAAAAGAACCCCCTCCTTCGTTTAGTAATACTCGGCCTCCACCTCGCCGACCAGTCACACCCCGTAAATGTTATGCTTGCGGGTCGCCTGACCATCTTCGCAATAAATGTCCATTGGTCAAAACTAGTAGGGCAAATAATGGAGCTGGTTCAGCACAAGGCTGTTTTAAATGTGGGGCTTTCTCACATATCGCGAAGAATTGCCCAAACTCGAATAGCACCCCCTCTTGCTCAACTTCTGGTGCAAATTCTACCTATGCCAATAATAAAAAGTGACTAGTGGCTTCGGCTGAGTCGACTAATCCATCTTCCCGAGACTCAGCCCCTAGTAAACAGGTTGTAAATTCAGGGAACGAGCAATTTTCAAATTTATCTTTTGAAGGTCCCAAAGAGTGTCTTAGGATTGCGGCGGATCCCCCGCACCGGTTCCTTTTCTTAAGATCGAGTTAAATAACGGGCCTATAACAGCTCTCTTAGATTCAGGCAGTGTTTGTTCGATTATTTCGGCTGAATGGTATTCTAAATTGAAATCTGTTTGTAAACTACATGACTATGTCTCATCTCCTGTTCAATATGTTTCGGCTAATTCATCCCCATTAGAAATTCTCGGTTCCTTATATATCAAAATTCGTATTTTTAAATTCACATGGAAAGTTAAATTGTTTGTGGCCAAGCTCTTGTCTTGCCCCATTATATTGGGAGCGGACTTTATTTCTCACACTGGTCTTGTGCTCGATCTTCAGAGTAGGTCTTGCACTTTCAAATTTGCCTCTAATTGTAACATCCCTTTATTAAAGTGTAATTCTGCATTATGTTCTTCTATTTCGCCTACCCAGGATGAGATGTTGTTAGACCTTAGACATCTACCTGAGGAGCAGGCTGATAATATTCGCAAATTGTGTCAGTCGTTTCCCGAGGTGTTCTCTGATACTCTTGGTGTTACTGACCTGATCGAATACAAAATTGAGGTCACGGATTCGATTCCTGTCCGTTTTCCACCGTATAGGCTATCTCCACCTAAAATGAAGGCTCTGAAAGAAATTATCGATCAGATGTTGAAGGATGGTATTATTAGGCCCTCTAAGTCGGCGTATTCTTCGCCTATTTTTCTAGTTCCGAAACCCCAAGGAGGCTTCAGGCCTGTCATTGATTATAGGGCTCTCAATCGGAAGGTGGTATTGCAATCTGTGCCCCTTCCTGACCTTCATTCTTGTTTTTCATGGTTTCGTAAGGCCAAGTTCTTTACTATCTTGGACTTGAATCAGGCCTACAATCAAATTCCCCTTGCCGAAGAGTCTAAACACCTTACAGCGTTTGCCACGGACTGGAATTTATATGAATACAACCGCGTGCCTTTCGGGCTCCCCACGGGAGCAGCTGTACTCACTAGGCTACTAGATAGGGTCTTCTCCGACATCAAATTTGAGTACTTATATCACTACTTGGATGATGTCGTATTTTCAGAGACTTTTGAAGAGCATCTAGATCATCTTCGAGAAGTTCTCGATCGCCTTCGTAAAGCTGGGTTAACTGTTAAGTTGTCCAAGGTTGCCTTTGCTAAGCCCTCTATGTCTTTCCTAGGGCATATTGTGTCACCTGATGGTGTAGCTGTCGATCATTCTAGAACACAGGCCATACGTGATTTTAAACCTCCCAAGGACATTGAAGGCATCGCCAGGTTCATTGGTATGGTGAATTTCTTCAGGAAGTTTATTCCTAACTTCGCTAATAGAGCGGCACCCTTAAACCTTCTTCGTAGGAAAGGCATCAAATTTGAGTGGGGACCTTCTCAACAAGCCGCTTTTGAAGACCTTAAATTAGCACTTTGTAATGCCCCTGTACTTGCTATGCCTGATTTCTCGAAGAAATTCATCGTCCAAACCGACGCGTCGTCGTCAGCAGTAGCGGCAGTCCTTCTTCAAGAGACTGAACTAGGGAGGCGACCCATCGCCTATGCATCTAGGACTTTGTCGGCTCAAGAAGCCAAGTATTCCATCTATGAGCTCGAAGGTTTGGCAGTCTTATTCGCCTTAGAGAAGTTCCGTCTCTATCTGGAACATGTTAAATTCGACCTGGAGACAGATAATCAAGCCTAAAGCTGGGTCTTAGGTAGGCCGCGTCGTACTGGTCGTATAGCCCGTTGGGCCATCCGTATTTCTGCCTTCCAATTCGATGTCAGGCATATCAGAGGTACCGAAAATGTTGTTGCTGATGGACTCAGTCGTATGTTTTCAAACGACGTTGAGATCCATGAACCGGTCGACCGTTCATCACCTCCCGAGTCCACACTATTTGATGTTAATACCATCTTAACGGATGCCCCCATGCTCTTTAGGGATATCGAGAAATACCAACGTGAAGATCCGACGCTGGCTCCGATAATGGAAACCCTTTCTTCTGGGGAACAGGTTGTCCCTTATGTTCTGCGGAATGGTGTTTTAATGTTGCCCTTCGAGGCATGACAAGATGATGAAGGTTGTCGTTCCAGCTGTTCTTGTGCCTATGATCTTCAAGTACTATCATGAGACACCATTAGGGGGGCATCTTGGAAACTTTAAAACTCGTGAAAAGATTCGTGAAAGGTTCATTTGGAAAGGTATGGACGGTGAAATCCGTGAACTAGTAAAGGCTTGTAAATCCTGTTTGATTAGTAAACCAACCATGTCCACCAAGGTAGGCCTTTTGTCTTCCCATCAAGCGTCGCGCCCCATGGAACGCTTGTACATTGATTATGTAGGACCCTTCCCCCTGTCAAAGGGTAATGCTAACAAGTTCATCTTTGTATGCGTAGATGGTTTTACCAGATTTTCTTGGTTATTTCCGACTAAGCTGGCTACCGCTCAGTCCACCATTACTTGCCTAAATTCTATTTTTGCTTCTTTTGGTCCGTGCCAATATATTGTGTCTGATAACGCTAAGGCGTTTACATCAAATCTTTTTCGTAAATTCTGTTTTGATTTATCCATCTCTCATGTAACTACTTCCGCTTATTACCCTCAACCATCTCTGGCTGAACGGGTTAATCGTAATCTCAGGTCCGCACTTATTGCCTATCATCATGAAGATCATTCCAGGTGGGACACGTCCCTGCATTGGTTAGCTTTTGCTTTGAATTCGGCGGTTCATGAATCACATAAATTCACTCCAGCCTCTTTAATGTTCAAATTTGTTCCCAACTCGCCGCTCTCTAACCTCTGGTCTCTGAGTGACATTCTACCCGAGACAATAGATCCGGATAACATTAAAGATCTTTGGAAGAAGGCTAAAGCCAATCTTAAGGTATCTCATGAAAAGGTTAGGGAAAGGTATGATCGTGGACGGAGACCCACCACTTTGAAGGTAGGTGACCAGGTGATGGTCAAGAACTTTGTTCCCGCGGGCAAGCTTGCCCCCAGATTCCATGGGCCATGCATTATTCTGGATTTCCTTTCGCCGGTTACCTTATTGTTAAGTAATCCAGCCACCGAGAGGATATTTAGAGTTCACCTGTCCCAGGTGAAACCGGTGTAATTTCTGTGTTAACTTGCTTCATATTATTTTGAAAGGAATATGAAGGATATATTTTTTTTTTGAGTTTCACTTTTAAGGCTTTCTGCCCCTTCTATAATATTTTGTTTTATATGTAAGCATTTGTGTGAAACCTCCCCCGATTTGTTAAACTGCCATTCTGTCCTTACCTCGGCCATTACCACGCTCCCGTCTCCTCCTCCAATATACACTGTGGCTTGATTGCATTGAATGCCATGGACAACTGCACGCCGCTGACCCCTCAACCTTTTCACCAAGACTGTGCCCTCAAAAAAAATGATGATGGCCCAACAATATTCTGCCGCCTAGCTTTAATGTTTCAGTGCCCCCGCAGCCGCGCGGCGCTGTGCCGCGACTGGGTTCGAGGACGGGCCCCCTCGGCCCCAGCGAGGACGACATGTGCACGGCGAGCCGGAGCTCTCCTCCCGGCCAAGGCTGATGTGCGGCGCACGACCTGCTACTTGCCCGCAGCCTGTATTCCTTCACCGCGGGCGCGGCGTGTTTCAACACCACTGCTCCCCTCATAGTGCGGGTGAGCGGTATCTCAGGGTACTTGAGGGGTCCGAGCGGCCTCCTTTGGACGCAAGCTGCAATGGCCGGTCTGGCCATCCAACTTCATCAACATCAACTACATGGACAGTTACGATAAGCAATGACTACACTTGGGAATTCAACAGCAATATTTGGTGGACATTGCAAAATTTTTCATCACTTTTAGTATTAAAAGGTTATCTTCAGAATTCTACTTCTACAAACTTAAAAACTATACTTCATCTGCAACAACAAAATTTTGAAACTAAATCAAACCAAACTAAGAAAATCTTATAAATTTTTTTTGGGCAATTAATCTCCATATCTACATCAAAACTTGGACCTTGTTTTCAAACCATTTCATGTGTCACCCCGGGAGGAACTTTTGGGGGGGGGGGGAGGTCTGTACCGGGCGGTACACCTCCACACCGCTAATTCAAAATGTGCGCCAGTTGGAACTCCTCTGTTGGAGGAAGTCTGAACTTTATCTACGCTAATAATTCTCTACTTTCTCTGAAGATGTCACCACATGGAAAACTTTGAGTTTTTGAACTGTGTCATTTTTGATGTGTTTTTGTTTCGCTTGAAGTAAGAAGTGTGAACTTTCTCTTCTAGAGGACACTACTGAAGATCAACAATAGTGCAACCTAGTGCGCAGTCAAAGAACTATTTTGTTGGAGAAATTTTTATTTCAAATGTTTGTTCTTTGCTAAATTTCCTTCTGTTATTGTTTAAGTTGGCTGTATACCCCTCTTTTTCCCCTTGTTTTAGATTTATCCAATCCCGAATTTCTTTGAGTTTTTTCTCGACCAATCCGATGTATCTTCCCCCTACTTGGATATGTTTCTGTACCCTAGCCAATAAAGAATGTGCGGGAGGGTGTTTTCATTCCCCTAATGCCTAGAAACTTCTGCGAGAGGATATAAACTGCTGATTTTAGGGTCTCCGGGCCACTTCTGTTCCATCTTTCAGTGTATTAAGTAGATAGCAGGAGGCGGGAAGCGCCTCTTTCCTCGGCAGCGGTCAACAACAAGGTAATGGCCGATTAATAACTTCTTTCTTTGCTAGCTCAGCAGTTTAACTCTCGGGGCGGGTTCTAAGCTTTCCACCATGTAACCGTTTCCTAAATGTAACTACTCTTTTCATTTATTCTCTTTTAAAGCTACATTCTGGGATAGAGAGTGCTAACCCTCTCGAGCTCCCACTCATATTGTTTTGAGGTGAACTTATTTTTCTCAACCTATTCTTCGATAACGTAAAACAAATTGTTCTCATTTTAAGTCACCTCTTTAGTATGGGATTAGCCCTTGTATTAACGGCCTAGTGCCAAGTAGGTCTTAATCAAAGTGTATTAGGAGTGCAAGTTCGCCTCCTCTCAAATTGTTATTTTAGAGGTCATTTAATTAACCTGCTTTTCATTTAATAGACCTCAGTAGATTGGGTATTTTACCCCTGTGTTTATGTCCGTTGAGGACAACTTGAAGGTGGAGTTTGGTGTGGCCTGGGAGAGGCTTAAATTTGAGAGCGAGTGGCTCTTTTGAAAATTGAGTGTTGTACGCCTCGTGGAGGCTTTTCAGTGCAATTTGGAGAAAGGGCTCCTAGGCATGAATGGGGTTTTCTGCCCCTCTGTTGAAACTTGTGTTTGGGGTAAAACTGAGCTGATTGCCCAAGCAGCTACCCTTTTGATTTGCTACTTTGTACCTGCCATGCTTGTTATTTCTTTGTTTTTGAAAAGAAAATATAACCTTGTTAAATTTTACATTAACTTTGATTCCGTAGTTTGAGACCCGTTCACGCCCGCACCTTCTTTCACGCATAACTACCACGGATATCTCCGTAACATTAAGGATAATAAAAAATTTCAATTCATGGCGGAATTGCGTTCAGCAAAATGAAACCTGTTCTCCTTTCCGTGGTTTACCCTGTTTTTCCACTTCTCCTCCTGGCAAATGCCGGGTGGTTAACTAACGTAAGGCCACGGCTGCTTCGGTCTCTATTCCTGGTATATTCGTTGCTATCCCCCAACAACCATCCTGTTCAGCATATTAAGTGTTGCCACCTGATCGCGGTATTTGTCCTCCTACCAAACTATATACCACCGACCCAAAATCTCACGCTCGAGGAGACTGCCTTGAGGCTTTATAGGTGGCATAAATTACTGAGGTCCGCCGCTGTGGTGTAGTGGTTAGCGTGATTAGCTGCCACCCCCGGAGGCCCGGGTTCGATTCCCGGCTCTGCCACGAAATTTGAAAAGTGGTACGAGGGCTGGAACGGGGTCAACTCAGCCTCGGGTGGTCAAGTGAGTAGAGGTGGGTTCGATTCCCACCTCAGCCATCCTGGAAGTGGTTTTCCGTGGTTTCCCACTTCTCCTCCAGGCGAATGCCGGGATGGTACCTAACTTAAGGCCACGGCCGCTTCCTTCCCTCTTCCTTGCCTATCTCTTCCAAACTTCCCATCCCTCCACAAGGCCCCTGTTCAGCATAGCAGGTGAGGCCGCCTGGGCGAGGTACTGGTCATACTCCCCAGTTGTATCCCCCGACCAAGAGTCTGAAGCTCCAGGACACTGCCCTTGAGGCGGTAGAGGTGGGATCCCTCGCTAAGTCCGAGGGAAAAACCGAACGTGGAGGGTAAACAGATGATGATGATGATGATGATGATAAATTACTGAGTCCGAGAGAAACGAAATTTATTCGTCTAATATAGTGCGCTCTTTCTCCACTCACAGCTCGGAGCGCACCGTTTAGTCGAACAGCTCCTCTCATTTCGTCCAAGCCTTCCGAGCCCAAAAATTCCAACGTTTTCGTAACACTACTTTTTTCGATAACAACAAAGAAGTCCGTCTCTGTGGTGTAGTGGTTAGTGTGATCAGCTGCCATCCCAGGAAGCCCGGGTTAGATTTCCGGAGCAGCCATGAAAATTTGAAATGTTGTACTAGGGGTGGCAAAGGGTCCACACAGCCTCGGGAGGTCAGTTGAGTAGAGGGGATTCGATTCTCACCTCAGCTATCCTCCAGGTGGCTCTGCAAGTTTTGCCACGTTTTCTCCAGGCTAATGCTGCGATAGTACCAAACTTAAGGCCAGGGCCGCTTCCTTCCCTCTTCGTTGTCTATCCCTTGCAATCTTCCCGTCCTATAGAAGGCCCGTGTTCATGATATCAGGTGAGGCCACCTTGGCGAGAAATTGGTCCTCCTCCCCAGTTTTATCCCCGACCCAGTGTCTGAAGTTCCAGGAAACTGCGCTTGAGGCGGTAGAGGCCCGAGGGTAAAACCGGCTCTGGAGGTTAAACAGATAAAGAAGAAGAATAAGCTGTACGTCGCACCGACACATATAGGTGTTATGGGGATGACGGGATAGGAAAGGCAGCATTTGCTTGGTGTGAAAATGGCAAACCACGGAAAACCATCTTCAAGGCTGCCGGCAATGTGGTTCGAACCCACTATCTGCCGGATGGAAGCTCACAGCTGCTCGCTGCTGACTGCACGGCCAACTCGCCTGGTGACACGGCCCTTTAGGCGGTAGAAGTGGGATCCCTTCCTGAGTCAGAGGTAAAAACCAACCCTGGAGTGTAAGTGGATTAAAAAAGGAAGAGGGAAGGAAAAATTCCAACTTGACCAAATTTTCAGTTTTCGCATTATGTCCAATTGAATAAAACTCACGCAGTCGGCAGGACTCGAACCTACGCTCCCAGAGGGAATCTGATTTCTAGTCAGACGCCTTAACCACTCGGCCACGACTGCACGCGCTTCTCGTTTCCCAAGTTAATTGCCTCGGTCTCTTTACTTAAGGAAAAATGTAACTCAGTTGCGAGTGGTACGAGAGCTTGGAAGGGGTCTCACTCAGCCTAGGGACATCAACTGAGTAGATTGGTTTTCGATTCCCATCACACTTGTCCGCCATCCTCGGAGTGGTTTTCTGTGGTTTCCCACTTCTCCTCCAGCCAAATGTGAGATGGTACCTATCTTACGGCCACGGCCGATTCCTTCCCTCTTCATTGGGTATTCTTTCCCGTCTTCTCATCGACCCACAAAGCCTCTGTTGAGCATTGCAGGTGAGGCCGCCTGGGCGAGGTACCGATCAACATTCCGAGTTGTGTTTTTTGCTTGTTTTTATCATAATCATCATCATCATCATCATCATTTGTTTACCCTCCAGGTTCGGTTTTTCCCTCGGACTTAGCGAGGGATCCCACCTCTACCGGCTCAAGGGCAGTGTCCTGGAGCTTCAGACTCTTGGTCGGGGGATACAACTGGGGAGTATGACCAGTACCTCGCCCAGGCGGCCTCACCTGCTATGCTGAACAGGGGCCTTGTGGAGGGATGGGAAGATTGGAAGGGATAGGCAAGGAAGAGGGAAGGAAGCGGCCGTGGCCTTATGTTAGGTACCATCCCTGCATTCGCCTGGAGGAGAAGTGGGTAACCACGGAAAACCACTTCCAGGATGGCTGAGATGGGAATCGAACCCACCTCTCCTCAGTTGACCTCCCGAGGCTGAGTGGACCCCGTTCCAGCCCTCGTACCACTTTTCAAATTTCGTGGCAGAGCCGGGAATCGAACCCGGGCCTCCGGGGGTGGCAGCTAATCACGCTAACCACTACACCACAGAGGCGGACGCTTGTTTTTATGTTAAGGATAATAAAAAATTTCAATTCATGGCGGAATTTGTTTAGCAAAATCAAACCTGTCCTCCTTTCCGTGGTTTACCCTGTTTTTCTATTTCTTCTCCTGGCAAATGCCGGGTGGTTAACTAACTTAAGTCCAAGGCCGCTTCCTTCCCTCATCCTTGCCTATCCCTTCCAATCTTCCCGTCCCCCTACAAGGCCCCTGTTCAGCATAGCAGGTGAGGCCGCCTGGGCGAGGTACTGGTCATTCTCCTCAGTTGTATCCCCGACCAAGCGTCTGAAGCTGAGGGACACTGCCCTTGAGGCGGTAGAGGTGGGATCCCTCGGTGTGTCCAAGGGAAAAACTGACCCTGGAGGGTAAACAGATGATGATGATGATGATAATTAACTACGCCATTTCTCCACTCACAGCTCGGAACGCACTGTTTAGTCGAACAGCCCCTCTCATTTCGTCCAAGCCCTCCGAGCCCAAAATTTCCAACGTTTTCGTAACACTACTTTTTTCGATAATGACAAGGAAGTCCGTCTCTGTGGTGTAGGGGTTAGTGTGATTAGCTGCCATCCCCGGAAGCCCGGGTTAGATTTCCGGCGCAGCCATGAAAATTTGAAATGTGGTACGAGGGGTGGCAATGGGTCCACTCAGCCTCGGGAGGTCAGTTGAGTGGAGGGGATTCGATTCCCGCCTTAACTATCCTCCAGGTGGTTCTGCAAGTTTTGCCACTTTTCCTCCAGGCTAATGCCGCGATAGTACCAAACTTAAGGCCACGGACGCTTCCTTCCCTCTTCGTTGTCTATCCCTTGCAATCTTCCCGTCCCACAGAAGGCCCGAATACATGATATCAGGTGAGGCCACCTGGGCGAGAAATTAGTCCTCATCCTCAGTTTTATCACCGACCCAGTGTCTGAAGTTCCAGGAAACTGCGCTTGAGGCGGTAGAGGCCCGAGGGTAAAACCGGCTCTGGAGGTTAAAAATATAAAGAAGAAGAATAAGCTGTACGTCGCACCGACACATATAGGTGTTATGGGATGACGGGATAGGAGAGGCAGCATTTGCTTGGTGTGAAAATGGCAAACCACGGAAAA
This sequence comes from Anabrus simplex, assembly GCF_040414725.1. Taxonomy (NCBI): domain Eukaryota; kingdom Metazoa; phylum Arthropoda; class Insecta; order Orthoptera; family Tettigoniidae; genus Anabrus; species Anabrus simplex. The sequence goes on from NC_090266.1 coordinate 177,599,362, forward strand.
CCATCTTCAAGGCTGCCGGCAATGTGGTTCGAACCCACTGTCTGCCGGATGGAAGCTCACAGCTGCTCGCTGCTAACTGCACGGCCCTTTAGGCCGTAGAAGTGGGATCCCTTCGTGACTCCGAGGTAAAAACCAACCCTGGAGGGTAAGTGGATTAAAAAGTAAGAAAGAAGGAAAAATTCCTACTTGACGAAATCTTCAGTTTTCACATTATGTCCAATTGAATAAAACTCACGCAGTCGGTAGGACTCGAACCTACGCTCCCAGAGGGAATCTGATTTCTAGTCAGACGCCTTAACCACTCGGCCACGACTGCACGCGCTTCTTGTTTCCCAAGTAAATTGTCTCGGTCTCTTTAAGTAAGGAGAAATATCGCTCATTGGCTAACGAATACGCCCTGTAATAATTTTGTTACTCTAACTCAGTTGCGAGTGGTACGAGGGCTTGGAAGGTTCTCACTCAGCCTCGGGAGATCAACGGAGTAGAGGGGTTTTCGATTCCCATCTCACTTGTCCGCCATCCTCGGAGTGGTTTTCTGTGGTTTCCCACTTCTCCTCCAGCCAAATGCGGTCGAATGCTTCCCTCTTCCTTGGGTATCCTTTCTCGTCTTCTCATCATCCCACTAGGCCTCTGTTGAGCATAGTAGGTGACGCCGCCTGGGCGAGGTACCGATCCACATTCCGAGTTGCGTTTTTTGCTAGTTTTTATGTTAAGTGTACCGGGCGGTACACCTCCACACCGCTAATTCAAAATGTGCGCCAGTTGGAACTCCTCTGTTGGAGGAAGTCTGAACTTTATCTACGCTATTAATTCTCTACTTTCTCTGAAGATGTCACCACATGGAAAACTTTGAGTTTTTGAACTGTGTCATTTTTGATGTGTTTTTGTTTCGCTTGAAGTAAGAAGTGTGAACTTTCTCTTCTAGAGGACACTACTGAAGATCAACAATAGTGCAACCTAGTGCGCAGTCAAAGAACTATTTTGTTGGAGAAATTTTTATTTCAAATGTTTGTTCTTTGCTAAATTTCCTTCTGTTATTGTTTAAGTTGGCTGTATACCCCTCTTTTTCCCCTTGTTTTAGATTTATCCAATCCCGAATTTCTTTGAGTTTTTTCTCGACCAATCCGATGTATCTTCCCCCTACTTGGATATGTTTCTGTACCCTAGCCAATAAAGAATGTGCGGGAGGGTGTTTTCATTCCCCTAATGCCTAGAAACTTCTGCGAGAGGATATAAACTGCTGATTTTAGGGTCTCCGGGCCACTTCTGTTCCATCTTTCAGTGTATTAAGTAGATAGCAGGAGGCGGGAAGCGCCTCTTTCCTCGGCAGCGGTCAACAACAAGGTAATGGCCGATTAATAACTTCTTTCTTTGCTAGCTCAGCAGTTTAACTCTCGGGGCGGGTTCTAAGCTTTCCACCATGTAACCGTTTCCTAAATGTAACTACTCTTTTCATTTATTCTCTTTTAAAGCTACATTCTGGGATAGAGAGTGCTAACCCTCTCGAGCTCCCACTCATATTGTTTTGAGGTGAACTTATTTTTCTCAACCTATTCTTCGATAACGTAAAACAAATTGTTCTCATTTTAAGTCACCTCTTTAGTATGGGATTAGCCCTTGTATTAACGGCCTAGTGCCAAGTAGGTCTTAATCAAAGTGTATTAGGAGTGCAAGTTCGCCTCCTCTCAAATTGTTATTTTAGAGGTCATTTAATTAACCTGCTTTTCATTTAATAGACCTCAGTAGATTGGGTATTTTACCCCTGTGTTTATGTCCGTTGAGGACAACTTGAAGGTGGAGTTTGGTGTGGCCTGGGAGAGGCTTAAATTTGAGAGCGAGTGGCTCTTTTGAAAATTGAGTGTTGTACGCCTCGTGGAGGCTTTTCAGTGCAATTTGGAGAAAGGGCTCCTAGGCATGAATGGGGTTTTCTGCCCCTCTGTTGAAACTTGTGTTTGGGGTAAAACTGAGCTGATTGCCCAAGCAGTGTAAAGTCAGGGCGCGAAGCCAAAATTCTGTAAATATTGTAACTACCCTTTTGATTTGCTACTTTGTACCTGCCATGCTTGTTATTTCTTTGTTTTTGAAAAGAAAATATAACCTTGTTAAATTTTACATTAACTTTGATTCCGTAGTTTGAGACCCGTTCACGCCCGCACCTTCTTTCACGCATAACTACCACGGATATCTCCGTAACATTAAGGATAATAAAAAATTTCAATTCATGGCGGAATTGCGTTCAGCAAAATGAAACCTGTTCTCCTTTCCGTGGTTTACCCTGTTTTTCCACTTCTCCTCCTGGCAAATGCCGGGTGGTTAACTAACGTAAGGCCACGGCTGCTTCGGTCTCTATTCCTGGTATATTCGTTGCTATCCCCCAACAACCATCCTGTTCAGCATATTAAGTGTCGCCACCTGATCGCGGTATTTGTCCTCCTACCAAACTATATACCACCGACCCAAAATCTCACGCTCGAGGAGACTGCCTTGAGGCTTTATAGGTGGCATAAATTACTGAGGTCCGCCGCTGTGGTGTAGTGGTTAGCGTGATTAGCTGCCACCCCCGGAGGCCCGGGTTCGATTCCCGGCTCTGCCACGAAATTTGAAAAGTGGTACGAGGGCTGGAACGGGGTCAACTCAGCCTCGGGTGGTCAAGTGAGTAGAGGTGGGTTCGATTCCCACCTCAGCCATCCTGGAAGTGGTTTTCCGTGGTTTCCCACTTCTCCTCCAGGCGAATGCCGGGATGGTACCTAACTTAAGGCCACGGCCGCTTCCTTCCCTCTTCCTTGCCTATCTCTTCCAAACTTCCCATCCCTCCACAAGGCCCCTGTTCAGCATAGCAGGTGAGGCCGCCTGGGCGAGGTACTGGTCATACTCCCCAGTTGTATCCCCCGACCAAGAGTCTGAAGCTCCAGGACACTGCCCTTGAGGCGGTAGAGGTGGGATCCCTCGCTAAGTCCGAGGGAAAAACCGAACGTGGAGGGTAAACAGATGATGATGATGATGATGATGATAAATTACTGAGTCCGAGAGAAACGAAATTTATTCGTCTAATATAGTGCGCTCTTTCTCCACTCACAGCTCGGAGCGCACCGTTTAGTCGAACAGCTCCTCTCATTTCGTCCAAGCCTTCCGAGCCCAAAAATTCCAACGTTTTCGTAACACTACTTTTTTCGATAACAACAAAGAAGTCCGTCTCTGTGGTGTAGTGGTTAGTGTGATCAGCTGCCATCCCAGGAAGCCCGGGTTAGATTTCCGGAGCAGCCATGAAAATTTGAAATGTTGTACTAGGGGTGGCAAAGGGTCCACACAGCCTCGGGAGGTCAGTTGAGTAGAGGGGATTCGATTCTCACCTCAGCTATCCTCCAGGTGGCTCTGCAAGTTTTGCCACGTTTTCTCCAGGCTAATGCTGCGATAGTACCAAACTTAAGGCCAGGGCCGCTTCCTTCCCTCTTCGTTGTCTATCCCTTGCAATCTTCCCGTCCTATAGAAGGCCCGTGTTCATGATATCAGGTGAGGCCACCTTGGCGAGAAATTGGTCCTCCTCCCCAGTTTTATCCCCGACCCAGTGTCTGAAGTTCCAGGAAACTGCGCTTGAGGCGGTAGAGGCCCGAGGGTAAAACCGGCTCTGGAGGTTAAACAGATAAAGAAGAAGAATAAGCTGTACGTCGCACCGACACATATAGGTGTTATGGGGATGACGGGATAGGAAAGGCAGCATTTGCTTGGTGTGAAAATGGCAAACCACGGAAAACCATCTTCAAGGCTGCCGGCAATGTGGTTCGAACCCACTATCTGCCGGATGGAAGCTCACAGCTGCTCGCTGCTGACTGCACGGCCAACTCGCCTGGTGACACGGCCCTTTAGGCGGTAGAAGTGGGATCCCTTCCTGAGTCAGAGGTAAAAACCAACCCTGGAGTGTAAGTGGATTAAAAAAGGAAGAGGGAAGGAAAAATTCCAACTTGACCAAATTTTCAGTTTTCGCATTATGTCCAATTGAATAAAACTCACGCAGTCGGTAGGACACGAACCTACGCTCCCAGAGGGAATCTGATTTCTAGTCAGACGCCTTAACCACTCGGCCACGACTGCACGCGCTTCTCGTTTCCCAAGTTAATTGCCTCGGTCTCTTTACTTAAGGAAAAATGTAACTCAGTTGCGAGTGGTACGAGAGCTTGGAAGGGGTCTCACTCAGCCTAGGGACATCAACTGAGTAGATTGGCTTTCGATTCCCATCTCACTTGTCCGCCATCCTCGGAGTGGTTTTCTGTGGTTTCCCACTTCTCCTCCAGCCAAATGTGAGATGGTACCTATCTTACGGCCACGGCCGATTCCTTCCCTCTTCATTGGGTATTCTTTCCCGTCTTCTCATCGACCCACAAAGCCTCTGTTGAGCATTGCAGGTGAGGCCGCCTGGGCGAGGTACCGATCAACATTCCGAGTTGTGTTTTTTGCTTGTTTTTATCATCATCATCATCATCATCATCATCATTTGTTTACCCTCCAGGTTCGGTTTTTCCCTCGGACTTAGCGAGGGATCCCACCTCTACCGGCTCAAGGGCAGTGTCCTGGAGCTTCAGACTCTTGGTCGGGGGATACAACTGGGGAGTATGACCAGTACCTCGCCCAGGCGGCCTCACCTGCTATGCTGAACAGGGGCCTTGTGGAGGGATGGGAAGATTGGAAGGGATAGGCAAGGAAGAGGGAAGGAAGCGGCCGTGGCCTTATGTTAGGTACCATCCCGGCATTCGCCTGGAGGAGAAGTGGGTAACCACGGAAAACCACTTCCAGGATGGCTGAGATGGGAATCGAACCCACCTCTCCTCAGTTGACCTCCCGAGGCTGAGTGGACCCCGTTCCAGCCCTCGTACCACTTTTCAAATTTCGTGGCAGAGCCGGGAATCGAACCCGGGCCTCCGGGGGTGGCAGCTAATCACGCTAACCACTACACCACAGAGGCGGACGCTTGTTTTTATGTTAAGGATAATAAAAAATTTCAATTCATGGCGGAATTTGTTTAGCAAAATCAAACCTGTCCTCCTTTCCGTGGTTTACCCTGTTTTTCTATTTCTTCTCCTGGCAAATGCCGGGTGGTTAACTAACTTAAGTCCAAGGCCGCTTCCTTCCCTCATCCTTGCCTATCCCTTCCAATCTTCCCGTCCCCCTACAAGGCCCCTGTTCAGCATAGCAGGTGAGGCCGCCTGGGCGAGGTACTGGTCATTCTCCTCAGTTGTATCCCCGACCAAGCGTCTGAAGCTGAGGGACACTGCCCTTGAGGCGGTAGAGGTGGGATCCCTCGGTGTGTCCGAGGGAAAAACTGACCCTGGAGGGTAAACAGATGATGATGATGATGATAATTAACTACGCCATTTCTCCACTCACAGCTCGGAACGCACTGTTTAGTCGAACAGCCCCTCTCATTTCGTCCAAGCCCTCCGAGCCCAAAATTTCCAACGTTTTCGTAACACTACTTTTTTCGATAATGACAAGGAAGTCCGTCTCTGTGGTGTAGGGGTTAGTGTGATTAGCTGCCATCCCCGGAAGCCCGGGTTAGATTTCCGGCGCAGCCATGAAAATTTGAAATGTGGTACGAGGGGTGGCAATGGGTCCACTCAGCCTCGGGAGGTCAGTTGAGTAGAGGGGATTCGATTCCCGCCTTAACTATCCTCCAGGTGGTTCTGCAAGTTTTGCCACTTTTCCTCCAGGCTAATGCCGCGATAGTACCAAACTTAAGGCCACGGACGCTTCCTTCCCTCTTCGTTGTCTATCCCTTGCAATCTTCCCGTCCCACAGAAGGCCCGAATACATGATATCAGGTGAGGCCACCTGGGCGAGAAATTAGTCCTCATCCTCAGTTTTATCACCGACCCAGAGTCTGAAGTTCCAGGAAACTGCGCTTGAGGCGGTAGAGGCCCGAGGGTAAAACCGGCTCTGGTGGTTAAAAATATAAAGAAGAAGAATAAGCTGTACGTCGCACCGACACATATAGGTGTTATGGGATGACGGGATAGGAGAGGCAGCATTTGCTTGGTGTGAAAATGGCAAACCACGGAAAACCATCTTCAAGGCTGCTGGCAATGTGGTTCGAACCCACTGTCTGCCGGATGGAAGCTCACAGCTGCTCGCTGCTAACTGCACAGCCCTTTAGGCCGTAGAAGTGGGATCCCTTCGTGACTCCGAGGTAAAAACCAACCCTGGAGGGTAAGTGGATTAAAAAGGAAGAAAGAAGGAAAAATTCCTCGTTGACGAAATCTTCAGTTTCCACATTATGTCCAATTGAATAAAACCCACGCAGTCGGTAGTACTCGAACCTACGCTACCAGAGGGAATCTGATTTCTAGTCAGACGCCTTAACCACTTGGCCACGACTGCACGCGCTTCTTGTTTCCCAAGTAAATTGTCTCGGTCTCCTTAAGTAAGGAAAAATATCGCTCATTGGCTAACGAATACGCCCTGTAATAATTTTGTTACTCTAACTCAGTTGCGAGTGGTAAGAGGGCTTGGAAGGAGATCAACGGAGTAGAGGGGTTTTCGATTCCCATCTCACTTGTCCGCCATCCTCGGAGTGGTTTTCTGTGGTTTCACACTTCTCCTCCAGCCAAATGCGGTCGATTGCTTCCCTCTTCCTTGGGTATCCTTTCTCGTCTTCTCATCCCCCCACAAGGCCTCTGTTGAGCATAGTATGTGAGGCCGCCTGGGCGAGGTACCGATCCACATTCCGAGTTGCGTTTTTTGCTAGTTTTTATGTTAAGGATAATAAAAAAATTCAATTCATGGCGGAATTGCGTTCAGCAAAATGAAACCTGTTCTCCTTTACGTGGTTTACCCTGTTTTTCCACTTCTCCTCCTGGCAAATGCCGGGTGGTTAACTAACGTAAGGCCACGGCTGCTTCGGTCTCTATTCCTGGTATATTCGTTGCTATCCCCCAACAACCATCCTGTTCAGCATATTAAGTGTTGCCACCTGATCGCGGTATTTGTCCTCCTCCCAAACTATATACCACCGACCCAAAATCTCACGCTCGAGGCGACTGCCTTGAGGCTTTATATTTGGCATAAATTACTGAGTCCGAGAGAAACGAAATTTATTCGTCTAATATAGTGCGCTATTTCTCCACTCACAGCTCGGAACGCACCGTTTAGTCGAACAGCTCCTCTCATTTCGTCCAAGCCTTCCGAGCCCAAAAATTCCAACGTTTTTGTAACACTACTTTTTTCGATAACAACAAAGAAGTCCGTCTCTGTGGTGTAGTGGTTAGTGTGATTAGCTGCCATCCCAGGAAGCCCGGGTTAGATTTCCGGAGCAGCCATGAAAATTTGAAATGTTGTACTAGGGGTGGCAATGGGTCCACACAGCCTCGTGAGGTCAGTTGAGTAGAGGGGATTCGATTCTCACCTCAGCTATCCTCCAGGTGGTTCTGCAAGTTTTGCCACTTTTCCTCCAGCCTAATGCTGCGATAGTACCAAACTTAAGGCCAGGGCCGCTTCCTGCCCTCTTCGTTGTCTATCCCTTGCAATCTTCCCGTCCCCCAGAAGGCCCGTGTTCATGATATCAGGTGAGGCCACCTTGGTGAGAAATTGGTCCTCCTCCCCAGTTTTATCCCCGACCCAATGTCTGAAGTTCCAGGAAACTGCGCTTGAGGCGGTAGAGGCCCGAGGGTAAAACCGGCTCTGGAGGTTAAACAGATAAAGAAGAAGAATAAGCTGTACGTCGCGCCGACACATATAGGTGTTATGGGGATGACGGGATAGGAAAGGCAGCATTTGCTTGGTGTGAAAATGGCAAACCACGGAAAACCATCTTCAAGGCTGCCGGCAATGTCGTTCGAACCCACTATCTGCCGGATGGAAGCTCACAGCTGGTCGCTGCTAACTGCTCGGCCAACTCGCCTTGTGACACGGCCCTTTAGGCCGTAGAAGTGGGATACCTTCCTGAGTCCGAGGTAAAAACCAACCCTGGAGTGTAAGTGGATTAAAAAGGAAGAGGGAAGGAAAAATTCCTACTTGACCATATTTTCAGTTTTCACATTATGTCCAATTGAATAAAACTCACGCAGTCGGTAGGACTCGAACCTACGCTCCCAGAGAGAATCTGATTTCTAGTCGGACGCCTTAACCACTCGGCCACGACTGCACGCGCTTCTTGTTTCCTAAGTAAATTGTCTCGGTCTCTTTAAGTAAGGAAAAATATCGCTCATTGGCTAACGAATGTCCGCCTCTGTGGTGTAGTGGTTAACGTGATTAGCTGCCACCCCCGGAGGCCCGGGTTCGATTCCCGGCTCTGCCACGAAATTTGAAAAGTGGTACGAGGGCTGGAACGGGGTCCACTCAGCCTCGGGAGGTCAACTGAGTAGAGGTGGGTTCGATTCCCACCTCAGCCATCCTAAAAGTGGATTTCCGTGGTTTCCCACTTCTCCTCCAGGCAAATGCCGGGATGGTACCTAACTTAAGGCCACGGCCGCTTCCTTCCCTCTTCCTAGCCTATCCCTTCTAATCTTCCCATCCCCCACAAGGCCCCTGTTGAGCATAGCAGGTGAGGCCGCCTGGGCGAGGTACTGGTCATTCTCCCCAGTTGTATCCCCAGACCAAGAGTCTGAAGCACCAGGACACTGCCCTTGAGGCGGTAGAGGTGGGATCCCTCGCTGAGTCCTAGGGAAAAACCGAACCTGGAGGGTAAACATATGATGATGATGATGATGATGGCTAACGAATACGCCCTGTAATAATTTTGTTACTCTAACTCAGTTGCGAGTGGTACGAGGGCTTGGAAGGGTTCTCACTCAGCCTCGGGAGATCAACTGAGTAGAGGGGTTTTCGATTCCCATCTCACTTGTCCGAAATCCTCGGAGTGGTTTTCTGTGGTTTCCCACTTCTCCTCCAGCCAAATGTGAGATGGTACCTATCTTAAGGCCACGGCCGATTCCTTCCCTCTTCATTGGGTATTCTTTCCCGTCTTCTCATCGCCCCACAAAGCCTCTGTTGAGCATAGCAGGTGAGGCCGCCTGGGCGAGGTACCGATCTACATCCCGAGTAGTGTTTTTTGCTTGTTTTTATCATCATCATCATCATCATCATCATCATCTGTTTACCCTCCAGGTTCGGTTTTTCCCTCGGACATAGCGAGGGATCCCACCTCTACCGCCTCAAGGGCAGTGTCCTGGAGCTTCAGACTCTTGGTCGGGGGATACAACTGGGGAGAATGACCAGTACCTCGCCCAGGCGGCCTCATCTGCTATGCTGAACAGGGGCCTTGTGGAGGGATGGGAAGATTGGAAGGGATCGGCAAGGAAGAGGGAAGGAAGCGGCCGTGGCCTTAAGTTAGGTACCATCCCGGCATTCGCCTGGAGGAGAAGTGGGAAACCACGGAAAACCACTTCCAGGATGGCTGAGATGGGAATCGAACCCACCTCTCCTCAGTTGACCTCCCGAGGCTGAGTGGACCCCGTTCCAGCCCTCGTACCACTTTTCAAATTTCGTGGCAGAGCCGGGAATCGAACCCGGGCCTCCGGGGGTGGCAGCTAATCACGCTAACCACTACACCACAGAGGCGGACGCTTGTTTTTATGTTAAGGATAATAAAAAATTTCAATTCATGGCGGAATTGCGTTTAGCAAAATCAAACCTGTCCTCCTTTCCGTGGTTTACCCTGTTTTTCTATTTCTTCTCCTGGCAAATGCCGGGTGGTTAACTAACGTAAGGCCACGGCTGTTCCGGTCTCTATTCCTGGTATATTCGTTGCTATCCCCCAACAACCATCCTGTTCAGCATATTAAGTGTTGCCACCTGATCGCGGTATTTGTCCTCCTCCCAAACTATATACCACCGACCCAAAATCTCACGCTCGAGGAGACTGCCCTTGAGGCTTTATAGGTGGCATCCATTACTGAGTCCGAGAGAAACGAAATTTATTCGTCTAATATAGTACGAGTCCGCCTCTGTGGTGTAGTGATTATCGTGATTAGCTGCCACCCCCGGAGGTCCGGGATCGATTCCCGGCTCAGCCACGAAATTTGAAAAGTGGAACGAGGGTTGGAACGGTGTCCACTCAGCCTCGGGAGGTCAACTGAGTAGAGGCGGGATCGATTCCCACCTCAGCCACCCTGGAAGTGGTTTTCCGTGGTTTCCCACTTCCCCTCCAGGCGAATGCCTGGATGGTACCTAACTTAAGTCCACGGCCGCTTCCTTCCCTCATCCTTGCCTATCCCTTCCAATCTTCGCGCCCCCCTACAAGGCCCCTGTTCAGCATAGCAGGTGAGGCCGCCTGGGCGAGGTACTGGTCATTCTCCCCAGTTGTATCCCCGACCAAGCGTCTGAAGCTCCAGGACACTGCACTTGAGGCGGTAGAGGTGGGATCCCTCGGTGTGTCCGAGGGAAAAACTGACCCTGCAGGGTAAACAGATGATGATGATGATGATGATAATTAACTACGCCATTTCTCCACTCACAGCTCGGAACGCACCGTTTAGTCGAACAGCTCCTCTCATTTCGTCCAAGCCCTCCGAGCCCAAAATTTCCAACGTTTTCGTAACACTACTTTTTTCGATAATGACAAGGAAGTCCGTCTCTGTGGTGTAGGGGTTAGTGTGATTAGCTGCCATCCCCGGAAGCCCGGGTTAGATTTCCGGCGCAGCCATGAAAATTTGAAATGTGGTACGAGGGGTGGCAATGGGACCACTCAGCCTCGGGAGGTCAGTTGAGTAGAGGGGATGCGATTCCCGCGTTAGCTATCCTCCAGGTGGTTATGCAAGTTTTGCCACTTTTCCTCCAGGCTAATGCCGCGATAGTACCAAACTTAAGGCCACGGACGCTTCCTTCCCTCTTCGTTGTCTATCCCTTGCAATCTTCCCGTCCCACAGAAGGAACGAATTCATGATATCAGGTGAGGCCACCTGGGCGAGAAATTAGTCCTCATCCTCAGTTTTATCACCGACCCAGAGTCTCAAGTTCCAGGAAACTGCGCTTGAGGCGGTAGAGGCCCGATGGTAAAACCGGCTCTGGAGTTTAAACAGATAAAGCAGAAGAATAAGCTGTACGTCTCACCGACACATATATATATATGTTATGGGGAAGACAGGATAGGAAAGCAGCTTTTGCTTGGTGTGAAAATGGCAAACCACGGAAAACCATCTTCAAGGCTGCCGGCAATGTGGTTCGAACCCACTATCTGCCGGATGGAAGCTCACAGCTGCTCGCTGCTGACTGCACGGCCAACTCGCCTGGTGACACGGCCCTTTAGGCGGTAGAAGTGGGATCCCTTCCTGAGTCCGAGGTAAAAACCAACCCTGGAGTGTAAGTGAATTAAAAAAGGAAGAGGGAAAGAAAAATTCCTACTTGACCAAATTTTCAGTTTTCGCATTATGTCCAATTGAATAAAACTAACGCAGTCGGTAGGACTCGAACTTACGCTCCCAGACGGAATCTGATTTCTAGTAAGACGCCTTAACCACTCGGCCACGACTGCACGCGTTTCTTGTTTCCCAAGTAAATTGTCTCGGTCTCCTTAAGTAAGGAAAAATATCGCTCATTGGCTCAACGAATACGCCTTGTAATAATTTTGTTACTCTAACTCAGTTGCGAGTGGTAAGAGGGCTTGGAAGGTTTCTCACTCAGCCTCGGGAGATCAACGGAGTAGAGGGGTTTTCGATTCCCATCTCACTTGTCCGCCATCCTCGGAGTGGTTTTCTGTGGTTTCCCACTTCTCCTCCAGCCAAATGCGGTCGATTGCTTCCCTCTTCCTTGGGTATCCTTTCTCGTCTTCTCATCCCCCCACAAGGCCTCTGTTGGGCATAGTAGGTGAGGCCGCCTGGGCGAGGTACCGATCCACATTCCGAGTTGCGTTTTTTGCTAGTTTTTTTGTTAAGGATAATAAAAGATGTCCGCCTCTGTGGTGTAGTGGTTAGCGTGATTAGCTGCCACCCCCGGAGGCCCGGGTTCGATTCCCGGCTCTGCCACGAAATTTGAAAATTGGTACGAGGGCTGGAACTGGGTCCACTCAGCCTCGGGAGGTCAACTGAGTAGAGGTGGGTTCGATTCCCACCTCAGCCATCCTGGAAGTGGTTTTCCGTGGTTTCCCACTTCTCTTCCAGGCGAATGCCGGGATGGTACCTAACTTAAGGCCACGGCCGCTTCCTTCCCTCATCCTTGCCTATCCCTTCCAATCTTCGCGCCCCCCTACAAGGCCCCTGTTCAGCATAGCAGGTGAGGCCGCCTGGGCGAGGTACTGGTCATTCTCCCCAGTTGTATCCCCGACCAAGCGTCTGAAGCTCCAGGACACTGCACTTGAGGCGGTAGAGGTGGGATCCCTCGGTGTGTCCGAGGGAAAAACTGACCCTGCAGGGTAAACAGATGATGATGATGATGATGATAATTAACTACGCCATTTCTCCACTCACAGCTCGGAACGCACCGTTTAGTCGAACAGCTCCTCTCATTTCGTCCAAGCCCTCCGAGCCCAAAATTTCCAACGTTTTCGTAACACTACTTTTTTCGATAATGACAAGGAAGTCCGTCTCTGTGGTGTGATTAGCTGCCATCCCCGGAAGCCCGGGTTAGATTTCCGGCGCAGCCATGAAAATTTGAAATGTGGTACGAGGGGTGGCAATGGGACCACTCAGCCTCGGGAGGTCAGTTGAGTAGAGGGGATTCGATTCTCACCTCAGCTATCCGCCAGGTGGTTCTGCAAGTTTTGCCACTTTTCCTCCAGCCTAATGCTGCGATAGTACCAAACTTAAGGCCAGGGCCGCTTCCTTCCCTCTTCGTTGTCTATCCCTTGCAATCTTCCCGTCCCCCAGAAGGCCCGTGTTCATGATATCAGGTGAGGCCACCTTGGCGAGAAATTGGTCCTCCTCCCCAGTTTTATCCCCGACCCAGAGTCTGAAGTTCCAGGAAACTGCGCTTGAGGCGGTAGAGGCCCGAGGGTAAAACCGGCTCTGGAGGTTAAACAGATAAAGAAGAAGAATAAGCTGTACGTCGCACCGACACATAAAGGTGTTATGGGGATGACGGGATAGGAAAGGCAGCATTTGCTTGGTGTGAAAATGGCAAACCACGGAAAACCATCTTCAAGGCTGCCGGCAATGTAGTTCGAACCCACTATCTGCCGGATGGAAGCTCACAGCTGCTCGCTGCTAACTGCACGGCCCTTTAGGCCGTAGAAGTGGGATCCCTTCCTGAGTCCGAGGTAAAAACCATCCATGGAGTGTATTTGGATTAAAAAAGTATGAGGGAAGGAAAAATTCCTACTTGACCAAATTTTCAGTTTTCGCATTACAGTATGTCCAATTGAATAAAACTCACGCAGTCGATAGGACTCGCACCTACGCTCCCAGAGGGAATCTGATTTCTAGTCAGACGCCTTAACCACTCGGCCAAGACTGCACGCGCTTCTCGTTTCCCAAGTAAATTGTCTCGGTCTCCTTAAGTAAGGAAAAATATCGCTCATTGGCTAACGAATACGCCCTGTAATAATTTTGTTACTCTAACTCAGTTGCGAGTGGTAAGAGGGCTTGGAAGGGTTCTCACTCAGCCTCTGGAGATCAACGGAGTAGAGGGGTTTTCGATTCCCATCTCACTTGTCCGCCGTCCTCGGCGTGGTTTTCTGTGATTTCACACTTCTCCTCCAGCCAAATGCGGTCGATTGCTTCCCTCTTCCTTGGGTATCCTTTCTCGTCTTCTCATCCCCCCACAAAGCCTCTGTTGAGCATAGTAGGTGAGGCCGCCTGAGCGAGGTACCGATCCACATTCCGAGTTGCGATTTTTGCTTGTTTTTATGTTAAGTATAATAAAAAATTTCAATTCATGGCGGAATTGCGTTTAGCAAAATGAAACCTGTCCTCCTTTCCATGGTTTACCCTGTTTGTCCACTTCTCCTCCTGGCAAATGCCGGGTGGTTAACTAACGTAAGGCCACGGCTGCTTCGGTCTCTATTCCTGGAATATTCGCAGCTATCCCCCAACAACCATCCTGTTCAGCATATTAAAGTGTTGCCACCTGATCGAGGCACTTGTCATCCTCCCAAACTATATAACACCGACCCAAAAACTCACGCTCGAGGAGACTGCCCTTGAGGCTTTATAGGTGTCATCCCTTACTGAGTCCGAGAGAAACGAATTTTATTCTTCTAATATAGTACGCCATTTCTCCACTCACAGCTCGGAACGCACCGTTTAGTCGAACAGCTACTCTCATTTCGTCCAAGCCTTCCCAGCCCAAAAATTCCATCGTTTTCGTAACACTACTATTTTCGATAATAACAAAGAAGTCTTTCTCTGTGGTGTAGTGGTTAGTGTGATTAGCTGCCATCCCCGGAAGCCAGGGTTTGATTTCCGGAGCTGCCATGAAAATTTGAAATGTCGTACGAGGGGTGGAAATGGGTCCACTCAGCCTCGGGAGGTCAGTTGAGTAGAGGGAATTCGATTCCCACCTCAGCTATCCTCCAGGTGGTTCTGCAAGTTTTGCCACTTTTCCTGCAGGTTAAAGCCGCGATAGTACCAAACTTAAGGCCACGGCCGCTTCCTTCCCCCTTCGTTGTCTATCCCTTGCAATCTTCCCGTCCCCCAGAAGGCCCGCGTTCATGATATTAGGTGAGGCCACCTAGGCGAGAAATTGGTCCTCCTCCCCAGTTTTATCCCCGACCCAGTGTCTGAAGTTCCAGGAAACTGCGCTTGAGGCGGTAGAGGCCCGAGTGTAAAACCGGCTCTGGAGGTTAAACAGATAAAGAAGAAGAATAAGCTGTACGTCGCACCGACACATATAGGTGTTATGGGATGACGGGATAGGAGAGGCAGCATTTGCTTGGTGTGAAAATGGCAAACCACGGAAAACCATCTTCAAGGCTGCCGGCAATGTGGTTCGAACAAACTGTCTGCCGGATGGAAGCTCACAGCTGCTCGCTGCTAACTGCACGGCCAACTCGCCTGGTGACACGGCCCTTTAGACCGTAGAAGTGGCATCCCTTCGTGACTCCGAGGTAAAAACCAACCCAGGAGGGTAAGTGGATTAAAAAAGAAGAAAGAAGGAAAAATTCCTACTTGACGAAATCTTCAGTTTTCACATTATGTCCAACTGAATAAAACTCACGCAATCGGTAGGACTCGAACCTACGCTCCCAGAGGGAATCTGATTTCTAGTCAGACGCCTTAACCACTCGGCCACGACTGCACGCACTTCTCGTTTCCCAAGTAAATGGTCTCGGTCTCTTTAAGTAAGGAGAAATATCGCTCATTGGCTAACGAATACGCCCTGTAAATTTTTGTCACTCTAACTCAGTTGCGAGTGGTACGAGGGCTTGGAAGGTTCTCACTCAGCCTAGGGAGATCAACTGAGTAGAGGGGTTTTCGATTCCCATCTCACTTGTCCGCCATCCTCGGAGTGGTTTTCTGTGGTTTCCCACTTCTCCTCCAGCCAAATGCGGTCGAATGCTTCCCTCTTCCTTGGGTATCCTTTCTCGTTTTCTCATCCCCCCACAAGGCCTCTGTTGAGCATAGTAGGTGAGGCCGCCTGGGCGAGGTACCGATCCACATTCCGAGTTGCGTTTTTTGCTAGTTTTTAGGTTAAGGATAATAAAAAATTTCAATTCATGGCGGAATTGCGTTCAGCAAAATGAAACCTGTTCTCCTTTCCGTGGTTTACCCTGTTTTTCCACTTCTCCTCCTGGCAAATGCCGGGTGGTTAACTAACGTAAGGGCACGGCTGCTTCGGTCTCTATTCCTGGAATATTCGTTGCTATCCCCCAACAACCATCCTGTTCAGCATATTAAGTGTTGCCACCTGATCGCGGTATTTGTCCTCCTCCCAAACTATATACCACCGACCCAAAATCTCACGCTCGAGGAGACTGCCTTGAGGCTTTGTAGGTGGCATAAATTACTGAGTCCGAGAGAAACGAAATTTATTCGTCTAATATAGTACTATATTAGTCAGACGCCTTAACCACTCGGCCACGACTGCACGCACTTCGGAATTGCGTTTAGCAAAATCAAACCTGTCCTCCTTTCCATGGTTTAACCTGTTTGTCCACTTCTCCTCCTGGCAAATGCCGGGTGGTTAACTACCGTAAGCCGCGGCTGCTTCGGTCTCTATTCCTGGTATATTCGTTGCTATCCCCCAACAACCATCCTGTTCAGCATATTACGTGTTGCCACCTGATCGAGGCACTTGTCATCCTCCCAAACTATATACCACCGACCCAAAAACTCACGCTCGAGGAGACTGCCCTTGAGGCTTTATAGGTGTCATCCCTTACTGAGTCCGAGAGAAACGAAATTTATTCTTCTAATATAGTACGCCATTTCTCCACTCACAGCTCGGAACGGACCGTTTAGTCGAACAGCTACTCTCATTTCGTCCAAGCCTTCCCAGCCCAAAAATTCCATCGTTTTCGTAACACTACTATTTTCGATAATAACAAAGAAGACTTACTCTGTGGTGTAGTGGTTAGTGTGACTAGCTGCCATCCCCGGAAGCCAGGGTTTGATTTCCGGCGCTGCCATGAAAATTTGAAATGTCGTACGAGGGGTGGAAATGAGTCCACTCAGCCTCGGGAGGTCAGTTGAGTAGAGGGAATTCGATTCCCACCTCAGCTATCCTCCAGGTGGTTCTGCAAGTTTTGCCACTTTTCCTGCAGGCTAAAGCCGCGTTAGTACCAAACTTAAGGCCACGGCCGCTTCCTTCCCCCTTCGTTGTCTATCCCTTGCAATCTTCCCGTCCCCCAGAAGGCCCGCGTTCATGATATTAGGTGAGGCCACCTAGGCGAGAAATTGGTCCTCCTCCCCAGTTTTATCCCCGACCCAGTGTCTGAAGTTCCAGGAAACTGCGATTGAGGCGGTAGAGGCGCGAGCGTAAAACCGGCTCTGGAGGTTAAAAATATAAAGAAGAAGAATAAGCTGTACGTCGCACCGACACATATAGGTGTTATGGGATGACGGGATAGGAGAGGCAGCATTTGCTTGGTGTGAAAATGGCAAACCACGGAAAACCATCTTCAAGGCTGCCGGCAATGTGGTTCGAACCCACTGTCTGCCGGATGGAAGCTCACAGCTGCTCGCTGCTAACTGCACGGCCCTTTAGGCCGTAGAAGTGGGATCCCTTCGTGACTCCGAGGTAAAAACCAACCCTGGAGGGTAAGTGGATTAAAAAGGAAGAAAGAAGGAAAAATTCCTACTTGACGAAATCTTCAGTTTTCACATTATGTCCAATTGAATAAAACTCACGCAGTTGGTAGGACTCGAACCTACGCGCTTCTTGTTTCCCAAGTAAATTGTCTCGGTCTCTTTAAGTAAGGAGAAATATCGCTCATTGGCTAACGAATACGCCCTGTAATAATTTTGTCACTCTAACTCAGTTGTGAGTGGTACGAGGGCTTGGAAGGTTCTCACTCAGCCTCGGGAGATCAACTGAGTAGAGGGGATTTCGATTCCCATCTCACTTGTCCGCAATCCTCGGAGTGGTTTTCTGTGGTTTCCCACTTCTCCTCCAGCCAAATGCGGTCGATTGCTTCCCTCTTCCTTGGGTATCCTTTCTCGTCTTCTCATCCCCCCACAAGGCCTCTGTTGAGCATAGTAGGTGAGGCCGCCTGGGCGAGGTACCGATCCACATTCCGAGTTGCGTTTTTTGCTAGTTTTTATGTTAAGGATAATAAAAAATTTCAATTCATGGCGGAATTGCGTTCAGCAAAATGAAACCTGTTCTCCTTTCCGTGGTTTACCCTGTTTTTCCACTTCTCCTGCTGGCAAATGCCGGGTGGTTAACTAACGTAAGGCCACGGCTGCTTCGGTCTCTATTCCTGGTATATTCGTTGCTATCCCCCAACAACCATCCTGTTCAGCATATTAAGTGTTGCCACCTGATCGCGGTATTTGTCCTCCTCCCAAACTATATACCACCGACCCAAAATCTCACGCTCGAGGAGACTGCCTTGAGGCTTTATAGGTGGCATAAATTACTGAGTCCGAGAGAAACGAAATTTATTCGTCTAATATAGTGCGCTATTTCTCCACTCACAGCTCGGAACGCACCGTTTAGTCGAACAGCTCCTCTCATTTCGTCCAAGCCTTCCGAGCCCAAAAATTCCAACGTTTTCGTAACACTACTTTTTTCGATAACAACAAAGAAGTCCGTCTCTGTGGTGTAGTGGTTAGTGTGATTAGCTGCCATCCCAGGAAGCCCGGGTTAGATTTCCGGAGCAGCCATGAAAATTTGAAATGTTGTACTAGGGGTGGCAATGGGTCCACACAGCCTCGGGAGGTCAGTTGAGTAGAGGGGATTCGATTCTCACCTCAGCTATCCTCCAGGCGGTTCTGCAAGTTTTGCCACTTTTCCTCCAGCCTAACGCTGCGATAGTACCAAACTTAAGGCCAGGGCCGCTTCCTTCCCTCTTCGTTGTCTATCCCTTGCAATCTTCCCGTCCCCCAGAAGGCCCGTGTTCATGATATCAGGTGAGGCCACCTTGGCGAGAAATTGGTCCTCCTCCCTAGTTTTATCCCCGACCCAGAGTCTGAAGTTCCAGGAAACTGCGCTTGAGGCGGTAGAGGCCCGATGGTAAAACCGGCTCTGGAGGTTAAACAGATAAAGAACAAGAATATGCTGTACGTCGCACCGACACATATAGGTGTTATGGGGATGACGGGATAGGAAAGGCAGCATTTGCTTGGTGTGAAAATGGCAAACCACGGAAAACCATCTTCAAGGCTGCCGGCAATGTGGTTCGAACCCACTATCTGCCGGGTGGAAGCTCACAGCTGCTCGCTGCTGACTGCACGGCCAACTCGCCTGGTGAAACGGCCCTTTAGGCGGTAGAAGTGGGATCCCTTCCTGAGTCCGAGGTAAAAACCAACCCTGGAGAGTAAGTGGATTAAAAAAGAAGAAGGAAGGAAAAATTCCTACTTGACCAAATTTTCAGCTTTCACATTATGTCCAATGGAATAAAACTCACGCAGTCGGTAGGACTCGAACCTACGCTCCCAGAGAGAATCTGATTTCTAGTCAGACGCCTTAACCACTCGGCCACGACTGCACGCGCTTCTTGTTTCCCAAGTAAATTGTCTCGGTCTCTTTATGTACGGAGAAATATCGCTCATTGGCTAACGAATACGCCCTGTAATAATTTTGTCACTCTAACTCAGTTGCGAGTGGTAAGAGGGCTTGGAAGTGTTCTCACTCAGCCTCGGGAGATCAACGGAGTAGAGGGGTTTTCGATTCACATCTCACTTGTCCGCCATCCTCGGAGTGGTTTTCTGTGGTTTCACACTTCTCCTCCAGATAAATGCGGTCGATTGCTTCCCTCTTCCTTGGGTATCTTTCTCGTCTTCTCATCCACCCACAAAGCCTCTGTTGAGCATAGTAGGTGAGGCCGCCTGAGCGAGGAACCGATCCACATTCCGAGTTGTGTTTTTTGCTTGTTTTTATGTTAAGGATAATAAAAAATTTCAATTCATGGCGGAATTGCGTTTAGCAAAATCAAACCTGTCCTCCTTTCCATGGTTTACCCTGTTTGTCCACTTCTCCTCCTGGCAAATGCCGGGTGGTTAACTAACGTAAGGCCACGTCTGCTTCGGTCTCTATTCCTGGTATATTCGTTGCTATCCCCCAACAACCATCCTGTTCAGCATATTAAGTGTTGCCACCTGATCGAGGCACTTGTCATCCTCCCAAACTATATACCACCGACCCAAAAACTCACGCTCGAGGAGACTGCCCTTGAGGCTTTATAGGTGTCATCCCTTACTGAGTCCGAGAGAAACGAAATTTATTCTTCTAATATAGTACGCCATTTCTCCACTCACAGCTCGGAGCGCACCGTTTAGTCGAACAGCTACTCTCATTTCGTCCAAGCCTTCCCAGCCCAAAAATTCCATCGTTTTCGTAACACTACTATTTTCGATAAAAACAAAGAAGTTTTTCTCTGTGGTGTAGTGGTTAGTGTGATTAGCTGCCATCCCCGGAAGCCAGGGTTTGATTTCCGGCGCTGCCATGAAAATTTGAAATGTCGTACGAGGGGTGGAAATGGGTCCACTCAGCCTCGGGAGGTCAGTTGAGTAGAGGGAATTCGATTCCCACCTCAGCTATCCTCCAGGTGGTTCTGCAAGTTTTGCCACTTTCCCTCCAGGTTAAAGCCGCGATAGTACCAAACTTAAGGCCACGGCCGCTTCCTTCCCCCTTCGTTGTCTATCCCTTGCAATCTTCCCGTCCGGCAGAAGGCCCGCGTTCATTATATTAGGTGAGGCCACCTAGGCGAGAAATTGGTCCCCCTCCCCAGTTTTATCCCCGACCCAGTGTCTGAAGTTCCAGGAAACCGCGCTTGAGGCGGTAGAGGCCCGAGGGTAAAAACGGCTCTGGAGGTTAAAAATATAAAGAAGAAGAATAAGCTGTACGTCGCACCGACACATATAGGTGTTATGGGATGACGGGATAGGAGAGGCAGCATTTGCTGGGTGTGAAAATGGCAACCACGGAAAACCATCTTCAAGGCTGCCGGAGGGAATCTGATTTCTAGTCAGACGCCTTAACCATTCGGCCACGACTGCACGCGCTTCTTGTTTTCCAAGTAAATTGTCTCGGTCTCTTTAAGTAAGGAGAAATATCGCTCATTGGCTAACAAATACGCCCTGTAATAATTTTGTCACTCTAACTCAGTTGCGAGTGGTACGAGGGCTTGGAAGGTTCTCACTCAGCCTCGGGAGATCAACTGAGTAGAGGGGTTTTCGATTCCCATCTCACTTGTCCGCAATCCTCGGAGTGGTTTTCTGTGGTTTCCCACTTCTCCTCCAGCCAAATGCGGTCGATTGCTTCCCTCTTCCTTGGGTATCCTTTCTCGTCTTCTCATCCCCCCACAAGGCCTCTGTTGAGCATAGTAGGTGAGGCCACCTGGGCGAGGTACCGATCCACATTCCGAGTTGCGTTTTTTGCTAGTTTTTATGTTAAGGATAATAAAAAATTTCAATTCATGGCGGAATTGCGTTCAGCAAAATGAAACCTGTTCTCCTTTCCGTGGTTTACCCTGTTTTTCCACTTCTCCTCCTGGCAAATGCCGCGTGGTTAACTAACGTAAGGCCACGGCTGCTTCGGTCTCTATTCCTGGTATATTCGTTGCTATCCCCCAACAACCATCCTGTTCAGCATATTAAGTGTTGCCACCTGATCGCGGTATTTGTCCTCCTCCCAAACTATATACCACCGACCCAAAATCTCACGCTCGAGGAGACTGCCTTGAGGCTTTATAGGTGGCATAAATTACTGAGGTCCGCCTCTGTAGTGTAGTGGTTAGCGTGATTAGCTGCCACCCCCGGAGGCCCGGGTTCGATTCCCGGCTCTGCCACGAAATTTGAAAAGTGGTACGAGGGCTGGAACGGGGTCCACTCAGCCCTGGGAGGTCAAGTGAGTAGAGGTGGGTTCGATTCCCACCTCAGCCATCCTGGAAGTGGTTTTCCGTGGTTTCCCACTTCTTCTCCAGGCGAATGCCGGGATAGTACCTAACTTAAGGCCACGGCCGCTTCCTTCCCTCTTCCTTGTCTATCCCTTCCAAACTTCCCATCCCTCCACAAGGCCCCTGTTCAGCATAGCAGGTGAGGCCGCCTGGGCGAGGTACTGGTCATACTCCCCAGTTGTATCCCCCGACCAAGAGTCTGAAGCTCCAGGACACTGCCCTTGAGGCGGTAGAGGTGGGATCCCTCGCTAAGTCCGAGGGAAAAACCGAACCTGGAGGGTAAACAGATGATGATGATGATGATGATAAATTACTGATTCCGAGAGAAACGAAATTTATTCGTCTAATATAGTGCGCTATTTCTCCACTCACAGCTCGGAACGCACCGTTTAGTCGAACAGCTCCTCTCATTTCGTCCAAGCCTTCCGAGCCCAAAAATTCCAACGTTTTCGTAACACTACTTTTTTCGATAACAACAAAGAAGTCCGTCTCTGTGGTGTAATGGTTAGTGTGATTAGCTGCCATCCCAGGAAGCCCGGGTTAGATTTCCGGAGCAGCCA
Organism: Anabrus simplex; assembly: GCF_040414725.1. NCBI lineage: Eukaryota > Metazoa > Arthropoda > Insecta > Orthoptera > Tettigoniidae > Anabrus > Anabrus simplex. Next base: position 177,621,340 of record NC_090266.1, read on the forward strand.
TGAAAATTTGAAATGTTGTACTAGGGGTGGCAATGGGTCCACACAGCCTCGGGAGGTCAGTTGAGTAGAGGGGATTCGATTCTCACCTCAGCTATCCTCCAGGTGGCTCTGCAAGTTTTGCCACTTTTCCTCCAGCCTAATGCTGCGATAGTACCAAACTTAAGGCCAGGGCCGCTTCCTTCCCTCTACGTTGTCTATCCCTTGCAATCTTCCCGTCCCCCAGAAGGCCCGTGTTCATGATATCAGGTGAGGCCCCCTTGGCGAGAAATTGGTCCTCCTCCCCAGTTTTATCCCCGACACAGAGTCTGAAGTTCCAGGAAACTGCGCTTGAGGCGGTAGAGGCCCGAGGGTAAAACCGGCTCTGGAGGTTAAACAGATAAAGAAGAAGAATAAGCTGTACGTCGCACCGACACATATAGGTGTTATGGGGATGAGGGGATAGGAAAGGCTGCATTTGCTTGGTGTGAAAATGGCAAACCACGGAAAACCATCTTCAAGGCTGCCGGCAATGTGGTTCGAACCCACTATCTGCCGGATGGAAGCTCACAGCTGCTCGCTGCTGACTGCACGGCCAACTCGCCTGGTGACACGGCCCTTTAGGCGGTAGAAGTGGGATCCCTTCCTGACTCCGAGGTAAAAACCAACCCTGGAGTGTAAGTGGATTAAAAAAGGAAGAGGGAAGGAAAAATTGCTACTTGACAAAATTTTCAGTTTTCGCATTATGTCCAATTGAATAAAACTCACGCAGTCTGAAGGACTCGAACCTACGCTCCCAGACGGAATCTGATTTCTAGTCAGACGCCTTAACCACTCGGCCACGACTGCACGCGCTTATTGTTTCCCACGTAAATTGTCTCGTTCTCTTTAAGTAAGGAAAAATATCGCTCATTGGCTAACGAAAACGCCCTGTAATAATTTTGTTACTCTAACTCAGTTGCGAGTGGTAAGAGGGCTTGGAAGGGTTCTCACTCAGCCTGGGGAGATCAACGGAGTAGAGGTTTTTTCGATTCCCATCTCACTTGTCCGCTATCCTCGGAGTGGTTTTCTGTGGTTTCCCAATTCTCCTCCAGCCAAATGCGGTCGATTGCTTCCCTCTTCCTTGGGTATCCTTTCTCGTCTTCTCATCCCCCCACAAAGCCTCTGTTGAGCATAGTAGGTGAGGCCGCCTGAGCGAGGTACCGATCCACATTCCGAGTTGTGTTTTTTGCTTGTTTTTATGTTAAGGATAATAAAAAATTTCAATTCATGGCGGAAATGCGTTTAGCAAAATCAAACCTGTCCTCCTTTCCATGGTTTACCCTGTTTGTCCACTTCTCCTCCTGGCAAATGCCGGGTGGTTAACTAACGTAAGGCCACGTCTGCTTCGGTCTCTATTCCTGGTATATTCGTTGCTATCCCCCAACAACCATCCTGTTCAGCATATTAAGTGTTGCCACCTAATCGAGGCACTTGTCATCCTCCCAAACTATATACCACCGACCCAAAAACTCACACTCGAGGAGACTGCCCTTGAGGCTTTATAGGTGTCATCCCTTACTGTGTCCGAGAGAAACGAAATTTATTCTTCTAATATAGTACGCCATTTCTCCACTCACAGCTCGGAACGCACCGTTTAGTCGAACAGCTACTCTCATTTCGTCCAAGCCTTCCCAGCCCAAAAATTCCATCGTTTTCGTAACACTACTATTTTCGATAATATCAAAGAAGTCTTTCTCTGTGGTGTAGTGGTTAGTGTGATTAGCTGCCATCCCCGGAAGCCAGGGTTTGATTTCCGGCGCTGCCATGAAAATTTGAAATGTCGTACGAGGGGTGGAAATGGGTCCACTCAGCCTCGGGAGGTCAGTTGGGTAGAGGGAATTCGATTCCCACCTCAGCTATCCTCCAGGTGGTTCTGCAAGTTTTGCCACTTTTCCTCCAGGCTAAAGCCGCGATAGTACCAAACATAAGGCCACGGCCTCTTCCTTCCCCCTTCGTTGTCTATCCCTTGCAATCTTCCCGTCCCCCAGAAGGCCCGCGTTCATGATATTAGGTGGGGCCACCTAGGCGAGAAATTGGTCCTCCTCCCCAGTTTTATCCCCGACCCAGTGTCTGAAGTTCCAGGAAACTGCGCTTGAGGCGGTAGAGGCCCGAGGGTAAAACCGGCTCTGGAGGTTAAAAACATAAAGAAGAAGAAGAAGCTGTACGTCGCACCGACACATATAGGTGTTATGGGGATGACGGGATAGGAAAGGCAGCATTTGCTTGGTGTTAAAATGGCAAACCACGGAAAACCATCTTCAAGGCTGCCGGCAATGTGGTTCGAACTCACTGTCTGCCGGATGGAAGCTCACAGCTGCTCGCTGCTAACTGCACGGCCAACTCGCCTGGTGACAAGGCCCTTTAGGCCGTAGAAGTGGGATCCCTTCGTGACTCCGAGGTAAAAACCAACACTGGAGGGTAAGTGGATTAAAAAGGAAGAAAGAGGGAAAAATTCCTACTTGACGAAATCTTCAGTTTTCACATTATGTACAATTGAATAAAACTCACGCAGTCGGTAGGACTCGAACCTACGCTCCCAGAGGGAATCTGAATTCTAGTCAGACGCCTTAACCACTCGGCCACGACTGCACGCGCTTTTTGTGTTCCAAGTAAATTGTCTCGGTCTCTTTAAGGAAGGAGAAATATCGCTCATTGGCTAACGAATACGCCCTGTAATAATTTTGTCACTCTAACTCAGTGCGAGTGGTACGAGGGCTTGGAAGGTTCTCACTCAGCCTCGGGAGTACAACTGAGTAGAGGGGTTTTCGATTCCCATCTCACTTGTCCGCAATCCTCGGAGTGGTTTTCTGTGGTTTCCCACTTCTCCTCCAGCCAAATGCGGTCGATTGCTTCCCTCTTCCTTGGGTATCCTTTCTCGTCTTCTCATCCCCCCACAAGGCCTCTGTTGAGCATAGTAGGTGAGGCCACCTGGGCGAGGTACCGATCCACATTCCGAGTTGCGTTTTTTGCTAGTTTTTATGTTAAGGATAATAAAAAATTTCAATTCATGGCGGAATTGCGTTCAGCAAAATGAAACCTGTTCTCCTTTCCGTGGTTTACCCTGTTTTTCCACTTCTCCTCCTGGCAAATGCCGCGTGGTTAACTAACGTAAGGCCACGGCTGCTTCGGTCTCTATTCCTGGTATATTCGTTGCTATCCCCCAACAACCATCCTGTTCAGCATATTAAGTGTTGCCACCTGATCGAGGCACTTGTCATCCTCCCAAACTATATACCACCGACCCAAAATCTCACGCTCGAGGAGACTGCCTTGAGGCTTTATAGGTGGCATAAATTACTGAGGTCCGCCTCTGTAGTGTAGTGGTTAGCGTGATTAGCTGCCAACCCCGGAGGCCCGGGTTCGATTCCCGGCTCTGCCACGAAATTTGAAAAGTGGTACGAGGGCTGGAACGGGGTCCACTCAGCCTCGGGAGGTCAAGTGAGTAGAGGTGGGTTCGATTCCCACCTCAGCCATCCTGGAAGTGGTTTTCCGTGGTTTCCCACTTCTCCTCCAGGCGAATGCCGGGATAGTACCTAACTTAAGGCCACGGCCGCTTCCTTCCCTCTTCCTTGTCTATCCCTTCCAAACTTTCCATCCCTCCACAAGGCCCCTGTTCAGCATAGCATTGAGGCCGCCTGGGCGAGGTACTGGTCATACTCCCCAGTTGTATCCCCCGACCAAGAGTCTGAAGCTCCAGGACACTGCCCTTGAGGCGGTAGAGGTGGGATCCCTCGCTAAGTCCGAGGGAAAAACCGAACCTGGAGGGTAAACAGATGATGATGATGATGATGATAAATTACTGAGTCCGAGAGAAACGAAATTTATTCGTCTAATATAGTGCGCTATTTCTCCACTCACAGCACGGAACGCACCGTTTAGTCGAACAGCTCCTCTCATTTCGTCCATGCCTTCCGAGCCCAAAAATTCCAACGTTTTCGTAACACTACTTTTTTCGATAACAACAAAGAAGTCCGTCTCTGTGGTGTAGTGGTTAGTGTGATTAGCTGCCATCCCAGGAAGCCCGGGTTAGATTTCCGGAGCAGCCATGAAAATTTGAAATGTTGTACTAGGGGTGGCAATGGGTCCACACAGCCTCGGGAGATCAGTTGAGTAGAGGGGATTCGATTCTCACCTCAGCTATCCTCCAGGTGGTTCTGCAAGTTTTGCCACTTTTCCTCCAGCCTAATGCTGCGATAGTACCAAACTTAAGGCCAGGGCCGCTTCCTTCCCTCTACGTTGTCTATCCCTTGCAATCTTCCCGTCCCCCAGAAGGCCCGTGTTCATGATATCAGGTGAGGCCACCTTGGCGAGAAATTGGTCCTCCTCAACAAGTTTTATCCCCGACACAGAGTCTGAAGTTCCAGGAAACTGCGCTTGAGGCGGTAGAGGCCCGAGGGTAAAACCGGCTCTGGAGGTTAAACAGATAAAGAAGAAGAATAAGCTGTACGTCGCACCGACACATATAGGTGTTATGGGGATGAGGGGATAGGAAAGGCTGCATTTGCATGGTGTGAAAATGGCAAACCACGGAAAACCATCTTCAAGGCTGCCGGCAATGTGGTTCGAACCCACTATCTGCCGGATGAAAGCTCACAGCTGCTCGCTGCTGACTGCACGGCCAACTCGCCTGGTGACACGGCCCTTTAGGCGGTAGAAGTGGGATCCCTTCCTGAGTCCGAGGTAAAAACCAACCCTGGAGTGTAAGTGGATTAAAAAAGGAAGAGGGAAGGAAAAATTCCTACTTGACCAAATTTTCAGTTTTCGCATTATGTCCAATTGAATAAAACTCACGCAGTCGGTAGGACTCGAACCGACGCTCCCAGAGGGAATCTGATTTCTAGTCAGACGCCTTAACCACTCGGCCACGACTGCACGCGCTTCTTGTTTCCTAAGTAAATTGTCTCGGTCTCTTTAAGTAAGGAAAAATATCGCTCATTGGCTAACGAATGTCCGCCTCTGTGGTGTAGTGGTTAACGTGATTAGCTGCCACCCCCGGAGGCCCGGGTTCGATTCCCGGCTCTGCCACGAAATTTGAAAAGTGGTACGAGGGCTGGAACGGGGTCCACTCAGCCTCGGGAGGTCAACTGAGTAGAGGTGGGTTCGATTCCCACCTCAGCCATCCTAAAAGTGGATTTCCGTGGTTTCCCACTTCTCCTCCAGGCAAATGCCGGGATGGTACCTAACTTAAGGCCACGGCCGCTTCCTTCCCTCTTCCTAGCCTATCCCTTCTAATCTTCCCATCCCCCACAAGGCCCCTGTTGAGCATAGCAGGTGAGGCCGCCTGGGCGAGGTACTGGTCATTCTCCCCAGTTGTATCCCCAGACCAAGAGTCTGAAGCACCAGGACACTGCCCTTGAGGCGGTAGAGGTGGGATCCCTCGCTGAGTCCTAGGGAAAAACCGAACCTGGAGGGTAAACATATGATGATGATGATGATGATGGCTAACGAATACGCCCTGTAATAATTTTGTTACTCTAACTCAGTTGCGAGTGGTACGAGGGCTTGGAAGGGTTCTCACTCAGCCTCGGGAGATCAACTGAGTAGAGGGGTTTTCGATTCCCATCTCACTTGTCCGAAATCCTCGGAGTGGTTTTCTGTGGTTTCCCACTTCTCCTCCAGCCAAATGTGAGATGGTACCTATCTTAAGGCCACGGCCGATTCCTTCCCTCTTCATTGGGTATTCTTTCCCGTCTTCTCATCGCCCCACAAAGCCTCTGTTGAGCATAGCAGGTGAGGCCGCCTGGGCGAGGTACCGATCTACATCCCGAGTAGTGTTTTTTGCTTGTTTTTATCATCATCATCATCATCATCATCATCATCTGTTTACCCTCCAGGTTCGGTTTTTCCCTCGGACATAGCGAGGGATCCCACCTCTACCGCCTCAAGGGCAGTGTCCTGGAGCTTCAGACTCTTGGTCGGGGGATACAACTGGGGAGAATGACCAGTACCTCGCCCAGGCGGCCTCATCTGCTATGCTGAACAGGGGCCTTGTGGAGGGATGGGAAGATTGGAAGGGATCGGCAAGGAAGAGGGAAGGAAGCGGCCGTGGCCTTAAGTTAGGTACCATCCCGGCATTCGCCTGGAGGAGAAGTGGGAAACCACGGAAAACCACTTCCAGGATGGCTGAGATGGGAATCGAACCCACCTCTCCTCAGTTGACCTCCCGAGGCTGAGTGGACCCCGTTCCAGCCCTCGTACCACTTTTCAAATTTCGTGGCAGAGCCGGGAATCGAACCCGGGCCTCCGGGGGTGGCAGCTAATCACGCTAACCACTACACCACAGAGGCGGACGCTTGTTTTTATGTTAAGGATAATAAAAAATTTCAATTCATGGCGGAATTGCGTTTAGCAAAATCAAACCTGTCCTCCTTTCCGTGGTTTACCCTGTTTTTCTATTTCTTCTCCTGGCAAATGCCGGGTGGTTAACTAACGTAAGGCCACGGCTGTTCCGGTCTCTATTCCTGGTATATTCGTTGCTATCCCCCAACAACCATCCTGTTCAGCATATTAAGTGTTGCCACCTGATCGCGGTATTTGTCCTCCTCCCAAACTATATACCACCGACCCAAAATCTCACGCTCGAGGAGACTGCCCTTGAGGCTTTATAGGTGGCATCCATTACTGAGTCCGAGAGAAACGAAATTTATTCGTCTAATATAGTACGAGTCCGCCTCTGTGGTGTAGTGATTATCGTGATTAGCTGCCACCCCCGGAGGTCCGGGATCGATTCCCGGCTCAGCCACGAAATTTGAAAAGTGGAACGAGGGTTGGAACGGTGTCCACTCAGCCTCGGGAGGTCAACTGAGTAGAGGCGGGATCGATTCCCACCTCAGCCACCCTGGAAGTGGTTTTCCGTGGTTTCCCACTTCCCCTCCAGGCGAATGCCTGGATGGTACCTAACTTAAGTCCACGGCCGCTTCCTTCCCTCATCCTTGCCTATCCCTTCCAATCTTCGCGCCCCCCTACAAGGCCCCTGTTCAGCATAGCAGGTGAGGCCGCCTGGGCGAGGTACTGGTCATTCTCCCCAGTTGTATCCCCGACCAAGCGTCTGAAGCTCCAGGACACTGCACTTGAGGCGGTAGAGGTGGGATCCCTCGGTGTGTCCGAGGGAAAAACTGACCCTGCAGGGTAAACAGATGATGATGATGATGATGATAATTAACTACGCCATTTCTCCACTCACAGCTCGGAACGCACCGTTTAGTCGAACAGCTCCTCTCATTTCGTCCAAGCCCTCCGAGCCCAAATTTTCCAACGTTTTCGTAACACTACTTTTTTCGATAATGACAAGGAAGTCCGTCTCTGTGGTGTAGGGGTTAGTGTGATTAGCTGCCATCCCCGGAAGCCCGGGTTAGATTTCCGGCGCAGCCATGAAAATTTGAAATGTGGTACGAGGGGTGGCAATGGGACCACTCAGCCTCGGGAGGTCAGTTGAGTAGAGGGGATGCGATTCCCGCGTTAGCTATCCTCCAGGTGGTTATGCAAGTTTTGCCACTTTTCCTCCAGGCTAATGCCGCGATAGTACCAAACTTAAGGCCACGGACGCTTCCTTCCCTCTTCGTTGTCTATCCCTTGCAATCTTCCCGTCCCACAGAAGGAACGAATTCATGATATCAGGTGAGGCCACCTGGGCGAGAAATTAGTCCTCATCCTCAGTTTTATCACCGACCCAGAGTCTCAAGTTCCAGGAAACTGCGCTTGAGGCGGTAGAGGCCCGATGGTAAAACCGGCTCTGGAGTTTAAACAGATAAAGCAGAAGAATAAGCTGTACGTCTCACCGACACATATATATATGTGTTATGGGGAAGACAGGATAGGAAAGCAGCTTTTGCTTGGTGTGAAAATGGCAAACCACGGAAAACCATCTTCAAGGCTGCCGGCAATGTGGTTCGAACCCACTATCTGCCGGATGGAAGCTCACAGCTGCTCGCTGCTGACTGCACGGCCAACTCGCCTGGTGACACGGCCCTTTAGGCGGTAGAAGTGGGATCCCTTCCTGAGTCCGAGGTAAAAACCAACCCTGGAGTGTAAGTGAATTAAAAAGGAAGAGGGAAAGAAAAATTCCTACTTGACCAAATTTTCAGTTTTCGCATTATGTCCAATTGAATAAAACTCACGCAGTCGATAGGACTCGAACCTACGCTCCCAGAGGGAATCTGATTTCTAGTCAGACGCCTTAACCACTCGGCCAAGACTGCACGCGCTTCTCGTTTCCCAAGTAAATTGTCTCGGTCTCCTTAAGTAAGGAAAAATATCGCTCATTGGCTAACGAATACGCCCTGTAATAATTTTGTTACTCTAACTCAGTTGCGAGTGGTAAGAGGGCTTGGAAGGGTTCTCACTCAGCCTCTGGAGATCAACGGAGTAGAGGGGTTTTCGATTCCCATCTCACTTGTCCGCCGTCCTCGGCGTGGTTTTCTGTGATTTCACACTTCTCCTCCAGCCAAATGCGGTCGATTGCTTCCCTCTTCCTTGGGTATCCTTTCTCGTCTTCTCATCCCCCCACAAAGCCTCTGTTGAGCATAGTAGGTGAGGCCGCCTGAGCGAGGTACCGATCCACATTCCGAGTTGCGTTTTTTGCTTGTTTTTATGTTAAGTATAATAAAAAATTTCAATTCATGGCGGAATTGCGTTTAGCAAAATGAAACCTGTCCTCCTTTCCATGGTTTACCCTGTTTGTCCACTTCTCCTCCTGGCAAATGCCGGGTGGTTAACTAACGTAAGGCCACGGCTGCTTCGGTCTCTATTCCTGGAATATTCGCAGCTATCCCCCAACAACCATCCTGTTCAGCATATTAAAGTGTTGCCACCTGATCGAGGCACTTGTCATCCTCCCAAACTACATAACACCGACCCAAAAACTCACGCTCGAGGAGACTGCCCTTGAGGCTTTATAGGTGTCATCCCTTACTGAGTCCGAGAGAAACGAAATTTATTCTTCTAATATAGTACGCCATTTCTCCACTCACAGCTCGGAACGCACCGTTTAGTCGAACAGCTACTCTCATTTCGTCCAAGCCTTCCCAGCCGAAAAATTCCATCGTTTTCGTAACACTACTATTTTCGATAATAACAAAGAAGTCTTTCTCTGTGGTGTAGTGGTTAGTGTGATTAGCTGCCATCCCCGGAAGCCAGGGTTTGATTTCCGGAGCTGCCATGAAAATTTGAAATGTCGTACGAGGGGTGGAAATGGGTCCACTCAGCCTCGGGAGGTCAGTTGAGTAGAGGGAATTCGATTCCCACCTCAGCTATCCTCCAGGTGGTTCTGCAAGTTTTGCCACTTTTCCTGCAGGTTAAAGCCGCGATAGTACCAAACTTAAGGCCACGGCCGCTTCCTTCCCCCTTCGTTGTCTATCCCTTGCAATCTTCCCGTCCCCCAGAAGGCCCGCGTTCATGATATTAGGTGAGGCCACCTAGGCGAGAAATTGGTCCTCCTCCCCAGTTTTATCCCCGATCCAGTGTCTGAAGTTCCAGGAAACTGCGCTTGAGGCGGTAGAGGCCCGAGTGTAAAACCGGCTCTGGAGGTTAAACAGATAAAGAAGAAGAATAAGCTGTACGTCGCACCGACACATATAGGTGTTATGGGATGACGGGATAGGAGAGGCAGCATTTGCTTGGTGTGAAAATGGCAAACCACGGAAAACCATCTTCAAGGCTGCCGGCAATGTGGTTCGAACAAACTGTCTGCCGGATGGAAGCTCACAGCTGCTCGCTGCTAACTGCACGGCCAACTCGCCTGGTGACACGGCCCTTTAGACCGTAGAAGTAGCATCCCTTCGTGACTCCGAGGTAAAAACCAACCCAGGAGGGTAAGTGGATTAAAAAAGAAGAAAGAAGGAAAAATTCCTACTTGACGAAATCTTCAGTTTTCACATTATGTCCAACTGAATAAAACTCACGCAATAGGTAGGACTCGAACCTACGCTCCCAGAGGGAATCTGATTTCTAGTCAGACGCCTTAACCACTCGGCCACGACTGCACGCACTTCTTGTTTCCCAAGTAAATGGTCTCGGTCTCTTTAAGTAAGGAGAAATATCGCTCATTGGCTAACGAATACGCCCTGTAAATTTTTGTCACTCTAACTCAGTTGCGAGTGGTACGAGGGCTTGGAAGGTTCTCACTCAGCCTAGGGAGATCAACTGAGTAGAGGGGTTTTCGATTCCCATCTCACTTGTCCGCCATCCTCGGAGTGGTTTTCTGTGGTTTCCCACTTCTCCTCCAGCCAAATGCGGTCGAATGCTTCCCTCTTCCTTGGGTATCCTTTCTCGTCTTCTCATCCCCCCACAAGGCCTCTGTTGAGCATAGTAGGTGAGGCCGCCTGGGCGAGGTACCGATCCACATTCCGAGTTGCGTTTTTTGCTAGTTTTTATGTTAAGGATAATAACAATTTTCAATTCATGGCGGAATGGCGTTCAGCAAAATGAAACCTGTTCTCCTTTCCGTGGTTTACCCTGTTTTTCCACTTCTCCTGCTGGCAAATGCCGGGTGGTTAACTAACGTAAGGCCACGGCTGCTTCGGTCTCTATTCCTGGTATATTCGTTGCTATCCCCCAACAACCATCCTGTTCAGCATATTAAGTGTTGCCACCTGATCGCGGTATTTGTCCTCCTCCCAAACTATATACCACCGACCCAAAATCTCACGCTCGAGGAGACTGCCTTGAGGCTTTATATGTGGCATAAATTACTGAGTCCGAGAGAAACGAAATTTATTCGTCTAATATAGTGCGCTATTTCTCCACTCACAGCTCGGAACGCACCGTTTAGTCGAACAGCTCCTCTCATTTCGTCCAAGCCTTCCGAGCCCAAAAATTCCAACGTTTTCGTAACACTACTTTTTTCGATAACAACAAAGAAGTCCGTCTCTGTGGTGTAGTGGTTAGTGTGATTAGCTGCCATCCCAGGAAGCCCGGGTTAGATTTCCGGAGCAGCCATGAAAATTTGAAATGTTGTACTAGGGGTGGCAATGGGTCCACACAGCCTCGGGAGGTCAGTTGAGTAGAGGGGATTCGATTCTCACCTCAGCTATCCTCCAGGCGGTTCTGCAAGTTTTGCCACTTTTCCTCCAGCCTAACGCTGCGATAGTACCAAACTTAAGGCCAGGGCCGCTTCCTTCCCTCTTCGTTGTCTATCCCTTGCAATCTTCCCGTCCCCCAGAAGGCCCGTGTTCATGATATCAGGTGAGGCCACCTTGGCGAGAAATTGGTCCTCCTCCCCAGTTTTATCCCCGACCCAGAGTCTGAAGTTCCAGGAAACTGTGCTTGAAGCGGTAGAGGCCCGAGGGTAAAACCGGCTCTGGAGGTTAAACAGATAAAGAAGAAGAACAAGCTGTACGTCGCAACGACACATATAGGTGTTATGGGGATGACGGGATAGGAGAGGCAGCATTTGCTTATTGTGAAAATGGCAAACCACGGAAAACCATCTTCAAGGCTGCCGGCAATGTGTTTCGAACCCACTATCTGCCGGATGGAAGCTCACAGCTGCTCGCTGCTGACTGCACGGCCAACTCGCCTGGTGACACGGCCCTTTAGGCGGTAGAAGTGGGATCCCTTCCTGAGTCCGAGGTAAAAAACAACCCTGGAGTGTAAGTGGATTAAAAAAGGAAGAGGGAAGGAAAAATTCCTACTTGACCAAATTTTCAGTTTTCACATTATGTCCAATTGAGTAAAACTCACGCAGTCGGTAGGACTCGAACCTACGCTCCCAGAGTGAATCTGATTTCTAGTCAGACGCCTTAACCACTCGGCCACGACTGCACGCGCTTCTTCTTTCCCAAGTAAATTGTCTCGGTCTCTTTTAGTAAGGAGAAATATCGCTCATTGGCTAACGAATACGCCATGTAATAATTTTGTCACTCTAAATCAGTTGTGAGTGGTACGAGGGCTTGGAAGGTTCTCACTCAGCCTCGGGAGATCAACTGAATAGAGGGGTTTTCGATTCCCATCTCACTTGTCCGCCATCCTCGGAGTGGTTTTCTGTGGTTTCCCACTTCTCCTCCAGCCAAATGCGGTCGATTGCTTCCCTCTTCCTTGGGTATCCTTTCTCGTCTTCTCATTCCCCACAAAGCCTCTGTTGAGCATAGTAGGTGAGGCCGCCTGAGCGAGGTACCGATCCACATTCCGAGTTGTGTTTTTTGCTTGTTTTTATGTTAAGGATAATAAAAAATTTCAATTCATGGCGGAATTGCGTTTAGCAAAATCAAACCTGTCCTCCTTTCCATGGTTTACCCTGTTTGTCCACTTCTCCTCCTGGCAAATGCCGGGTGGTTAACTAACGTAAGGCCACGGCTGCTTCGGTCTCTATTCCTGGTATATTCGTTGCTATCCCCCAACAACCATCCTGTTCAGCATATTAAGTGTTGCCACCTGATCGAGGCACTTGTCATCCTCCCAAACTATATACCACCGACCCAAAAACTAACGCTCGAGGAGACTACCCTTGAGGCTTTATAGGTGGCATAAATTACTGAGTCCGAGAGAAACGAAATTTATTCGTCTAATATAGTACGCTATTTCTCCACTCACAGCTCGGAACGCACCGTTTAGTCGAACAGCTCCTCTAATTTCGTCCAAGCCTTCCCAGCCCAAAAATTCCAACGTTTTCGTAACACTACTTTTTTCGATAACAACAAAGAAGTCCGTCTCTGTGGTGTAGTGGTTAGTGTGATTAGCTGCCATCCCAGGAAGCCCGGGTTAGATTTCCGGAGCAGCCATGAAAATTTGAAATGTTGTACTAGGGGTGGCAATGGGTCCACACAGCCTCGGGAGGTCAGTTGAGTAGAGGGGATTCGATTCTCACCTCAGCTATCCGCCAGGTGGTTCTGCAAGTTTTGCCACTTTTCCTCCAGCCTAATGCTGCGATAGTACCAAACTTAAGGCCAGGGCCGCTTCCTTCCCTCTTCGTTGTCTATCCCTTGCAATCTTCCCGTCCCCCAGAAGGCCCGTGTTCATGATATCAGGTGAGGCCACCTTGGCGAGAAATTGGTCCTCCTCCCCAGTTTTATCCCCGACCCAGAGTCTGAAGTTCCAGGAAACTGCGCTTGAGGCGGTAGAGGCCCGAGGGTAAAACCGGCTCTGGAGGTTAAACAGATAAAGAAGAAGAATAAGCTGTACGTCGCACCGACACATAAAGGTGTTATGGGGATGAAGGGATAGGAAAGGCAGCATTTGCTTGGTGTGAAAATGGCAAACCACGGAAAACCATCTTCAAGGCTGCCGGCAATGTAGTTCGAACCCACTATCTGCCGGATGGAAGCTCACAGCTGCTCGCTGCTGACTGCACGGCCAACTCGCCCGGTGACACGGCCCTTTAGGCGGTAGAAGTGGGATCCCTTCCTGAGTCCGAGGTAAAAACCATCCATGGAGTGTATTTGGATTAAATAAGTATGAGGGAAGGAAAAATTCCTACTTGACCAAATTTTCAGTTTTCGCATTACAGTATGTCCAATTGAATAAAACTCACGCAGTCGATAGGACTCGAACCTACGCTCCCAGAGGGAATCTGATTTCTAGTCAGACGCCTTAACCACTCGGCCAAGACTGCACGCGCTTCTCGTTTCCCAAGTAAATTGTCTCGGTCTCCTTAAGTAAGGAAAAATATCGCTCATTGGCTAACGAATACGCCCTGTAATAATTTTGTTACTCTAACTCAGTTGCGAGTGGTAAGAGGGCTTGGAAGGGTTCTCACTCAGCCTCTGGAGATCAACGGAGTAGAGGGGTTTTCGATTCCCATCTCACTTGTCCGCCGTCCTCGGCGTGGTTTTCTGTGATTTCACACTTCTCCTCCAGCCAAATGCGGTCGATTGCTTCCCTCTTCCTTGGGTATCCTTTCTCGTCTTCTCATCCCCCCACAAAGCCTCTGTTGAGCATAGTAGGTGAGGCCGCCTGAGCGAGGTACCGATCCACATTCCGAGTTGCGTTTTTTGCTTGTTTTTATGTTAAGTATAATAAAAAATTTCAATTCATGGCGGAATTGCGTTTAGCAAAATGAAACCTGTCCTCCTTTCCATGGTTTACCCTGTTTGTCCACTTCTCCTCCTGGCAAATGCCGGGTGGTTAACTAACGTAAGGCCACGGCTGCTTCGGTCTCTATTCCTGGAATATTCGCAGCTATCCCCCAACAACCATCCTGTTCAGCATATTAAAGTGTTGCCACCTGATCGAGGCACTTGTCATCCTCCCAAACTATATAACACCGACCCAAAATCTCACGCTCGAGGAGACTGCCCTTGAGGCTTTATAGGTGTCATCCCTTACTGAGTCCGAGAGAAACGAAATTTATTCTTCTAATATAGTACGCCATTTCTCCACTCACAGCTCGGAACGCACCGTTTAGTCGAACAGCTACTATCATTTCGTCCAAGCCTTCCCAGCCCAAAAATTCCATCGTTTTCGTAACACTACTATTTTCGATAATAACAAAGAAGTCTTTCTCTGTGGTGTAGTGGTTAGTGTGATTAGCTGCCATCCCCGGAAGCCAGGGTTTGATTTCCGGCGCTGCCATGAAAATTTGAAATGTCGTACGAGGGGTGGAAATGGGTCCACTCAGCCTCGGGAGGTCAGTTGAGTAGAGGGAATTCGATTCCCACCTCAGCTATCCTCCAGGTGGTTCTGCAAGTTTTGCCACTTTTCCTCCAGCCTAATGCTGCGATAGTACCAAACTTAAGGCCAGGGCCGCTTCCTTCCCTCTTCGTTGTCTATCCCTTGCAATCTTCCCGTGCCCCAGAAGGCCCGTGTTCATGATATGAGGTGAGGCCATCTTGGCGAGAAATTGGTCCTCCTCCCTAGTTTTATCCCCGACCCAGAGTCTGAAGTTCCAGGAAACTGCGCTTGAGGCGGTAGAGGCCCGATGGTAAAACCGGCTCTGGAGGTTAAACAGATAAAGAACAAGAATAAGCTGTACGTCGCACCGACACATATAGGTGTTATGGGGATGACGGGATAGGAAAGGCAGCATTTGCTTGGTGTGAAAATGGCAAACCACGGAAAACCATCTTCAAGGCTGCCGGCAATGTGGTTCGAACCCACTATCTGCCGGGTGGAAGCTCACAGCTGCTCGCTGCTGACTGCACGGCCAACTCGCCTGGTGAAACGGCCCTTTAGGCGGTAGAAGTGGGATCCCTTCCTGAGTCCGAGGTAAAAACCAACCCTGGAGAGTAAGTGGATTAAAAAAGAAGAAGGAAGGAAAAATTCCTACTTGACCAAATTTTCAGTTTTCACATTATGTCCAATGGAATAAAACTCACGCAGTCGGTAGGACTCGAACCTACGCTCCCAGAGAGAATCTGATTTCTAGTCAGACGCCTTAACCACTCGGCCACGACTGCACGCGCTTCTTGTTTCCCAAGTAAATTGTCTCGGTCTCTTTATGTACGGAGAAATATCGCTCATTGGCTAACGAATACGCCCTGTAATAATTTTGTCACTCTAACTCAGTTGCGAGTGGTAAGAGGGCTTGGAAGTGTTCTCACTCAGCCTCGGGAGATCAACGGAGTAGAGGGGTTTTCGATTCCCATCTCACTTGTCCGCCATCCTCGGAGTGGTTTTCTGTGGTTTCACACTTCTCCTCCAGATAAATGCGGTCGATTGCTTCCCTCTTCCTTGGGTATCTTTCTCGTCTTCTCATCCACCCACAAAGCCTCTGTTGAGCATAGTAGGTGAGGCCGCCTGAGCGAGGTACCGATCCACATTCCGAGTTGTGTTTTTTGCTTGTTTTTATGTTAAGGATAATAAAAAATTTCAATTCATGGCGGAATTGCGTTTAGCAAAATCAAACCTGTCCTCTTTTCCATGGTTTACCCTGTTTGTCCACTTCTCCTCCTGGCAAATGCCGGGTGGATAACTAACGTAAGGCCACGTCTGCTTCGGTCTCTATTCCTGGTATATTCGTTGCTATCCCCCAACAACCATCCTGTTCAGCATATTAAGTGTTGCCACCTGATCGAGGCACTTGTCATCCTCCCAAACTATATACCACCGACCCAAAAACTCACGCTCGAGGAGACTGCCCTTGAGGCTTTATAGGTGTCATCCCTTACTGAGTCCGAGAGAAACGAAATTTATTCTTCTAATATAGTACGCCATTTCTCCACTCACAGCTCGGAACGCACCGTTTAGTCGAACAGCTACTCTCATTTCGTCCAAGCCTTCCCAGCCCAAAAATTCCATCGTTTTCGTAACACTACTATTTTCGATAAAAACAAAGAAGTTTTTCTCTGTGGTGTAGTGGTTAGTGTGATTAGCTGCCATCCCCGGAAGCCAGGGTTTGATTTCCGGCGCTGCCATGAAAATTTGAAATGTCGTACGATGGGTGGAAATGGGTCCACTCAGCCTCGGGAGGTCAGTTGAGTAGAGGGAATTCGATTCCCACCTCAGCTATCCTCCAGGTGGTTCTGCAAGTTTTGCCACTTTCCCTCCAGGTTAAAGCCGCGATAGTACCAAACTTAAGGCCACGGCCGCTTCCTTCCCCCTTCGTTGTCTATCCCTTGCAATCTTCCCGTCCGGCAGAAGGCCCGCGTTCATTATATTAGGTGAGGCCACCTAGGCGAGAAATTGGTCCCCCTCCCCAGTTTTATCCCCGACCCAGTGTCTGAAGTTCCAGGAAACCGCGCTTGAGGCGGTAGAGGCCCGAGGGTAAAAACGGCTCTGGAGGTTAAAAATATAAAGAAGAAGAATAAGCTGTACGTCGCACCGACACATATAGGTGTTATGGGATGACGGGATAGGAGAGGCAGCATTTGCTTGGTGTGAAAATGGCAACCACGGAAAACCATCTTCAAGGCTGCCGGAGGGAATCTGATTTCTAGTCAGACGCCTTAACAATTCGGCCACGACTGCACGCGCTTCTTGTTTTCCAAGTAAATTGTCTCGGTCTCTTTAAGTAAGGAGAAATATCGCTCATTGGCTAACGAATACGCCCTGTAATAATTTTGTCACTCTAACTCAGTTGCGAGTGGTACGAGGGCTTGGAAGGTTCTCACTCAGCCTCGGGAGATCAACTGAGTAGAGGGGTTTTCGATTCCCATCTCACTTGTCCGCAATCCTCGGAGTGGTTTTCTGTGGTTTCCCACTTCTCCTCCAGCCAAATGCGGTCGATTGGTTCCCTCTTCCTTGGGTATCCTTTCTCGTCTTCTCATCCCCCCACAAAGCCTCTGTTGAGCATAGTAGGTGAGGCCGCCTGAGCGAGGTACCGATCCACATTCCGAGTTGTGTTTTTTGCTTGTTTTTATGTTAAGGATAATAAAAAATTTCAATTCATGGCGGAAATGCGTTTAGCAAAATCAAACCTGTCCTCCTTTCCATGGTTTACCCTGTTTGTCCACTTCTCCTCCTGGCAAATGCCGGGTGGTTAACTAACGTAAGGCCACGGCTGCTTCGGTCTCTATTCCTGGAATATACGTTGCTATACCCCAACAACCATCCTGTTCAGCATATTAAAGTGTTGCCACCTGATCGAGGCACTTGTCATCCTCCCAAACTATATACCACCGACCCAAAAACTCACGCTAGAGGAGACTGCCCTTGAGCTTTATAGGTGTCATCCCTTACTGAGTCCGAGAGAAACGAAATTTATTCTTCTAATATAGTACCCCACTTCTCCACTCACAGTTCGGAACGCACCGTTTAGTCGAACAGCTCCTCTCATTTCGTCCAAGCCTTCCGAGCCCAAAAATTCCAACGTTTTCGTAACACTACTTTTTTCGATAAAAACAAAGAAGTCCGTCTCTGTGGTGTAGTGGTTAGTGTGATTAGCTGCCATCCCAGGAAGCCCGGGTTAGATTTCCGGAGCAGCCATGAAAATTTGAAATGTTGTACTAGGGGTGGCAATGGGTCCACACAGCCTCTGGAGGTCAGTTGAGTAGAGGGGATTCGATTCTCACCTCAGCTATCCTCCAGGTGGTTCTGCAAGTTTTGCCACTTTTCCTCCAGCCTAATGCTGCGATAGTACCAAACTTAAGGCCAGGGCCGCTTCCTTCCCTCTACGTTGTCTATCCCTTGCAATCTTCCCGTCCCCCAGAAGGCCCGTTTTCATGATATCAGGTGAGGTCACCTTGGCGAGAAATTGGTTCTCCTCCCCAGTTTTATCCCCGACACAGAGTCTGAAGTTCCAGGAAACTGCGCTTGAGGCGGTAGAGGCCCGAGGGTAAAACCGGCTCTGGAGGTTAAACAGATAAAGAAGAAGAATAAGCTGTACGTCGCACCGACACATATAGGTGTTATGGGGATGAGGGGATAGGAAAGGCTGCATTTGCTTGGTGTGAAAATGGCAAACCACGGAAAACCATCTTCAAGGCTGCCGGCAATGTGGTTCGAACCCACTATCTGCCGGATGGAAGCTCACAGCTGCTCGCTGCTGACTGCACGGCCAACTCGCCTGGTGACACGGCCCTTTAGGCGGTAGAAGTGGGTTCCCTTCCTGAGTCCGAGGTAAAAACCAACCCTGGAGTGTAAGTGGATTAAAAAAGGAAGAGGGAAGGAAAAATTCCTACTTGACCAAATTTTCAGTTTTCGCATTACAGTATGTCCAATTGAATAAAACTCACGCAGTCGGTAGGACTCGAACCTACGCTCCCAGACGGAATCTGATTTCTAGTCAGACGCCTTAACCACTCGGCCACGACTGCACGCGCTTCTTGTTTCCCACGTAAATTGTCTCGTTCTCTTTAAGTAAGGAAAAATATCGCTCATTGGCTAACGAAAACGCCCTGTAATAATTTTGTTACTCTAACTCAGTTGCGAGTGGTAAGAGGGCTTGGAAGGGTTCTCACTCAGCCTGGTGAGATCAACGGAGTAGAGGTTTTTTCGATTCCCATCTCACTTGTCCGCCATCCTCGGAGTGGTTTTCTGTGGTTTCCCAATTCTCCTCCAGCCAAATGCGGTCGATTGCTTCCCTCTTCCTTGGTTATCCTTTCTCGTCTTCTCATCCCCCCACAAAGCCTCTGTTGAGCATAGTAGGTGAGGCCGCCTGAGCGAGGTACCGATCCACATTCCGAGTTGTGTTTTTTGCTTGTTTTTATGTTAAGGATAATAAAAAATTTCAATTCATGGCGGAAATGCGTTTAGCAAAATCAAACCTGTCCTCCTTTCCATGGTTTACCCTGTTTGTCCACTTCTCCTCCTGGCAAATGCCGGGTGGTTAACTAACGTAAGGCCACGTCTGCTTCGGTCTCTATTCCTGGTATATTCGTTGCTATCCCCCAACAACCATCCTGTTCAGCATATTAAGTGTTGCCACCTGATCGAGGCACTTGTCATCCTCCCAAACTATATACCACCGACCCAAAAACTCACACTCGAGGAGACTGCCCTTGAGGCTTTATGGGTGTCATCCCTTACTGAGTCCGAGAGAAACGAAATTTATTCTTCTAATATAGTACGCCATTTCTCCACTCACAGCTCGGAACGCACCGTTTAGTCGAACAGCTACTCTCATTTCGTCCAAGCCTTCCCAGCCCAAAAATTCCATCGTTTTCGTAACACTACAATTTTCGATAATATCAAAGAAGTCTTTCTCAGTGGTGTAGTGGTTAGTGTGATTAGCTGCCATCCCCGGAAGCCAGGGTTTGATTTCCGGCGCTGCCATGAAAATTTGAAATGTCGTACGAGGGGTGGAAATGGGTCCACTCAGCCTCGGGAGGTCAGTTGCGTAGAGGGTATTCGATTCCCACCTCAGCTATCCTCCAGGTGGTTCTGCAAGTTTTGCCACTTTTCCTCCAGGCTAAAGCCGCGATAGTACCAAACATATGGCCACGGCCTCTTCCTTCCCCCTTCGTTGTCTATCCCTTGCAATCTTCCCGTCCCCCAGAAGGCCCGCGTTCATGATATTAGGTGGGGCCACCTAGGCGAGAAATTGGTCCTCCTCCCCAGTTTTATCCCCGACCCAGTGTCTGAAGTTCCAGGAAACTGCGCTTGAGGCGGTAGAGGCCCGAGGGTAAAACCGGCTCTGGAGGTTAAAAACATAAAGAAGAAGAATAAGCTGTACGTCGCACCGACACATATAGGTGTTATGGGGATGACGGGATAGGAGAGGCAGCATTTGCTTGGTGTGAAAATGGCAAACCACGGAAAACCATCTTCAAGGCTGCCGGCAATTTGGTTCGAACCCGCTATCTGCCGGATGGAAGCTCACAGCTGCTCGCTGCTGACTGCACGGCCAACTCGCCTGGTGACACGGCCCTTTAGGCGGTAGAAGTGGGATCCCTTCCTGAGTCCGAGGTAAAAAGCAACCCTGGAGTGTAAGTGGATTAAAAAAGGAAGAGGGAAGGAAAAATTCCTACTTGACCAAGTTTCCAGTTTTCGCATTATGTCCAATTGAATAAAACTCACGCAGTCGATAGGACTCGAACCTACGCTCCCAGAGGTAATCTGATTTCTAGTCAGACGCCTTAACCACTCGGCCACGACTGCACGCGCTTCTTGTTTCCCAAGTAAATTGTCTCGGTCTCCTTAAGTAAGGAAAAATATCGCTCATTGGCTAACGAATACGCCCTGTAATAATTTTGTTACTCTAACTCAGTTGCGAGTGGTAAGAGGGCTTGGAAGGGTTCTCACTCAGCCTCGGGAGATCAACGGAGTAGAGGGGTTTTCGATTCCCATCTCACTTGTCCGCCATCCTCGGAGTGGTTTTCTGTGGTTTCACACTTCTCCTCCAGCCAAATGCGGTCGATTGCTTCCCTCTTCCTTGGGTATCCTTTCTCGTCTTCTCATCCCCCCACAAAGCCTCTGTTGAGCATAGTAGGTGAGGCCGCCTGAGCGAGGTACCGATCCACATTCCGAGTTGCGTTTTTTGCTTGTTTTTATGTTAACTATAATAAAAAATTTCAATTCATGGCGGAATTGCGTTTAGCAAAATCAAACCTGTCCTCCTTTCCATGGTTTACCCTGTTTGTCCACTTCTCCTCCTGGCAAATGCCGGGTGGTTAACTGACGTAAGGCCACGTCTGCTTCGGTCTCTATTCCTGGTATATTCGTTGCTATCCCCCAACAACCATCCTGTTCAGCATATTAAGTGTTGCCACCTGATCGAGGCACTTGTCATCCTCCCAAACTATATACCACCGACCCAAAAACTCACGCTCGAGGAGACTGCCCTTGAGGCTTTATAGGTGTCATCCCTTACTGAGTCCGAGAGAAACGAAATTTATTCTTCTAATATAGTACGCCATTTCTCCACTCACAGCTCGGAACGCACCGTTTAGTCGAACAGCTACTCTCATTTCGTCCAAGCCTTCCCAGCCCAAAAATTCCATCGTTTTCGTAACACTACTATTTTCGATAATAACAAAGAAGTCTTTCTCTGTGGTGTAGTGGTTAGTGTGATTAGCTGCCATCCCCGGAAGCCAGGGTTTGATTTCCGGCGCTGCCATGAAAATTTGAGATGTCGTACGAGGGGTGGAAATGGGTCCACTCAGCCTCGGGAGGTCAGTTGAGTAGAGGGAATTCGATTCCCACCTCAGCTATCCTCCAGGTGGTTCTGCAAGTTTTGCCACTTTTCCTGCAGGTTAAAGCCGCGATAGTACCAAACTTAAGGCCACGGCCGCTTCCTTCCCCCTTCGTTGTCTATCCCTTGCAATCTTCCCGTCCCCCAGAAGGCCCGCGTTCATGATATTAGGTGAGGCCACCTAGGCGAGAAATTGGTCCTCCTCCCCAGTTTTATCCCCGACCCAGTGTCTGAAGTTCCAGGAAACTGCGCTTGAGGCGGTAGAGGCCCGAGGGTAAAACCGGCTCTGGAGGTTAAAAATATAAAGAAGAAGAATAAGCTGTACGTCGCACCGACACATATAGGTGTTATGGGATGACGGGATAGGAGAGGCAGCTTTTGCTTGGTGTGAAAATGGCAAACCACGGAAAACCATCTTCAAGGCTGCCGGCAATGTGGTTCGAACCCACTGTCTGCCGGATGGAAGCTCACAGCTGCTCGCTGCTAACTGCACGGCCAACTCGCCTGGTGACAAGGCCCTTTAGGCCGTAGAAGTGGGATCCCTTCGTGACTCCGAGGTAAAAACCAACACTGGAGGGTAAGTGGATTAAAAAGGAAGAAAGAAGGAAAAATTCCTACTTGACGAAATCTTCAGTTTTCACATTATGTACAATTGAATAAAACTCACGCAGTCGGTAGGACTCGAACCTACGCTCCCAGAGGGAATTTGATTTCTAGTCAGACGCCTTAACCACTCGGCCACGACTGCACGCGCTTTTTGTGTTCCAAGTAAATTGTCTCGGTCTCTTTAAGTAAGGAAAAATATCGCTCATTGGCTAACGAATACGCCCTGTAATAATTTTGTTACTCTAACTCAGTTGCGAGTGGTAAGAGGGCTTGGAAGGGTTCTCACTCAGCCTCGGGAGATCAACGGAGTAGAGGGGTTTTCGATTCCCATCTCATTTGTCCGCCATCCTCGGAGTGGTTTTCTGTGGTTTCACACTTCTCCTCCAGCCAAATGCGGTCGATTGCTTCCCTCTTCCTTGGGTATCCTTTCTCGTCTTCTCATCCCCCCAAAAGGCCTCTGTTGAGCATAGTAGGTGAGGCCGCCTGGGCGAGGTACCGATCCACATTCCGAGTTGCGTTTTTTGCTAGTTTTTATGTTAAGGATAATAAAAAATTTCAATTCATGGCGGAATTGCTTTCAGCAAAATGAAACGTGTTCTCCTTTCCGTGGTTTACCCTGTTTTTCCACTTCTCCTCCGGCAAATGTCGGGTTGTTAACTAACGTAAGGCCACGGCTGCTTCGGTCTCTATTCCTGGTATATTCGTTGCTATCCCCCAACAACCATCCTGTTCAGCATATTAAGTGTTGCCACCTGATCGCGGTATTTGTCCTCCTCCCAAACTATATACCACCGACCCAAAATCTCACGCTCGAGGAGACTGCCTTGAGGCTTTATAGGTGGCATAAATTACTGAGGTCCGCCTCTGTGGTGTAGTGGTTAGCGTGATTAGCTGCCACCCCAGGAGGTCCGGGTTCGATTCCCGGCTCTGCCACGAAATTTGAAAAGTGGTACGAGGGCTGGAACTGGGTCCACTCAGCCTCGGGAGGTCAACTGAGTAGAGGTGGGTTCGATTCCCACCTCAGCCATCCTGGAAGTGGTTTTCCGTGGTTTCCCACTTCTCCTCCAGGCGAATGCCGGGATGGTACCTAACTTAACGCCACGGCCGTTTCCTTCCCTCCTCCTTGCCTATCCCTTCCAATCTTTCCATCCCTCCACAAGGCCCCTGTTCAACATAGCAGGTGAGGCCGCCTGGGCGAGGTACTGGTCATTCTCCCAGTTGTATCCCCTACCAAGGGTCTGAAGCTCCGGGACACTGCCCTTGAGGCGGTAGAGGTGGAATCCCTCGCTGAGTCCGAGGGAAAAGCCGAACCTAGAGGGTAAACAGATGATGATGATGAGTCCGAGAGAAACGAAATTTATTCGTCTAATATAGTGCGCTATTTCTCCACTCACAGCACGGAACGCACCGTTTAGTCGAACAGCTCCTCTCATTTCGTCCAAGCCTTCCGAGCCCAAAAATTCCAACGTTTTCGTAACACTACGTTTTTCGATAACTACAAATAAGTCCGTCTCTGTGGTGTAGTGGTTAGTGTGATTAGCTGCCATCCCAGGAAGCCCGGGTTAGATTTCCGGCGCTGCCATGAAAATTTGAAATGTTGTACTAGGGGTGGCAATGGGTCCACACAGCCTCGGGAGGTCAGTTGAGTAGAGGGAATTCGATTCCCACCTCAGCTATCCTCCAGGTGGTTCTGCAAGTTTTGCCACTTTTCCTCCAGGCTAATGCCGCGATAGTACCAAACTTAAGGCCAGGGCCGCTTCCTTCCATCTTCGTTGTCTATCCCTTTCAATCTTCCCGTCCCCCAGAAGGCCCGTGTTCATGATATCAGGTGAGGCTACCTTGGCGAGAAATTGGTCCTCCTCCCCAGTTTTATCCCCGACCCAGAGTCTGAAGTTCCAGGAAACTGCGCTTGAGGCGGTAGAGGCCCGAGGGTAAAACCGGCTCTGGTGGTTAAACAGATAAAGAAGAAGAATAAGCTGTACGTCGCACCGACACATATAGGTGTTATGGGGATGAGGGGATAGGAAAGGCAGCATTTGCTTGGTGTGAAAATGGCAAACCACGGAAAACCATCTTCAAGGCTGCCGGCAATGTGGTTCGAACCCACTGTCTGCCGGATGGAAGCTCACAGCTGCTCGCTGCTGACTGCACGGCCAACTCGCCTGGTGACACGGCCCTTTAGGCCGTAGAAGTGGGATCCCTTCGTGACTCCGAGGTAAAAACCAACCCTGGAGGGTAAGTGGATTAAAAAGGAAGAAAGAATAAAAAATTCCTACTTGACGAAATTTTCAGTTTCCACATTGTGTCCTATTGAATAAAACTCACGCAGTCGGTAGGACTCGAACCTACGCTCCCAGAGGGAATCTGATTTCTAGTCAGACACCTTACCACTCGGCCACGACTGCACGTGCCTCGTGTTTCCCAAGTAAATTGTCTCGGTCTGTTTACGTAAGGAAAAATGTCACGCATTGGCTACCGAATACGCCGTGTAATAATTTTGTTACTCCTACTCAGTTGAGGGTGGTACGAGGGCTTGGAATGGGTCTCACTCAGCCTCGGAGATCAACTGGGTAGAGGGATTTTCGATTCCCATCTCACTTGTCCGCCATCCCTGGATTGGTTTTCTGTGGTTTCCCACTTCTCCTAACGCCGAATGCGGCCGATTCCTTCCCTCTTCCTTGGGTATCCTTTCCCGTCTTCTCATCCCCCCACAAGGCTTCTGTTGAGGATAGCAGGTGTGGCCGCCTGGGCGAGAAATTGGTCCTCCTCCCCAGTTTTATCCCCGACCCAGAGTCTGAAGTTCCAGGAAACTGCGCTTGAGGCGGTAGAGGCCCGAGGGTAAAACCGGCTCTGGAGGTTAAAAATATAAAGAAGAAGAATAAGCTGTATGTCGCACCGACGCATATAGGTGTTATGGGATGACGGGATAGGAGAGGAAGCATTTGCTTGTTGTGAAAATGGCAAACCACATAAAACCATCTTCAAGGCTGCCGGCAATGTGGTTCGAACCCACTGTCTGCCGGATGGAAGCTCACAGCTGCTCGCTGCTGACTGCACGGCCAACTCGCCTGGTGACACGGCCCTTTAGGCCGTAGAAGTGGGATCCCTTCGTGACTCCGAGGTAAAAACCAACCCTGGAGTGTAAGTGGATTAAAAAGGAAGAAAGAAGGAAAAATTCCTACTTGATGAAATTTTCAGTTTTCACATTATGTCCTATTGAATAAAACTCACGCAGTCGGTAGGATTCGAACCTACGCTCCCAGAGGGAATCTGATTTCTAGTCAAACGCCTTATCCACTCGGGCAAGACTGCACGTGCCTCGCGTTTCCCAAGTAAATTTTCTCGGTCTCTATACGTAAGGAATGTCGCGCATTGGCTACCGAATACGCCGTGTAATAATTTTGTTACTCCTACTCAGTTGCGAGTGGTACGAGGGCTTGGAATGGGTCTCACTCAGCCTCGGGAGATCAACTGAGTAGAGGGGTTTTCGATTCCCATCTCACTTGTCCGCCATCCCCGGAGTGGTTTTCTGTGGATTCTCACTTCTCCTCCAGCCGAATGCGGCCGATTCCTTCCCTCTTCTTTGGGTATCCTTTCCCGTCTTCTCATCCCCCCACAAGGCCTCTGTTGAGCATAGCAGGTGTGGCCGCCTGGGCGAGGTACCGATCCACATTCCGAGTTGTGTTTTTTGCTTGTTTTTATGTTAAGTGTACCTTGGAGGGACTTTTCGAGGGGGGGAGGTCTGTACCGGGCGGTACACCTCCACGCCGCTAATTCAAACTTTGCGCCAGTTGAAACTCCCCTACTGGAGGAAGTCTGAACTTTATCTAAGGTGTTAATTTTCAGGTTTCTCAGAAGATGTCACTACTTGGAAATTTTGGAGTTTCGGAACTGGGTCGTTTTCGATGTATTTTTGTTTTACCTGTAGTAAGAAGTGTGAACATTCTCTTCTAGAGGACACTACTGAAGATCTACAATGGTGCACCCTAGTGCGAAGTGTAAGAACTGTTTTTTTTTGGAGAAATTTTTATTTCAAAAGTTTGTGTCTTGTTAAATTTCCTTCTGTTATTATTTAAGTTGGCTGTATAACCCTTTCTTTCCCCTTGTTTTGAATTTAGCCAATCCCGAATTTCTTTAATTAATTTATAACCAATCGGGTGTATCTTCCCCAAAGGGGATATATTGCTTAACCCTAGCCAATAAAGTTTTTGTGGGAGGGTGTTCTCATTCCTCAAACGCCTCGAACTTTCCGCGAGAGTATATAAACTGCTGATTTTAGGGTCTCCGGGCCACTTCAGTACCATCTTTCAGTGTGTAAAGTACATAGCAGGGGGCGGGAAGCGCCTCCTTCTTCGGGCAACAGTTCAACAACCAGGTAATGGCCGTTTAATAACTTCTTTTCTTGCTAGCTCAGCAGTTTAACTCTCGGGGCGGGTCCGAAGCGTTTCCACCATGTAACTTTTCCCTAAAATGTAACGACTCTTAGCATCTATTCTCTTTTAAAGTTACATATTGGGATAGAGAGTGCTTAACCCTCTCGAGCTCCCACTCATATTGTTTTGAGGTGAACTTATTTCTCACAACCGATTCTTCCTTAATGTAATGTAAATTGTTCTTTTCTAAAGTCACCTCTGTAGTATGGGATTAGCCCTTGCATTAGCGGCCTAGAGCCAGATTAGGTTTTAAACAAAATGTACACTGACTGACAGAGCAAATGCAACACCAAGAAGGAGTGGTTCGAAAGGGATGAACGTTGGGGAAAAAACAGAGACGGCACGGACGAATAATTGATGTTTATTTCAAACCGATATGCAGGTTACACAATGCGCATGGCATCGACTCAGTAGGATGTAGGACCACCGCGAGCGGCGATGCGCGCAGAAACACGTCGAGGTACAGAGTCAATAAGAGTGCGGATGGTGTCCTGAGGGATGGTTCTCCATTCTCTGTCAACCATTTGCCACAGTTGGTCGTCCGTACGAGGCTGGGGCAGAGTTTGCAAACGGCGTCCAATGAGATCCCACACGTGTTCGATTGGTGAGAGATCCGGAGAGTACGCTGGCCACGGAAGCATCTGTACACCTCGTAGAGGCTGTTGGGAGATGCGAGCAGTGTGTGGGCGGGCATTATCCTGCTGAAACAGAGCATTGGGCAGCCCCTGAAGGTGCGGGAGTGCCACCGGCCGCAGCACATTCTGCACGTAGCGGTGGGCATTTAACGTGCCTTGAATACGCACTAGAGGTGACGTGGAATCATACGCAATAGCGCCCCAAACCATGATGCCGCGTTGTCTAGCGGTAGGGCGCTCCACAGTTACTGCCGGATTTGACCTTTCTCCACGCCGACGTCACACTCGTCTGCGGTGACTATCACTGACAGAACAGAAGCGTGACTCATCGGAGAACACGACGTTCCGCCATTCCCTCATCCAAGTCACTCTAGCCCGGCACCATGCCAGGCGTGCACGTCTATGCTGTGGAGTCAATGGTAGTCTTCTGAGCGGACGCCGGGAGTGCAGGCCTCCTTCAACCAATCGACGGGAAATTGTTCTGGTCGATATTGGAACAGCCAGGGTGTCTTGCACATGCTGAAGAATGGCGGTTGACGTGGCGTGTGGGGCTGCCACCGCTTGGCGGCGGATGGGCCGATCCTCGCGTACTGACGTCACTCGGGCTGCGCCTGGACCCCTCGCACGTGCCACATGTCCCTGCGCCAACCATCTTCGCCACAGGCGCTGCACCGTGGACACATCCCTATGGGTATCGGCTGCGATTTGACGAAGCGACCAACCTGCCCTTCTCAGCCCGATCACCATACCCCTCGTAAAGTCGTCTGTCTGCTGGAAATGCCTCCGTTGACGGCGGCCTGGCATTCTTAGCTATACACGTGTCCTGTGGCACACGACAACACGTTCTACAATGACTGTCGGCTGATAAATCACGGTACGAAGTGGGCCATTCGCCAACGCCGTGTCCCATTTATCGTTTGCTACGTGCGCAGCACAGCGGCGCATTTCACATCATGAGCATACCTCAGTGACGTCAGTCTACCCTGCAATTGGCATAAAGTTCTGACCACTCCTTCTTGGTGTTGCATTTGCTCTGTCAGTCAGTGTATTAGGAGTGCAGATCGCCTCCTCTCAAATTGGTATTTTAGAGGCCATGTAATTAACCTTTTCTTACTTAATAGGCCTCAGTAGGTTGGGTATTTTACCCCTGTGTTTATGTCCTTAGAGGACAACTTGAAGGTGGAGTTTGGTGTGACCTTTTATAGGCTTGAATTTTGAGAGCGAGTGGCTCTTTCTTGAAAATTGAGTGTTGTATGCCTCGAGGAGGCTTTTCTGTGTAATTTAGAGCAAGTGCTCCTGGGCATGAATGGGTTTTTCTGCCCCTCTGTTAAATCTTGTTTTGGGGTAAAGTTGGGCTAGTTGCCCAAGAATTGCGAGTTCGGGGCTCGAAGCCCAAATCCTGTAAATACTGTAATTGTACTTTTGTTGCCTTGCTACTCCGTACCTGCCATTCGTGTTATTTCTGAATTTTGGAAAGAAAATATAACCTTGTTAAATTTTAAATTAACTTTAATTTCGTAGCCTGAGACCTGTTCACCCCCGCACCTTCTTTCACCTCTGCTAATCCACCAAACCACGGTAACAAGTGGTAGCAGAGCGTGGTTGAATGGGTCTCAATTTAGCCCCTTTTGACGGCTAAAAATTGCTTTGATTCGAACTCTAACAATTTTCTCAGTTCCTGGAATTTTTATATTTTCCTTTCTCAAAATTGTTCTGTCATCATGCCCGGCCCTCGCGATGTTCTCCATCTTAACTATTTGCGCAAGGAGGAGTTGATCTATGAATTGACTATTAGAAATGTGCAATCTGGAGGCACGGTTGCGGTAGACACAAATAAGTTTAGAGAGTCCCTTGATTTGCCCATTTCCATCCCCACTTTGGGAGAGAAAGAAATTGACGACTCTCTTTCCACGATCACTGATAATACTACTGATCTAGCATCTGTAGTTAGTTTTTTTGAAGAAAATGATCCTTCGCCTAATCAAATTAAGCGTGTGCAAGCCAGGCTATTTCATTTTTCAAACAGAGTTAACGATCTGTTGTCTCTGAAGTTGAATGACGTTCAGAGGAAGGAAGCTAGTATGGTTCTCGGAAATCTTTCTGAATTGTCCAGTAAAGTTACCCAAATGTTAACTGGGGAAGTTCCTCCCAAAACTGATCAACCCGTCACGGTGAATGTAGGTAGCGAGGAAGAGCCTCCTAAGGGAGATGTCAATAGGAAAACCGTTGCAGCCCAAACAACCTCTGCCCCATTGGACAACGAGTCTGAACGCCGTAACTCATTGAATAATGTACGTTCTGAATTAACGTCTTTGCCACTTAAAACATTACCTACTATGTCACCTGGGTTCAGTAGCTTGCCTCATCCATTAGCAATGTTGCTCAGAGGTATCTCTAAGTTTTCTGTTAATACCACCAGTGAAGTTATTTCTTTTTTAAGGTTTTTAGTTGAGTTCCAGGATCATGCCCTTGTTTTTTCTCTTTCTCCATGTCAGATTTTGCAAATCATCAATCCCTATACAATTGGTATTCTCTCAGACAAAATAGTAAGAGCCATTGCCGAGCAATCATCTATCGAGGATTTCCACGCCCACTTGAAAGCTAACTTCATCCCGGCTAGGGCAAGGTCCTCCCTTATTCAGAAGTAGTATTATCGTGTACAGAGCTTGGATGAAAACTTTGCAGACTTCATCCAAGATATTAAGTTCTATACTAGGGTGTTTGCTCTTCACTTTCCGGAGGATCAGATTGTACAAGCTATTGTGGGAGGTATCTCACCATCCTATAGGTCATACTTGTGTTTCGCGGCGTGCCCGCAAACCTTCTCCGAACTTGAAGCATTGGCAGTCTCAGCGGAAGGAGTTAGATACGCCGATTCCTTGCGTGTCGCGAGAGAACCCCCACCTTCTTTTGGTAATCCTCGGCCTCCACCTCGCCGACCAGTCACACCTCGTAAATGCTATGCTTGCGGGTCGCCAGACCATCTTCGGAACAAGTGCCCATTGATCAAATCTAGTAGGGCAAATAATGGAGCTGGCTCATCACAAGGCTGTTTTAAATGTGGGGCTTTCTCACATATCGCCAAGAATTGCCCAAATTCAAATAGCACCCCCTCCTGCTCAACTTCTAGTGCAACTTCCACCAATGCCAATAATATAAAGTGACTAGTGGCTTCGGCTGAGTCGACTAATCCATCTTCCCGAGGCTCAGCCCCTGGTAAACAGGTCGAAAATTCAGGGACAACTCAGTCTTCAAATTCATCTTTTGAATGCCCCAAAGAGTGTCTTAGGATTGCGGCGGATACCCCCGCACCTGTTCCTTTTCATAAGATTGAGTTAAATAATGAACCTGTAACAGCTCTATTAGATTCAGGCAGTGTGTGTTCGATTATTTCGGCTGAATGGTATTCAAAATTGAAATCTGTTTGTAAGCTTCCTGACTATTGTTTGTCTGCGATCCAATATGTTTCGGCTAATTCATCTCCATTAGAAATTCTAGGTTCTTTACATGTCAAAATTCGTATTTTTTAATTTACATGGAAAAATAAATTGTTTGTGGCTAAGCACTTGTCTTGCCCCATTATATTGGGAGCCGACTTCATTTCTCACTCTGGTCTTGTGCTCGATCTTCAGAGTAGGTCGTGCACTTTCAAATTTGCCTCTAATTGTAAAATCCCATTATTGAAATGTAATTCTGCATCATGTTCATCTATTTCGCCTACCCAGGATGAGACGTTGTTAGACCTTAGACATCTACCTGAGGAGCAGGCTGATAGTATTCGTAAGCTGTGTCAGTCGTTTCCAGAGGTGTTCTCGGATACTCTTGGTGTTACTGACCTTATCGAATACAAAATTGAGGTCACGGATTCGATTCCTGTCCGTTTTCCGCCATATAGGCTATCTCCACCTAAAATGAAGGCTCTGAAAGAAATCATCGATCAGATGTTGAAGGATGGTATTATTAGGCCCTCTAAGTTGGCGTATTCTTCACCTATTTTTCTAGTCCCGAAACCCCAAGGGGGCTTCAGGCCTCTCATTGATTATAGGGCTCTCAATCGGAAGGTGGTGTTACAATCTGTGCCCCTTCCGGACCTTCATTCTTGCTTTTCATGGTTTCGTAAGGCCAAGTTCTTTACTATCTTGGACCTGAATCAGGCCTACAATCAAATTCCCCCAGCGGAAGAGTCTAAACATCTTACAGCGTTTGCCACGGACTGGAATTTGTATGAATACAATCGCGTGCCTTTCGGGCTCCCCACTGGAGCAGCTGTACTCACTAGGCTGCTAGATAGGGTCTTCTCCGACATCAAATTTGAGTACTTGTATCACTACCTGGATGATGTCGTCGTATTTTCGGAGACCTTTGAAGAACATCTAGATCATCTGCGAGAAGTTCTTAATCGCCTTCGTAAGGCTGGGTTAACTGTGAAGTTGTCCAAGGTTGCCTTCGCTAAGCCCTCCACGTCATTCCTAGGGCATATTGTGTCACCTGATGGTGTTGCAGTCGATCATTCTAGAACACAGGCCATCCGTGATTTTAAACCCCCTAAGGACATCAAAGGTATCGCCAGGTTCATTGGTATGGTGAATTTCTTCAGGAAGTTTATTCCTAACTTCGCTAATAGAGCGGCGCCCTTGAACTTTCTTCGTAGGAAAGGCATCAAATTCGAGTGGGGACCTTCTCAACAAGCCGCTTTTGAAGATCTTAAATTAGCTCTCTGTAATGCCCCTGTCCTTGCTATGCCTGATTTCTCAAAGAAATTCATCGTCCAAACCGACGCGTCGTCATCGGCGGTAGCTGCAGTCCTTCTTCAAGAGACTGTACTAGGGAGGCGACCCATCGCCTATGCATCTAGGACTCTATCGGCTCAAGAAGCCAAGTATTCCATATATGAGCTCGAAGGTTTGGCAGTCTTATTTGCCTTAGAAAAGTTCCGTCTCTATCTGGAACATGTCAAATTCGACCTGGAGACAGATAATCAAGCCTTAAGCTGGGTCTTAGGTAGGCCGCGTCGTACTGGTCGTATAGCCCGTTGGGCCATCCGTATTTCTGCCTTCCAATTCGATGTCAGGCATATCAGAGGTACCGAAAATGTTGTTGCTGATGGACTCAGTCGTATGTTTTCCAACGACGTTGAGACCTATGAACCGGTCGATAGTTCATCTCCTCCAGAGTCCATGCTATCTGATGTTAATGCCATCTTAACAGATGTTCCCATGCTCTTTAGGGATATCGAGAAATACCAACGTGAAGATCCGACGCTGGCTCCGATAGTGGAAACCCTTTCTTCTGTGGAACATGTCGTCCCTTATGTTCTGAGGAATGGTGTTTTATGTTGCCCATCGAGGCATGATAAGATGATGAAGGTTGTCGTTCCAGCTGTTCTTGTACCTATGATCTTCAAGTACTATCATGGGACCCCATTAGGCGGGCATCCTGGTATCTTTAAAACTCGTGAAAAGATTCGTGAAAGATTCATCTGGAAGGGTATGGACGGTGAAATCCGTGAACTAGTAAAGGCTTGTAAATCCTGTTTGCTTAGTAAACCAACCATGTCCACCAAGGTAGACCTGTTGTCTTCTCATCAAGCGTTGCGCCCCATGGAACGCCTGTATATTGATTATGTAGGACCCTTCCCCCAGTCAAAGGGAAATACCAACAAGTTCATCCTTGTATGTGTAGATGGTTTTACAAGATTTTCCTGGTTATTTCCGACTAAGCTGGCTACCGCTCAGTCCACCATTACTTGTCTAAATTCTATCTTTGCTTCTTTTGGTCCGTGTCAATATATTGTGTCTGATAATGCTAAGGCTTTCACATCAAATCTTTTTCGTAAATTCTGTTTTGACCTGTCCATCTCTCATGTGACGACTTCTGCTTATTACCCTCAACCATCTTTGGATGAACGGGTTAATCGTAATCTCAGGTCCACGCTTATTGCCTATCATCATGAAGATCATTCCAGGTGGGACACGTCCCTGCATTGGTTAGCTTTGCTTTGAATTCGGCGGTTCATGAATCACATAAATTTACTCCAGCGTCTTTGATGTTCAAGTTTGTTCCCAACACGCCGCTCTCTAACCTCTGGTCTCTGAGTGACATTCTACCGGAGACAATAGACCCGGACAACATTAAAGATCTTTGGAAGAAGGCTAAAGCCAATCTTAAAGTGTCTCATGAAAAGGTTACGCAAAGATATGATCGTGAAAGGAGACCCACCAATTTGAAGGTAGGCGACCAAGTGATGGTCAAGAATTTTGTTTCCGCGGGCAAGCTTGCCCCCAGATTTCATGGGCCGTGTGTCATTCTCGATTTCCTTACGCCGGTTACGTTGTTATTAAGTAATCCAGCCACCGAGAGGATATTTAGGGTTCACCTGTCGCAGGTGAAACCTGTATAATTTCTGTGCTAACTTGCTTCATATAATCTTGAAAGGAATATGAAGGTTATTTTTTTTTTAGGTTTTCATTTTTAAGGCCTTCTGCCCCTTCTATAATATTTTGTTTTATATGTAAGCATTTTTGTAAAACCTTCCCCGAACCGTTAAACTGCCATCCTGTCGTTGCTACGGCCATTACCACGCTCCCGTCTCCTGCTCCACTACACACAGTGACTTGTACATGAAATGAATTTCTCCACGCCGCTGGCCCCTCAACCTCACCACAATGAATGTACCCTACTATCATTCTGGTCCAACAAAAATTCTGCCGTCGGGCTTTAATGTTTCAGTGCCCCCGCAGCCGCGCGGCGCCGTGCCGCGACTGGGATAGAGGAAGGGCCCCCTCTACTCCAGCGAGGTCGACATGTGCACGGCGAGCCGGAGCCCTCCTCCCGGCCAAGGCTGATGTGCGGCGCACAACCTGCTACTTGCCCGCAGCCTGTATATGTTCACCGCGGGCGCGGCGTGCTTCAACACCACTACTCCTCCCATAGTGCGGGCGAGCGGTATCTCAGGGTACTTGAGAGGTCCGAGCGGCCTCCTCTGAACTCAAGCAGCGGCGGCTGGTCTGGCCGTCAAACTGATCAACGTTTAAAGTACATATCCAGCTATATGGACATTCCAGTTCAACATTACTACCTATTTTTTTTTTTTTTTTTTTTTTTTTTGATTTTACTGCAATATCGGGTGGACTTAGAAAATTTTTCCTCAACTTTAAAAACTAAAATTTTTCTTCTGAATTCAACTTCTACAAACATAAAGACATTACTTCAACAGTTACTACAAGAATTTTGAAACTGGATCAAACCAAATTTAGTAAATTTTTATAAATGCTTCTGCAATTAATCTCCAAATCAACATCATAGCTTGGACCTTATGTTGAAATAAAAGTTTATGTTCTTCTGTTACCCCTTGGAGGGACTTTTCGAGGGGGGGAGTTCTGTACCGGGCGGTACACCTCCACGCCGCTAATTCAAACTTTGCGCCAGTTGAAACTCCCCTACTGGAGGAAGTCTGAACTTTATCTAAGGTGTTAATTTTCAAGTTTCTCAGAAGATGTCACTACTTGGAAATTTTGGAGTTTCTGAACTGGGTCGTTTTCGATGTATTTTTGTTTTACCTGTAGTAAGAAGTGTGAACATTCTCTTCTAGAGGACACTACTGAAGAACTACAATGGTGCACCCTAGTGCGAAGTGAAAGAACTGGTTTCTTTGGAGAAATTTGTATTTCAAAAGTTTGTGCCTTGTTAAATTTCCTTCTGTTATTGTTTAAGTTGGCTGTATAACCCTTTCTTTCCCCTTGTTTTGAATTTAGCCAATCCCGAATTTCTTTTTTTTTTTGCTAGGGGCTTTACGTCGCACCGACACAGATAGGTCTTATGGCGACGATGGGATAGGAAAGGCTTAGGAGTTGGAAGGAAGCGGCCGTGGCCTTAATTAAGCTACAGCCCCAGCATTTGCCTGGTGTGAAAATGGGAGACCACGGAAAACCATCTTCAGGGCTGCCGATAGTGGGATTCGAACCTACTATCTCCCGGATGCAAGCTCACAGCCGCGCGCCTCTACGCGCACGGCCAACTCGCCCGGTCCGAATTTCTTTAATTAATTTATAACCAATCAGGTGTATCTTCCCCAAAGGGGATATATTGCTTAACCCTAGCCAATAAAGTTTTTGTGGGAGGGTGTTCTCATTCCTCAAACGCCTCGAACTTTCCGCGAGAGTATATAAACTGCTGATTTTAGGGTCTCCGGGCCACTTCAGTACCATCTTTCAGTGTGTAAAGTACATAGCAGGGGGCGGGAAGCGCCTCCTTCTTCGGGCAGCAGTTCAACAACCAGGTAATGGCCGTTTAATAACTTCTTTTCTTGCTAGCTCAGCAGTTTAACTCTCGGGACGGGTCCGAAGCGTTTCCACCATGTAACTTTTCCCTAAAATGTAACGACTCTTAGCATCTATTCTCTTTTAAAGTTACATATTGGGATAGAGAGTGCTTAACCCTCTCGAGCTCCCACTCATATTGTTTTGAGGTGAACTTATTTCTCACAACCGATTCTTCCTTAATGTAATGTAAATTGTTCTTTTCTAAAGTCACCTCTGTAGTATGGGATTAGCCCTTGTATTAGCGGCCTAGAGCCAAATTAGGTTTTAAACAAAATGTATTAGGAGTGCAGATCGCCTCCTCTCAAATTGGTATTTTAGAGGCCATGTAATTAACCTTTTCTCACTTAATAGGCCTCAGTAGGTTGGGTATTTTACCCCTGTGTTTATGTCCTTAGAGGACAACTTGAAGGTGGAGTTTGGTGTGACTTTTATAGGCTTGAATTTTGAGAGCGAGTGGCTCTTTCTTGAAAATTGAGTGTTGTATGCCTCGAGGAGGCTTTTCTGTGTAATTTAGAGCAAGTGCTCCTGGGCATGAATGGGGTTTTCTGCCCCTCTGTTAAATCTTGTTTTGGGGTAAAGTTGGGCTAGTTGCCCAAGAATTGCGAGTTCGGGGCTCGAAATACTGTAATTGCACTTTTGTTGCCTTGCTACTCCGTACCTGCCATTCGTGATATTTCTGAATTTTGGAAAGAAAATATAACCTTGTTAAATTTTAAATTAACTTTAATTTCGTAGCCTGAGACCTCTTCACCCCCGCACCTTCTTTCACCTCTGCTAATCCACCAAACCACGGTAACATTAAGGATAATAAAAAAATTCAATTCATGGCGGAATTGCGTTTTGTAAAATCAAACCTGTCCTCCTTTCCGTGGTTTACCCTGTTTTTCCACTTCTCCTCCTGGCAAATGCCGGGTGGTTAACTCACGTAAGGCCACGGCTGCTTCGGTCTCTATTCCTGGTATATTCGTTGCTATCCCCCAACAACCATCCTGTTCAGCATATTAGGTGTTGCCACCTGATCGAGGTACTTGTCCTACTCCCAAACTATGTACCACCGACCCAAAATCTCACGCTCGAGGAGACTGCCCTTGAGGCTTTATAGGTGGCATCCCTTACTGAGTCCGAGAGAAACGAAATTTATTCTTCTAATATAGTACGCCATTTCTCCACTCACAGTCCGGAACGCACCGTTTAGTCGAACAGCTCCTCTCATTTCGTCCAAGCCTTCCGAGCCCAAAGTTTCCAACGTTTTCGTAACACTACTTTTTTCGATAATAACAAAGAAGTCCGTCTCTGTGGTGTAGTGGTTAGTGTGATTAGCTGCCATCCCCGGAAGCCGGGGTTTGATTTCCGGCGCTGCCATGAAAATTTGAAATGTGGTACGAGGGGTGGAAATGGGTCCACTCAGCCTCGGGAGGTCAGTTGAGTAGAGGGAATTCGATTCCCACCTCAGCTATCCTCCAGGTGGTTCTGCAAGTTTTGCCACTTTTCCTCCAGGCTAATGCCGCGATAGTACCAAACTTAAGGCCACGGCCGCTTCCTTCCCTGTTCGTTGCCTATCCCTTGCAATCTTCCCGTCCGCCAGAAGGCCCGTGTTCATGATATTAGGTGAGGCTACCTAGGCGAGAAATTGGTCCTCCTTCCCAGTTTTATCCCCGACCCAGAGTCTGAAGTTCCAGGAAACTGCGCTTGAGGCGGTAGAGGCCCGAGTGTAAAACCGGCTCTGGAGGTTAAAAATATAAAGAAGAAGAATAAGCTGTACGTCGCACCGACACATATAGGTGTTATGGAGAAGACGGGATAGGAAAGGCAGCATTTGCTTGGTGTGAAAATGGCAAACCACGGAAAACCATCTTCAAGGCTGCCGGCAATGTGGTTCGAACCCACTATCTGCCGGATGGAAGCTCACAGCTGCTCGCTGCTTACTGCACGGCCAACTCGCCTGGTGACACGGCCCTTTAGGCGGTAGAAGTGGGATCCCTTCCCGATACGAGGAAAAAACCAACCCTGGAGTGTAAGTGAATTAAAAAAGGAAGAGGGAAGAAAAAATTCCAACTTGATGAAATTTTCAGTTTTCCCATTATGTCCTATTGAATAAAACTCACGCAGTCGGTAGGACTCGAACATACGCTCCCACAGGGAATCTGATTTCTAGTCAGACGCCTTAACCACTCGGCCACGACTGCACGTGCCTCGCGTTTCCCAAGTAAATTGTCTCGGTCTCTATACGTAAGGAAAAGTATCGCTCATTGGCTAACGAATATGCCGTGTAATAATTTTGTTACTCTAACTCAGTTGCGAGTGGTACGAGGGCTTGGAATGGGTCTCACTCAGCTTCGGGAGATCAACTGAGTAGAGGGGTTTTCGATTCCCATCTCACTTGTCCGCCATCCCCGGAGTGGTTTTCTGTGGATTCCCACTTCTCCTCCAGCCGAATGCGGCCGATTCCTTCCCTCTTCCTTGGGTATCCTTTCCCGTCTTCTCATCCCCCCACAAGGCCTCTGTTGAGCATAGCAGGTGTGGCCGCCTGGGCGAGGTACCGATCCACATTCCGAGTTGTGTTTTTTGCTTGTTTTTATGTTAAAGTCCACCCCTGTGGTGTAGTGGTTAGCGTGATTAGCTGCCACCCCCGGAGGCCCGGGTTCGATTCCCGGCTCTGCCACGAAATTTGAAAAGTGGTACGAGGGCTGGAACGGGGTCCACTCAGCCTCGGGAGGTCAACTGAGTAGAGGTGGGTTCGATTCCCACCTCAGCCATCCTGGAAGTGGTTTTCCGTGGTTTCCCACTTCTCCTCCAGGCGAATGCTGGGATGGTACCTAACTTAAGGCCACGGCTGCTTCCTTCCCTCTTCCTTGCCTATCCCTTCCAATCTTCCCATCCCTCCACAAGGCCCCTGTTCAGCATAGCAGGTGAGGCCGCCTGGGCGAGGTACTGGTCATATTCCCCAGTTGTATCCCCGATCAAGAGTCTGAAGCTCCAGGACACTGCCCTTGAGGCGGTAGAGGTGGGATCCCTCGCTAAGTCCGAGGGAAAAACCGAACCTGGAGGGTAAACAAATGATGATGATGATTTATGTTAAAGATAATAAAAAAATTCAATTCATGGCGGAATTGCGTTTTGCAAAAACCAAACCTGTCCTCCTTTCCGTGGTTTACCCTGTTTTTCCACTTCTCTTCCTGGCAAATGCCGGGTGGTTAACTCACGTAAGGCCACGGCTGCTTCGGTCTCTATTCCTGGTATATTCGTTGCTATCCCCCAACAACCATTTTGTTCAGCATAGGGCCTACTCAAGCAGCAATTTTTCACAGTGTTATTCAGTTATTAGAGGGGCAACATGTTGTCAAGTTGGATGCTTGTAAAGTACTTGAGGATCTCAGGAAAAAGCTCAGACTGTGTGTTTGTACCCTCACTTGTTCAATCTAAACTACAGATCCTTGAAAATGATGGCTTAGTTAACGTTTCACATTTCAAGAAAAATGTTGAAACATTTTACTCCACTTGCTTGGAATACTTAGACCAGTGAACGTTTCATTTTTCTTAACTCAGTGTGTTAATCTGGGCAGATCTTAATTCTGTGTTCGAATGGAGTGATGTACAAAGGTCATTAGATTTTGTACTTAAGTACACTGGGAAGACATATGTGATGCAATGCTTTTTGATGAGATTGTTAATGTCAGGGAATATGTCAGTGGCGTATGCTGGGGTCAAGACGTGGGCCATCACTAGACTTAGGTTACCCCTTTTCGATGGTTGGTTTAGTGAAGTCAAGCCTTCAGCGTTTTGAGCTGCAGCCAATAGCCAACGGAGAAGCCTGCTCTGTTGTCAAGGCTGCTTCACAAGCTACTGCCCTGGCCTCTGCTACTGCCAATGTTCAACCCCTGATCAGTGGAGAAGGTAGCCTAAGGATTAGCATATTAAAGTCCGGCTTTGTGGCTAAATGGATAGAATGCTTGTCTTTGGTCCAATGGCCCCGGTTCAATTTTCAAAATCAACACCCTCATACTGTTAATTCCCCTGGCTTGGGGACTAGGTGTTTATGACATCTTCGCCATCGGTACTATTAAATAAAAATATTGAATTTTGCAGCGGTCGTACCCATCATTCACTGGTTAATTAGCTTCCACGGGAGATCAGTGGTGGTGTCCGGCCCATGATCACGGCTTCGATTCCAACCAACAAAAGAGAACACTAAACCTGAAAGACTGCATTTCATTTTAGGATATCTACCAATAAAAAGAAAACTATATTGCAGCCCTGCAGTGTCTTCCTACAAGGATGTAAAGTAAACGGGAGTGAAATACCAGCACTCTGTTATCCATATGATTAAGTCAGAAGTATGAGGTGAGGAAGTATATGCGATGAGTAACGCATGGTCGATAGCAGTGGCGATCTGATGAACCGAAGCGTTGCACACCTCTTCTCCCCGGTCACCGCTCCTATGTTATATACAGCAGCAAGCCATGACGGGTAAGTCGAGGAGAGAAGGACGGGAGTCTGGGCTGCAATATCAGTTCCCGATGCCTTGCTCTCAAATACGTGCAACGTTTTTTCTCACCGCTTTGAAGTTTTTTAAATGGAGCAATGTGTCAGATGCTTATATTATAATTACATTCTCAATTGAGGTTTGGGCTTCACTGATAGCCTTGGTAGCCCTTAGTATACGCCACTGGTCACAGTTACTAAAGTACAGGAAAGGAATTCGGCTCGTACACCAACTCATTTGAGGTGGGTGGAAATATTCACTAATTTTGAAGATTCACACCAGGCAAATGCTGGGGCTGTCTCTTAATTAAGGCCACGGCCGCTTCCTTCCAACTCCTAGGCCTTTCCTATCCCATCGTCGCCATAAGACATATCTGTGTCGGTGCGACGTAAAGCAACTAGCAAAAAATTTTTAAGATAGGAATACTGGCTTCAGGAATATAGGTGATATTGTAGAATTTGTGTTAAGCTTGCCTGCTACAAATGCTCCTACAGAACGGGTATTTTCATTAATGAACAATCTTTGGACAAATGAAAAATCCAGGCTAAGGACTGAAAACGTAAAACACATGGTAATCACTAGGTGAAACTTGGATTATAACTGCGTAGAAGTTGTTGAAGACAATTCATTCAAGTGATAAGTGCGAGAGCCTGTCTCAGTGACTTCACACTGCAACGTGTTAATGTAACACTACGTATTGTAGTGTAAACAAATGCAATAGCATAATAGGTTAGTAGGTTAATAAAACTTGGTCATTTTTGTTATTAGAACACGTTACCTCCTTTCTTATAGCATCTAAAAGTCAGAGTGGTTTTTAGTTTCATCATGCTGTAGTGAGTAATAATGTACGATTCGTTGTATGTTTTTTTACGCTTGGTATCGTTTAAAAGGAACGAGAAAAACGGCGATCAAGTTCGCTTCTAGATCATATTTACGATCAGGTCCTGCTTTTTGTCTCTGAATATCATGTCACCCTAAGTGTCCTGGAGCCTGAGACTGTGGTTCGGGGGATACAATTGGGGAGGAAGACTAATACCTCACCCAGGCGGCCTCACCTGCTATGCTGAACATGGGCTTTGTTGGGGGGGGGGGGGAAGATTTGAAGGGATGGAAAATGAAGCGGCCGTGGCCTCAAGTAAGGTACCATCACGGCATTTGCCTGGAGGAAAAGTGGAAAAGCACGAAAAATAGTTCGAGGATGGCTGCGGAGGAAATCAAAACCCCACAATCCCTCTACTCATTTGACCTCCCGAGGCTGAGTGGACCCGGTTCCAGCCCTCGTTTCACTATTCAAATTTCGTGGCAGAGCTGGTAGTCAACCCCGGGCCTCCGCGGGTGGCAGCTAATCACGCTAACCACTACACCGCAGAGGCGGACTAGGTTTGATTCTATTCAATGAAATTCCACCATGAACTGAAATTAT
This sequence comes from Anabrus simplex, assembly GCF_040414725.1. Taxonomy (NCBI): domain Eukaryota; kingdom Metazoa; phylum Arthropoda; class Insecta; order Orthoptera; family Tettigoniidae; genus Anabrus; species Anabrus simplex. Next base: position 177,662,701 of record NC_090266.1, read on the forward strand.
GTAAAAAATATACCTCGATGAAAAACATATATATAGTGCCAATAACTGACACGCACTCATTGACGCGTGTAACTGAGCATGAGCGTTTCTCAGGGCGTGTGTGGTCTTATGTTAGGAGATTGTACAGAGAAGGAGTAAAAGACTGCATATGCTGGCCATATAAACTTTATTAAAATCAAAGTAAACGAATGGACTATCATTTCCTTGAATATTTGTCAAATTGAACTCTCATCCACACTTAATAAACTGATAATAGATTGTATCAATCTTATTAGCGACAAATATTTTGAATGAAGTTCACTAATGAAATTAATAAACTCTCTTTTTGATATAATTAACTAGGATAAAGAAAGTTCATTCTTGAAGTTCATAAATAACGACATTAATTAAGTTCACATTGAAAAATAAAGATCATTCTTGAAAATGGAACTTACGAAATTATTTAGAGTTCCTTTCTGAAATTATTAATTGATGCGAGCAAATAAAGTTCAATCTTGATATGCCTATCAAATTTCGAGCTGAAATTAATTCTTCAGTTAGGTAACTAACTAACGTAATATGGAGATAAGCAAAGTTCTAATTCTTAGAAATGTTAACGAAGTGGCCAAGTTTTAAAGTTCCCACTCGTTAGCAAGTTCATGGGTACAACTTAATATTACACTGGCTTTAAGAAGTAGCAAGTCATTTGAAAAATTGGAATGTATGAGTTCGAAATAATACTGAATGAGAATTAAAGTTGCTGGAATGTTTTAAAGTGGCTTGCTGAATTGAAAGTTACATGATAAGACACAGTTCACACAATTCTTTAATGACACAGGTACATATCACCTTATCGAAGAACTGGCTCCGTTTGACTACCATGTCCTCACAGACTATGGTACCATGTCTACCATGGATCAGGAACACCATCACCACGCATCCCTCTAAGTTAGCATGTCCACCATAGACCGGAACACCATCACCACGTCCCTCGATGTTACCACGTCCACCATAGATCAGGAACACCATTAGGCCTACCACATATCCCTCAGAGTTACTACGTCTCCATCAACGGGAGTTCACATGACAATACGGGCGGTCGGAGAATGTATGAGCGTTAGTGTACACACACCACTTCAAGTGATATTGCACTGTTCGTTCCAAGTAGCACGTCTAATATGCGCAGTAATTTGCACCAGGTCCACTGATAAGGTGGTTGACATGTCATGAGACACTGAATTTACTAAGTCCCACTTGCCAGTTTAATGCAATTCAATAAGTTTTAAACAAAGTCTATGCTAAGATAATTGAACCTTCACGGTACCCTGACTTCACTAATTTCTGATTGTCAGGTTAATGCAGTTCAAGGAAATTGAAATAAAGTCTATTCATTCAACTTCACACGTGATCTTAGTGTAGGATTCAGTCTATGTTCCCTATGCGTTAAGAAACAGTCTTACTATCACTCTATCACCACGAAATATTAAATAGTTATAGGTATGTAGTTTCCACAAACAAAGTCCTAACTGGTCAATTTCCCCGCAGAAGTTAACACGTAGCCTGGTCGTATTAATTTATAAGTTAATCAACAGTTCTATCACACACGGTATTGACCACAGACATATAGATCTAGACTGGCAATGAGCAGCAGGATTCTGAAGTCGGAAGCGTGCGGCCGCGGCCATCTTACGTCACTACACTACCCCGATGCATACATGTAAAATAGTACGCGAAACGGGAATATTGGACAGGAGATAATTAAAATAAGTAAAAGCACATCGAAATAATAACAACAACACTGATCAATTAGAGCCATTAGGTCCTTCATTTTGCTGTTAAAGAAAGAAACACTGGTATATCAATTGACGAATGCTTAAAAACAGCCAACCTGTTTTCGACCGATCTATGGTCAAATCTGTTTCCATTCAACTCTCTTACAGCACGATTTACAGGTGTTTTCAGGTTTGTTTGTTTGTCCAACCCTTGTTCCGTTTTTGTACAGGGTCGGATATGAAGTGAGATGAATCTGTCGTGGCGAGTTCTCATGAACGCATGATCTTGCTGACGTCAGCCTCAACAGGGGAGTTAATGAGATGAAATGAATGACGCCATATATAATGGTAGGAAGGGAGAGGGTGAAATCCGATGCCGGCACATAGCCTTCTCCTGTCGAATAGCACCAAGGGGTCTGCTCGAGGCTTATCTTCCCCATCCGACGGACGAATCACCATCAACAGCGTCATATGCCCTCACTCCATTTGAGCACTGCGGAGTGGCTTGGAATTTAGTCCAGGACTTTGGTACGCAATCTAATGATTGGATATTGTATACCACCACTTCTCCTACCCTGCCGGCCAACATTCTGATAGTGAATTCTTTTTCGACCAATGGGACTCGAACTGGCTAACCACGATGTCAGACTTTTTAGACTTCAATGCCACCATGCGGGCTCTCACACATATTTTCAGGTACAGTAATGAAATTACAGTAATAAGGCGATAGTCATACGCGTCCTTTGAGTTTAGATTTAAAGCATGTGAGCATAAACTTGAAAAAAAAAATCAATGTTTCATACAACTTAGCTGTGACTTCATTAGGTATGTTTCCTTTCATGACTGAGCTTAAACGATTACATGTGTTCTCTCAGAAATACATCTCAGTAAGTTTGCACACATGAACAACATATTTCGTAGGAACATGCAGATTACCTCCATTCTTGAAAGAAATGAATGGATAAGGATTTTTAACAATAATGTTTAATTTTATTTATTTTACGTCTCACTAGCTACTTCTGTTTTCGGAGACACCAAGGTGCCGGAATTTCTCCCCGCAGTTTTTTAACGTGCCAATAAGTATACCAACAAGAGACTGGCGTGTTTGCATACTTTCAAATACCACCGGACTGAGCCAGGATCGAACCTGCCAAGTTGGGGTCCGAAGACCAGTGCCTCAACCGTCTGAGCCACTCAGCCCAGCTAAGGATTTTCTTTTTGTACAATAGCTTCCTTGCAAGTATCACACGGTAGTTAATAACTGACTAACATCTTTACCATCAAATCCTGAGATATATTCAATAATACTCTGTGATAATAAACCTAACACCTATTTTGATTGTTACAAGCTCACCAATTCTTCCACTCTAATTTTAACAGTAATTTTGACATCCTTACAATGTATTTCTAAAGAATAGAAGAGATCGAGGCCACTATTATTCCATTACTAATACCACCGAAACAAAAACTTAAGTTATAACCCAGTGTATTATTATTATTATTATTATTATTATTATTATTATTATTATTATTATTATTATTATTACCGTGTTTTTGTGGTAGTTATGCGTGAAAGAAGGTGCGGGGTGGTGAACGGGTCTCAAGCTACTAAAGTAAAATTAATTAAAATTTAACCAGGTTATATTTTCTTTTCAAAAACAAAGAAATAACAAGCATGGCAGGTACAAAGTAGCAAGTCAAAGGGTAGTTACAATATTTACAGGATTTGGGCTTCGAGCCCTGAAAACACAATGCCTGGGCAATCAGCTCAGTTTTACCTCCAAACACAAGTTTCAACAGAGGGGCAGAAAACCCCATTCATGCCTAGGAGCCCTAGCTCCAAATTACACTGAAAAGCCTCCACGAGGCATACAACACTCAATTTTCAAAAGAGCCACTCGCTCTCAAATTTAAGCCTCTCCCAGGCCACACCAAACTCCACCTTCAAGTTGTCCTCAACGGACATAAACACAGGGGTAAAATACCCAATCTACTGAGGTCTATAAAATGAAAAGAAGGTTAATTAAATGACCTCTAAGGGAACAATTTGAGAGGAGGCGAACTTGCACTCCTAATACACTTTGATTAAGACCTACTTGGCACTAGGCCGATAATACCAGGGCTAATCCCATACTAAAGAGGTGACTTAAGAAAAGAACAATTTGTTTAACGTTAACGAGAATAGGTTGAGAAAAATAAGTTCACCTCAAAACAATATGAGTGGGAGCTCGAGAGGGTTAGCACTCTCTATCCCAGTATGTAGCTTTAAAAGAGAATATATGAAAAGAGTAGTTACATTTAGGAAAAGGTTACATGGTGGAACGCTTAGAACCCGCCCCGAGAGTTAAACTGCTGAGCAAGCAAAGAAAGAAGTTATTAATCGGCCATTACCTTGTTGTTGACCGCTGCCGAGGAAAGAGGCGCTTCCCGCCTCCTGCTATGTACTTAATACACTGAAAGATGGAACAGAAGTGGCGCAGAGACCCAAAAATCAGCAGTTTATATCCTCTCGCGGAAGGTTCTAGGCGTTAGGGGAATGAAAACACCCGCCCACAATTACTTTTATTGGGTAGGATACAGCAACATATTCAAGTTGGGGGAAGATACCTACGATTGGTCAGAAATTAATAACAGAAATTCGGGATTGGTTAAATGCAAAACAAGGGGAAAGAGAGGGGTATACAGCCAACTTAACCAATAACTGAAAAAAAATTAGCAAAGACAAACATTTGAAATAAAAAATTTCTCCAACAAAATAGTTCTTTGACTTCGCACTAGGGCGCACTATTGTTGATCTTCAGTAGTGTCCTCTAGAAGAGAAAGTTCACACTTCTTACTTCAAGCAAAACAAAAACACATCAAAAATGATACAGTTCAAAAACTCAAAATTTTCCACGTGGTGACATCTTTTGAGAAGGTAGCGAATTAATAGCGTATATAAAGTTCAGACTTCCTCCAGCAGAGGAGTTTCAACTGGCGCAAATTTTAAATTAGCGGCGTGGAGGTGTACCGCCCGGTACAGACCTCCCCCCCCAAAAGTACCTCCAGGGGTGACACATGAAATCTGTTTGAAACAAGGTCCAAGTTATGCTGTGGATATGAAGATTGATTGCAGAAGCATTTATAAGATTTCTTAATTTGGTTTGATTCAGTTTCAAAATTTTGTTGTTCCAGGTGAAGTAAAGTCTTTATATTTGTAGAAGTTGAATTTCTGAAGATAAACTTTTAATACTTAGAGGTGAAGAAAATTTTGCAATTGCCACCAAATATTGCTGTGGAATTCCCAAGTGTAGTCATTGCTTATCGTAACTGTCCATGTAGTTGATGTTGATTAAGTTGAATGGCCAGACCGGCCGTTGCAGCTTGCGTCCAAAGGGAGGCCGCTCGGACCCCTCAAGTACCCTGAGATACCGCTCGCCCGCACTATGAGGGGAGCAGAGTGTTGAAACACGCCGCGCCCGCGGTGAACATATACAGGCTGCGGGCAAGTAGCAGGTCGTGCGCCGCGCATCAGCCTTGGCCGGGAGGAGAGCTCCGGCTCGCCGTGCACCTGACGTCCTCGCTGGAGAAGAGGGGGCCCGTCCTCTGCCCCAGTTGCTGCACGGCGCCGCGCGGCTGCGGGGGCACTGAAACATTAAAGCTAGGCGGCAGAATTGTGTTGGACCATCATCTTTTTGAGGGCACAGGCTTGGTGAAGAGGTTGAGGGGTCAGCGGCGTGCAGATGTCCATGGCATTTAATATAATTCAGCCACAGTGTGTATTGGAGCAGGAGACGGGAGCGTGGTAATGGCCGAGGCAAGGACAGGATGGCAGTTTAACAAATCGGGGGAGGTTTCACACAAATGCTTACATATAAAACAAAATATTATAGAAGGGGCAGAAAGCCTTAAAAGTGAAACTCAAAAAAATATATAACCTTCATATTCCTTTCAAAATAATATGAAGCAAGTTAACACGGAAATTACACCGGTTTCACCTGTGACAGGTGAACCCTAAATATCCTCTTGGTGGCTGGATTGCTTACTAACAACGTAACTGGCGTAAGAAAATCGAGAATGATACAAGGCCCATGAAATCTGGGGGCAAGCTTGCCCGCGGGAACAAAGTTCTTGACCATCACCTGGTCACCTACATTCAAAGTGGTGGGTCTCCGTCCACGATCATACCTTTCCCTAACCTTTTCATGAGATACCTTAAGATTGGCTTTAGCCTTCTTCCAAAGATCTTTAATATTATCCGGATCTATTGTCTCGGGTAGAATGTCACTCAGAGACCAGAGGTTAGAGAGCGGCGAGTTGGGAACAAATTTGAACATTAAAGAGGCTGGAGTGAATTTATGTGATTCATGAACCGCCGAATTCAAAGCAAAAGCTAACCAATGCAGGGACGTGTCCCACCTGGAATGATCTTCATGATGATAGGCAATAAGTGCGGACCTGAGATTACGATTAACCCGTTCAGCCAGAGAAGGTTGAGGGTAATAAGCAGAAGTAGTTACATGAGAGATGGATAAATCAAAACAGAATTTACGAAAAAGATTTGATGTAAACGCCTTAGCGTTATCAGACACAATATATTGGCACGGACCAAAAGAAGCAAAAATAGAATTTAGGCAAGTAATGGTGGACTGAGCGGTAGCCAGCTTAGTCGGAAATAACCAAGAAAATCTGGTAAAACCATCTACGCATACAAAGATGAACTTCTTAGCATTACCCTTTGACTGGGGGAAGGGTCCTACATAATCAATGTACAGGCGTTCCATGGGGCGCGACGCTTGATGGGAAGACAAAAGGCCTACCTTGGTGGACATGGTTGGTTTACTAATCAAACAGGATTTACAAGCCTTTACTAGTTCACGGATTTCACCGTCCATACCTTTCCAAATGAACCTTTCACGAATCTTTTCACGAGTTTTAAAGATTCCAAGATGCCCCCCCTAATGGGGTCTCATGATAGTACTTGAAGATCATAGGCACAAGAACAGCTGGAACGACAACCTTCATCATCTTGTCATGCCTCGAAGGGCAACATAAAACACCATTCCTCAGAACATAAGGGACAACATGTTCCCCAGAAGAAAGGGTTTCCATTATCGGAGCCAGCGTCGGATCTTCATGTTGGTATTTCTCGATATCCCTAAAAAGCATGGGAGCATCTGTTAAGATGGCATTAACACCAGATAGTATGGACTCGGGAGGTGATGACCTGTCGACCGGGTCATGGGTCTCGACGTCGTTAGAAAACATACGACTGAGTCCATCAGCAACAACATTTTCAGTACCTCTGATATGCCTGACATCGAATTGGAAGGCAGAAATACGGATGGCCCAACGGGCTATGCGACCAGTACGACGCGGCCTACCTAAGACCCAGCTTAAGGCTTGATTATCTGTCTCCAGGTCGAATTTAACATGTTCCAGATAGAGACGGAAATTCTCTAAGGCGAATAAGACTGCCAAACCTTCGAGCTCATATATGGAATACTTGGCTTCTTGAGCCGACAATGTCCTAGATGCATAGGCGATGGGTCGCCTCCCTAGTTCAGTCTCTTGAAGAAGGACTGCCGCTACTGCTGACGACGACGCGTCGGTTTGGACGATGAATTTCTTCGAGAAATCAGGCATAGCAAGTACAGGGGCATTACAAAGAGCTAATTTAAGGTCTTCAAAAGCGGCTTGTTGAGAAGGTCCCCACTCGAATTTGATGCCTTTCCTACGAAGAAGGTTTAAGGGCGCCGCTCTATTAGCGAAGTTAGGAATAAACTTCCTGAAGAAATTCACCATACCAATAAACCTGTCGATGCCTTTAATGTCCTTGGGAGGTTTAAAATCACGGATGGCCTGTGTTCTAGAATGATCGATGGCTACACCATCAGGTGACACAATGTGCCCTAGGAAAGACATAGAGGGCTTAGCAAAGGCAACCTTGGACAACTTCACAGTTAACCCAGCTTTACGAAGGCGATCGAGAACTTCTCGCAGATGATCTAGATGCTCTTCAAAAGTCTCTGAAAATACGACGACATCATCCAAGTAGTGATATAAGTACTCAAATTTGATGTCGGAGAAGACCCTATCTAGCAGCCTAGTGAGTACAGCTGCTCCCGTGGGGAGCCCGAAAGGCACGCGGTTGTATTCATATAAATTCCAGTCCGTGGCAAACGCTGTAAGATGTTTAGACTCTTCGGCAATGGGAATTTGATTATAGGCCTGATTCAAGTCCAAGATAGTAAAGAACTTGGCCTTACGAAACCATGAAAAACAAGAATGAAGGTCAGGAAGGGGCACAGATTGCAACACCACCTTCCGATTGAGAGCCCTATAATCAATGAGAGGCCTGAAGCCTCCTTGGGGTTTCGGAACTAGAAAAATAGGCGAAGAATACGCCGACTTAGAGGGCCTAATAATACCATCCTTCAACATCTGATCGATAATTTCTTTCAGAGCCTTCATTTTAGGTGGAGATAGCCTATACGGTGGAAAACGGACAGGAATCGAATCAGTGACCTCAATTTTGTATTCAATAAGGTCAGTAACACCAAGAGTATCAGAGAACACCTCTGGGAAGGACTGACACAGCTTACGAATACTATCAGCCTGCTCCTCAGGTAGATGTCTAAGGTCTAACGACATCTCATCCTGGGTAGGCGAAATAGATGAACATGATACAGAATTACACTTTAATAGAGGGATATTACAATTAGAGGCAAATTTGAAAGTGCAAGACCTACTCTGAAGATCGAGCACAAGACCAGTGTGTGAAATAAAGTCCGCTCCCAATATAATGGGGCAAGACAAGAGCTTGGCCACAAACAATTTAACTTTCCATGTGAATTTAAAAATACGAATTTTGACCAATAAGGAACCTAGAATTTCTAATGGGGAAGAATTAGCCGAAACATATTGAACAGGAGATGAGACATAGTCAGGTAGTTTACAAACAGATTTCAATTTAGAATACCATTCAGCCGAAATAATCGAACAAACACTGCCTGAATCTAAGAGAGCTGTTATAGGCTCGTTATTTAGCTCAATCTTAAGAAAAGGAACAGGTGCGGGGAAATCCGCCGCAATCCTAAGACACTCTTTGGGACCTTCAAAAGATAAATTTGAAAATTGCTCGTTCCCTGAATTTACAACCTGTTTACCAGGGGCTGAGTCTCGGGAAGATGGACTAGTCGACTCAGCTGAAGCCACTAGTCACTTATTATTATTGGCATAGGTAGAATCTGCACCAGAAGTTGAGCAGGAGGGGGTGCTACTCGAGTTTGGGCAGTTCTTGGCAATATGTGAGAAAGCCCCACATTTAAAACAGCCTTGTGCTGACCCAGCTCCATTATTTGCCCTACTAGACTTGATCAGTGGACACTTATTGCGAAGGTGGTCAGGCGACCCGCAAGCATAACATTTACGGGGTGTGACTGGTCGGCGAGGTGGAGGCCGAGTATTACTAAACGAAGGAGGGGGTTCTTTTGCCACACGCAAAGAATCGGCGTACCTAACTCCTTCCGCTGAGACGGCCAACGCTTCAAGTTCAGAGAAAGTTTGCGGGCACGCCGCGAAACACAAGTATGACCTATAAGATGGTGAAATACCTTCCACAATAGCTTGTACAATTTGATCCTCAGGGAAGTGAAGAGCAAACACCCTAGTATAAAACTTAATGTCTTGTATGAAATCAGCCAAGTTCTCATCCAATCGCTGTACACGATAATAGTACTTCTGAATCAGAGAAGACCTCGCGCGGGCGGGAATAAAATTTGCAAGCAAGTGTGCATGAAAATCTTCAATAGATGACTGTTCGGCTATGGCTCTTACTAATTTGTCAGAAAGAATACCAATTGCATAAGGATAGATAATTTGCAAAATTTGACATGGAGAAAGAGAAAACACAAGGGCATGATCCTGAAATTCAACTAGAAATCTTAAAAATGAAATTACTTCACTGGTGGTATTAACCGAAAACTTAGAGATACCTCTGAGCAACATTGCCAATGGGTGAGGCAAGCTGCTAAACCCGGGTGACATAGTAGGTAAAGGTTTCAATGGCAAGGAAGTTAATTCAGAACGTACATTATTCAATGAGTTACGGCGTTCAGATTCGTTGTCCAATGGGGCAGAGATAGTTTGAGCGGCGATGGTTTTCCTATTAACTTCTCCCTTATGAGGCTCTTCCTCGCTACCTACATTCACTGTGGTGGGTAGATCGCTTTTGGGAGGAATCTCCCCTGTTAACAATTGAGTGACCTTGCTAGATAATTCAGACATATTTTCAAGCAGCGTACTAGCTTCCTTCTTCTGAACGTCATTCAACTTTAGAGACAACAGATCGTTAACTCTATTGGAAAAATGAAACAGCCTAGCTTGCACACGCTTAATTTGATTAGGAGAAGGATCATTTTCATCAAAAAAAAACTAACTACAGAAGCTAGCCCAGTAATATTCTCCGTGATCGTGGAAAGAGAGTCGTCAATTTCTTTCTCTCCCAAATTGGGGATGGAAATGGGCAAATCTAGGGACTCTCTAAGCTTGTTTGTGTCTACTGCAACCGTGCCTCCAGATTGTACATTTCTAATAGTTAATTCATATATCAACTCCTCCTTGCGCAAATAGTTAAGATGGAGAACATCGCGAGGGCCGGGCATGGTGACAGAACAATTTTGAAAAACTCAAAAGATTCCAGCAACTGGGAAAATAGTTAGAGTTCGGAACAAAACAATGTTTAGCCGTCAAAAGGGGCTAAATTGAGACCCATTCAACCACGCTCTGCTACCACTTGTTACCGTGTTTTTGTGGTAGTTATGCGTGAAAGAAGGTGCGGGGTGGTGAACGGGTCTCAAGCTACTAAAGTAAAATTAATTAAAATTTAACCAGGTTATATTTTCTTTTCAAAAACAAAGAAATAACAAGCATGGCAGGTACAAAGTAGCAAGTCAAAGGGTAGTTACAATATTTACAGGATTTGGGCTTCGAGCCCTGAAAACACAATGCCTGGGCAATCAGCTCAGTTTTACCTCCAAACACAAGTTTCAACAGAGGGGCAGAAAACCCCATTCATGCCTAGGAGCCCTAGCTCCAAATTACACTGAAAAGCCTCCACGAGGCATACAACACTCAATTTTCAAAAGAGCCACTCGCTCTCAAATTTAAGCCTCTCCCAGGCCACACCAAACTCCACCTTCAAGTTGTCCTCAACGGACATAAACACAGGGGTAAAATACCCAATCTACTGAGGTCTATAAAATGAAAAGAAGGTTAATTAAATGACCTCTAAGGGAACAATTTGAGAGGAGGCGAACTTGCACTCCTAATACACTTTGATTAAGACCTACTTGGCACTAGGCCGATAATACCAGGGCTAATCCCATACTAAAGAGGTGACTTAAGAAAAGAACAATTTGTTTAACGTTAACGAGAATAGGTTGAGAAAAATAAGTTCACCTCAAAACAATATGAGTGGGAGCTCGAGAGGGTTAGCACTCTCTATCCCAGTATGTAGCTTTAAAAGAGAATATATGAAAAGAGTAGTTACATTTAGGAAAAGGTTACATGGTGGAACGCTTAGAACCCGCCCCGAGAGTTAAACTGCTGAGCAAGCAAAGAAAGAAGTTATTAATCGGCCATTACCTTGTTGTTGACCGCTGCCGAGGAAAGAGGCGCTTCCCGCCTCCTGCTATGTACTTAATACACTGAAAGATGGAACAGAAGTGGCGCAGAGACCCAAAAATCAGCAGTTTATATCCTCTCGCAGAAGGTTCTAGGCGTTAGGGGAATGAAAACACCCGCCCACAATTACTTTTATTGGGTAGGATACAGCAACATATTCAAGTTGGGGAAGATACCTACGATTGGTCAGAAATTAATAACAGAAATTCGGGATTGGTTAAATGCAAAACAAGGGGAAAGAGAGGGGTATACAGCCAACTTAACCAATAACTGAAAAAAATTTAGCAAAGACAAACATTTGAAATAAAAATTTCTCCAACATAATAGTTCTTTGACTTCGCACTAGGGTGCACTATTGTTGATCTTCAGTAGTGTCCTCTAGAAGAGAAAGTTCACACTTCTTACTTCAAGCAAAACAAAAACACATCAAAAATGACACAGTTCAAAAACTCAAAATTTTCCACGTGGTGACATCTTTTGAGAAGGTAGCGAATTAATAGCGTATATAAAGTTCAGACTTCCTCCAGCAGAAGAGTTTCAACTGGCGCAAATTTTAAATTAGCGGCGTGGAGGTGTACCGCCCGGTACAATTATTATTAGGTCCTAGCCGCACTCCATCACGAGGGGGCTAACGCCGACAAATATACACCGGAAGGAAGTGAATTACGCATCTTTAATAGTAAATAAAATTGTATTAGTAAGTAGGCAACAGGTGTACATGAGCACATGTACGCCACTTACCGGTGTATTGAAACTCCTATTCCTTCCTTATTCTTTCTTCGTAAATAGGAAAACCCATACCCAAACACTACGCAGGTATTCACCATTCTGCCACGCAGTAGTTTGCCGAAGCGTTATCGTGAATTGTGCATTAAAACAACATAAAACAAAACTGCACGTAACACAGTAACATGCATGTTTACAGTGACTTTGTAGTGACGTAAGATGGCGGCGGCCACAAGCTTCCGGCTTCACTTGCACCAATGCTACGAGATAGGCGCTGCCAGTATATTTACTATATGTCTGTGGTATTAACACGTGAGATGTCTAACACTTGTATGTTATACGTCGCGCGAAATCTTTAAGTATTTGGAAAAACTTTGAATGCAGCATTTATACCACTGTCGGAGTTAGAATTCTCGTCTTACCTCGTGGGTACTTAGTTCGACGTTCGGACTCGACACCCGCGCAAAATGTTGATCTTTACTGACGGCACAACCTCGGGCAGCAGGTCTCTACTCTGCTGTACTGTGCTGTACTGTCCCTATACCGTCCTCTCATTGGAGGTGGCGGCGGAGAAGTTTACATTCCCCACCCGAGGGGCTGGGCGGGACCCTAGATCGTAACGTGATCTCTCGGCCCAGGAGAAGTGAAGAGAACAGTGTGATGATTGTAGATGTAGGAGATGGGTAAGCAATGTGAAGATTATGGAGGATGTTATGGTGGGGCCTCTTGGCTGGGGGAAATAACTGTAGAGGGAGGTTTACACCAGAGCGTCGAGAAGGAAGTTGCGTGGAAGGGTAAGGTGGTGAAGTTGGAGCGATGTGTTGGAGATGTGGAAGAGTAGGCGGTGGTGCAATGGAGAGATGAGCAGAGGAAGGAGGTGGACGGACACGGAAAGAACGCGGAAAGCGGGGATGATCAGGCCGGGTATGGCGACCAGATGTGGAGAGGAAATGGCTAAGGTGGGGAGGTGAGCGAGAGAAGGTTCTACGGTACGATGACGGCTGTAGAGAAGTACAACGTTGGGATCAGATGGGCAACGGCTGCTGCACTGGGAAGCTGAAGTCGGATTAAGTATGTCGGACCGGCGGAGTTGTAGATGCGGAACGCCCTCTTGACGGGTATGGCTTGAAGGCGGAGTTATTCTTGAACGTCGGTTGCCGGGATGAGTGGGCTTACGCCGCGGACGACGTAACTGGAGGACTTCAGATCTGTCGGATGGTGCTGAAGGTGATGAATGATGTCTGGCGGCTGCTGCTGGTACGCTGGACGGCGGTGGTGACGTTGTGGTTGGCGGGACAGACGTAGATGGCGTAGGCGGGCGAGTGAAGTAGCTGGTAGGAATACGTAACAGTCTAGGTGGATCAACAGGAAGTAGCGGGGGAAGGGAGGTTGATAGAATCGGCGATGGATGGGACGACGTAACAGTTGTGATGGAAAGGGAGGAGAAGGTGTGAGCAGGGGTCGCAAAGGTAGTGGTGATGGTGGTGGTCGTCATGGTGGTTGATCATAGGGAGGCTGACATCCAACGAGGAGTCGGCCTATATGCTTGATTCAGGTCGGCGGGCGCTGGTATTCGAGATGTGGAGCCACCCGGCCGATCAAAAGAACTGCAGATGCTGCTGCGAAAATCGTGGATGTCCGCTTAAGCGAGGTCTTCAGAGATCGCCAGATCTACACCGGGAATGAGACAGGTATACAGTGTCGTGCGGAAGGCCGACTGCCAACTCAGTGTCAGCCTATATGTTTGATTAAGGTCGGCGAGGTAGCAAGGTAAGGATGATAGCCACCCGGCCTAGCAAAAATACTTGGAGATGCGTTAACGGAGTTCACCTGTCCTCTTTAGAGAGGTCAGTGGAAGACCCTCGTTGGAGAAATTGGCTCGTCTTATATATCCGGGCTTGACCTTAAGCATACACGTCATTGAAATTACTTGATATCTTGACGTTGCGATATCTCCTTAAATAAAATAGTTATGAAATTTGGACATGAGCTGTCTGTTATTGTAAGCTACATGGACCCGTTGTCCGTTAGTCGATATCTCATCTGAAAGCGGAGATATCAAAAAGCTTCCAGATGGTTCTCTCTGACGTGAGGGCAACGCGTTTTGTGAAGTCGTAGTGTCTTAGCAGGCTGCCACGAGCTCGCTCGCCGAAAGCGTTGCATCATAGCCCACAACGCGCACAATTTGAAAGGATGAAACAGACCGCGCGGACGCCAGTTCGATCACGGGCGGTTCCTGTTTCAATATATATATGCACTATATACATAACCTACTCGCTGTACCTGTGCTAATCCCAAAATACTTCATCGACGCTGACTTACAATAACAATATTATTACACTCTGTATTTATTGGATTAGGCGCGAAATCCTTCCTTAAGTAATGAAACGGACTCAATATACTTGGCAACTAGCAGGAGTGTGCAGTCGTAGCCGAGTGGTTAAGGCGTCTGATTCGAAATCAGATTCCCTCTGGGAGCATAGGTTTGAGTCCTACCGACTGCGAAAGTTTTATTCAGATCAAATGGATTCTATCATCACTATTGACCTATCCGAGGCTTTTGAAAGGGCAGATCAAAGGAGATTATTGACGGAAATGAGGATTACTTGACTAGGGAAAGAATGGATTGAATAAGGGGCTAAATATCTAGAAAATGAAACTCAGGGAGTTAGAGTAGCTGAAGTGTAATCTGATCCTGCAATGATTTAGAGGTTGAGGATGCCGCAGGGCAGTATTGTTGAAACTTGATGTTTTCTTATATACACACAGTCAGAAACAAAAGTCTACATACGCCCACTTATTCCATACTTTTGGGACAACCCTTACTGCATGTGAATACTTTTGTCCCTTATTTCAGTGTGACAGAAAGCAGAAAAAATGGGAAAAGCCTAACGAAGGCCTCCAAGGGAAAAATCTTGTTCCAGTAACGAAACGTGGAGGTGGGAACATTCTTGTTTGGAGTTGCATGCCTGGTACTGGGGTAGACAATTTAGTGTTTATTGAAAATAAAATGGATAAATGGAAGTATCTGTATATATCATGTTAAAAGTCCGTCTCCGTAGCTGCCGTCCACGGTGGCCGGGGTTCGAATCCCGGTACTGCCAGGAATTAAAAAATGGCAGGAGTTTACTTTACTTCATCAGAGGAAAATCTCTGTTGAAAGACTGAGACGTGAGGGTCATTCAACAAGACATCGACCCTAAATATACCGTTGCAATAGTGAAAAAATGGCTGCTTTCAAATGTTTCCAGGCAGTTTCATTCACCTCTCGTCCCCCGACATCAACCCTGTTGAACACCTTTGGACCGGACGGTTGAGGCACTGGCTTTCTTACCCCATCTTGGCAGATTCGATCCTGGCTCAGTCCGGTGGTATTTGAGGGTGCTGAAATACGACAGCCACGTGTCGGTAGGTTTACTGACAAATAAAAAAAACTCCTGTGGGAGTACTCTAAATTCCGGCACCTCAAATGAGTGTTAGATCAGAAAATAAATAATCGTATCCCCAAAACCGTTTGACGTACGAACTGAGGGCGTATTTTACAGGCTCAGCTGACAGTGAACTCTCCAAGATGTAAAACTTTGAATAATAATTTTCAGTTTAAAATCGTAGTGAAGAACGGGTATCTTGCTATTATTTCATAACACTTTAGGTCATAGAAATCCGCAACCTAGTTATGAGGATAACCGAGGAGGTTTCTGGTTCATGAAAATGAATCCAGTCCGCCTCTGTGGTGTAGTAGTTAGCGTGATTATCTGCCACACCCGGAGGCCCGGGTTCGATTCCTGGCTCTACCACGAAATTTGAAAAGTGGTGTGAGAGCTGGAACGGGGTCCACTCAGCCTCGAGAGGTCAATCGAGTAGAGCGGTTCGATCCCCATATCAACCATCCTCGAAGTGGTTTTCCATGGTTTCCCCACTTCTCCTGCAGGCAAATGCCGGGATGGTACCTAAAATAAGGACACGGCCGCTTCCTTCCCTCTTCCTAGTATATCCCTTCCAATCTTCCCATTCCCACCCCCCCCCCCCACACGCAAGGCCCTTTTGCAGCATAGCAGGTAAGGCCGCCTGGACGAGGTACTGGTCCTCCTCCCCAGTTTTATCCCCATACCCAAGGTCTCACGCTGCAGAACTCTGTTCTTGAGGCGGTAGAGGTGGGATCTCTCGCTGAGTCCGAGGGAAAAACCAACCCTGGAAGGTAAACAGATTAAGAAAAAGAAGAAGAAGAAGAAGAAGAAGAACATGAATCAAACCAACACCCTGAATAGAGAGAGAGTTCTTTCATGTGAAGGACAGAAGAATTGTCGAGTGAGTGAACGTCACGCATGAGCACATTTAAAGGATCTAAAGAATCTTTGTTCTTCATAATGTTGTATCAAATATTCAGCTGATGTCCTAATCAAACAGATCTTACAGACAATGGTTAGATATATGGGCAGACAGCACTGAGTCGTGTCTGCTGCACCTTCCGATATTACTACACTGCACAGGTAGACACACGACGACTTCACGACTTCAAATTGCTAACTATTTGAAGAATCGGTTGGCTCTTTTGCTCCCTGCAGTGCTTAGGTATCACTCTTGAACTGAAGGAAATGCTCCGGGTTACACACAGCTCATTATTTAAACGAAAACTAAATAAGTAACAATCTTATCTGTTTAATGTCTTTTCAATTGCCGTAGATATTATGAGACGCCGGAGTGAAGGAATTTTGTCTCGCATGAGTTATTTAAAGTACCAGAAGCCAGTTACACGAATATGCCACATTTAAACACACTCAACAACCGCTGACTGGCAGCCTGGTAGAGAGTTCTCCCGGAAGGATATTGGTTCGATTCCCCGTCAGAATACGAAAATTTAATAAACGAGATTTTCACTTCTGAACTTGCACATTGCCCTGAGGTTCACTTCGCCTACACCAAAATGATTGCCATGTTAGGAATTTCCTGGGGCAAAGGCGGGCGGGCGTATGTTTAACCACTGAGCTCTATAGCTGCAGGCGCTTAAGTGCGGCCAGTATCCAGTAATCGGGAGATAGTGGGTTCGAGTCCCACTGTCGGCAGCCCTGAAGATGGTTTTCCGTGGTTTCCCATTTTCACACCAGGCAAATGCCGGGGCTGTACCTTAATTAAGGCCACGGCCGCTTCCTTCCAATTCCTACGAATTTCCTATCCCATCATCACCATAACACCTATCTGTGTCGGTGCGACGTAAAGCAAATAGCATATGGTTAACCTCTGTACTCCAAGTGCCGAGGTTATGGATAGTGGAAGCCTTTACCTTCCACCTCTCCAAGGGCCTTTATGCTTCATGTTTCTCTTTGTTTTGCAGATGCCGCTCACTTCAGTCGGAGTCGACGCCGCTATCATGGGATCAGAAGGACAACTGCATTACTGACCTATTGTAGTCTAAATGAAAATGGACTCTTTCTTTTTCATCTACCGCTTTTCCCACACCTGTGGGCTTGCGGGCGCGAACTATGACGCACATGGGAATTGGGTCCTGTTTTACTACTGGATGCCCTTCCTAACGCCAACACTATGTGGAGGGATGTAATCACTATTGCATGTTTCTGTGGTGGTCGATATGTCTGAATATGAAGAGGAAATCTTTGGGACAAACACAAACAACTGGTCCCCGAGCCAGAAGAATTAATAAGACACTATTAAAGTCCCAGGCCAGGCCTCAACACTGACCATTCAGCCAAGGAGTCGGACTCTAAATGAAATCTGATTAGACTTATGATTTGCATAGTTATGTGATGAGACTTAGGGATTATTTGTACCGTTCAAAAATCATATTTATCATCCATATGAGCGTTTTTCACTTCGACATCGTATCAGTACGTTTACTGGCACATAAGAATTCCAGTCGTATAAAATTCCGACATATCGGCGTCTCCAAAAACCGTAAAAATAATTAATGGGACATAAACCCAGTAACATTATCTCTTTGACAGGAAATATGAAAGCGCAGAGTGTAAAATAACCTAATTATTAGTTAAATGTCTCAAACTCTCACAACCAAAGTAAGTGAAACTAATATGAAAGTACCCGTGTTACATACAGGCCGTTAACGGCCTTGACCCCAAAACGACTCCTGCCCCATCAAATGATTGCTAGATATTCGAGAACCACATGGTCAGGGTGACGTCATTCCCTGCTATGCTGGTCGGCTCTCGTGACCGGGTCCACTCCCTTTCATATAAGACCGAACCTCAGTTGGTCTCATGCGGTTGAGGAAGCCCACTTCATACTTCACGATCAGTTCAGTGTTAAAATCCTCGGACTGACCTGGAATCGGGCCTAAGGCCTCCGGGTAAGAGGCAGTCATCCTACCCGTCGTTCGACCAGCTTTGTAGCGTAGGCAGTTGATTTCACGCTCGTGTCCTATGCACTAACCTGCAGCATTAAACCCAGCAGAATAGTTTGACATTTGAGAGTGCTTAAATCCGAAAGATCCAAGACAGTACATTTACTTATCCGTTAAAGAAGCAAGTTTCAGAGCAAAATTAAGGCATTCAGGTGTCTCCCTTAAAACCGATATCGGGCGAGTTGACCATGCGGTTAGGAGCGCGCAGCTGTGAGCTTGAATCCGGGAGGTAGAGGGTTCGAGCCCCACTGTCGGCAGCCCTGAAGATGGTTTTCCGTGATTTCCCATTTTCGCACCAGACAAATGCTGGGGCTGTACCTTAATTAAGGCCACGGTCGCTTCCTTCCCACTCCTAGGCCCTTCCTCTCTCATCGTTGCCATAAGACCTATCTGTGTCGGTGCGAT
Organism: Anabrus simplex; assembly: GCF_040414725.1. Classification (NCBI taxonomy): domain Eukaryota; kingdom Metazoa; phylum Arthropoda; class Insecta; order Orthoptera; family Tettigoniidae; genus Anabrus; species Anabrus simplex. The sequence goes on from NC_090266.1 coordinate 177,681,622, forward strand.
GTAAAACATTGTAAAACCGAAAACCGAGCGAGCTGGCTGTGCTGTCTGGGGCGCGCAGCTCTGAATTTGCATTCGGGAGATAGTGAATTCGAACCACACTATCGGCATCCCTGAAGATGGTTTTCCGTGGTTTCCAATTTTCATACCAGAGAAATGCTGGTGGTGTACCTTAATTACGGCCACAGCCGCTTCCTTCTCATTCCTAGCCCTTGCCTATCCCATCGCCGCAATAAGAACTTTCTGTGTCGGAGCGACGTAAAGTGCGACCTAACTCACACTGCTGGTTGAAGGAACATAATACGCGAAGGATTATTATTATTATTATTATTATTATTATTATTATTATTATTATTATTATTATTATTTCCACCTCGTTGGCTGAATGGTCAGCGTTGAGGCCTTCGGTTCAGATGATCTCGGGTTCGCACCCACGACCCCACATATGTCGGAAAAGCGGTAGAAGAAGAAGAGGAGGAAGATTACCATCATCATCATTACCATCATCATCATTATAATTGTGTCATTTGAACGTTGTTTATTAAAGTTAAGTTGAGTTAATGAGAACGGCTCTTTGGAGTCGCCCACCCTCATGATTTTCTTCTTCGTACGGCTGTACACGAAGGAATTCACACTTGTATGTGAAGCAGTATGGCTTTTATGCCAGGAGTGTCCGAGGACAAGCGCTGCTCGCCAAGTGCAGGTCTTTTGATTTGACACCCGTAGGCGACCTGCGCGTCGTGATGAGGATGAGATGACGATGAGGACGACACATACACCCAGCCTCCATGCCAACGAAATAAACCAATGATGGTTAAAATTCCCGACCATGCCGGAAATCGAACCCGGAACCCCTGCGATCAAAGGCCAGCATTTTAACCATTTAGCCATGGAGCCAGACTGTGAAGCGTTGCAGTGTTCATTCAGAGACATTCAGGTTATTAGATAGGGCGTAACCCTCTATGTGACCCGCCCCAACCCTCAGGGTGGGGAATGAAAACATTTATAAGATAGAACCCACATGCGCTAGGTACAGCGGCGTGTTGACCCTAACGTCTCACGTTTCAAACATGAAACAGCATCAACAAGCACCACAGCTTCCACCTGGATATATGAACAGTCGCTCACTCTCCTGTAGCGATCCCATTCAATACCCATACACTGATCGCATGAAAATATTTTTTTATTACACCTACCTTACACTGCTGTTAATACCAGAATGGGAGCAACCAATTGACTCAGTGTGTGCGCAATGTCTAGGTCGCAGCAGAAGAGAACATCGTGATTCAGGACGGTTGTGTATAGCGTGCGTCAATTGTACTTCTGGGAGCAATACCAGGTGGCTCTTTAGCCCCGTACTTTCTACTTACAAGTGTCGCACATGAACTAAGCATGAATGGGATACTGATGCATGTGTAATGGACGAGAATAACTTGGAAACAATTCTCTAATCCATGGGTACATTGTGAAAATATCGAGCTCGATTAGTAGGTATTATTATTATTATTATTATTATTATTATTATTATTATTATTATTATTATTATTATTATTATTATTATTATTATTATTATTATTATTATATATAATTCGCTGGGGCCATCAAGGACCACGTTAAGTCTTGTTGCATTTGACACTGAACTTGGCCTTCTTTAGAGCCCAAATTTCCCTCATTCTTTGTGAGTGGGCCTGCTTACGCTCCTCTGTCCAAGGGGCACCGTGTCTTCTCTTCGGCTGCTCGTCTCGGTTTAGCCCGTTCGTCAATATTTTCTTGCGGAAGAGATCTCTGTTAAAGGCGTCTTCAGCTGAGATATGTAGCATTTCCAGGTCTTCTTTGGTATTTCTAAACCAGGGAATTGTGGTTTTGGGGTTTGAATCAAAAAAGTGAAAGATTTCTTTAGTTAACTTTCTTCTGTCCATTCTTTTCAGATGACCGTAAAATAGTGCCCGTCTTTTTCTGATTGTGTCGGTAATTTTATCTATTTTGCTGTAGACTTCCTTGTTGGATCTCTTTTGATGGATTCCATTTCTGTACTTTGATCCCAAGATTCCTCTCACAATTTTGCGTTCTCTTTTCTCCAGTTCTTCAAGGAGTCCTTTGTTGGCATTTAGAGACAGGGTTTCGGTTGAATATAGAACTACTGGCTTCAGAACTGTTTCATAGTGACGTATCTTGGTGTTTTGGGAAAGGCATTTTTTGTTGTAGATTGTGTGGGATGTTTGGTAGGCTATTTCCAGTTTGCGTACTCGCTCCTGAAGTGCTTCTTTGTCCAGTCCATTTTTCATGATGACCTCACCCAGGTATTTGAATTTGTCTACTCGGGTGATGTCCCCGTATTTTGTATGGAGTTTTGGTGGAGCCTCTTTGATGTTAGTCATTACTTCTGTTTTCTCAAACGGTATCTGCAAATCAGTTTGTTCGGCAATTTCCTTTAAAATTTCAACTTGAGCTCTAGCGGTTTCTATGTCGGTTGAGAGAACAGCAATATCATCGGCAAATGCTAAGCAGTCTGTTGCGATCCCCTTGGATTTGGTTCCTATTCTCAATGCACTGTAGTTGGTTTCCTGTAATCTCACCCGCCAGGTTCTGATGATCTTTTCAAGAACACAGTTGAAAAGTATCGGGGATAGCCCATCACCTTGTCGGACTCCTGTTTTGACGTCAAAGGAATGCGAGAGACATCCGTGGAACTTCACCTTGGATTTTGTATCGGTCAGGGTGGCTCTAATTAATGCCAGCAGTTTCAAATCAACTCCAAATTCATTTAAGATGTTTAGCAGGACTTCCCGGTCAAAGGAGTCGTACGCTTTCTTAAATTCCACAAAGACAGACACATACTGCTTGGACCTTAGTGTACAATATCTGATGATCGTTTTGAGATTCTGGATCTGTTCAGCTGTTGAGCGACCTTTTCTGAACCCTCCTTGGTATTCACCTATTGGATGTTCGACTTGTGCTTCCAAACGCTCCAGGATGGCAAGTGATAGAATTTTGTAAGTCACGGGTAGCAAAGATATTCCTCTGTAGTTGCTGATGTTCTTCATGCTGCCGTTTTTGTGTAATGGATGGATCAAAGCTATTTTCCAATCTTCGGGTAGGGTTTCCTTGTTCCAAATTTCTTCTATTTGCTTTTGCAAGATATCAAGTGATTCTTCTGGGGCATATTTCCATAGTTCTGCTACTACTGAGTCTTCCCCCGGCGCTTTGTTATTTTTGAGACGGGCAATGTGGCGCTTGATTTCATCTCTGTCGGGTGGTCTGGAATCTGGGTACCTGAGTAAGGGTTCCTTGGTCTCAATGGCGCTTTGCGGTTTAGAACAATTAAGTAAATTCTTGAAGTAATCTGCCAGAATGCTGCAATTTTCTTCATTTGACGTCGCCAGTGTGCCGTCCGTTCGCTCAAAGCATAGAGATGGTGGTTTATAGCCATTGAGTTTGCGTTTGAAGGCTCTGTAGTACTCTCTGCTTTCATTCTTCCTAAAGTTTTGTTCTATCTTTTCAATGAGAGATTTTTCGTATTTACGTTTCTCAGTTCTGAACACCCTTGCTGCTTGGGCACGTTGGGTTTTGTAGGTTTCCCAATCATTTTCTGATTTCGTAGAGTTGTACTGTTTCCACGCATTGAGTCTTTCTTGGAGGACTAATTCGCAGGTACTATTCCACCAGGCATGCTTTCTGCTTCTCTTGATTTCTGCAACGTCTTTGGTGGCTTCAACAAGGAGACTTTTGGCGTTGTTAAAGTCGCAGTCATTTGGTCTAGCCTTCTCCTGGAACTCCTCGACCCTTTGCCGAAGTTTATCATTGTCGAAGCGTGTGATCTGTTTGGTTGTCTTCCTTGTGTTTGCGGGAATTGGTTTGAATTTGATAAGAGACATATAATGATCTCAGGCCACATTGATGCCTTTCTTTACCTTGACATTCGTAATCTCAGGGCTGTTTCTCCTGGAGATCGCAACATGATCAATTTGGAACTCTCCGAGAGCTTGGACGGGAGAACGCCAAGTCATTTGCTTTCTGGGTAGATGGCGAAAGTGGGTCGACATGACCTGCAGGTTGTGATTTTCGCAAATGGTCACCAGTCTTTTGCCGTTGTGATTGGTTCTTTTGTGAGCAGGGTAATATCCTATAACTTTCTTGTACTTCTGCTCATGACCTAGTTGGGCATTGAAGTCACCCAAAAGAAGCTTGACATGGTGTTTGGGGATTTTGTTCAATTTTTCATCCAGTAGGTCCCAGAAATTATCAACTTCGTCTGGATCAGACTTGTTCTTATCGTTTGTAGGAGCATGTGCGTTAACTAGGGCGTAGGTTTTGTTCGCGCATTTAATTGCGAGTATAGACAATCTGTCATTCACAGGTTCGAAATTTGCAACCGATTTAAGGATCTTGGTTCTAACAGCAAACGCGGTTCCAAGCATCACAGCTCCATTGAGGATTCCTCTTTGCGCTTTGCTCTTGAAAAATCGGTAGCCTTCAGATTCAAAAATCTCTTCATCTGGGTACCTTGTTTCCTGTAGGGCCACTATGGATATCTGATTTTCGTGAAGAGCTTTGGTGAGGGTTTTTAGCTTGCCAGTTTGTGTAAGTGAATTTATGTTGAAAGTTGCTAGAAATGTTTTAGATTTTGGCCTGAGTTTTTGATTCTTCGGGGTACACTGAGACGCTCCGACTCGTCTCTTGCATGATGTCGAGTCTCCCCCAGAATCCGAACGAGACTCGTGCGCCGTGGCGTTCACGACGAGGGATTTATCCGAAGATTTACCACCTGGGGTATGTTTCTTGAAATGTTGTGCCATCATGCTTTTTGACTTGACTTTGCTTTGGACGGGTACCCATCCTTTTACAACTAGGGTTGTTAGCCCTAGAGGTTGCCTCAAGATGTTTTCTGGCTTCTGGTCATTTACCAGTCTTCGCCGTAAGCCTGGCAAGGGACCAGATTTTTTTTTTCATGGTGGTATTTTATTTCCCTACTACCCTCTGACTCTTCTGGCGGCAGAGCCAGCGAGCTTCCCCAATTCCAATGGGACGCGCCCGATGGAAGTAACCGGTAAATCCCCACACGGGATTATTATTATTATTATTATTATTACTTGTGAGGTGTGGCTATGAAGTTGTTAACGTCTATTAGTGTTATTATTTACGTAGTTATGTGGGGACTTCATTTGGTATATATCGTGGTCGTATCGTTTATTATTTGTGCGATGTATGCTCTGTGTTGTGTGATAAAACATGAGAGGTTATGTCACCATACGTCTGCTGTTTGGTTATTAATAAGACTTTATTTAATGTAAGAACACGTAATTAATAGTACATCATTTATTATTACCTGTAAATATTATGTATGAATCCAATGTAATATTGTGTAACACGAAGTAACAGTCCAGAACAACGCACCTTTCTCACTAGAGATTTACCTAGGTTATTGGAGACTCGAGAAGATACGAGAAAGCTTGTTGTGTCATACTTTTCTAGAAGCCCGGCCAGGCAAGGTATATAAAAGTCCGTCTTATGATTGACATTCTAATACGGCAGTCTTCTTCTTCTTCTTCTTCTTCGATTCAGTCAAGTGTTTTGTGTGTATATAATGTGCATATAATTTGTAAGTAAAACAGTGTACACACTTGACTGCATCGCATGTGTGTGTCTTTGTGAATACGATAATGCCTATTCGCTGGTTTACAAAGGCGCGTTAAAACGTTGTATATTTTGGATGTGAAGCAAATAGCAGTCATTTTACTATACACGTTCTATAGAAGGATGCATTTGTAAACACGCTAATGGTACTGAAAATAAAGTTTAATAACTCATTAATTTATGCATGCACACGCATTCCACACTACCACTACCATACCATGTGGTATGTGCCTTGAATGAACCGTTAGCTCTTAATTTCAACTTTGTTCGACGAAATACATGTATAGAAAGCAGTCGGCAATTCGGAAACTCCTGCGCAAACCGTCTGCGAACTTTCGCTGCATTCCGATCAGATTATCGATAGATTAAAATTAAGTCTGTGCATTCGCCATTGCTGAACACGCCAGCCATTTTCGATATGTTGACAGCAACCGTAGTACTAATGTACCAATTTCCAGGGTGCTACTGAGCTTTCGAAAAAGAGCTTACTAACGTAAGGGGGCTCATTAGACGGAAAGCGCTGAGGAATATGCAGCGAATGGTTGTTATCTCCTCATATCCTGACGTAAATAACATGCAGACAGTAATAACTCAGTGAAAATCAGTTATTAGACATCCAAGGACCTAGGGAAGGCTTTCATTCTCCTCCCCGAAGGGGATCGGCGGGCCACCTGGAAGGTAACCCCTTCTCACTAGTGCATGCGAGACGCTTGTAAGCACGGCGCTGGTGGGCCACCTGGTATAAGAGTAGGGGACAAGGAACCCCTGTTGCACAGTGAAGGTGTGTTTGCCTTACGTTCGTGCGCACTGACGCTGCACCTCATCGAAGAAAATGGCAGCCATTCCAGCAAGATTTCCTCTTGAACTGTGGGAGAAGTGTGATTTAACAAGACAGCAGATTATTTCCTCCTAGACGTTCGTGCTCATACTGAATGGAATATGGCCACAGTGATGTTAATGTGCTGAAAGAAGGACGAAATCACTGCTGTGAAAGATCCCAACAGGTCCGTCAAATAAATCTGTAAGAGGACAGATGTGTTTAGTTATTGTTAACTATGAAATCACTTCATAAGAATTCGAGAGTGTTCCATATCACTCGTCTCCCCATACACAGTTCTACAAAGTCTATGGCATCAGGGCTAATTTTCAAGGTCGGCCGGAACTTAGTCCCGCAAGATATCTTTAACGTGCCAGTAAATCTACAGACACGAGGGTGAAGTATTTGAGCACCTTCAAATACCACCGGACTGAGCCAGGATGTAACCTGCCAAGTTGGGGTCAGAAGGCCAGCGCCTCAACTTTCTTAGCCACTCAGCCCGACATAAATCTTTCTTCGGCGAGTGGCACCACTACCTATAACCAATTTCTCTTGTTTATTTGTGTATATTTGTGTTTATTTTATAGGAAGTGGTCTCCAAGGAAGTATTGATAACTGTCAATAGCGAATAACTTATTTTCCGTATGAAATAAAGAAATCTCTGAAATGGCCAATTCTCGTAGAGTTTGCAGTAATCACCAAGAAACCACATGCCTATGAGCAACTGAGAAGCTGATTTGACTCAATTAAAATGGCAGTTAGAACCATTTTCATGATAATAAATTTGTTGACGATCAACTGACTGGGAAACAAATGAAATCTAAATAAAGTTCAAGAAACTCAATCGTCAAAATTTACCAGTGTTTCGCCCCAGAGCGGCATGGTCTCATCAGTTGGATACCGCACCTTCCCAAGACACTGGCCGACTAGCACGGCGGTAGCGACACCACTGTCGAATAAGTTTCCATTCCCCGCCCGAAGGATGGGGCGGGCCCCTCAAAGCGTGACGCGCTCTCTCGGGCCAGGAGATGTGTTGTGAGAGTGAGGTGTGATGAAGGGGAAAGATGGGAAAACGATGTTACAAAGTCACGGAGGAGGAATTGTGGGGTCTCTTGGCTAGGGAGATGGGAAATAGAGTGGGTGTGTAGAAGGAGTGAAGTGTTAAACGGGAGTGCCAGGATGGAGGAATAGGTTGAGGACTTGTAGGGCTGCAGCGATGTGACTTAGGGAAGTTGTGAGGAGTCGATAGAGATCGGTATGTGGAGGTGGGTGGAAGAAGGGACAAGTTGCGAGAAGTGGTGCGCGTACGTAGTGACGAGACTGATAGGGAGGATGACCTGGCCGAGGGCGATAACGTGTAGCGATGGAAGGACGTCTGGGGAAAGGTCGAGGAGGGGTGAGAGAGAGTTCCACTGGATGATGACGTCGGTAGATGCGTGCTCCACTGGAGATGAGGCGGTGGGCTGGGTCTTCTGATGGTAGATGGAGGCGTACTATGATGGTTGGACCAGATGAGTTCAGAATGCGGAACGCCCGCCGGGCTGGGGCGCCTGCTGCTTGAAGTTCACGCAAGACTTCTTGTTCGGTGATGGTTGTGGCAACGCCGCGAATGACGCAGTAACATGGTGGGTTGAGGCGGTGGTGGTGGTGGTGGTGGTGACGAAGTTGGTTGTGCGGTGGTTGCAGTAGTTGAGGCTGGTTCGTCAGTGATGCGCTGGTGCTGGAAGTAGCGAGGTGGGATACGTAGAAGGCTGGGGCGTTCAGAGTTGGGTAGTATTGGAACAGATGAAGACATGACTGGTGAAGGATGGCAGTAAGTTAAAGTTGTGGGAGAGATGCATCGTAGGGTGAAGGTGGAGGTCGTGGTAGTTGTGGTGGTGGTGGTGAAGGACATGACGGAAGAACTAAGTGTATTACGGGATGGCAAACTTCCAGTGCGGAGTTCGGCCATGTGTTTTTTGAGGTCGGCAGGGAGTTGAAGTAAAGTTGACGAACAACCCGGCCGAGCAAAAATAGTAGGAGAAGCTGTAGAGATTGGCTATGTCCAACAACAGCAAGAAGATGGACACCGCTGCAAGCTATACATGTGATAAGCACAATGCAGTGCCGACGTACTATTGTAGGGGAGAATTGCATCTCCACTTGCTATATATTGCACCTGTCCAGGGTTCCAGTGCATAACAATTTATCTTAATTGGCTTATGAAGTGGCTGTAAGGATTTATTTGACGAGACCCTCGAACAGATCCTGGAATCGAAGACCATCACCCCTACTTGAGTCTTTCCTCGGGTGGCTCAAGAGCTTGGGTACGTGGTATGTCCGGAAAGGGGCTTAAACTACTTAATTCTAAGTAGGGGAAAGAGTCTCGGATATCAGAGGAATACGAATACACTACTAATGAGAAGGAAAATCATGTATTTTTGTACAAACACTTTTAATTAGATAAGGAAACACTTGTATATTATATTACATAAAGATATGCCGAGGTATTTACCGATATAATACATTGATTCATAAATTAGGCTTGAGCTTTGGATGTCTCTTTTCTGTCTATCTCAGATAAGCATCTATCACTTCATAACCTTCAACTGATTGAAAATATATCAAAAGGACGTCCCCTTTCAGAGCCACTTAACACACGGAAAAACCTTATTATAATTATATTCTATGATAACATTGTACACATATCTTTTCCAAAGGCATATCTCCTTTACGGCATGAATTATTTAATTCAGTTTATTCAGATCATGTTAATTGAGGTTTACTACAAAATTCCTGAGCGCATTTTAAACACATGATAGTTATGTCACATTGTCTACGTTGATGACCGTGTCTAACTTATCGTACGGAGTATTAACTCCTTCATAACGTCTGCTTCACTGGGATTATCTATATACTAATATTAATATATGACATTTCAACGATGTTCCTATAAACAGTGAATATAGCAATCAGCAACCAATATCTTACAGCATATGATACATGATAAACACTCACTAGAAGAAATAACATACCACTCTACATTGCATCTCCACGCAAAGAACAAGATCTTGGCACGATCCATCTCATTTGTCACTGATGGGCAACAGTCCTCGCCAGAATCTAGGACTTGAACCCAGGGACTTCGACATGTGGGGGTGTCACAACCTGAAAACCCTATAACGTTTTTTTACTTTAATAAACCAAAATAATAGAAAGGTGGGAGGATTTCATTCATTTATCACATCTGGGATCGATACGACAATGTTGTTTTGATTTTGTGCATGTCTCCGTTATACTAGAAGGAGAAAAGAGCGAACCAAATGTGTCTCCCTTCACAAAGTGGCAAACAAACTTTGCTAGAGCTTACCCTGATCGTTGCCTCATAAAAATGTCAGACGGGTCGGCCTGCTCGTTCTTTTTTTCTTTCCCGCAAAGCAAAGCCTCATACTTTACCTGCTATTCTTAAATATTCATATCATCACAAAGACAATCTCTTTCTTCGACTCATTAACATTATCAGCGTAACATCATATACTAGCCTACATTTGGCCTCAATTATCTTATTCTGAAGGCGGCATTCTACATCGCCCTAATTATATATATTCAGCTGGGGAACTCATATATTTAACACCACTACACTCTCAAAATTACGAACTTACATATCAGGTTCCGTCTTCTCATTCCTCATATCCCGAAAACATGCAAATTTAAATAGAAGATCATAACCTTCAAGAGGGAAAAATCACGGCTAATCGCGATCTACATAATTCACTTACACCCCCACAGTTGACCTTTGTTGTCGTCAAGTTTGCAGTCTTAAATCTAGACAGGAGTTTCTACCATTATGTGACGTGCAATCAAGAATGAATAATCGGAAACTCTTATGATGAATCATAGCATTTAATCGTATCTTCAAGACGACTGGATCATACTACGAAATTTCATCCCTTTACATTACGTCACGTCACCTATAAGTTATGCTAGGGTCTTATAACCATCATGCAATATTTCCCCATAATGAATGAAATAAGTGGTTCAACACCACGAAGAAAATCTCACAGAAAAATCTTACAAAAGACTATAATCCCTCTAAAGCACCGTTATGGCCAAATAGAATTCAGAGTATTTACATGCATGCGACATATTTACGTTACTGTGACTATCATGCTCATATGTTCAAAAAATTGTACTTAGCACTCAGATATCTGCCATCAGCTTTCCTCAGGAGGTACAGCCATGTATTTAAGCTGCCATCAGCATGCCTTCACTTGCGGTGGCTCCCAGAATCGTTCTCTGTCGATTCGCCTGCATGTTGGTTGAATCCTCGTCTGGCGTCTGAAGTTCTTGAATATCTACGCTGCGTTGGCGTAACTGTACGGCGGACTGCTCACAAGACGTCTTCAAACCCGGCACTCTCGGAGGTCAAATATGTAAATGAGGAAGACTTATTTGTCATACATGCATTAATTATGTCATGCATTATTACTCTGTTATGACTAAGGATACTTATAAACTCAAGCGCCGTATCTTTATATCGGTATTTGTCCTGTAGCCCGATATCGATACTTTCTTTTGCATACTCCAGTTCTCCACAAGTAATTTAATCTCGGAGCATCACGCACTAGCCGGTCACCACCACAGGATATGAATGTTAGGTATTAATATTTTTTACTGGTCATTAGTCGACCCACTCCGTTTCACTAATCATTGATACGATATAGCCGGGCTGAGTGGCTCAGACGGTTAAGGCGCTGGCCTTCTGGCCCCAACTTGGCAGGTTCGATCCTGGCTCAGTCCGGTGGTATTTGAAGGTGCTCAAATACGTCAGCCTCGTGTCGGTAGATTTACTGGCACGTAAAAGAACTCCTGCGGGACTAAATTCCGGCACCTCGGCGTCTCCGAAAACCGTAAAAGAGTAGTTAGCGGGACTTAAAACAAATAACATTATTATTATTATTATTATTATTATTATTATTATTATTATTATTATTATTATTATTATTATTATTATTATTATTATTATTATTGATACGATATACAACTCACTGCGTTTGAGAGAATACGGAGGATGCCGCCCGATCTACTAAAATGATAGCTAATAAGCCGCTCACTGTTATTGTAGGTTCAAGCCTTACTGTAACACTGCTACTGAACTATCCTTGTATTTAATTACTTCCTTCATTTAACCTCATTTATATAATTCGTATAATTTGGCATAATCCACCACATTCACTCAGATCAATTTTATAACTGTACACGTAATAATTCACTTCAATCGACCACCTCATTTTTTACAACCCCGTGCCGCTCTGGCACATAATCGAAGTAAATTTTTTTATCACATACGGGTCATAGCGAACTGAATTAAAGACGTAACGAATATTTGGTACTCAGCGCACTGTCACTCACTATGTGTTGTCATTTACCACTACACAATACTGTTCAATAAGAACCTTCACAATGTGAAACACTGAATATTGAAACTGACTGTTCACTAAAGAATGGGTCTGCTGATTAGACCGAATGCACTGGATATACTGTGTATACTACCTTCTTGCCACTCGCCTTTATAGGGAGAAGCCTTATTTTTTGGAGGGGGAGTCAGACCACGCCCCCTTGTCAAACAACGGTCCGTTGGAAGGTATATTTAAACGTTGAATTTGATATCAAATTAAAGCCTGTACATCCTTCTTTCCACTGATCAATTTTCGTTTCGAGTCCTTCGCGGGTTAGTCTGCAGTCATCAAAGCGTCAGTATCAATTCTCAGTAGGTGGAGCCTGACTCCTGGGATTTTTCAGTTTTCCTGGTCCTGTCAGAGTCGGGCATCTGGTTTCACTCTCTTCATGCCATCAACTATCTGCGTACTTCCTATTATTCTTATTATGTAGAATGGTTCTCGGCATGATAAATCCGCATAAAATCTCCTCATTCATCGAAGTCGTAACTCGAAATCCATCAAGTATTTCCGAGTTATTAATGTTAATATCATCGAAACAGTTGAAAGCTACGCATTGGTACCACTAGATATTTAGGGGAATATATGGGGTGATATCGTCTCATATGTTGAGACGACTTCTTTCAGGTTGTTTCGTGACCTCACTTCGCAGTCATGTGACATCTTTCTCGTTCCAGCTCTCTCGCTCAGAGAAAGAGCGAACTCCACTTACAAGCGCTTGTACTCCCTCTTTTTCCAATTGTGCGCAACGAGAGGAGGGGCGCGCGACTCTACAGCGGGCGGCTCGAGTCCCAGAACCGTCAAGAGTATCCTCGTTTGGCGTCTATTTAACGTAGAACTGCGCGGAAAACGGCATATTCTCCATGCAGGATTTCTCTATATACATATGACGATGTCATGAACGGTTACAATATGCCCTCCAGGGCTAGCATGCTCAACAATATGGCTTCCGATTGAGATAGTTAAATAAAGTTCAGGAAACTCAATCGTCAAAAATTACCAGTGTTTCGCCCCAGTGTGGCATGGGCTCATCAGTTGGATACCGCACCTTCCCAAAACACTGGCCGGCTAGCACGCCAGTAGAGACACCACTGACGACGACGACGACGACGATACGACGACGAAAGGTGTTTTATTCCCCGCCCGAAGGGCGTGGCTGGCTCCTAAACTGTAACGCCGTCTCCCGGGCCGGAACTGTGGGGTAAACTATGTGGTGCGTAGAGATGAGGAAGGGGGGTAAAGCGAGAGGGGAACGAGAAGGTTCAATTTATGTCGATGCCTGAAGAGCTATATACCGTTGGTAAGGAGATGGCGGACGTCTGCTTCCGTAGGTAGATGGAGTCGTACCAAGAATGTTGGTCCAGTGATGTTCTTGATGTGGAAAACTCGGCGTGCCGGAACGCTTGCTGCGTGGAGTTCTCGGAGCATGGCTGAGACAGAAATGGTAGGGTCTACTCCTCGGATGACACAGCTATACATTCCAAGGTGAGACGTAGCTGGCGTTGGTGGAGATGGTAGAGGTGCGTCGTCGGTCGTAATTTGTGGTGTGGCAGGTGTGGCTTGAAGTGGCTGACGTTGAATGTGACTGGGACGTTCAGGTGCCGTAAGGAGGAATGAGGACATGACCGGAGATTAATGGGAAGACGTAAGCGTGGTGAGAGATACAAAAGGAGAGACACAAGCGGAGGTCGTGGTTGTTATGGAGGTGGTGGTGGTGAACATTGTGTTAGGAATGGGGAGGCCAACTGCCAGTTAAAGAACAACATTAAATACTAATCTCGGCACGTACGGTTTTCACTTTTGGAGTTTACAGTGACTCAGCAAATCACATACATGCTTTTAACGAAATATGAGTATAACACCTCCTTCCAAGCTCTGAGTTGCCGAGGAGATCGTTAAGTGCTTTCAGTCTGGACAAAGTGTTACGAAAGCATGGCCGACTCCGAACTGGCAATTGGCCTCCCCAACTACAATCCTTTCCCACCACAATGTTCACCACCACCACCTCCACTACAACCACGACCTCCGTTCGTATCTCTCACCATGCTTACGTCTTTTCACCTATCTCCGGTCATGTCCTCATTCCTCCTTTCGCCACCTGAACGCCCCAGTCACATTCAACGTCAGCCACTTCAAGCCACACCACAATTTACGATCACCGACGCACTTCCACCATCGCCACCAACGCTAGAATAAAGTTACTTTATCAACAATTGACACCGCCCCGAGTCATACCCTACCGTAACACTTGGACGCTTTCGCTTACGTAGTAAGATCGCAGGTACGAACTGCGTTGCACATGTGGATTTGGCCATGTTTTACGGCCGGATGCCCTTCCTGATGCCAACCCTATATGGAGGGATGTAATCACTATTGCGTGTTTCTGTGGTGGTTGGTAGTGTAGTGTGTTGTGTGAACATGAAGAGGAGAGTGTTGGCACGGACACAAACACCCAGTCCCCGAGCCAGAAGAACTAATCAGGAGCGATTAAATTCCCCGACCCAGCCGGGAATCGAACCCGGGACAATCTGAACCGAAGGCCAGTACGCTGACCATTCAGCCGACCAGTCAGACTGCGTTGTAACTTCCGTGATACTCCTAAATTACAGTGGCCTGAGTATTTAAACTTTCTGATCATAGCGTAATGTTCAAATAGTGACATTTTATATTTCAGGCATGTGGAATCCTGATCTAAAGTCAGTTTTTCTCCATCACATCAAAACTGTTTGCAAAATCAAAATGAATATATAAGACTCTCACGCACATACATGATGAACACACTCTATCCTCATATGTACGGAATGTTTTTTTCTGGTTACTTTAATGGACAACCTTATATCACACTGTTATATTTATTAGAATAATATACAAATAAGTAACGTATTGCGTAAACACGTTTCAAGGAAACACTATACTAAAAGTATCTGTAAACACAGCTTTGCACTTACTGCTTTATCGGTAACATGTTATAGAATGACAAGTGCAAGTTTTCAATTTTATGATACCTTGACTTCCATTAACTTTTTTGCGTTGCTTTCCGCTTGTAAGATGTAGTCGTTTTTTCTATCTACTGTAATCAGCAGTAATCTGCCAGCATATGCGTACCATTTCCCTTAGATCCTAGAGGAATATTTATCCTTGCTCCGCGCTCAGAATTCCTAGATTTTCGGGGAAACAGCCCAAATGTGGATGCACCCTGTGCACATTTAAACTCATAGTGCAGTCTAAATCTTGGATAGAAGCAAGTATTCTGTACACCATTTGTTTGTAGTCTGAATCCTTTGTGTTGCCAAGGAAGTGTTTTACTATATTCCGGAATGCTTTCCATGCCGATCGTTCTGCTGCGCATATAACTTCTTCAGAATTAGTATAAATAAGTTATCTGATATCTGGACTAGTGAAGATATCCTCTTTGATTCTGGCATTACAGATGCTTACGAATCGATAACACAGGCACTGAAATCATTCACCTTCATTGTTTACATCCTTAACGAGTTGCTTCAAGAGACCTACCTAGTTCGGAGGTAACAATATATTCAACAGGACTTCTTTGTTTTATGGTTTTCGAGCCTACAATCCACTGCATGGGTGGCCTTTCCTTTCGTGTCCAGTGACGTGATATTGCTTGACTGTCCTACTCAAAATGAAAGTAAGGGTGCTTTGTGTAACCTGCTTATAGACCTAACGGAATACCTATCGCTTTAATGTCATCAGACACTTTCCACTTGTGTTCTTGGTATTTTATTCCACACATCATCATTTCAAGATTCCTGTACGTTCTTGCAAAATGATTGAATTTATAACGGAAGTTGATACAAGTTTGTTTTCGTTGCGAAGGACACACTTCAAAATACGCATGGAGCCATCAATGAAAAGTCTCCACTGGGTAGGATCATACTTTGGTACTTCTAGTTTCAACATTACCTCCAAAATGTTGTTGCAGTGAAGCGAAGCTCCCTCTTCAGAAAAGAAGGGTGCAAATTCTTCTTCGCGATTTCTGTACCAACAGTACGTACTCCCTGGTGCCAACATATTCCTTTCAGGGAGTCTAGATCGACAAATTACTTGGTAAGACCAAGATCTCGAGCAAACGCACTTTGCTTGAAAAGTTTGGGTTGATTTTCAAACACCTATTGACGAGAGGTCACAAGGAGAGGTACGGCCATTTTCGTGTCAAGTTCAGAACAGGAATAGTCATATAGGCCTAATTGTTGCGGACGCTGCGGTACTGGTTCATCAGGGCCATGGGGAACAAGTAAAACTGTGCATGAAGTATTTCTTGGATACACAATATTACTTCTGTCCCTACTGTTAAATCCCTTAACATTAACCGAGCAAAAGTAGCAGTGCGTAGTGTGGCCTGTAGGTTGTCACCACGCCACTGGAATTCCGAGTTGTAACGCTGTTCGCTCAACGTTCACCCACTACCGTAACTAATCTATACATGTACTCGAAGCCTTTAGTGGTGCCCATGGCTTGTCTTGGTCTCCCAGTTTGATGCTGAACTACGCACAGTAGGCCTTTCTCATGAGGTCGGTTATTTTGTGCCTCTGTTGTATTGGCATAAAACTTCCACACACACATAGAAGAATGTTTCGGGATTTTTCTTGCAGCCACGACGTTGCACGTTGATATATGTTCAATAAATGTACTAACACAGTACGTCACTCACGCATAGGACACTTACGAAGACAAAAATCTCCTTTCACTAGGAAGCGAAGTACGAATCAGACTGACGCACAACGCACTGCAACAGATGAGCGCTACTCAGCAAAACCTGTTATTGTTGTCGGCTCTAGGCTGTGAGTGTGATTATACAGGGTTGCCAGATGGCTGCAAGAGGCTTTATCTAAAACAACCCTTTTCTTAACAGCCAGGCTGAGTGGCTCAGATGGTTCAGGCGCTGGTCTTCTGACTCCAACTTGGCGGGATCGATCCTGGCTTAGTCCGGGGGTATTTGAAGGTGCTCAAATACGTCAGTCTCGTGTCGGCAGATTTACTGGCACGTTAATGAATTCCTGTTGGACAAAATCTCGGCATCTTGGAGTCTCCGAAAACAGTCAAAAAAGTAGTTAGTGGGACGTAAAAACAATAATATTCACTCATTATTAATCGTCTCCTAACAACATAGCGAGTGCATAAGTGCATGTGGCTTAAAATGTGAACAACGTAACATCAGATTTTAAATAAGCCTTATTTGGAAAAATTAATGTGATTCAGGAAGCAAAAATTGTCCTAGAAAACAATACAGGATAGCGGCAATGAAATCATCGCAGGTCATTTTCATCAGCCCATCGAGGCAAGTTGACACGGCACGTGAAAGAACTCCCGCGGGGCAAGATTCCGTCACCGTCTCCGGAAACGGTAAAAGTAGTTAGTGGGACATAAAACCAATTTCTATTAATCAACACGGTCATTTAAATACAGCCAGGTCACTGCCCCCATAACAACCCTCTGTAAACAAATAGATATTGCTTTCCTGAGAAAATCCCTCGCAGGTAACATTCATATAAACCCTTTCAAGCGCTTACAGCCGAACTATCGTTCCGCTCAAAGAGGTCGAGGTGTCTCCCTTTTCCCTCCATTTGCAAGAACAGCATCATATCAAAGTGGCTTCTTTAATCGTTCTGCTCGGCTGTGGAATGAACTCCCACCACAGATAAAAGAATTACCTGCTGAAAAACTTTGTAAAGAGGTAAAACGGATGTATAACGAAACCTTCTGTGCGTAACGTATTTTTTCTACTGTGTGAATGTTCAGTATGAGTGGGAGGACGGATGGAAGTTTATGGGATCCCGAGTGATTGAGACTGTATGTGGGTATGAATGAGCCGGCCTAGCTAAAGTATATGTGGGGATTCTAGAGATAGAGACAGAGAGAGAGAGAGAGTGTGTGTTTGTGTGTGTCGTATTACTTGAATGTTGAACACGTCTTGTGAGTACTATGTAAATATGCCTATGTAAATACGGTAACTGTATATAAGCACACTATGTAGAATGTAATTGTATATTTGAATATTTTAATTTTAAGTGGTGATGGAGGCACTTTCGTGTATTTGGGGCTATGCCCTTTCTCCATTCACCATTCCTAAATTGTACCTACAATTAGTGGAAAAAAAAAAAAATAAATAAATAAATAAATAAATAATAATAATAATAATAATAATAATTTCATTATTATTATTATAACTGTATGACCGTGACTCATCTCTCTCATCCTACTATACGGTGCGTTTCCGCGCATATTCTCAGCACTTTCTACGTTAAAGAATAGTGTTAAATGTTAGTCTGAGAACGTGTGGTTTTAACTTTTGGAATGGACAATATCTCAGCTACCAACATGGAAAATTTGAACCAAATCGGAAGGTAACGTCCCGAAGACTTCCCTTGTTAGTCGGGAGGAATAAATTTCCAGCTTTCTTTCATTGCAAAATTGAGTTTATTGAACGGTTTGGGCCGCATGAGGAAGGTGAGGAATCTAATTGGAATCTCAGTATAGCTGTTACAGATGCGAAATCAGCTCCCAAGCTTTTGAACTCTTACATTGATGCAGTCATAAGGAATGAAGTCTTGCAAAGCTGTACAAGTCCACCATAAGACTGAGGGAGGGGGCTCTAACTTCTGTGGTCCTTTCACATACAAAGTGTCTGCCGCCCGGCCCATGGCCTGTGAATTACGGGATACTGGATGTGAATGTAATAGTACTCTCAGTCACTAACCTCTACTTCATGTCTAACAACTTATAAAGTCAAACAACGTCCTAATTGTCTACGACAGACTCTATCAACCTGGCTGCAGAACTCTTACTAATTTTCATTTACAGTGAAGGACAAGAATTGAACTCGGGATCGTAATATAGCAGGTAGCAATATATTCTAAATAATGATAAAAAGATGGCAGATGTCCAAACACGGGCTAACTTTAACCCAAGTTAAGTATGACCTTACGCTGTTTATCAAACGGACCGTTAGCATGATAAACTGATATCAAAGGACATTTTGTGTAAATAACATATAGAATGTTTTCCATACTCTGAAAGAAGGCCATAAATGAATTTAAAAGCATGTACCGTAATGTGTACATATACAGAGTTAGTCTCTTCAATAACACTAAAACTTATAGTGACAGAAGAATCACAGCGGTCATAAACGTACCATGGACCGCACCTTCTCCAGCCTTAATACCAGTGGACTTTCACTTTCAACGAAAGTTAGAAGAAGTTTACAAAGAAGTACCGTAGAACTCCGAAGGTATGGAATAACGTATAACACGGGCATACTCTGTGACTAGTCCAGATGATTTCGACGTACACATTGTCCGCACATACACATTTTACAGCATTTATCACTACTTACAGTTACCATTTTTAATACATGATGCAAATCAATTCCCCAAATGTTTCACCTGTTCTTTGGTGACAGTATTGGTCATCATCAACCTTCAGTTATCTTCAATGACCTCCATCGCAAGCCTATTCAAACGCACTATTAAAATAATTACATTGATTTCCATATCATCTTTACCTCCTGGTTCCAGTCCACTTACCGACCTTAGTGAAGGACGACTCGGATGAAAAAGCTATTAATACAGTCACCCTCGAAGCAACTTTTAATATCAAGAATGTTCTTCTATCACTTCCCCCTAACTTCGATTTTTACAACGAGGGGAGAAACTATCGCGGATTATTAACTGGCAACAGTTGAAAAATAATACTCCTGTGAGATCCAGATGTTATCGCCCCTTCAAGATATCAATAAATCACTAGACGAATCCGTTCAAGTTAATGCTGTTACACGTGATTTTACTTTGATTTTGCTTCGGTTTTGCTTTGATTTTGGACCACTTCCATTCATGGCATTTATTAACGATTTTGCGGACAGCTGTCTAATATACATGAAAATCTGAAATTCTGGCGATAATGCAGGACAGATGTCTACACAGTTTGAGTCACGTAGCTGCCAGCTTGCCTTCCAGAGATAGTGCGTTCGAACCCCATTGTCAGTCGCCTTGAAGATGGTTTTCTGTGGTTTCCCATTTTCACGCCGGCCAATTTCTGGGGGCTGTAATTTAGTTAACCCATCGTCGCCTGAAGACCTGTCTGTATCGACACGACGTATGACAAATAGATTTAAAAAAGACAAAAGAGGAAGATGATGAAAAGATGCCATGTAGGCTAGCTATTACTATCTTGCTATCCTGGTAATACCGGGCAAGCTGACCGTGCGGTTAGGACCGCGCAGATGTGAGCTTGCATCCGGGACATGGTGGGTTCGAACCCCACTGCCGGCAGCCCTGAAGATGGTTTTCCGAGGTTTCCCATTTTCACACCAGGCAAATTTCGGGGATGTACCTTAATTAAGGCCACGGCCGCTTCCTTTTCACTCCTAGCTCTTTCCTCTCTCATCGTCGCCATAAGACCTACCTGCGTCCGTGCGATGTAAAACAAATTTTAAGTAAATACTACCCTGGTACAGGCCATGTAAGACAGACCCTCCGACAAAGGTGGGCAGCATCTGCCGTATATGGGCAACTGAGTGTTAACTGTGGTGGAGGATAGTTTTGTGTGGTGAATGGGTTGCACAGAAGTCGGTTACAGTACAAACAACCAGCCCCCGAGCGAAGAGAATGAAGCATTTTAAGGTTCAAACCTCCGACCTGACCGGAATCGAACCCATGCCCCAGGGATCTCTGAATCGAAGCCACTGTGCTGATCCGGACATAGACGATAGTAAATTATTGTAACGCGATCGAAAACTACTGTGTAAGTGGATACTCTGCAGAAAAATGAAATTAAGTGCACGAAAATGCGGCCTCATAACAATAGAGTGGAAACGAAGGCAAGAATGTGGAAAGGACGCTCTTGTGGAGAGTGACTCATCGAGGTGTCCGCGTAAAGAAAGGCTTGAAATGAGAAACTCACATAGGAAGTGTAATTAATAAAGCGTACAAGTCTGTAAGGCCAGCAGTTCCCAGACGACCTCGCCGTGCCATTCATCGCTCGTGAGGCCAATTTAGAGAGCAGTTGTATGGGATCCGGACCAAATACGGCTGGTTCAGCAACGTGCTTTCAATTCTAGAAGTACTGTGACGAGATTGATAGAGACACTTGGATGGTAGACGTTGAACGCTACGAGGAGAAACCAAGTGAGGTGGCTGAGCTATGCGGGGCCGTGCATTCGGGAAATGGTGATTTCGAACCCCACCACGGGCAATTCGCAAGATGGTTTACCGTGATTTCCCATTTGCACACCAGGAAAATGTGCGAGCTGTACATTAGTTAGGAACACGACCACTTTTTTCCTAGTCGTAGTCCTTACCTTTACCACCGTCACCGAAAACTTTTCTGCGAATTTAAACCACTACGAGCAAAAAAGGACGATAATGTGCCATGAACAGCTACAAGAATAAAGCAGCCTGGAGAGACCTTATCAAGGGACTAAAAATTGTAAACCTATCCCCATTCTGAGGTGGTACAGCTCTTTTCAGGAACACCCCCAGTGGAGGTGAGCTGCATGTAGCATTTCAACCACATACCAGCGCTGCTCTCAGTCCTACATTTCTGACAGTATCGGGAGCCGAACCCGGATCCCCAAGAAGGTGAGCAAATAACACTAACCGTTACGCTACGGAGGTAGACACCAAGGTGCTAGAATATCTCTGTTACATACTGAACACTTGGAGGTCCATATAGGATACCTACCTTCCTTACCTATCAGCAGTTAGCATGAGATCTGTCTCTTGGGTCGTTAAGGGGTTCTTCATCACTTGCTTAGGTAAATGAAAGATCAAATTTAAAGAAAATTTGTGGTTTATTTAAGAAATATGTAAATGAGGAAAATTCAGAAACACAATATTATAATTCGGACTTACCTTGTCCAGTCAACACAACACTAATTACAACGCAGAGGAGAGGTATACTGGTTTGAGAAGCTTTGACTTAACTGCCTGATGAGCATCCTTAATAGAAACCATTGTCACAACTTAAGAGTGAAGAAAAGAAAGTCTGGAAATCCTTAAATTCGGCTTCCATGTGAGACTACATGTACCATCATAATGATTCATGATGATCCAGGCCTCGTAACACGAACTCTGGACTCTTGGTATAATTAAGGCAGTCCAGTCGGTATGTGCCACACACTGGTTGTACGGCATGGACCCTTAATTGAATCGATGTGACCTGTGACTATATAATGGACTGACATCTAACTTTGTAATTTACTTTAAAGTCATTGTGGATGATGACCGCAAGGAAAATGATGCTATAATGGCATATGGCCTTAATCTAAGTCACTGAGGTTGATGACCCCATGACCATCCAAGTTTCTAAGCATAAGGCTGAACACAATTAAATTACATTGGTTGATGACCAAGGTTTCCACTTGACTAATAACAGCACACTTAATGCTCAATCACACAAAGTCAAATAATACAACAACAACAATGCCCACAATACTTTGCGGCAGTAAAATCCTTTACATTCAAACATGTCCCCTTAATCGTTACGTTGATTATTTAACTTTCCCAACAAAATAAACTAAGGGTACGAACATACCGAAGATGCATCGCAGCTCGCGGTCGCGGTTGAGGTTTACGTCGCGGTCGCGGTTTACGTCGTGGTCGATGGAGGGTGAACATACCGGGGAGGTTTACCTTTCAGTGTTCTGAGATGTGTTTACAGTGAGTGGACGTAATGTTTAGATCTCCGCGTTCAAGTTAAAGATAATTTATCCTCTACTACTGAGCTTTTACAAGTATAGAGTATGTATTCAAGTGACAGTGGAGATAGTGATTCATTGTGCATAAGCACACGGTGGTGGCTACTTTCAAATCAGTAAACCGCCGGGCTGAGTGGCTCAGACGGTTAAGGCGCTGGCCTTCTAACCCTAACTTGGCAGGTTCGATCCTGGATCAGTCCAGTGGTATTTGAAGGTGCTCAAATACGACAGCCCCGTGTCGGTAGATTTACTGGCACGTTAAAGAACTCCCGCAGGACTAAATTCCGGCACCTCGGCGTCTTCAAAGACTTTAAAAAGTAGTTAGTGGGACGTAAAGCAAATAACATTATTTTTTAATCAGTAAACCCGCCAGTGGAATGATCATCCTGTAATAAAAGAAGGCAGGCGCTGGGGGAATATCACAACTTATTTGAAGAACTTTTTTGCTATGGGCTTTACGTCGCACCGACACAGAGAGGTCTTATGGCGACGATGGGATAGGAAAGGCCTAGGAGTTGGAAGGAAGCGGCCGTGGCCTTAATTAAGGTACAGCCCCAGCATTTGCCTGGTGTGAAAATGGGAAACCACGGAAAACCATTTTCAGGGCTGCCGATAGTGGGATTCGAACCTACTATCTCCCGGATGCAAGCTCACAGCCTCTATGCGCACAGCCAACTCGCCCGGTATTTGAAGAACTGAAACACCACGCGGACAGATTCCATTCATACATGAGAATGTCCTTTGAGACGTTCCAATACATATACAACAATGTGGAATCAAAAATTGATACTGTGAAGTACAATAACTACCACACGAATACACACGCGGGCTCTGTGAACA
This sequence comes from Anabrus simplex, assembly GCF_040414725.1. Classification (NCBI taxonomy): domain Eukaryota; kingdom Metazoa; phylum Arthropoda; class Insecta; order Orthoptera; family Tettigoniidae; genus Anabrus; species Anabrus simplex. The sequence continues at coordinate 177,705,062 of NC_090266.1, forward strand.
CCTGGATTAAGGGCAGAGTAGAACGGGGGGATATATCACGTGATCTCAAACCGGACAAGCCAATCAGGAGCAAGCTACATCGATGCCTCCCGTTCTACAGCGATGAGAACACAAACTTTCTTGTCATCGCGCTAGACCTCCTGGTAAATCGCGATGGTGAATGGAAGCGAGCATCTTTGACATGAACTGTTCCATTTAAAACTGTGTGTTTGTGTTACCAGGAGGTGACATCGAGGCATCGACCGCGGTGTAAACCGCGACCGCGAGCTGCGATGCATCTTCGGTATGTTCGTACCCTAAGATTCCAGAATATATTTCAAGTTAATCACTTGGATTTCAGTTATATCTCAAATACGGTTTCCACCACTGAGTTTAATAATTTAATAAATTGAACTGATTTTTGTCCGCCTCTGTGGTGTAGTGGTTAGCGTGATTAGCTGCCACCCCCGGAGGCCCGGGTTCGATTCCCGGCTCTGCCACGAAATTTGAAAAGTGGTACGAGGGCTGGAACGGGGTCCACTCAGCCTCGGGCGGTCAACTGAGTAGAGGTGGGTTCGATTCCCACCTCAGCCATCCTGGAAGTGGTTTTCCGTGGTTTCCCACTTCTCCTCCAAGCGAATGCCGGGATGGTACCTAACTTAAGGCCACGGCCGCTTCCTTCCCCCTTCCTTGCATATCCCTTCCAATCTTCCCATCCCTCCACAAGGCCCCTGTTCAGCATAGCAGGTGAGGCCGCCTGGGCGAGGTACTGGTCATACTCCCCAGTTGTATCCCCCGACCAAGAGTCTGAAGCTCCAGGACACTGTCCTTGAGGCGATAGAGGTGGGATCCCTCGCTAAGTCCGAGGTAAAAACCGAACCTGGAGGGTAAACAGATGATGATGATGATGATGAAATGATTTTTATAAATCCTAATTAACAACAAATTCTATCTCCGCAGACGAATGATTTCTTTAACAAGTCCCTACTCAAATTCATTTACTTTTATTTTAGAATGTTTATCGTCGCTTGATATCGTGAAAGCTGGAAAAAATTTACATATCATTTATTTCCAGTTTATATTTGTTTCATGACATCACACCATAAGTTTAATCTAACACAAGCAACTATTAACACTTGGATATCCCTAATTATTAAGTACTAAAAATCTGCATAAGTAAACTCGACGTGAAATATAAGCCAGTACTATGCCATCTCCCAACAGGGCCGATGACCTTCGATGTTAGGCCCCTTTAAACAACAAGCATCATCATCATCTCCCAACATGACAGTTAAATAAGGCTTTGTGCACCCCTCAAAACTAAAATCAATAATTACCACCAACACTCTATTTTGGACACCGTGGAAATGGTTAAATTCGCTCATTATAGTCTAACTTCCGTGGTTTCAAAATATACTTTCAGATCTCGGTTAAACAAATCAATATTATAGAATGCTATCTAATAACATACACGTTACTCACTGATAAAAATTTCAATTAATTTCTTGCAAAACTACGAACTCCATTCTAAAGAATACGGTCTGACTTTTAACACGTCGACAGACCACAAAGATACCGTTACTCCAATGGCGACCCCAAGTCAGCTGTGTGGCTGAGCCGCCCCTTCACTTGACAAGTTCCATATGTTCTCACTCGCGTTCAAACTGGTCTTAAAAGAAATGAAATCTACGATCTCACTGATAAAATTACAAATACAACCTTCCTGGCCCGAACAGATTATGCACAGAGATTTACGTTAGGATGTCATTTAATAATTATACACGTCACGAACTTACACTCATGTGGATCCCCTCACAATTTCCATCTCAAACATTATACAAATAACTTCTTCGGGTTCACGCAAAATCTCCCGGCATAATTATAGGCTTCCAATCACCTGATTCACAAAAATCCTACCTCAACTCACATCTTAACAAGACTTAAACCCCTTGCTTCAAACACGACAAATCTCAATGACAAAAAATGGAATAATAATCCTTAGGATCCACAACGCATAACCACACACAATAGGTAATGAAACATCTTCGCATAACATGACCTCGTATTTCTAAACTGGACTTAACAAACATTACTGACCAAATTTACTGTTATTTATTGTCAGTTATACGCAATTTAAACGGACATAGAAATAGCAATCCCTTCGTAACAGATATCCACCGATCTACATGGCTCAACACGACAGCACGCCTACATTCGATTGAAAATGGGTAACCACGGATTTCTTGCACAACTTTCGCCATAATTCAAACAGAAAAATTTTCACATCACATTAAAAAAATCTTAACTTGACACCACAAAATACAGGAAATAAGCTCACGGAAATGACAATCTACTTTAGACCCTCCTCTTCTTTTAACCCTCAAATTGACTATTTGCAACACATCTAATTTATAAATTGTATCCAAGCATGAAATATAAATGACCTTTCGTCATATTTTATGACATTTCACGAAATAAATGGGTGACAAAACTGCGTCATAAATACCCATTACAAAATATAAGTGTGACATCATAAAACAGATATATAGGTGGTGATGATGACAATTCCCCTACCTTAACAGTACGTCAGCTTCCATCATGTTAGCTCACCAGTAACCTTCTGGTATTTATTTTGCCATTTCAACTCTTCTGGCTTCACATTTTATTTTATTCATTATTGCTTTCCTGGTATAAAGGCACACACAAAAAAGAAATACCCTTCACTCGATATTTTTGCGGACCAAACACGACTGCTTGTACTGTCGACCGCACCTAGATACGTTTTACAACACAGTATTATTTAAATTTCACCAATACTACTGCGGCATTGATACGACCGTCTTTACATGTGATTAATACTCTCTAATGAACAAACGCTATCTCCACTTGGAGACAATACTCCAGCCACATCGACCAAAATCTAAGTTTCTGCTGGACTCGGTCTGTTACTTGCCGATCAATTTACCCAATAGTATGACCTCTCTCGAGCTCGAATGATTCAATGTAGGGTGATTTCAAGATGGAGCGCCCCTTTATTTATAGTCTCCATCTCCCCTCTTAGGCATTTTTCCTTGCCGCCAAGAAATTTTGCGTACATTTTCCGACCTTGTGGAAATGTATTTAAAGCAGTTTTTTCAGTAACCAAGTACTTGCTAAATTGCTAGTGATACTGTTCATGAACATTTTAAATTATCTCGTACCAAATAGACTGGTTAATTGATCTCGTTTGATAGGCACTATATTCTGACGACGTTGTGTGGGTTGAACAAACATGCGCGTCTTTCACCAGATTCCCTCGGAAACTACTTACCAACCTCAAATCTGTATTACTAAAGACCAATTGTCTCACAGATAATTACAGGACACTCATTACATTAGGTTCACTACTAATTCCTTTTAATAAATATATTTACTTAACCAACAGTTTATTTTGTATCCATCCACCTTCGGCACGTGCGAGTGACGTCACGTCTCACAGCGTGAGAAAGAAAGTGGCAACCTTCTCGCCTCGTGCCGCCTCTGCGAGATAAAAAAGGGTATTCGAGCTTCTCATTGCGATTTATATGGGGCCTCATGTGGTAACTTTAAGACTCTAATTTCTTGGGACACAAAGGTCATGGGTTCAATACGCATGGCCTATCATTCACGTAAAGTAAAAGGAATAACACGCAAAAAATGGTAAGTACTGGTTTGTGACTCACGGTGTTGATAATTGGAACGCATTACCTGGACCTGCTTTAGAGCCAAAGATGTAAGCAGCTAGAAGAATGTACTTGAACGTCCAGTAAATTTCCTTGTGGCGGTGTTGTATTTACGAGGTTAGGCCAGTAGTAGGTCCACCTCTGTGGTGTAGTGGTTAGTGTGATTAGCTGACAGCCCCAGAGGCCCGGGTTCGATTCCCGTCTCTGCCACGAAATTTGAAAATTCGTACGGGGCTGGAACGGGGTCCACTCAGCCTCGGGAGGACAACTGAGTAGAGTGGATTCGATTACCTCCTCTGCCATCCCGGAAGACGTTTTCCGCGGTTTCCCACTTCTCATCCAGGAAAATGCCGGGAATGTACCTAACTTAAGGCCACGGCCGCTTTCTTCCCTATCCCACCACAAGGCCCCTGTTCAGCATAGCAGTTGAGGCCGCCTGGGCGAGGTACTGATCATCCTCTCCATTTGTATCCTCCCGACCCAAAGTCTCACACTCCAGGACACTGTCCTTGAGGCGGTAGAGGTGGGATCCCTTGCTGAGTCCAAGGGAAAACCAACCCCGGAGGGTGAACAGATTAAGTCCAGTAGTAAGTCACTGTACCGCTCGATCTTAAATCCTGGTGTTAACGTACGATACTGCAATAATTTAGGTTGTCTGCGAATTTCTAAGCGATTAAATTGTAATTATTACGCTAAACTATCTGTAATGGAATATTTCAAGTCGTATTCTGTAAATCTTGTGCAAATATCACAACAAACGTACGTGCTATTCAGGTGGCGCATTTTATGGGCCTCATCCTTTACATTCGAAGTGAAGTATTCTTTTCTTTCAGAGGATATCCATAAAAGAGACCTCATTATTATTATTATTATTATTATTATTAATTATTTATTTCTTTCTTTCTTTCTTTCTTTCTTTCTTTCTTTCTTTCTTTCTCCTCCACTGAGTTAAGTTCCCTGAGTGGACGCCGTTCCTGCCCTCGTACAACTTTTGAAATGTCGTGGCAGAGCTGAGTATCGAACCCAAGCCTCTGGGGATGGCAGGTATTCACAATAACTACTACACCAGAAAAGCGGTTCATGGACACTACATTTCAAATTTTCAATCACAGTACCGAATAATTTTACAAATATTTTCTTTGTATGGATTTATGTATTTAAAACGCCTCACTCCTCTATTGCTTCAAAAATACTTTCCGCACCCTTGCACAGTAAAACAGTCCTCAACATCATTCCCCCCCCCCCCCCAGAAGGTGAACTCAAAGGGTTACTGCAGATAGGTGTAGTCTTTTTCGACCAGAAATTGGATATTTTTTTAGAGCACTTGTTTGAATTGATCAATTTTATTTTTGTATCCAAATAGTAATTTTCTTAATGTTTCAGTTCCAGACCTAATGTATAATATATGTTATATTCTAAGATGAGTTGATACCAGCACAAGCACAATACTAATGTGAACTTCTATCAAGTTTAATGGCTAATTTATTTAACATTATATTAATTTAGAAAGTATGTGTTTAGACCTATATGCTGTCTTACATAGACGCTAGGTAAAGGGCCATTTCAGCCTCATTCGCATGTAAATTATCAATGAATTCTATTCCTGGAGTGATGCTGGAAATTGGTCGGCTCATCGGCTTAATGGACACTTCAGAAGGCTCTGGTTTTGATCTTCGGCCGAATCAGAGATTTTAACCTCGTCTGATTTGGTCTGTCTGGTTTCGGAGCTGGTTATTTGTGTTACCCTTAATACACTCCTTTTCATTTCTGCACAACACACCACACTACCAACAGACTCATGCTATAATGAATAAATCCCTTCCCATAGGGATGAGCCAACGGCCATAGCCGTGTTGAAACACCGGATCCCGTGAGATCTCCGAAGTTAAGCAACATTGGGCGTGGTCAGGAGTTGGATGGGTTGCCACGCGCTGTTGGCGGGGGGGTAAGGGAATGGAGGAGTGGAAAGGAACTGGCCACCCTACCGCACGTAAACTCCGGCTCAGGAACACCTCTGCGGAGGTTCGGACCAGCCTTCGGGCAGAATAACCCTTACCTTACATAGCGATGACGCCAGGAAAGGAAACTGAGCTCAATCCAGATGAAATGCCAACCCGTAGTAATTGGGAAATTGAAGAAAGGGCAGGAAAAAGAATAAGATGATGATGATGATGATGATGATGATGGCTATTAACGCTAAAAACCATACATAGTGTGCCAGCTTTCCTACAAAATACCCGGTTAGATTCCATTGTCTCGACAATTTCTCATTACATTTTGTGGACCTTCTCTTTAATTTTTTGAAACGCAATATGATCAGCTGACATCAAGGATATCAACAATGTTCCTTTAAACAATTGTAAATAATTCACTCTAACAGACTCGCTTTGCCGGCCACGTGGTGTAGGGGTAGCGTGCCTGCCTCTTACCCGGAGACCCTGAGTTCGATTCCTGGCCAGGTCAGGGATTTTTACCTGGCTCTGAGGTCTGGGTCGAAATCTACTCAGCCTTACGTGATTACAATTTAGGAGCTATCTGACGGTGAGATGGCGGGCCCGGTCTAGAAAACCAAGAATAACGGCCGAGAGCATTCGTCGTGCTGACCACACGACATCTCATAATCTGCCATCCTTCTGGCTGAGCAGCGGTCGCTTGGTAAGCCATGGCACTTTGGGGCTTTTGTGGTATGGTGTTTGGTTTGGGTACTGAAAACCACCTAATACATTGAAAGTTTATTTCGAGAAGTTGAAACTCTCTCCGTCCACTCTGGACCGTATCTGACACCAGTGTAAGTTCTTCAGGTAGTGGTGATAGAAAAGAGGATGAGCATCTCTCCCGGCCCGAAGAACACTCCCACATTGTTGGCAGTGTGTATGAAAGATGTAATGACTTGCTATGTGACTAACGCAGCCAGATGAATAACAGATGTTGTCACACTCAGGTAGGAGAGATAACACTTCTGTTTGCTGAAGCCTGGCACGTAAAATGACGCGCTGCCGGTTACTACGTCAATAGCTTCTCATACTCAATAAATTTGGACTGCGCACAAGATTCAATCCGTAGCTTCTAATGGACTACAACTCTGGGGGATGTAGCAGCAGCTTATTGCTTGTAAGGAATTAAAATGTGGAAGAAACTGTTCTACGGTCAATGACTTAGGCATCAGAGGGGACTAAAATAATTGACCGGTAAAGGTGATAAGGCGAGATCAGACCCCCCCCCCCTACCGACAATGCTAATTTCTGTCATTTTTAACCCGTTATTTCTGAAACTATTGAAGATATCACTACCAAACGTTTACCAATCAGACAATTGGATTTATTTAGTTCACGGATCTGCAATGGGGAAGGTATACAAGTTGGGAAGTTGGATACACTTTTAATATGCCCTCCTTTTTGAAAAAAAATGTTTATACAACACAGCATCAATTATACAATTCTCAAAACACTTATTGTTGATCCATATAATTATCTCTGTTATATGAATTATTTCTGTTCCGGGGTATCTGTGGAACGCAGAGGTGAAAGAAGGTGCCGGGGTGAATGGGTCTAACTACAAAATTAAAGTTAATTTAAAACTGTAACAAAGGTTTTATATATTTATTTTTTTTAGAACTTCAAACTTAACAATCTTTCACTAGGTGAACACAACAATATATCAGGTACAATGGAAAGCAAGACAAGAAAGATCCCAATTTTGGTAATTTTGACACTCTTGGGCTACAAGCCCCAAGTTTTACAATTTTGAGCTCCTAGCTCAATTTAGCCAAAGCACAAATTTTAACGCAAGGGCAGAAAATCCCCAATACATGGAGCACTAGCTCCAACAGTGACAAATTCAGGCCTCCCAGAGGCACTATTACAACACCTGTAAAGTTGGAATTCAAGACGACAAACTGGGGCAAATATTCATTTATAGGAAGGGGAGTTAGGGATTGGAATAACTTACCAAGGGAGACGTTCAATAAATTTCCAATTTCTTCGAAATCATTTAGGAAAAGGCTAGGAGAGCAACAGATAGGAAATCTGCCACCTGGGTGACTGCCCTAAATGCAGATCAGTATTGATTGATTGATTGATTGATTGATTGATTGATTGATTGATTGATTGATTGATTGATTGATTGATTGATTGATTGATTGATTGATTGATTGATTGATTGATTGATTGATTGATTGATTGATTGATTGATTGATTGATTGATTGATTGATTGATTGATTGATTGATGGAAAAGAGCTGACACGCTCTCAGTTTTTCACGCCTATCCAAGGCAATATCAAAACCTTATAGTTAATTGCCATCAAGGCACAACTTGCAAAAATGAAACAGGGGTATCTTGTACCCAACCTACTGGGCCTTCATGGAACACGAATAATGGTTAAGTAAATGGCCTGTAACACCAAATAGAATGGAGGCGAGTATTTGCACTTCTAAACATGCATTCTTAAAACCTAAAGGGCACTAGGCCGAAGAAACAGGGGCTATTCCCAAACTATGGGGGTGACCCGTATAAGAAAGAAATTTAAAACATTAAGGAAGAGAAGAAAATCAGTTACCAAAACGTAGTCACCTCAAACCAAAATGAAGGGGAGCTCGAGAGGGTAAATCACTCTCTATCCCCGATTTACGGTTACAGATTTTATGAAGTTTTACATAAGCCGGCAGAAAATTACATTTTTAGGAAAGTAGGTTACATAGTAAAAGTTTAGGACCTTTCCCGCGAGTTATGCTGAGCTAGCAAGAAACAAAAATGTTAAACGGCCATTACCTTGCTGAAGACCTGCTGCCTGATGAAAGAGGCACCTCCCGCCTCCTGCTTCACATACACACACTTAGTTAGATGTTGATCAAGTGGCCAAGAGACATGAAAATCCGCAGTTTATAAACTCTCGGGGAAAGTTCGAGACCTTTCATGAATAATGAAGCCACACCCTCTTACTTTATTGGCGGATACAAGGTTACACACAAAATCGAAGAAGAAACCCGTGATTGGTTGGAAATTAATTACAGATATTAGGGATTGGCTGAACAAAACAGGCGGAAAGAAGAGATCAATATTACCAACCCAAAAATGAATGAACATAATTTAGTAAAGAACAAACTTATGAATACAAAATTTCTTCAAAGAAAATGCTTTCACTTCGAACCAGGGTGCATGATCATAGTTTTTGTAGTGATATCTATGAGAGAATGTCCACACTTATTGATCAATGGAAAACAAAACAAGTTGAAATTCGCACAGTACTGGCACCTTCATAAACACAAAATTACGGTAGTGACATCTTCTGAGGAAAAGTTTAAGTAGGTCTAGTTCCAAGTTCAGTGTTTCTCCCGAAGAGGAGGTTATAATTGGCGCAAGATTTAAATGTGCGGCGTAGAGGTGTACCTCTTGGTACAATTTCCACAAATTTTATGGTTATATCTCTATTAGTTCCTGAGAAAATGGGGCTTTTGTCAGACAATTTTCAGTTTTGAGAAGATTCAAGTTAAACAGTTGTTATATGGAAACATACATCTTTCTTCCTGAATAACTGGTGAAAAGCACCCTGCTTTATAGTCTGATCCTTCCTATTCATCTTTAAGGCATAGTTTTTCGTTCTTCTCCTTTTTCTTTCCTCTTTGGTCGTTTGATGAGCAGAAATTTCAGTCTTCCTCACTCCTAGACGGTCAAGAGTTTCCAATGTAAGTTACTTGCAGTATTCTGTCCTGTATTTATTCCCAGGTAATCCAAGACCTTTATTCTTCAGAATTCCCACCACTGAAGGAGATCACTGCGTCACACACACCTAATCTTAAAGCTTTTGTGCCTAAAAAGACATTTTTTGTATCCGAGTCCACACAAGATTGTTAAATGCCTCGTTTACATTCTGTGTTTTTCCCATGAAGGCATTTCTTTAGCAAGTTTTTCTTTCTTTTGCAAAGAATAATCACAATCAGTGCAGCCAATCTGTAATAAACAAATCCAAGGAGAAGCAAGCAAAACCAAAGCCTTCTAAATAATATACTATAGTTTCTGAGGTATGAACATAAATCTGAAAGGATGCAGACATTGATGTAGACATCTTGTTATGGCAAGTACAATTAAGAATTAAATTGAAAACACACAAACACTGATTTATTACAAAAATGATACTCCAAAATGTTCAGAGGAGTCCAAATATTTATATAGACCAAAGAAATGTAATTCGAATTCCTTGAAAAATGTGGGGTCTGATCTCACCCGCTGTGCAGCATACCACAAAATATATCAAACGGTTGCAAGCAAAACACATTTCCAGGGTTTTTTTTGCTAGGGGCTTTACGTCGCACCGACACAGATAGGTCTTATGGCGACGATGGCACAGGAAAGGCCTACGAGTTGGAAGGAAGCGGCCGTGGCCTTCATTAAGGTACAGCCCCAGCATTTGCCTGGTGTGAAAATGGGAAACCACGGAAAACCATCTTCAGGGCTGCCGATAGTGGGATTCGAACCTACTATCTCCCGGATGCAAGCTCACAGCCGCCTCTACGCGCACGGCCAACTCGCCCGGTTTTCCAGGGTTTTAAAAACATTTTCACACTACCCTACCTGGTTCTTTCTGGTCTGTTCATAATGTACGTCGTACGAGGTAATTTGCTTGCTGAATATTCTCGTTTTAATTTTCTTTCGAAGTTTAAAGACCGAAACTTAATTCATGTAAAATATATTAAGCGAGTGTGTTTAACCAGATTTAATCGTTATCTGAGCAGTGACATAGTTAAACTTATGTGTATTCTTCCTGTTAACGTTCATTGTTCTTTGAGACTTATTCGCAATATGGGCTTTAGAAGTCTGAGTTGTCTTGGTGTGGTGAGAAGTAGTATTCTTTGTGTTTATTGTTGGTAATTGTTTTTAGTTGATGGTGCCTTTCTGAATCATCTATCGCATTTATTGGTAGAAATTTAATTTATATTTTAAAATGTAAATCACCTTTAGAACAGACTAGCAAATGTTATTTTAACTGCTGTAAGTGTTGTACTTGGTGAAAAGCAAACTAGGCCAAATATGCTAAATCTACATTAAGTTAAATAATTCAATTTTTCTTCAACTACGTAAGACACGTAAAACACATTAAGTCAATAAGTCAGTGACATGGTCTGAAAAAACTGTTAGTTAAAATTAGACAGTCACGAAAAGTACAATTTAAGCTACACGTCGCTCTTCTAGTTAAACTGCCTTCACAAGCACCACTTTGTAACTACAAAACGGTGGTGCTTGAGTGGTTCGGCTGTGGCTACAATCGACCACTCTTAAGATCGTATCGACCACAAATTTTCCAACCACTCTACAGCCGTAAATATACAGTATTGAAATGGATTTCGAAGAGGAAACACTGCTGTGTTTCTTGTTACGTTGACGAATACGGCGTCATCAAAGTAAAGTTTATTGGGTTCATCCTATAATAGAAAACATGAGCTTTTCCATTTCTATTCGGTTGCTATAAAGAGTTGTATAATCCCAAATATGTATTTGAGGAGATACAGTAGGTGGTGGAGAGAAGGCAAGCGGTGGGGTATCCACTCATGTGGAAGCAGAATCATCGTGGAATTTTGACAGTACACTGCTTATGTGTTGAAACGGAGTGTGTTTCGGAGTGTCTTGGGATGTGAGTTACGGGGCCTCAAAATTTTCTTCCGAACATCTCGCTGATAGCTTATAGGCAACTCTCCAGTCATATCTATTGCATCCACTGAGGATTTCTTGATTTAATAACATAGATCAGTGTCCGCTGATGTAGGTATGAACAATAATGAAGTAGATGTAGATGAACACATTACTTGAAAAGTAATAAGCACAATTTAAAAAATTTAAATACACTTAATTTGCGGTTGATCAATATTGTAAAGATTTCCAAAATTACTCACAGTAGCGCGGCGCCCTCACACGTAGCCTGTAAGTTATATATTCCATAACACAAACACAAACCAAATTGATTGATAGCATAAAAGTGACTGGGGTATGAACAATGCTAGGAACACTGTTCCCTATGCAGCCAGTGTCTGTGATGAATTACACAAAAGTAATTGCAAAAGTTAGCTGGTGTATACATTTTAGAGGGTTTAGCAGACTGATCTCAAATAGCACATTCTGGTCCTGTGACGAAAGCAACGGGAAATTAAGTCATTTCTCATCTCATAGATGCCTGGGTTTGTACGACAGCTGATGGAACCGTTGGGAATAAACAATATTTTAGTTGAATTCACAACAAACAAATTTTATTTCCTTCAATCGATTTAACGTCGTGCTCTGACTCCATGGCTAAATGGTTAGCGTGATGGCCTTCGGTCACAGTGGCCCCGGGTTCGAATCCCGGCAGTGTCGGGAATTTTAACCATAATTGATCAATTCCTCTAGCACGGGGGCTGAGTATACGTGTCTTCTTCATCATCATCATCATTTCCTCCTCATCACGACGCGCGGGTTGCCTACGTGTGTCATTTCTAAAGACGTGCACCCGGCAAGCCGAACTTGTCTTCGGACATTCCCGGCACTAAAAGCCATACGCCATATCAATGTCGTGCTAATGCATTCGCTTGATAAGGAAGGGATAGGACTGAGAAGGAACCGACCGTGTCCCTCATTCATAATAATAATAATGTTATTGACTTTACGTCCCACTAACTACTTCTACGATATTCGGGGACGCCGAGGTGCCGGAATTTTGTCCCACAAAAGTTCTTCACAGTGCCAGTAAATCTATCGACACGAGGCTAACGTATTTGAGCATCTTCGAATACCACTGGACTGTGCCAGGATCGAACCTGCCAAGTTGGGCTCAGAAGCTGTGGCCGTTATAATGTACGGTTCCAACATATTCCTGGTGTAAAACTGAGAAACGTGGAAAAGCCACCTTCAAGGCTGCCGGAAGTAGCATAATAAATAAATAAATAAATAAATAAATAAATAAATAAATAAATAAATACATAAATAAATAAATAAACATACGTACATATTTGCCTACATCCTGGTTTAAGGTTTATTAACAATAATGCTATTGTTTATACGTAGCACATTTTTTGACGGTTTTCGGAGACGCCAACGTGCCGAAATATTGTGTCTCAGGAATTCCTTTACGTATCAACAAATCTACCGACACGGGGCTGGCGTATTTGAGCCAAGGTCGAACCTGCCAACTTGGGCTCAGAAAGCTAGTACCTTAACCGTCTGAGCCACTCAGCTGGCTGTTTGTTTGAAGAGTTACCCGACCTACAGATCATAAATTATGTTCTACTTCACGGAATGGCGCTGCCTTGCCTACCATACTCCATTTGCAAGGTTGGACCTGGTCCTTGAGAGCAGTGAATGATAATATTGATCTCAGGCATTCGATCCGATACTGATCAGACTGGTCAGACGTGTCCGGTATCAGTAAGCTGGAAATAGAGGAGACCGCTTCGCCTGCGGTGTGCTATTCTCCCACCAGAAGATATCTTATCTTCTGCACTTGCACGCGGCATCTCCAACAGAACAGCTATTTGTGTATCCACTATCTTACAAATATTAGTGCCGAGTGATGAATAATGACATTATTAAATGATAGCAGTCATCCTTCAGTCGATATTTAAGAATAAGAATAAGAATAAGAATAAGAATAAGAATAAGAATAAGAATAAGAATAAGAATAAGAATAAGAATAAGAATAAGAATAAGAATAAGAATAAGAATAAGAATAAGAATAAGAATAAGAATAAGAAAAAGAATAAGAATAAGAATAAGAATAAGAATAAGAACAGTCCGCCTGTGCAGTGTAGCGGTTAGCGTGAGTAGCTGCCACCCCCGGAGGCGGGGGTTCGATTCCCGCCTCCGTCACGAAATTCGAAAAGTTGTACGAGAGCTGGAACTGGGTCCACTCAGCCTTGGGAGGTCAACTGAGTATAGGAGTGTTCGATTCCCTCCTCAGCCATCCTCGAAGTGGTTTTCCGTGGTTTCCCACTTCTCCTCCAGGTAAATGCCGGGAAGGTAGCGAACCTAAGGCCACGGCCGCTTCTGTTCCTGTTCTTTTCTTTATCCCTTCCAATCTTCCCATCCCCACCACAAGGTCCCTGTTCAGTATAGCAGGTGAGGCCACCTGGGCGATGTGCTGATCCTCCCCTCCAGTTGTATCCCCCTGACCCGAAGTCTCGCGCTCCAGAACACTGCCCTTGAGGCGGTAGAGGTGGGATCCCTCGCGGAGTCCCAGGAAAAACCAACCCTGGAGGGTAAACGGATTAAGAAAATAATAATAATAATAATAATAATAATAATAATAATAATAATAATAATAATAATAATAATCGAGCAAGTTGGCAATGCGGTTTGGCGTTGAGCAGCAATGAGCTTGTATTCGGGAGATTGTGGGTTCGAGTCCCTCCATCGGCAGCCTTGAAGTTTATTTTCCGTGGTTTCCCATTTTCACACCAGGCAAATCCTGGGGCTATACCTTAATTGAAGGGTCAGGGGATAAAAGCATGAGAGTCAATATTTGTACAACTTGAGAAAAAGCAACTTTTGTGCTTGACTTCCCTCGTTCTTTCCCCTAACAGCGAAACTCTGAGTGCTAATTTCTCCTGACTCGCCTGCTTTTTTTTTTCCCCATTTCTGACCTTTGAATAGATGCGCATGTCACTCTGAAGCGGACTGTAACAATATCTCAATTTCGATGAAAAAGTGACTTACCTGGAATTTTCCCCGATCCTTCAATTAAGCCACGGCCACTACATTCTCAATCCCAGCCTTTTTCCCATCCTTGCGTAGCCTAAAACATTCGATATGTTATTGCAACGTTTTAATAATAATAATAATAATAATAATAATAATAATAATAATAATAATAATAATCCACGAACCTACTACAGTGTCGTAGCAGGCGGAGAAGTGATACTCCGACGTGGCGCGTCCCAGGTGGCGGATAGGAGGTTCCTCACCGGTTGCCGGCGGACTTGAGCGAAATAAAATTGCTCTCGTGGACCAAACACACAACAACATCAAGAAATCCACTAATGTCTCTTCTGGTATCCAGCGACTAGGGGTCTGCGTCTGTTCACCTAGTTGGTGCGGCAGTGAAATATGGCTTGATCTCAACAATCCAGTCTGTAATTACCGTGATTTTTATCAATAATCACCACAACCAACTTCAACTTGAAGTAATCATGATGGAACTAAAGGAAAGAAATCCGCTATCCCAGGCCCCAGTCAACTCACTGGACTTTCCTGGTCATCGGATTCTGGGGGACCAGGAACATTATGAGGAGAAGGAGTCGGAGCTTCTTAAAATCTCTTCGCAAACACTACATTGGCACTCTCAATGCAAACACTGTCTTCAAACTTGGAAAACTAAAACAACTCACAGACATGCTTGAAAAATTTCACCTTAAAATTCTTGCAATTCAAGAGACACGCTTCATAGATGAAAACCATTTCGACACAGAAAATTATAGGGTTTACAAAGGTAAGCCTGCTGTCAGAAGAGGCACACCATTATTGTTTGGTACAGGATTTGCAGTACACAAATCAGTCGTGGATAACATCATAGACTTCAATTCCATGTCATAACGTATCTCCATACTCTCCTTCAAATCAGGTAATAAAGCATACACAATTATCAATGCACATGCACCTACAAATGACCATAACAGAAAGAAGCCAAAAGGAATTGAAGACTTCTGGGAAGTCATGGAAGAAGTAACCAACAACGTACCAGAAAGACATGTGAAAATTTTAATGGGAGGTAAATAGAGGTAGGTAAAGAGAGAAAATACAGACAAATAAGAGGCCCGTACTCGGCACACATTCACACAAATAAAAATGAGGAACACCTCATTAAATATTGTCAAAATTTAACCTCAAAATTATGTCAACGCAATTTCAAAACCCAATACGAAAACTTACAATATGGAAAGCACCCAACACAGTGTGGGGAGAATTCCAGATTGACCTTGTGGCCATTTCCAAGAAACTTACGCGGGAAATTTTAGATATCAGAACGCGTAAAGGATTCTTCGAGTCTGATCATTATTTACTACAAGTTAAGATTAGGCCAATGCCAGGACAGGAAAAGACAGCGCAAAACAAAATAGTCAAACCTGATCCGGAATACTTGAAGACAAACAGAGATAAAATCGTTGAAGAAATTCATAGGCATTCAACAGACACATGGGCAGATCTTGCGAAGGCAGTTCAGAAGGCAATGCGCTGGGAACAACCTCCTAGAAAACGAAAACATAGATGGTGGAACATAATTTGTGATCAAGCCATTGAGAGAAGAAAACAAGCATGGGAGAAGTTCAGTAGTAACAGAACATCAGAAACATGGAAGGAATTTCACTTAGTTCAGAAACAATCATCGAAGGAAATCAGAAGATAAAAACGAGCATACGACAATAACAGGCTAAAAGAAATTGAGGAAGATTTCAAGAGAAATAATGCAAGAAATTTTTACAGGACTTTCAAAGAAAATAGTAAGGGCTATCAACATCCTAGACTCTGCTTCCGTAGAACAGATGGAACCCTGGAAATAAACATGAAAGAGAACTGTAAAATTCTCAAACATTACTTTGATGAACTTCTTAATTGCAAGAAACCCACAGAAAACTAACATTCCAAAGAACTACATCCGACCCCAATTCTAATCTACCCACAATGGAAGAGAAAGAGGAAATCATAAAACAAATGAAAAATAACAGAGCAGCAGGAGAGGATGGTATTATCGCCGAGATCTGGAAGCTCCAAGATGAAAACATCACCAAAAAATCCATAAGATTATCACAGAAATTTAGGTTATAGAGAAAGTGCCAGAGGAATGGAAATGTGCATTAACCCATCCATTACATAAAAAGGGTAAAAAGGCATATCCAAATAATTACAGAGGTATTTCGCTAGTACCAGTTGCGTACAAAATTTTCTCTAAGGTGCTATTAAACAGGCTAGAACCACAAGCAGATCCACAAATAGGGGAATACCAGGCAGGCTTCACAAAAGGGAGATCATGCATCGAACAAATCTGGAACTTGAGAACACTTTTGAAAGTCAGACAAACAAGAAACACTATAGTTACCTTTGTGGACTTTAAAAAAGCGTACGACTCTATAGACAGACAGAAGCTATTTGACATCCTGGACGAATATGGCATTGACAGAAAAACCAGAGCACTTATACAACAGGCGCTTACAGACACCACCTCCAAGATCAAGTTCATGGGAGAAATTTCGAAACTCTTCCAGATACACACAGGTGTCCGACAAGGAGACGGGCTCTCACCAGTCTTGTTCAACATGGTGTTAGAAAAAAATTATCAAGCAGTGGGAGGAACAAGTTAAAGGAATACAGCTGGGAAGAACACGTGGAACAAAAACCATCATAGAATGTCTGGCATTTGCATATGACATAGCCATACTCAGCAATAATACACAGGAGGCAAAGGACGCACTGGAACGCTTGCATGAAATAGCTACCAAAACAAGTCTACAGATATCTTACGAGAAAACCCAATACATGGAACGACGGAACAACAATATGCATACTGTATATGGATCCGTAAAAAGAGTCGAAAAATTTAAATATTTAGGGGAATGCATACAAACAGGAGGATCAAACAAGGTGTCTAACATAGAACGAACGGAAAAACTCCAGAAAGCATACAAACTCACATGGTGACATAATAATAAGAAAAGCATATCAAGACAGGCCAAACGTAGACACTACAAAACAGTCGTATTACCAGGAGCAGTTTATGCATCAGAAACGACCACAATTGGAGCATCAGGCATCGTAGAGACAGAAAAAATAGAACGTAAAATTTTCAGAAAAAGTATATGGACAATACACAGAGATGGCATATGGATGAAACGACCTACCGAAGAGCTGTACCACGAGTTTGACAGACTCACGGACATGATCAGGAAACGCAGACTAACTTTCTATGGGCACATACAGAGAATGGACAAAAACAGACTTACAAAGAAAATCTTTGATGTAGTAAACAGTTCAAGCAAGAAAACAAATTGGTATCATGAAATAGAGGAAGACTTAAGGCAGGTGGGGATCAACAGGCAAATGATAGGAGACAGAAAAGAACTCAGAAACAAAATTAGGAATACAAAATTTATAGTAAATGAGAAGAAGAAGAAGAAGAAGAAGAAGAAGAAGAAGAAGACAGGAACATTGTGGACAGAACAAAGGAAAAAGGAGCACAGCCAAAGGATGAAGAGATTTTGGGAAGAGAAGAGGAAGAAGGGAAAAAAGTGAAAATTGTGTCATCATGAGATATTCGAGTTCAAACACTGTCCATAAGGGCAAAAATGATGTGGATGAATGAATGAATGAATAATAATAATAATAATAATAATAATAATAATAATAATAATAATAATTTGCCCTCGGCTACCGTGTGAGGTGCTTTGATTTGACGACTTATAGGCTGCCTGCGTATCAATTTCTGTTCCACTTTACCACATGACAGGAAAAGGAATCTCTGCAGGGCGATCTTTGACTGTTTTAATTAATTTTGTCGTGTTAACATCAATGTGTTACAAGAGATATTTTACATGCCGACGTCGACATGGATGGTCAAATGGACTTTCTTCCACCGTTCAAAAATCTCTGCCAGATTTAAATGCACGATCTTTGGACCACTGATTCACAGAAGGAGCTTTATAGTCGATTTAGTCGTTTTGCTGTCTAAGCTTGGAAACTATTTTTGTTTTGCAATGGCAATTTCAAAATGCATGAAATTATTATGCGTACTGTACATGTTATGAACTTAGTATATCATTCTTAGACAGTCCATTCTTATCTATCCAAAGTCAAGTCACGTTCGTACAGACCATGAAGGTCCGTGGAGGAGTGAAAGGTGTGCGAGAGAGCGTTTCTCTCTAAGTTTGGCTGCCTTATTTCCGCTAGGAATTACTCTGGTATTCTTTTTTGTGCGGCCGTCTTTTTTCCCCTCAGGAATCAATCTGGATTTTGTGCGGCCATCTTTCTTCCCTAAGGAATTAATCTGGTATTCTTTTGTGAAGCAGGTTGAGTGAACCGCTCCAGGAAAGGAAATCTCATTCCTGGCTGGGAATTGAGCCGCCTCCTTCCAGGTGAACTGAGCACACCTTTGCTGCCTCGAGTAGGCGTCCCTTTATCTACAGTAAGCGTTAAACGTTGTTACACGTCCAGCGCTGGATATCAAGACAAGGCAGCTCTCTTTCCCTCATCTGTGGTTCTTAATCCCCTTCCTGTACCTAGGTGGTTTATTAACTCAGCCCAAAGTATCTTTCTGCACATGAATTGGACCCCAATAAGAACATACCTCCGTCTCCTTCCCCATTCCCATGCTGTCCGTATGAAGTGTTTTATAAATACATTGTTTTCCTACAAAAATATGAATTCGGCCCTAACTGTCCGATAGTAGAAATTGCCTTCCCATTTCGACCTGGCGTGTGTCTTCCGGAATGTAATTGTCTGTATGCAGGGGCGTAACTAACGGACCCGCAGAGCCCCCCTTGTGGGGCCGGGGAGCACGGGCTAATGGGCCCCACTAAGCCAGTCTCTAGTACAGTATACTCGAATACGTAACTTCATCTATATTTGAAACTGAAACCAGCGAGCGTATTCTGTGCCACATTAAATTATGATCTCTTTTTTTCTTTTTGTATTGACGTAACATCTAAACAGCTAGTTAGTGATGTGATTCACCTTGCACACGATGATGTACCTCTCTATGAGAACGTTGCGTGTACTGTTGCGACACAGGGTTGGTGCAGATTAGTGAATCCCCGAACTATGTATTAACTGGCTGTTGGGTGCACAAACCTGATAGTGAGTCAGTGTTGCCAGGTCTCCCGATGTACTTCCCTCATTCATTTTAGGTTGCAGGCTCGAATTACGTTATCTCTTCTTCTGTTGAACGCGAAACACACGCTTTATTGCATTGCATCATTGAAAGGGGACTCGCAATTTGAATCAGATCAGGATGGTAATTCACAGTCAGTTGTGATCAGTTCAGTTGGTGACTTAGTGTCGTGTGCATAAGTTTATACTGATAAATCTAAGTATTTAAGCTGTTTCCAAACACGCAAGGAAGAACGCGAAAATATATAATCTGTTAAAAAGTTCTAAAAAATCTATTATTTCTTTAAAACTGTACCAGAAGATTCCTTGCCACATTCCAATAGCGATAGTATTATAATAATAATAATAATAATAATAATAATAATTATTATTATTATTATTATTATTATTATTATTATTATTAATAATTATACAGTAGTCTTATAATAAATCCGAGTCCGGCGTGTGAGCGGAGAATGCAGCATA
This sequence comes from Anabrus simplex, assembly GCF_040414725.1. Taxonomy (NCBI): domain Eukaryota; kingdom Metazoa; phylum Arthropoda; class Insecta; order Orthoptera; family Tettigoniidae; genus Anabrus; species Anabrus simplex. The sequence continues at coordinate 177,725,042 of NC_090266.1, forward strand.
TAATTCAAGGGAATGTTATGTTTGTGTTAGTGATATTTCAGCCCAGAGTGATTTAGAAATTTGTGTTAGTGACATATCACAACAACAGAGTGATTTTCAAACTTATAGTGCGAAAATTACAACCGGTACAGGGGTCAGTAAGATAAAGATTTGAAAATAAAAATTCGTGACCTTTCAATTGTAAAAGAGCTGGACGAACTTCTGGTAGTAGAAAACTCGATTATTGCTTGTAGTGTCCCTGATTTGAGTACACTGCTCTAACTTTATCTCAGTTTACCAGTCACAACAGCAACCGCCGAGCGATCGTTGAGCGAAAAAGAACGTATTAAAGTAGACCTGCGCAGTAGTTAAATTCATTGGCTTTACTCTCCATTGAAAATTACGAAACAAGCAGTGCAAAGTGTTGTTAACGAGTTTCTGTCAACGAAACGACGCCGCTTCGGAAAAGAATGATGGAAGGCAATTCTAGTGGGTTTCAATTAATTTTAATATGTAAGGATGCAGTAATTAACGGAGGAAACATCATTGGTACTGCACCCGCTCACCTCCTGAGTCCCAGTTTCCCATACTGATTAATCGTGTACCCCTTCCTCCTAAACCGAGTGAGTTGGTCGTGCGGTTAGGGTCGCGCAGCTGTGCGCTTGCATTCGGGAGATAGTGGGTTCGAACTTCACTGTCGGCAGCCCTGAAGATAGTTTCCCGCGGTTTCCCATTTTCGCACGAGGCAATTGCTGGGGCTGTACCTTGATTAAGGTCACGGTCGCTTCCTTCCCACTCCTAGCACTTTCCTATCCCATCGTCGCCATAAGACATACAGCAGATTGTGTAATCCTACCTCCCAAAATGCCACTAACATTTCCTTCAACATTCTGTCAGGGTTTGATGTTAAAGTATAATCTTAATTTTCAGGAAACTCTTGAGCACATGAAAATTATAGGTCATCACTTTGGAAACCGTTTCCCACTAAGTCAGAATATCTACGCAAGCTTACTTGTGCAGTTTAGCTTCTGAGCCCCAGTTTTGAACTCCCCTCCTTCGGGTAGGTTTGTGAGTTTGCAATGTTTCTAGAGCAGTTGGGGATATCGTGAACTATGTGGGTCGTAGGAAAATACGTTTAATATGTGTGAAATAACCCCCACCAAGTAAAGTTTTCCAAATTTGTTGAGAGAGAAGCCATATTTTCCAATGTAGACATAGTAAACGTAACTTCAGTTAGCGTATATTATTTACAGGTATGTTATAGTGGAAGAAGTAGATTATTTCAAGTATTTACGATGTGTGTTCTCCCAGGATAGTAAGTGAGATTGAATCAAGGTGCAGTAAAGGTAATGCAGTGAGCTCGCAGTTGCCAGCTCCCGGACGAAACGATATTTACTTCTGTCTGTTTTCAGAAAAACTTTGCTTTACGGAAGCGAGAGTTTGGTGGACTCAGTATATTTTATTCATAAGTTAGAAGTAACAGACATGAAAGTAGCGAGAATGATTGCTGGTAAAAACAGGTGGGACCAATGGCAGAAGGGTACTAGAAATGAGGAGATAAAGGCCACTTTAGAAATGAACTCGATGGATGAAGCTGTACGCATAAACCGGCTTCGGTGGTGGAGTCATGTGGGGCGAATGGAGGAGGATAGATTACATAGGAGAATAATGGACTCTGTTATAGAGGGTAAGAGAAGTAGGGGGAGACCAAGACGACGACGGTTAGACTCAGTTTCCAACGATTTAAAGATAAGAGGTGTAGCATTAAATGAGTCCACAGCAGTAGTTGCAAATAGAGGATTGTGGCGACATTTAGTAAATTCACAGAGGCTTGCAGACTGAACGCTGAAAGGCATACCGGTCTATAATGATGTATGTATGTGTGTTTTAGTGTTATATGTTTAGTAATTAGTGTTTTCGACAGACTTAAAAGCTTTTAAATTACATTAAGTTATCCAAATATAATTGCTTCTGTTTGACGTATACGTGAGGCTGCAGGCACTTCATTTCTTAAGCTATAAACTTTTCAATATGGGTTGTGCTACACTGAATGTCTCCCAAGTAACTTCTTATGGGACTTGATAAGTGACAACTTTTAGCATTAATTCTTACTCCACTTACTGAATTTGCTCTGTATTGTGTTGATTTTTTAAATATTATATTACGTAACTTGAAAACTCTGCCTCACGAATTTTGTCCCTTTCGATGCTTTTTTTCGATTCTGTTTTATAACTTTGCTAATTTTGCTAGGAAATATCAAAAGGGACTTCAAGAGAGCCGACAGTTGCTTTGCCACGTAATATTTCTTGCATACTGGCTCGATCCGAATCCCGATTATCACTCGGACCTTCAGCCCAACCCTCCCTTTTCGGGTCCTGCGGACGCACCTGAGCTATGCAGGTCTCTAGCAACGAGTTTGTTTTGTTCTTTCTATGGACTTTCTATGGATCGGACCAAATTCCTTAGCTTCTTTCATGGTCGTAAAATATGGATCAATTGGTGCGAGGTGAAGACAGGATGGTCCAGTAGCCTTTCACCCAGTGATGGTTTCTCTTCTTGGATAACTGTCCAGAGAGCGCTCACGGTTAGTATACGTTGATAATTGTGACGTCTGAGCTCGATCATCCATGGGACTGAAATGACCTCTCTTCGTCGGTACTTCTTTCTACTGGTTTAACGTCGCTCTAACACATCGAAGGTTTCCGGCGACAGAGGAATGGGAAAGGGCTAGGTTTGTGAAGGAGTCAGCCGTGGCATCAATTAAGGTAGAGCCCCAGCATTTGCCTGGTGTGAAAATGGAAAACCACGGCTGACAACGGTGGGATTCGATCCACCATCTTAGGTCGGTAAATATATATAGGCGCAAAGGGTATAACAAGGATACTGCAATAGGTGGTGAAATGGTTTTTGGCGCAGCCTGACATCAAAATGTGCAAGTTAGGCCTACACATCACTCAGTGTCACCATGGATGGCTGAGCCAAAGTTGGAGTTCGATCTCGGCTCAGTGCGGTGGTGTTTGAAGGTGCTCAAATACGTCAGCCCGATGCCGATACATTAACCGGCAGTTATAAGAAGTCTTTTAGGACATAACTCTGGTACCCCGGCGTTTCCGAATAGTTAAAAAATGTTAGTGGGGCGTAAAGCAACAAAAATAATAATAATCATCATCATCCCACGAACCTACTACGCTGTCATAGCAGGGGGGAGAGGTGATACTCCCACGTGACGTGTCCCAGGTGCGAATAGAGGGTTCCTAACTGGCTTGCCGGTCGACTTGAGCGAAATAAAATAGTTCTCGCGGATGAAAAGAGAGATATCCCAAGCGATATCGCGAAATCTATCAAATTACTGCTTTTCGCGAACTCGTACTATCCAAATTCATTCCCTCTCTTGCTCTCCAAACACATATTAGAGGTAGCTGACAAGCAGAAACCTAGAACAACCAGAAACCATCATGAGGCAACCTCTAAGGCTCATTACCTTAGCTGTAACATCGAGATCGACAATTGGCAGTCTCCCCATTACCTTCAACCTTTTAGCATGATTGAAATGTCAGCTGACAAAGAAACTACTCCAGGTCCTAGTAATTGCACTAGGTTTTATTGGTCATCGGATTCTGGAGGACCGAGAACATCATGCGCGTATGAATCGGAGCTTCTCAAATCTCTTCGTCCCAAACGCAATCATTTTATTGGCACCATCAACACCAATGCACTTCTCAAAACTGGCAAATTGAAGCAATTAACGAACATGTTGGACAGACTAACTATCCAAATTTTAGCTCTTCAAGAAACCAGATATACGGATGAAAATCACTTCAACTCAGGCAACTACTATACAAAAGTAAAATTATAAATTTCAGGCCTTAACACACCATTGCAATTTGGTACTGGGTTTGCAGTAAGAAAGAATATCATAAATTCAGTTATGAGTTTCACATCTCCCTCTGAAAAACTTTCAGTGCTAGCAATCAAGTCAGGAAACAAAGCCTATTCACTAATCAATGCTCATTCACCTACAAATAACTACAACCAAAAAGACCCAGAAAAGGTGGGAAAATTCTGGGAACTTCTAGAACAGTAGCCCGAATTCCTAAACATCATGTAAAATTTTTGTGGGAAATTTCAATGCACAAATAGACAAAGAAAAGAAGAACAACGCCACCCTAGGACCCTACCCTGCCCATAAAAAACAATAAAAATGGAGAACGGTTAATCAACTTCTGTGAGATCTTCGATCTCAGACTAATATCAACTCATTTTTAGCACGCCCCCCCCAGAAGAGAAAAACCTGGAAGTCCCCGAACATACATTCAGGAGAATTTCAGATAGACCATGTGGCTATTACAAAGAGAAACCTAAAGGAGATCATGAATGTAAAAGTCAAGAGGGGTATCATCAACTCTGATCACCATCCATCTCTAATCTAAGTGAAGTTTCAACCTAACAGACTCAAATGTACATCAGGGTGAAACCCACGAATCGACCCAGAGATTCTGAAGCAAAACTCAAGTTCTTTTCTAGCCAGTATCTCTGAGCAAAATGCTACTAGTTGGTCAGAACTTAAAGATGAACTTGTAAAAGCAGCCAAGTGCACTAACATGCCACCGAGGAAACGTAAACATAAGTGGTGGAACGATACCTGTGATAAGGCGTTAGAATAAAATCATGGCAAGGCTGGAATTCGCAGAAAACCACAGAGAAGTGGCATGCCTTTGTTACAATCCAGAAGAAGACATCAAAGATTACAAGATTCCGAAAACATCACTATGGGCAGATCAGACTGGTAAAATCGAGCAAGAGTTCAAGAAATACAATACTAGGAAATTTTATAGAACCTTTAAAGAAGAACTGACGAGTTATAGGGCACCCACTCTATGTTTTAAACGACCGCATGGTACTTTAGAAACAATTAATGAAGAAAACTGTAAACTTTTGGTACATTATTTCGAAGACCTTCTACATTCGAAACCTACTACTGACCAATTCACTTTTGAAACATCATAATCAAATCCAGATTCAGAAACTCCAACAATAGAAGAAGTTGAACTAATAATAGACGAGTTAAAAAACATCAAAGCTCCAGGGGAAGATGGTATAATTGCCGAAATGTGGAAACTAGGGGGTAAAAATCTGGCTCAAAAAATCCATAAAATTCTTACAGATTTCTGGACCAGTGAAACAATTCCTGAAGCCTGGAAGTATGCATTAAATCATCCATTACATAAGAAAGGAGATTAACCTGGCATAAATAACTACAGAGGCATTTCCCTGATAACAGGCACCTACAAAATTCTTTCAAACCTCCTCCTCAAGAGACTTGAAATGCAAACATATCACTTGATTGCGGATATCAGTCAGGGTTCAGGAAAGGCAGGCCATGCGCAGAACAGATTCTTAACCTCAAGACCATCCTACACATTCGTAAAAGCAGGAAAATGGTGATTACTTTTGTGGATTTCAAAAAGGCGTATGACTCTATAGACAAACACTTTTCTGTGTACTGGAAGAATTCAAAGTAGACGGGAAAACAATAGAATTAGTCCTGCAAACACTAATAGGCACCACTTCCAAGGTTAAATTCTTAGGATAATTAGCTGAACCATTTGATGTTACAACAGGAGTCCAACAAGGAGATGGGTTGTCCCCTTTAGTTTTTCATCTTGTTTTGGAAAAAGTTATTAGGACTTGGGAAAAATAAGTTAATTGGCAGATTAATTGAAAACAAAATAAATTTGGCCTTCGCTGATGACTTAGCAGTGTTGTCCAATAGCAGACAGGAAGCGACTGCATCCATTGAAAAACTGCATGAAATTGCATCCAGAACAGGACTGCAGATCTCATATAAGTAAACTCACTACACGGAAGGATCTCTTTGGTACCTAGGTGGACAACCAATTAAAATCCAATATGGCAAAATGTGTCTAAATTCAAATACCTGCGAGAATTCACCCAACTTTCTGCAATGAACAGTGAAGCAAACAAAGAAACGGTCCCTAAACAGACTCACTTTGGACAGATATAATAAAAAAATAGACATCCCGAAATGCAACATTAAGACATTATATCACTGTAATCAAGAATGACGCACTGTATGCATCTGAAACAATGATCACTGGGGGCAGATAATTGATTAAAGATGTAGAAAAGCAAGAAAGAAAATCGCAAGGAAAATGTTGGACCAATCTGTACAAGGGGAATTTGGATGATAAGGAAATCTCATGACCTATACCAACACTCAGAGAAAAACTCAGGAACATTCAGGAAAAGACGTATTAAATTCTATGGACATATTCTCAGAATGAGTAATCAGAGACTGATCAAAAGAATTCTGAATATTGCCCTATCAATGCGAGTAAAAAGCAATTGGCTGCTCGAAGTTGGAAATGATCTTCAGGAAATAGGCATCCCACGTCAAAAAACGTCATCCAAGTAATATAACCAACAAAACCTGGCCAGAAGATCGCAAGAAAAGCCACAAAGAGGAGATGAAGAGATTTTGGGATAAGGAAAAGGTAACGACGTCAGCTAAATAACTTCATTCACGCTCCTTAGTTGGGCATAACGAAGAAGGAATAATAATAATAATAATAATAATAATAATAATAATAATAATAATAATAATAATGATAATAATAATAATTGTACCGGGAGGTACACCCCAGAGCCGCGCATTTAAATCTAGCGCCTAAACGAACCCCTCTGCTGGTGAAGCAGTGAAATTAAAACCAATACCTACTTAGAACTTTACTCAGAAGACGTCACCACTAAAATCTGATGTAATTTTGTTATTGTGAAGTTTCCTGAACTGTGTAAATTTCTACTTATTATGTTTTCCATTCATCAAGAAGACTGTGATTGGTAGAAAATTAATTACAGAAATTAGGGATTGGCTAGATTCAAAACTGGCAGAAATAAAAAAGGAAATATTGCCAACCCAAAAATAAATGAACATCAATTAGAAAAAAGTTATGAATACAAAACTTCTTTAAATCAAAGGTTCTTTGGACATTCTCTCATAGATGACACTACCAAAGAACTATGATCATGCACCCTGACGTTGTAGCGGATGGACTTCGCCGCATGTTTGCTCATGATGTGGAGACCTCTGAACAGGAAGATAGTTCTTCTCTTCCCACACCCATACCTTCGGGTGCAAATGCCACTCTAATTGATGCCCCCATGTTGTTTAGGGATATTGAAAAATATCAACGTGAAGATCCATTGCTGGCCCCTATTATGGAAACCCTTTCTTCTGGGGAACATGTCGTCCCTTATGTGTTGAGGTACAGGGTTTTGTGTTGTCCGTCGAGGCATGACTAAAAGATGAAAGTAGTCGTTCCAGCCGTGCTTGTACCTATGATCTTCAAGTACTATCATGAGACCCCAGTAGGGGGGCATTTAGGCATCTTCAAAACTCGAGGAAAAATCCGAGAGATGTTTATTTGGAAAGTTATGAACGGCGAAATTCGAGAATTGGTAAAAGCTTGTAAATCTTGCTTGCTTAGTAAGCCCACCTTGTCTACTGAGCTAGGTCTACTATCTTCTCATCAAGCGTCGCGCCCCATGGAACGCATCTATATAGACTACGTCGGACCCTTCCTACAATCAAAGGGGAAAGCCAATAAATTAATTCTAGTGTGTGTAGATGGTTTCACTGGGTTTTCCTGGTTATTTACAACCAAGCTGGCAACCGCTCAGTCCACTATTTCTTGTTTGAATGCCATATTTGCTTCTTTTGGTCCGTGTAAATATATAGTTTCTGATAATCCTAAGGCATTTACATCCAACCTCTTCCGTAAATTCTGTTTTGATCTGTCTATATCACATGCAACTACATCGGCGTATTATCCTCAACCATCTCTGGCGGAGCGGTTAAACCGAAACCTTAGATCAGCTGTCATCGCATTTCATCATGAAGATCATTCCAGGTGGAATACGTCCCTGCATTGGTTGGCCTTTGCTTTGAACTCGGCAGTTCATGAGTCCCATAAGTTCACTCCTGCTTCTCTGATGTTTAAATTTGTTTCTAACACGCCGCTCTCTAACCTTTGGTCACTTAATGATATCTTACCACAGACAATAGATCCCGATAATATTAGAGATCTATGGAAGAAGGCTAAGGCCAATCTTAAGGTGTCACATGAAAAGGTTAGGGAAGGATATGATCGTGGACGGAGGCCCACCAATTTAAAAATAGGAGATCAAGTCATGGTTAGACACTTTGTTCCCGCGGGCAAGCTTGCCCCAGATTTCATGGACCGTGCATCATATTGGATTTCCTGACTCCCGTTACATTATTAGTGAGCAATCCAGCCACAGAGAGGCTCTTTAGAGTCCATCTCTCTCAGATTAAACCCGTATAATTAGTTTTTCTAATATTCATCGCCGCTAATATTTAGCAGGATTTTGAAGGTTATATTTTTTAAAATTAATCTCTCGAGGCCTTCTGCCCCGATTATCGTATGATATTTTGTATATCATCTGCATGTACGATCTTCCCCTCTGGTTTTCCTGCTGTCAATTCCTTTGTGGCCATTCCCAAGCCCCCGTCTCCTGCATATTCACACCATTGGTATAAAAAAGCTTTCCAAGCCGCCCGCCCCTCAGCATCACCAATATAGATCGTACCCTCTAATCTCAAGTCTCCAACAACACTTTTCTGTCGCCGAGATCTTACTGTTTCAGTGCCCCCGCAGCCGTTTGCCGTCGTACTGCAACAGAAGTGGGGTACGGGCCCACTCCACTCCCGTGAAGACTCTTTGGGAACTTCTCTACTGGTGAAACAGTGAAATTAAAAATATCTACTTAGAACTTTACTCAGAAGTTGTCACCACTAAAATCTGATGTAATTTTGTTATTGTGAAGTTTTCTGAACTGTGTGAATAATAATAATAATAATAATAATAATAATAATAATAATAATAATAATAATAATAATAATAATAATAATAATAATGGGCCGATGACCTTCGATGTTAGGCCCCTTAAAACAATAAGCAATAATAATAATAATAATAATAATAATAATAATAATAATAATAATAATAATAATAATAATAATAATAAAAGTGATAATAATAGTGATAATAATAATGATAATAGTAAAGCAAAGTCACCTCCGTACAGGCCATGAAGGCCCTTGGAGGAGTGGAAGGTAAAGACTTCCACCATTGTTAACCTCGGCACGTGATGGGGTAGAGTGGTTAGCTCTAGGCCCGGCCACCTTTGCCCCCAGGAATTAACCTGGTACTCATTTAGCTAACCATTTAGCCATGGAGCCGGACAATTTCAGCAATAATATCCATTTATAACATAGTGTGGTCGATGCTCGTCTGACAGTAAACTAATTAGTATCAAAGAGACTTAAATCACAACTCGGAGCATTATTATTATTATTATTATTTTTTTTTTTTTGCAAGCTGCTTTACGTCGTACCGACACAGACAGATCTTATGGCGACGATGGGACAGGGAAGGGCTAGGAGTGGGAAGGAAGCGGCTATGGCTTAATTAAGGTACAGCCCCAGCATTTGCCTGGTGTGAAAATGGGAAACCACGGAAAATCATCTTTAGGGCTGCCGACACAGGGGTTCGAACCTACTATCTCCCGAATACTGGATACTGGCCGCACTTAAATGACTGCAGCTATCGAGCTCGGTCGGAGCATATCAAGCCAATCAAAGGCCTTCGTCTGCTATGACGACTGCTGCCCAGCCAAATGGAGAGTCTTGTACTTCGCGCGATAATATCCTCAGTCATGCCCATGTCCGCTGTCTCTTATATCTGACAGCTCCTCATCGGGTCTCACGAGGCTGACTTAACCCCGTCCCAGTTCTCACTGCTGAATTAAAGTCTTTGGATTGGGCGAGAATCGCATTTGCGTCCCCCGGCTGGGTGGCAGGTATGCTACCCATATTCCAGGGAACTGGCTTCAATACATTAAGAAACTCCCGAAATTGTATAAAAGGAAACTGAAGAGACTGAAGACCGTACTCTCCCAAGTCCTGGAACAGAGCGTCACTTTGATCCAGCGCTCTCTGTAAGGGCAGTTTCCAGTAGAAACTTCAGACACTTCACACTAGAAAATCCCTTGTTGGAGAATGTAGTTCTTGTAGTTAAGGGAAGTGACGGGCTGAGTGGTACCGCCTGAAGGGAATGAGGTGACAGCGGGAGATTGACCTCGGTTGCTTGCATATCAAATTGGCATGGCGGCGCGTGGAAGGGCTTCTCATTCCGCGAACTCTACATTGTAAGGTACAACGAAACAAGGCATAAATACTGCTGCATAATGTGGAGATATGAATCTTAGTGAATGTCGTAACTGTCATCCAGCGACATGCTTGCCTCTGACCTTACACAGCAAGCAGTCAGGAAGAAGCACGTTTAGCAGCAATAATGGTCCTGAAAAGCAGATTGAAGTCATCATCTGCGGTGTTCCGTGAAAACCACCAGTTCTAGGCATCTCGTCTTTGCAATGTGTGGTAACAAAGAAGGACGTGATGAGTAAGTACCTACTTGTAAATATAAGGAAAGATCTTCATTCGGGTAATCATATAAATGGGAGTGTAAATAAAGGGTAAAGATCTCTGCAAATGGTTATGAGGGTATTTAGGGGTTGTAGTAAGGATGTAAAGGTGGGGGCATATAAGTATCTGGTAAGACCCCACCCAACTAGAGTATGGTTCCAGTGTATGAGACCCTCACCAGGATTACTTGATTCAAGAACTGGAAAAAAATCCAAAGAAAAGCAGCTCGATTTGGACTGGGTTATTTCCGACAAAAGAGTAGCGTTACAAAAATGTTGCAAAGTTTGGGCTGAGAGGATTTGGGAGAAAGGAGACGAGCTGCAAGACTAAGTGGTATGTTCCGAGCTGTCAGTGGAGATATGGCATTAGTGACATTAGTAGCCGAAAAGTTTTGAGTGGTGTCTTTAAAAGTAGGAAAGATCACAATATGAAGATAAGGTTGGAATTCAAAAGGACAAACTGAGGCAAATATTTGTTATAGGAAGGGGAGTTAGGGACTGGAATAACTTGCCAAGGGAGATGTTCAATCAATTTCCAATTTTTCTGCAATAATTTAAGAAAAGGCTAGGAAAACAACAGATAGGGAATCTGCCACCTGGGCGACTGCCCTAAATGGAGATCAGTAGTGATTGATAGAGGTGTGATTGTCAAACATTTGTTGACCATCATCTCAGTGCGAGGTTATCTTCCACTCTGCCACCCTAATGCTTAGAAAATGTGGGCCATATTTCCGTAGACTGGAGGGTAACAAGATACAGAAGGGGAGGTAGGAAGAACATGGCTCTAGCATTGGTAGAAATGGGCAATAATAATAATAATAATAATAATAATAATAATAATAATAATGTAGGCATCACACATGATGATATACTGGAGCGCAACCCACTTAGGAAGAAGCTTCAAGACCACAAGAGTTTCCAAGAAAAGCCGAAGCTCAAAACAGGGAAGGCGTGGACCGAAGATAGAAAGGAACAACACCAGCAACGAATGCGGGAGTACTCGGCAAATGTTAAAGCCCAGGGAAGGAGACAGTGGAAATTACGTGGTCCTTAGTTGGCCGAAAGGACAATAATAATAATAATAATAATAATAATAATAATAATAATAATAATAATAATAATAATAATAATAATAACAGTAACAGTAACTTTTGCTGCTGGTTCTACGTCGTTGCGACTTAGGCGGGTCCTAGGGCAACAATGGGATAGGACAGGGCTAGGATCGGGAAGGAAGAGACCGGAGCCTTAACTAACGTAAAGCTCCAGCAATTATCTATTCTGAAAATGGAAAACAATAGACAATCATTTTCAGAGCTGGCGCCAGTGGGATTCGAACCCACCATCTCCCGAAAGCACCCTCACAACTACGTAAACAAAATCGCGCAGCCAACTCGCTGGAACATCATAAATAATAATAATAATAATAATAATAATAATAATAATAATAATAATAATAATAATAATAACTAGCAGCTGGGCTTGGAAAGATAGTAACTGGCAAACAGGCAATTAAACAAGTGACGATTGTCTGTTCAAAAGGTGCTATTTCCACTTCGTACCCGGTCATGGTACGTTCCATGGCCCTTTTGTTCTATGATTTATGCGTATTTCCCACGATTCTCTTATGATTGAAATAGCACCTTTTTAACAGACACTCCTCAAGTGTCCACTTTTCATAAAGCAGATGCGATCTGTCCTCTAATGGTGCTAACGACTTGGAGAAGAAGTTTCCCCTATTTCAGTACTATATATTGTACTATTATATTTAACCGCGAAAATGGATATTTAACGCAGTAAAAATTTTGCAGTAGGACGCCGCTTGTGAGAGCATGATGCTATATGGGGCGCGGGAATCGAGAAGGTGATTTCCCGAGGCAAGGCGTGGTCATGTGTGACGAAGAAAGAATATCTGAGGAAGAAAGAAAGAGAGATGGGATTTTGTCTGGGGGAGAGACCTGCCATCTTAACAGAGATTTTTAGCGGGAGCAGACAGGCCCACCACATTACGGAAATTGAGTCGTAATTCCCGTAATTGGAGGTTTCTCAGGAAAATAAAAAGATGGAAATAATTGCCAGAATTTTATGAAGCTATAGATACCTCTAGGTTTATTAACATAGAATTAGATCAATAAATATGTAGCAAGCAGAACCACCGTGGGAAGCTCTGTAGTGGCCACATTCCAGACTTAAGTTGTTTCTCGGGGCTTTCCCTGGCGTCCTTTGGTGTGTTGCCTCATATAAAAGCTGAGTGATATGGGGGGAGATCATCCAGTCGACGATCATATTGCTGCCAGTACGCGTCGCACGTCTGCCTAGATTGCGCCAGAAACCTTTTGTTCAGAACAAAGACAGTGTGTAATTATTACAGTGCGATAACTTTGATCCAGTGGATCGGTGACTTACAGAGTTACAGGTGGTGGATTTATAGGTGGGGCGATGTTCAGATACCTATCAGTGAGATCGCGTGTGGTTAATTGTATCAGCAACAAAAGAACGCCGTACTTATAGACTCTGATAAATAGCGGTAGGGGCGAAGCTCCCGAGGTGCCGAGGAAGAGCGGACGATCGGCTAAGGAGGTCTATATTTATCCTCTGATAGACTGTGGAATCCAAATTAAGCGGGCATAAAAACACAATAACCGAGTGGATAGTCTCTAGAGCAGAAAATAGTTTGTGGCATAGTGCACAAGTTAGCGAGTATGCAGTTATACGAGAATGGAGGACGAGGAATGTATATTGCAAAGTGTTAGCGCTGTGTGCTAGCTCAACCTAAATGAAGTCCAGAATGTTGCGTTGTGTTTAAAGTGAATATCTCATTGTAGTAAGAAGTCGATATATTCCGAGGGAAGTGAGGTGCAAGAACTTCAGAACGTGGCTTCGAAGACGCTACCTTGAACGAGGCATCCCTCAAGAAGAAGACAGCACCATGGACGAGCGGGGCGGGAAGACCGGACTCCAAGAATGGACCCTGGCCGAGACCTCTACCATGATGGGCTAAATCATGATAGCCTACCCGGAGGGAGAGGGGAGGAGATCCTCATAATAAGATAAGTGGACCATGAGATACTAGACATGTAGTAGAGTTAGGGTGTCACGCAGAGATGGTAGAATTAAACTTGTAAATATTAACATAGGATTTGATTGTGGCCCATCAGGCTGCATATTAAGATAGTTTGGATATATCTAAAGGGTAAGTGTAGATAGGTTTTCTTTTCTTTATGTAAAGCAGACAATGATGTAAATTTGTTAACGCGGCAAGAGGTAGTGTGCCTAGTTGATACATATTGTTTGAGTACGATAGACCGGACATTTTTCTTTTGGGTCGGTTAGTAGTATACATGTCCCTTGTAGGATTAGGATCACTATGTGTAATTCCCATTATATCCCTGGGGGAAGGGCAGTCATACCTGCGTAAGGTAAGGCATGCATGCTGATGGTATTTATTTAGTTAAGTGGCTCTATTTACGTGCCTTAGACGGGCGTAAACTATAGCGGAGGCGCAGGTTTTAACGGTATTCGACTCTGTGCTACTCTGCCAAACGTTGGGTTTGAACCTCTGACCCCCAAGGTTACTGTTGACGCGCCGCATATTGACGGTGATGGTTTGATGTGATAGTATGGTAGAACACTTCATGTGATTCAACTGCGACCCGTGTGGGTGGTTAACTGAAGTCAGGTGCGTAATGTGAGATGTGTCTTTCCTCACTTATTTTGTGGCCATTTGCTGCTATGAGTAGAAGCTTGAAAGTCCCTTTGTGAAAGAATGTAGGGTAAGACGTCGAGCGGTAGTTTGTGTACAAGTTTTTTTGATATAGGGGAGGCTCCAGACCAGACTGTGGGTCAATGTTCGCCTGCTCTGTGTTGGGGTGAGCTCGGCCATTTTTAAATCGCTCTGGAGGTAGGTCATTCTCCTTTGGCAGAGAAGCATTTTGCAAACACAGTGCGTCATTTATTTTAACCATTTTACCTCCTTTTCCTTTCTTGTTTGATTCGCATTCTTAGGGTTGCGTATTTTACTAATGTGATCTTGGCACTATGCTACTGTTATGATTGCCCTGTTGACACAAAGTTCTGCCTGGTGGACGTGGGTTCACGTCCGTGTAAATATGTCATTGAGGGCGCTAGAGTAGGTTATCTGAGATTATTCTTATCACTTATTGTGCTGCTATTTTTGTGTATATAAATATCCCGATATGGGAGGAAACTTTCATAATAGCGGTAATCTCTGCGGGTATCCTTAATTCTACCATCATGTCATTTTATGTCGCAGGCATAGTGATGATGTTTTCCATGTTGGGGACACATCCGTTTCGTTTCCTGGTTCACAGATCGACAAACTTCAGCACAACGTCATAAGCCAGATTATGTTTTCTTTTGAACTGTAGACGTGATTAATAATCTTGACCATGATGGTCGGGATTGGATCCGTATTGACTTAGTAACAGTAAATATGTTGGAAGATAGTCCGCCTAGTCAATACTATTCATTTATTTACCTTTCACCTTAACATCTAGTACATGTTTCGAGAATATAATGCATTCTCTTCCTCAGCTAGTAGATTAAAATTCATTATACAATAAGACCTGACTAAAATACGGGGGCCCCCATTAAAATTCAAAACAATGAGTATGACTATGTGACATTTAAAATTTTTGGATAGTACAAACATAGAATTAAAATCCCATTTTGTCAAGTACAAATTAAAAACACAATATAGTCTAATTAATGTCTAATTAAATACAACGTCTTGTGATGGTATGAATTCACAGTGTCCTTGAAGTTGCCTTGCGTAGTTCAAAAATGTTGAGTTAAGGATGAATAAAATTGCATTAAAACGTGAAGTCCTGCCGATATCCACCGTTAATGGGTGTTAAAATGATGTCTATTTAAATTAAAATATTGGACACAGCGTCGTATAATGATGTGAAATTACGGTGTCCTAGGAATTATAATACTATCTTGCGTAGTTCAATTGGATTTGTACAAGAATAAATGAAGTTGTGTTAAAACTTGGAGTCCTGCCATTATCTTCGGTTGATAGATGTATTATGCAGCCAGGTTGAAAATAGGTTAAAATGGTCTATAAAAAGGAAATGAATTGAAAATTAACAAAAGGCTCCGACATGAACAAATGAGAATACAACGGGGTAAAAATATTAAACCTTACCAGTGTGATGATGTAAATATTACGTGTGGCATGCATGTGTTAGATAGATGTGAAGGCACCTGATGTTGTATGGCAACTGGTTACAGAATTACATTGGGTTGCGTGTTGGATGGAAGGAGGAGTGGAAGGAACCGCCCCTGATACTACAGTCATACTTCCCCCCTTACACGCCTGACATCATTTGGCCTCTTACTAGGGTATTGGGTTACCAATTTAAACAACTGATTGTCTTCTGCAATGTGTTCATTTAGGTTGTTCTCATAATCAAATTTTTGCAATTTGTATATTTCTAATTTCTCTAGGGCATTCATTTGTTTGCCTTTGCTTAATGAATGTAATAAAGTCATATCACGTTCAATATTTGTGAAATGATGGTTGCTTTCATGCATGTGTTCACACATTGCAGAGTATCTAGAATGTTTTCGTGCATTGACATGCTCTTTATACCGTACCACCACACTTCTACCTGACTGTCCGACATATTTTTTTCCGCAATCTTGGCACGACAGTTTGTATACTCCTGATTTACTGAACCTACTGTTGGTGTTTACGCTATTCGAATTGAACAATAAATTATTATTATTATTATTGTCTGTCCTAAAGGATACATGGATATTGTGTTTTCTAAATAGTTTAGCCAAACTATATGATTGTTTATTAATGTAAGTGAATGTAGCGAATTTCTTTTTTTCTTCCTTATTTACAAGTAGGGTGTTAGGTCTATTCACGACCTTACTCTTTATCCTATTGACATAGCTTTTGGGGTAACCGTTTCTTTTGGCAATATCTTGTATAATGTTTATCTCTTTATTAAAATCATTTATGTTTAATGGTATTCTTACTGCTCTATTGATGAAGCTGTAAAATGCCGCTTTCTTATGTTCTCCTGGGTGGTTCGAGTCTTTCCTAATAACAACATCTGTGTGTGTAGGTTTTCTAAATACTTGGTACATCAGGTTTTTATTGTCTCTAGTTAATGTTACGTCTAAGTAGTTTAGACTTTTATTATCTTCCGACTCGATTGTAAACATTATATGTTTATCAAGGTTGTTTAATTGGTCTAACAGTTCGTTTGGCTTGAGTTCTTGTTCGTTAATGATAGCGAACGCGTCATCAACAAACCTTAACCATAAGTCTAATCCTTTTATTTTACCGATTATTTAATTAGATTCCATATGGTCCATAAATATATCTGCAAGGATACCAGACGCTGGTGATCCCATGGCCAACCCATTAACTTGTTTGTACACGTTGTTGTTGAAAGTAAAAAAGTTGTTTTCTAATATAAACTTTAATAAGTTGATGAATTCATCAATTTCTACTTTACTCAACGAACTATGTGTGTTTAAGTTGTTCTTAACAATGTTGATAGTCTCCGTGATCGGAATATTCGAGTACATATCTTTCACATCAAAGCTATGGATAGTATTATATTGCGATAAAATTAATTTTTTGTCCTATCACAAAAATCTATGGTATTGCGGAGACTTGTATCTACATTAAATCTGTAATGTTTCTTTAAAAACGTGTGTACAAATTTGGCCGTTTTATATGTAGGACTGTTTCTGAAGTTAACAATCGGTCTAATAGGTATGCCTTCTTTGTGTACCTTAGGCATAGCCCTCAATTTCGGTAATCCTGGGTTCATATTTACCAAGCGTTTTGTTTCATTCGAATTCATCAAAAAATTAGTGTTAGCTAAAATTTGTTTGAAAGTCTTTTGCATGTTGTTAGTGGGGTCCTTCTTTATCTGACGAAAGTTGTCTCCCTTCAGGAAATCATTCGTTTTACTGATGTAATCATCTTTATTCATTAAAACTATAGTGTTACCCTTGTCAGCTTTCGTGACAATTATGTTATTATCTTTAATCTTCTTATTAATCTTTCGGAGATTGTTATTAGTGTGGGTATCTGTGATGGTTTTATGTTCCATTATTTTACAAATTTTATTTTTAGCCTCGAACCTCATGTTCTCTTGTTCGTCTATGGGTACCTCTGCAATTGCTACTTCAGATTCCGCTATCAGTTTCACTAGTTCTCTATTTTGGACAGTCTTACTCGTGTGTGGCCAGTTATGTTTGGGACCCTTATTTAAGATTTCGACTTCGTCATCGTTGAAATCAACGTTGGTCAGGTTTTTGAGTGGCGGATAAAATGTGTGTGTTGTCGTGTATGTGTTGTTATTTCGTATTTCATCTTTGGTGATGCATTTGTCTTCAATGAACCTCTGGTATTTTCTATCTAAAATATCTTGTTTTTTCTTTAATATTGTAAATAATGAGAGGTCAATGTTAAATTGCGCCTCCTCCCATTCCAGAGTCGAAATTTGACTAGTGATGAGTAGGTGTAATTCATAAAGCGTGTTGTTCAGCTTCGTTTTTTTAAGGTGTAAGAACCTGATTTCATTTTTAATCCACAAGTGATTTACTTTCCGCTGTGTTTTCATTTCATGACGCAGCAATCTACCTCTCTTTTGTACAGAATTCAAATGTTTAGGTATAACGTCACTTTTAATACATTTCTTAAGAAAGTTCAGGTCTTTTGAAATACTAAGAATTTTAACCTTGGTGTTCTTAAATTTGTTTATCATTTTTCTAGCCTGGCTGGCATAATCATTATTAATAATCTTGACCATGATGGTCGGGATTGGATCCGTATTGACTTAGTAACAGTAAATATGTTGGAAGATAGTCCGCCTAGTCAATACTATTCTATGTTTGTACTATCCAAAATTTTTAAATGTCACATTGTCATACTCATTGTTTTGAATTTTAATGGGGGCCCCCGTATTTTAGTCAGGTCTTATTGTATAATGAATTTTAATCTACTAGCTGAGGAAGAGAATGCATTATATTCTCGAAACATGTACTAGATGTTAAGGTGAAAGGTAAATAAATGAATAGTATTGACTAGGCGGACTATCTTCCAACATATTTACTGTAGACGTGAGCCTTTGGGGCATTTATTTTGGCACTACAGGTGCAATCCTTGTAAATAACTTGTGTTGTGAATACAAACTAATGCTCAAAAATTCTGATCACAGCGAAAGTGTTCCTCAATTCGTAGTTTAATGTAACTGTACTAGCCCCCATGATCCTCTCGTCACAAGAACCCAACTATCGACCATTTCTGCCGACTGCAGCTGAGCTGGTGCCCGTATGCAAGAGCAGGTGAGCAGGTAGGTATGATCCTGCAGTGTTGATGTGCCCTGTAGGGTACAATATATGCGGGAATGTGAAACTAAGCCTAAAAAATCAAGTACGACAAGAAATTTTTGATATATTATAACGCTATGGTTGTGCCAAACTCTTCTTTTTGGCAGAAAATTAAGAGAAAGACAATGAAATGAATTATCGGAATAAAGAACAATAATCGGAAATGGTAGGCCTATTTCTTAGATCCTTAAAAGGACACACCCTACAGGATAAAATAAGAACTGAAGACATAAGGCAGCACTTGCATAATTATACGTGTATTCTCACTTCCAAAGAAAGTCTTGAACAGTAAGAAAAACCATGAAGTGTGGATAAAGGAAGACAGAATTTCAAGCCTGTCAAAGAAGTTCCGGCTGTAGAAACTGTAGACTGGAACCAAAGTGTATTGGTTCGGTCCCAGGCCACTCCAATAGTATCCAAAGCTGCTCAGATACGTAAGTCTAGTGTCGCTAGGTTTACTGCCACGGAAAGAAACACATACAGGAGAAAATTTCGGTAATTCCGCGCCGAATAAAATATATTATTATTATTATTATTATTATTATTATTATTACATGCGAATAAGCCCATTAAGCCTACGCAAGGTACTTACAGGCGTGCATCTGCCTTCATTTGTACCCATATTTCTTTCATTTTTTTTTACAGTGGTCTTCCTTCCTGTCTTCAGACCAGGTCGTTCCAGTCGTCTTCTTTGGTTTTCCCCTCGGTCAACTTGCCATTTGCGAATTTCGATCGGAAGATTGCCCTTTTTTGGACATCTGCTCGTGTAATTCCTGCCTGTTTCAAGTCGGTTTTGATTTCGTCAATCCATTTCATTGTGTCTGTTGTAGCTGTACTCTTGTTTTCACTCAATTCGACACTTGTCTGGTAAGTCTGTCTGGATGAATTCTTTTAATATTTCCGTAGAATCTTAGCCTGCGTGTTTTAATGTCACTGTGAATATTTGTGCATTCTTTTATTTCCTGTCTGCCTCTACAAAGTTGATATTGTCCGTAGCTGAGTTTTGGGTCCAGAATTTGTCTTATGATTTTGAGTTCCTTTTTCTCAGTGTTTTCAGTGTATGCTTTCCTGTTCAAAATTAGTGTCTCTGATCCATAAACACATTCTGGTTTAATGACTGTATTGTAATGTCTTAGTTTTGTTATATATATTTTGGGTTAGTCGATATGCAGTTTCCATCTTTCGGCGTCTAATTTCATTGGCTTTCGTTTCGAGTCCATTTTCGTGAATTATTTCCACCACGATACTTAAATTGTGATAATCGTCTAATTTTGCCATATTTTGTCTCCGTGAATTTTGGTGCTAGATTTTGCAGGTTACGTATTCTTCCTTTTCAAAAGATATCTGAAGGCCGACTCTTTCCGCAATTTCATTCAGGAGTTCAATCTGATTTGGGCCGTTGAAATGTCTCGGGTTAATGATGATGATGATGCTTATTGTTTAGAGGGGCCTAACATCTAGATCATCGGCCCCTCTCTCGGGTTAATATTGCTAGCTCGTCCGCAAATGCTAGGCAACCTATCGCTAGTTTTCCAGTGCCTACAGTGATCGGTTGGTGAATTTTAAGGACCAGTTTCTGTTATGCCATTCGTGTATAACTTTTTAAAAGACGCAGTTGAAGAGTAAAGGTGACAGTCCGTCTCCTTGTCTTACTCCCATTTTGATTTCAAAGTGATCTGAGGTTTCCTCCATGAAGTTAACATTTCACTTCGTGCCTGTCAGTGTTTGTTTTATGACTGCAAGTGTTTCAATGTCTAAATATTGTTCTTTCAATATTTGGAAGAGTAATTTGCGATCAACTAAATCATAGGCAGTTTTGAAATCAACAAATGTGCAGACTAAATTTTTGATACAAACCCTCTGGTGTCTTAGGATTAGCTTTAGGTTAAAGATTTGACTTGAACACGATGGGCCTGGTATGTTTCCTGCCTGATATCCTCCGATTTGTTGTTCTAGTTGTTGTTATGCTCTATCAACAAGACATTGGGATATAATTTTGTATGCAACCGATACTAGTGAGATTCCTCTGTAGTTTTTTTTACATCTGTTCTGTCTCCCTTTCTCTGTAACGTGTGAATTAATGCATTTTCCAGTCTTCTGGGATTTTTTCTGTTTTTCAAACGTCTTGTATGATTTTTTATTTCTTTTATGGTGTTTGGGCCTGCTGATTTGAGAATTTCCGCTTTGACTCCGTCTTCACCCGATGCTTTATTCTTTTTAAGTCATTTGATCTGTCTTGTGATTTCTTCTTCATCTGGTGGTAATGAATTTGGATTAGTATTTTCATGTTCTTGTGGAGAGAATCTTCGTGTTCATTCTTTGCTGTTCAGTAATTCTTTAAAATACCTGGTGAGCTCCTCGCAGTTTTCTTGGTTGTTTAGTGCCAGCTGTCCATTTTCTTTCCCGAAGCAGAGACTTTGTTGTTGACATCCTGCAAGCTTGTGTTTGAAGTTCTTATAGAAATTGCGTGTGTTGTTTCTTTCAAAGTCTTTCTCGATGTCAAGCAGTTTATCCTTTTCAGACTTTCTTTTGGTGTGTCTGATCAATTGAGCTGTCTGTTTCCTCACTGCCAGGAATGTTTCTAGTTATTCTCCCTCTTTTTTTGCTGTTCCAATTGCTGTATGCCATCTGTCGAGATTGAATTGCTTGTTCACATTCCTCAATACACCAAGGGTATCTCTTTCTTATCTGCAGAGGAATTAGTGTGTGTGCTATTGTAATTAGTTTGCTTTTGAGTTGTATATATTTGCCTCCTTTCTCTCTAATTCTTCTGTGAGAGATGGTTGGATCCTAGTGTGGTTATATTTTGGAAATAGTGGCTTCTTTCTTTGTGAACCTCTGATGTTTCAACTGTAGTTCGATTCGTGTCAGGTAATGATCTGAGTCTATGTTTGCACTCCTTCTGACTTGAACATTCATAATGTCTCTGTGGTTTGAATAAAGGATTGCTACATGGTCCATTTGGAATTCGCCTATGAGTGTGTTCGGTGATCTCCATGTCATTTGTTTTGATGGTTTCTTTTTGAAGGGTGTTGAAATGATTTTGTGGTTGAATATCCTGCAGAGTTCGACTAACCTTTGTCCATTTTGGTTCGTCCATTTAAGTTCTAGGTATTTTGCAATTGTTTTTCTGCGTTTTCTTCCTTTGCCTACTTGTACACTAAACTCGCCTAGTAAGATTTTGACGTGGTTTGGAGGAATTTTGGATATTATTTCTTCTAGAGTTTATTATTATTTTTATTTCTGACCCGATCTTACCGCTACAGTAATACAGTAGACTGTACAGCCAGCGACACTACGCCGAGTGAAGGACTGCGGGAAATAACCTGACTCCCTAAAGGTGCCATTGCCTTCGGGCGGATGAGCTCCCTTAGGAGGATGATGGACCTCAGCGTAGGACATGCCACTGACAACCATCAAGTAGTATCTATACTCCAGGTTAAGGGCGACTATGAACAGCGTCTGCACCCTATGTTAAGGGAAGCACAACTGTATTCTGGAATTCACAACTCCAGTTTCAACAAAGAAATGAGAAACATAATTTCCACCTCTTGAATTTCATGTAACTATGCATGATGGAAATATCGTGAAGAAGAGCTACTCCAGAAGGCAGCCTGAAAATGACATTTTTCATCACCTTGAGCGGTGCAATTTGGTCTAAGGTCTCTGGAAAACCCAAACCGACATGCAAGTGGAAGTCGGAGCCTTCTGGTAACCCCCTTCAATATTCAAACCCAAAACGAAGTATCTTGTTTGGCTCATTAACTGTAAATACCCTTTTAAAAGTTGCAAAATCAGCTTCTTCTCAATAGTTCTTCAAGAAACCAAGTTCACTGATGAAAATAAAATAGAATCTGGAATCTACCGCATCTTCAAAAGCAAACCGGGGAACAGTCACATCCAAGTTACTCCGCACCTAGGAATAGCATTTGCAGTGAAATGTCCTATCCTATATTCCGTCACTAATTTCTATTCCCCTTCAGGAATATTATGCCTTCTAACAATACGCCGTGTGAGGAAAAACGTTATTCTCTCTCACGCTTGTACAAATGAGGATAATAGAAATGTATACGATATTTGGGAAACTTTAAAAAATTAAATTTCCAGACTATCTGAAGCAAACATAAAAATACCTTTAGAAGACTTTAACGCAAACATTGGGAAAGTAAAACTTTTAGAGAAGTCGTTTGGGCATATCCTGCCCACAGAAGAACAAGCAGAACAGGAGGGAGACTGATTCCTTGATCGAAACTTAATTTAAAATTTATTTCCAAACACTTTAAGAAGTTTCCTACGAAACAAAAGACTTGCAAGCTTAATAAAGGAGAATTTCGAATTGAACAGGATGAAATTTCCACAAAAATTGAAATAAATAATGAATATCAAGGTTAAAAGCAGCACACATTGAAAGAGTAATTACATTAACAAAATTAGGACTCAAAATAATGATACTCTAAACATTAGCCCAGAAAAATTATTGAACAACAAAGTGGAAGGAAACATGAGTGGAAGTACCACAGCACAAAAATAACAAAGGCAGGTAAAGAAATACTACCAATGGAAAAGAGAAGGCAGCATAGATGGTGGAACGAAGACTTCGAAGGCGCAATGAATGAAAGACTGCAAACAAAGAAAAAATAGGTATTCTACAAAGAAGATGATTACAAAAACTTCAGAAACGAAGGGAGCTAACAGCAAAATTTATAAGGTCTACCAAGAAAACATTTGAAAAATATCTACTGAATCAAACTGAAGATGATTTCCAAAAAATAATACTCGAAATTCCTAAGAAAAACATTTGACATTAATTCAATGAGATATTAGCAACATAGTTTGTGCTTACAAAAAAGAGGAGAACTCACTTTGAATAATAAAGAAACTGTCAATATTTTTTAAAATAATTCGTAAAGCTTCTCAGGTACGAAAATCCAAGACTAATGTTTGATAAACATGAATCTCAAAACACATTTCCAAATTCAGATACCCTTAACAAAACTTAAGTAAGAAAACAATCAAAGCACTCAAAAATAACAAGGAGTCCAGAAATGTGTCAGCACGAAATGATTGAAGAAATCCTACGTCTCCTAGAAGAAATTTGAGAAACAGAAAATGTTCTCGTTCACTCACTATACAAAAGGGGTGACTGAAAAGTTGCCAATAACCGCAGAAGGATCCCCTTGCCACCTATAACATACAAAATATTATTTATAGTCCTGTTGAATTGTTCATAAGAACACTTTGAGTGTCAAATTGGTGAATACCAATCAAGTTTAGGAAATGAAGGTTTTGTGCAGAACAAATTCCAAATGTTAAATTCATAATCAGAAACCACTGGCTTAGAAACAAACGTAAAAATCTTCGTAGACTTCAAGACACCATATGACTCTTGAGAGTAGTGCACTCTTCCATGTGCTGGAATAATTTGGCACAGATAAATAGACCTTAGCAATAATTCAGCAGACATTAACAAACACAAAATTCAAAATAAAGTTCCTCGGGAAAATTTCAAAACCGTTTCGAGTCAAAAGTGGAGTTAGTCAAAGTGACGGTCTTTCTCCAATACATTTTAACTGTGGTTAAGAGAAAGTGATCAGATAATGGAAAGTCAAACTCCAAGAGTAAGATATTCAAGAAATAAGAATTGGATGAAGAACTCCGAAATTATATTGAACTATTTAGCCTTTGCAGATGATTTAGCTATTTATCCGACAACGGAACAACTCAGACTTTTGAAAGAAACAGCGGAAACAAATCATGCCTGTTTCTCGGGAACTATTTCTGTTTCTATTTCTTCAATCAATCAATGAATAGTGATCTACACTTAGGGCAGTCGCCCAGGTGGCAGATTCCCTAACTGTTGCTTTCCTAGCTTGTCTTAAATGATTTCAAAGAAATTGGATTTTTTTGAACATCTCCACTGGTAAGTTATTCCAATCCCGAACTCCCCTTCCTATAAACGAATATTTGCCCTAGTTTGTCCTCTTGAATTCCAACTTTATCTTCGTACTTTTAAAGACACCACTCAAACTTATCGTCTACCAATGCCATTCATCGCCATCTCTCCGCTGACAGCTCGGAACATACCACTTAATCGAGCAGTTCGCCTCCTTTCTCCCAAGTTTTCCCAGCTCAAACTTTGCAACATATTTGTAACGCTACTCTTTTGCCGGAAATCACCCAGAATAAATCGAGCTGCTTTTCTTTGGATTTTTTCCAGTTTTTGAATCAAGTAATTCTGGTGAGGGTCCCCTACACTGAAACCATACTCTACTCGGCGTCTTACCAGAGACTTATATGCCCTCTCCTTTACATCCTTACTACAAACCCTAAACACCCTCATAACCAACCCCACAGATCTGTATCCTTTACTTACAGTCCCATTTATGTGATTACCCTAATGAAGTTCATTCCTTATCTTAACATCTAGGTACCGGTACTTACAATGATCCCGTAAAGGAACTTTCACCCCTATCAAGGCAGTAATTAAAACTGAGAAGACTTCCCCTATTTGTGAAATTCACCATCTGACTTTTAACCCGTTTACCATCATACCATTGCCTGCTGTCCATCACACATTATCGAGGTCATTTTGTAGTTGCTCAAAATCTTGTAACTTATTTATTACTCTATACAGAAGAACATCATCTGCAAAAAGCCTTACCTCTGATTCCACTTCTTTACTCACATCATTTATACATATATAAGAAGATATACAGGTGCAATGATACTGCCTTGAGGAATTCCCGTCTTAATTATTACAGGGTCAGATAAAGCTTCGCCTACTCTAATTCTCTGAGATCTGTTTTCTAGAAATATAGCAAGCCATTCAGTCACTCTTTTGTCTGGTCCAATTGCACTCGTTTTTGCCAGCAGTCTCCCATGATCCACCCTATCAAATGCCTAAGACAGGTCAATCGCGATACAGTCAATTTGACCTCCTAAATCCAGGATATCTGCTGTATCTTCCTGGAATCCTACAAGTTGAGCTTCAATGGAATAACCTTTCCAAAACCCGTACTCCCCTCTATCGTCCCAGTTATTAATTTCACAAACATGGCTGATATAATCAGAAATAATGCATTGCCAAAGCTTGCATGCAATGCATGTCAAACTGACTGACCTGTAATTTTCAGCTTTATGTCTATCACCCTTTCCTTTATACACAGGGGCTACTATTAGCAACTCTCCATTATGCAAAAAATAATCAAATAAGTACTTCAGATATGGTACTATATCCCAAGTCATTGTCTTTAGTACATCCCCGGAATACTTATCAATTCCACCCGCTTTTTTTTCAAATTTTGTATCTTATTGTAAATGCCATTGTTATCATATGTAAATTTTAATACTTCTCTAGCAATAGTCACTTTCTCTAGCTCAACATTATCCTTGTAACCAATAGCCTTTGCATACTGCTGACTGAATACTTCTGCTGTTTGAAGTTCCTCACATACACACTCCCCTTGTTCCACTTGTTCATTAAATGATTCCTGGAATGTCCTTCTTGTAACCTGTTTCTGCCTTAAAGTACCTATGCATACCCTTCCATTTTTCACTAAAATTTGTATGACTGCCAATTATGCTTTCCGTAATGTTATCCTTAGCTGACTTCTTTGGTAGATTCAATTTCCTAGTAAGTTCCTTCAATTTCTCCATACTTCCACAGCCATTCCTACTTCTATTTCTTTCCAATCTGCACTTTCTTCTTAGTCTCTTTATTTCTCTATTATAATAAGGTGGATATTTACCATTCCTTACAACCTTTTAAGCTACAAACCTATTTTCACATTCTTCAACAATTGCTTTAATCCCACCCCAGAGTCTGTTTACATTTGAAGGGCCCATGGGAAGAACTTGCTAAGTCCATTTTTCTTTTTTTTTCTGATATTACAGCCACCTTGTGGCTTTAATAATGTAGTTTCAATCCTCTATCTAATAAATGGAAGGAACCTGTTCAGATGTGAGCGGTTTTTGAAAATCATACAGAGGTGAAGAACATGGAATTATAAATTTTTAATAATGCTCTTCTGCAAAATTAGTAAAGTGTGACTTAGCATATTCTTCCCCTGGACCTTTCATTTTTATTTACCGTTTTCCACCGATCATAGTTACTTTCTAAAAACTCCCTCATGCCTGCTTTATCAGCCAAATGGTACTGCCTAATAGTCCTGCTTTTAAGACCTTCCTTTCTATCACATTTGTTAACTACGACAAAACAGCTTCATGATCACTAATACCATCTATTACTTCGGTTTCTCTATAGAGCTCATCTGGTTTTACCAGCACCACGTCCATGATATTCTTTCCTCTAGTTGGTTCCATCACTATCTGAATCAGCAGTCCTTCCCATATTAACTAGGAGATGTAGGAATTCTGCAATAATATTACTGCTGGCATAGTTCCACATTTCTGCAATAATTGTGTTCTCGAGAAGTCTTGTTGTTTTTGATAAGAGAAACATTAAAAGTGAGCCAACATCTCTTAACACGAAATATGGAAAAATTAAGTAAACACATCTAAGCACCTAGGAGAAATATTTCATCCTAATGGTCTGATAAAGATGCAAACAAAACGAGATCACCAGAGAATAACTAGCTCATCAATAACTAAAGATATTTACAACAATACAGCAATTTCAATAAAAGCGAAATTTCATCATTACAACACCGTCAAAAAACCGGAGTGCCTATACACAACAACAGAGAAGGAGGTACCACAGTTGAAGAAGAAAAGTAAAAGAGGACAAAAAGCTTGAAAAGAAAGGTCTCACCTATGCAGCAGGTGAATTCAATACTTTCAAATTGGAACAAAGAGGTCGAATCACAACGCAAAACGTACAACTAATTTACTCAAACAATAATGATTCAAGTTCTAATTCAGCTATCTACCTCGATATTGTCTGAAATTAAAGATCATCAAATTGTGGATGTCCTGTTATAAAACTGAAAACCCACTCGAAAACTGAATAAGTAGAAAAATGTGTTATATTTCCTGGGATAATTGTGATAAACTAAAAAATTTAGTAAAGGATATCAGGGACACTAATGCTAATCGTTATGTGAAAGACACATTAAAATGAATTCATTTTAGTCGTTGCTAGGTGATCTCAAAAAATGCCAATTTTGTCAACAAACGTGTTTTGATCACTGCTTAAATTATAAACTGAGCATTCTGATGGCACAACCGTCTTTATTTGATTTCCATTTAACTACTAATAAAATGTTAAAAGGTTCGGTTTAAAGTTGTGATAATTTTCTTAAAAAGGTATATGAGTAACTTACGGGAAGTGTGGCAGAGTTATTTATTTCCAAATATACAATTGAACAGGGTCAGTTTCTTATGCAGTACCTGAATATCTTTCATTGTATCATTCTTCTTCAAATTTGTGATGTTGCCAAGAATTACAAGGAATGTTTAACCTAGTTCTCTGTTCTTTTTGTTTTTGATTTTTTTACAACTTGCTGTACGGCGCACCGGCACAGGTAGGTGACGATGGGATAGGAAAAGCCTAGAAGTTGGAAAGAAGCGGCCTTGACCTTAATTAAGGTACACCCTAGCATGTGCCTGGTCTGAAAATGGGAAACCACGGAAAACCATCTTCAGGGCGCAGACAGTTGGGGCTCGAACCCACTATCTCCCGGATGCAAGCTCACAGCTGCGCCCCCCTGACCGCACGGCCATTTCGCCCGGTCTAGTTCTCTATGGTGGTGTTCCAAAATCGAAAACAAAGATAAATACATAACCTAATTGATTTCGTACAAGAATATACAGCGAATACTTAAAGACAAAATAAGTGCATAAAACTTAGAGTGTTAACTGGTTAATAACTGATGGAATATAGTTGATGTCGTAGATTGATATTGAAACTCTCAGTGGATGGACGTACTAGTTAATGAATCTTTAATTCCGTACCGAGCACGCGTTATTGGACAGTCTGAATAGGCTACTCCAACATACTACAGTATTTTTCGTGAGACTGGAGGAACAACTAACTTCTTCAAAGATCTCGAAAGAAAGACTGAGAGGGATTTTGGGAGCAAGTAGAAGAGCTGCTAAACTAAGTGGTATGTTCCGAGCTGTCAGTGGAGAGATGGCGTGAAATAACATTGGTAGACGATTAAGCTTCAGTGGAACTTTTAAAAGTTGGAGAGAGATCATAATATTTAACGCTTTAAGGTCCTTCGAAGGATACCTACCTTCCTTACCTTTCAGTAAATCGCCATGAGAACTCTCTCTAGGATCGTTGATGGGTTCTTCGTCACTTGCTTATGTAAGAGCCGGCTTGCAGTAATTTAAACTATTGTCTACAATGAGAGGACTCCCGTTAAAAGAAATGGGTATTTTATTTATCACTGATACGAAATCCGACAACTTGTGACCTTTCACAGCCCCTAATAAACGAACTCAGTACTGTCCGTTTAAAAAATAATAATAACGACGATTATGAGAGACGCTGGCTTTGGAGACATTAACTCAATTACCTGAGGGGCATCCTTACTAGAAACCACCGTCTTAATTAAAGAATGAAATAAAGAAAGTCTGGAGATCCGTAAGATCGGTTTCCATGTGAGACTGTATTCACCACCATAATGATTCATGATGATCCCGCCCCCGTAACACGAGCTCTGAACTCTTGGTATAATTAAGGCGGTCAAGTCGGTGTGTGCCACACAGTGGTTGTACGGCATAGACCCTTAATTGAATCGATGTGATCTGCGACTGTGTCATCGACCGACATCTAACTTTGTGATTTACGTTAAAGTCATTGTGGATGATGACCGCAAGAAAATGATGCTATACTGGAAGATGGCACTAATCTAAGTCACTGAGTTTGATGACTCCATGACGATCCAAACTTCTAAGCTGAAGGCAGAACACAATTAGTTACAGTAGTTGATGACCAAGGTTTCCACATGAATAAATCCCCAGCACATCTGATACTCAACAAATCAAAATCAAAATAACAACAAACTCTCACAACACTTGTGACAGTAAATTCCCTTGCCATCGGACATGTCACCTTAATCGTTGCGTTAAAAAGTTGAAATTTCCCAGCAAATAAAACTAAGATTTCCAGAATACAATTTCAAGTTAGTCACTGGTTTTGAGATAATTCTCAAAATACGGTTCCACTGAAGTTAATAAATTAATAATTGAAGTAATCTCATAATCCTAATTAACAACAAATTTATCTGTCCCGGACGAAGTGGTTTCTTTAAACTCCCTAACTGTTTTAATTTCATTTTCATTTATCATTTGGACATGTTTACCAGAAATATTCCTTTGAAGAAAACATTTATTCTGCTACTCGTTTATGTTCATAGTTTTCTTCACCATAGCTGAAATGCAAATACATTGTCATAACTACCGGTACCATTTATTTATTTCATGATGTCACTCAACAAGTTTACATTATAACACTAAAAATGATTAAGAAACTAGTTTGTATAATCCTACCCTTATATCTTTTAATCTGTATAAATTTTACACACGACGCAAATATAAAACAACACATGCCAAATCGCTTATAACGCCTACGGTTATCCCTTGACTAATTCCGGCACATCCTTCGATATGATTTCAGACCGATGAGACCCAAGTGTCGTAATGCGCCTCACCCAACTCTAGGGTGGATGGACTACTACACCCCATGTACTCCACAAGCATGGCCTCATATCACATGAACCTACATTTGTGCTTTGGTAACCAACAAAAACACAACACAATAATCCATCGCGAATTGTATGGATTGACATTCAAATAAAATAATCGCAAACTTTGGACATCCCTCAACAACACGAAGCCACCTCACTACGGATTCTCAAATTTTGACTGACACCTCTGAAAATTGTTATTCACAAAATAACACAACAATCGTGTAATTTCTGTCGCATGGATAATGAATCTCGAGTCCTCTACTAAACGATTCTCTTCTAAAGTACAGGAATGAAATCTAATTCCAAACATTTATTATAAATGACAAAATCTCAGTTACAATTTCTTTCTGACAATGAACTGGCTCGACCGCCCAACAGCTGGCTCACTACCTGGAACAAGACCCCTCCTCGCTATCTCTTAAAAAGCACATGTTATCTTGACCTGCATCAAATGACAACCTCGCCTCACTGACAACTCGCTTGAAATACAATTCTTGACCAACACAGAATATGCGAAGAGATTGAATTTAAAACGTCACTTGAAATAGTCTTACCCATCACGGACCTACGGTTTCACGTGGTATCCTAACTATGGAATGACCCTATTCCCATATCATTAAATTACACAAAATAAATCCTCGGGTTCCCTACAATGAAAATCCAGGCACAAAGTTTCTTCAAAACTACAGGATTTCAACAACCTCATCCACATTCCTTCCTGTTTCTGCAAGACTTGAACCACTTGCTACCATAAATTCTCCACACGAAAATAACATGGAATATCTCTTACGTGATCCACTATGTTGTTACATAAAACAATCTGTGACAAACTAACCATCTTTCCTCGCATATCTGAATTTGACAACACAATATTTCCGAAACCGAAACTCACAACTTAACTGACAAAAATGTTACCGTTATTTTCCTATCATCATTTCTACACAGATTTTAACAGACCTTTGGAAAAGCACTTCCCTTCCACAAATCACACACCGGTCTCGCCTCGTACCTTCCCTTGACAAATTTACATCGCCGAACAGATGACGGTGTGGCTTCCGCAACAGCTGACATTCCGTCTTTATCGCGCACTCGCTCTGAATGGTAAACCACGGATTATCCTTACAGGAAGTTCATCTTTGCACAGAACAGAATTTCGTGATAAATGAATATCTTAACTTTGGCAAACAACAACTATAGGAAATAAACGTACGGAAATGGTACTTTGCTCTATACATTATATTCGTTTTACAGCCATCCAATCTACTACTGTACAACATTCCACACGCTAGTTTCGTGGCTTTCCCGATTTATCCAAGAAACATTAAAAAAATGACCTTTTGTCGTATTCCTATGACATTTTCACGAAATAAAATGTTGACCAAAATGCGTCACAGATACACAAATAAAATGGTGACTTAATGAAATAAACAAGTGCACTTTATAAAAAGGCAGGCTGCATACCTGGAAGTCGTACGTGATCTTACATCATAACAGGCCCACCAGCCTCTCTCAATATTTATCTAGCCATCTCAGTAGATAGTGGCTTTACAAAATGTAATCCTCCTTTTATTGTATTTGGTATCATTCACCTGAAAATAGAGCCTCCGTGGCTCAGACGGCAGCGCGTCGGCGTCTCACCGCAGGATACCGTGGTTCAAATCCTGGTGACTTCATGTGAGAATTGTGGTGGACAAAGCGGAGGCGGGACAGGTTTTTCTCCGGGTACTCATGTTTTCCCTGTCACCTTTCATTCCAGCAACACTCTCCATTATCATTTTATAGCATTTATCACTCATTAATAAAATTATCTTGAGAGTGGCGACCCCATAGAAATAACAGCCTATATAAGTTTCATTCATTACATTCCTGACCCGGTCAATGACTGGAAAACAGGTTGTAGGTTTTCATTCACCTGAAAATAACGACATTAAAAATGCCCTTCACACGTTCTCTTCCTCGCGAACCGAACACGTTCGTCAAATCACCGATCCGCACACGCAATAAAGTAAAACAATGATATTTTCTAATTCAACTGCAGGACTTCGGCATTATAATGACCGTCTGTTGCCTGGGTGTGAATATACATGACGGTTCCACATTTCGGAATACCATTAATTTTACTGCAAATCTATCTCCACTTGGAGATGACGTTATATAGCCACCTTTGGCCAAAACTGCCTTCCCTTCTGGAGACTTGGTCTCCCCAACAAGTTTATAATGTTATTCTGAGTGACATGCGGTCGCTTCAAATTCACTGGAAACAATGCGAGAATTGCAAATGGCGTGGCGTGCTTTTATAAAAATTTCTCCCACTACTATACCATCCGCATTTACCGCAAAGTTTACTGATACTGTTTTCACCTCACAGAAAATGTAACTTTTTTGCTAGTGGCTTTACGTCGCACGGACACAGATAGGTCCAATGGCAACGATGGGATAGGAAAGGCCTAGGAGTTGGAAGGAAGCGGCTGAGGCCTTAATTAAGGTACAGCCCCAATATTTGCCTGTTGTGAACATGAAAAACCATGGAAAAAAGTCTTCAGGGCTGCCAACAGTAGATTCGAACCCAATATCGAAAATGTAATTATGGTTAATTATGACAAAGCCCCTAACACAGAGTTGCTTAGTTTATTGGCGGTGTTTACGATAAGCATTAAGGGCTTCTCTTAACAAACTGAGTCGTTAAATTAACTCATGACTAGGCACTATATTTTGGTCGATGTAACAGGGTTTAAACAAACAGGCGCGTCTTTCGGCATTTTCCTTCTGGAGCTATTTAACGGTCTGAAGTCTTTACCACTAACAACCAAATTGTTTCACTTCGATTTCCTGACGTTTACTACGGCGGTTTCGTCGCCAATTCTTCATGAAATGAACTTTAGCAAAAAATAGTTCCGCCAAATTACTTCGTATCCCTGCACATTCTGCACTTGTGGGTGACGTAATTTCTGTAGCACGAGAGTGAGAATCACTCCACCTGTTCTCTGGTCAGAGATAAAACTGCAACTAGGGCTCCTCATGACTTGTAATTTATATGGGGCTTCATGTGATGAATATTGGACTCTGGCTTCTTATTACTCAAAGAAGACAAATTGGGGCAAATATTCATTTATACGAAGAAGAAATACTGATCGAGGGAAATTTTCGATAAATTTCCAAGTTCTTCGAAATAATTATAGAAAAGACTATGTACACAAATGATAGGGAACCTGCCACCGGGGTGACTGCCCTAAATGCACATCAATGACGATTTATTTATTTATTTATTTATTTATTTATTTATTTATTTATTTATTTATTTATTTATTTATTTATTTATTTATTTATTTATTTATTTATTTATTTATTTATTTATTTATTTATTTATTTATTTATTTATCACATATTAGGCTACCTTAACCATAGCGCACTTTCAAGACATAACCTCACTTTTGTCCATCAACACCTTGACTTTGTACTAGCAAATCAAAGCATAGCGCCGGACTGAATAGCTCAGTCGGTAGAGTGCTGGTGTTCTGAGTCCAGAGTGGAAGGTTCGATGCTGACTCAGTCCGGTGGTATTTGAATGTGCTCAAGTACGTCAGCCTCGTGTCGGTACATAAAACAACTCCTATGGAACAACGTTCCGGCACCTCGGTGTCTCTGAATACCATAAAAATGTTGTTAAGGGAGCGTAAAGCCAATAATATTAGTATTAACGAATAGTGTGCCGATGACCTCGGTGTTTTGCCCGTCTAACCAACAACAAGTATCATTATAAAAACAAAGTAATCTCCACACAGAACGTCAAGGTTCATGGAGGAATGGAGGAGTTGAAGATAAAGACTTCCAAAAGCCACAACCTCAGTATCAAGTGCGAGAAAGTAATTCATTTTTCCATGCCCAACCATCAGTTTCGTCGAGACTGGTATTCATTTCTGTTATAGACTGAGTGAACCCCAGAATATTGCAGTGAAAATATTGTACTCTTCCAGCACGTCTGGTATCGTAGAAATATGGTGTTATACGATACCTGAAGTAGCAGAAGGGGGGAGATCCTTCTTTTATGCTCACCAGGAACCCATCAACCCACCCCAAGAATTATTCCTACTTATATAGAAAAGTTAAAAATGAGGCAACATAAATCTGCGAAATACGATAGAGCTCGCATCATGTCTGAACACGGGGCTGCCACATTTGGTGAAAATAAGAATGCCTCGAAGTTTGAAACTCTCATAGCGTTTGACGGATGA
The DNA here is from genome assembly GCF_040414725.1 of Anabrus simplex. Taxonomy (NCBI): domain Eukaryota; kingdom Metazoa; phylum Arthropoda; class Insecta; order Orthoptera; family Tettigoniidae; genus Anabrus; species Anabrus simplex. The sequence continues at coordinate 177,759,819 of NC_090266.1, forward strand.
GGATCGTTATACCACTAATGAAGGTAAGTCGTTTATTAATTTAAATTTTGTCCACTCCCGAGCATAGAATCGCTAATGTCACTTATTATTATTATTATTATTATTATTATTATTATTATTATTATTATTATTATTATTATTATTATTATTATTATTATTATTATTGTTGTTATTGTACCGGGAGGTACGCCTCAACACCGTGCATTAAACTAAGCGCCTTAATAAACTCATCTATCGGTCAAAAGGTGAAACTGATAACGCAACAAGTTGGAACTTTAATCAGAAGATGTCACCACTGAAAAATTAAGTAATTTTGTTATTGTGAAGTTTCCTAAACTGACTGAATTTCTTCTTGTTTTGTTTGCTATACATCAAGAAGTTTGGACATTTTTCCACAGATGACACTACCAAATACTCTGATCATGCACTCTGGTGCAAGGTGAAAGTCCTTATCACTTAAAGAAATTTTGTATTTCTGGGTTTTCTATAACTGATCTATGTTCATTTATTTTTGGATTGGCAGTACTTTCTTTTCTCTCCGCCTATTTTGCATCTAGCCAATTATGAATTTTTGTAATTAATTTTCAACCAATCAGGCATTTCTTGTTCACTTTGAATCTGCCAATCAAAATTAAGAGGGTGTGTCCTGATTAGTCTTGAATGCTCTCGAACCTTCCTTGAGGGTATATAAACTGCGGCTTTTCACGTTTCCTTGTCAATTTATCATCGCCAATATGTGTGTGTGTTAAGGCAGGAGGCGGGGTCGCCTCTTTCTTCGGTCAGCAGAACATCTATAAGGTAATGGCCACATAAACTCATTCTTTCTTGCTACCTCCGCAGCTTTATTCGAGGGAAATATCCGAATCTTTAATTATGTAACAATACTTTTCTAAAATGTAACTGTTCTTTCAGCTAATGTAAAAACTTCATAAAATCTTTAACTGTAAATCGGGGATAGAGAGTGTGTTACCCTCTCGAGCTCCCCTTCATCTTGGTTTGAGGTGACTGCGTTTTTGTAACTGTGTTCTCCTGTAATGTGTTAAAGTAATTTCCATGCGAGCAACCTCAGTAGTTTGGGAATAGCCCCTGTTTCATCGGCCGAGAGCCCTGTAGGATTTTAATTTCTTCATTATCTCGGAGCGCAGTGTACACCGCCATTCAGTTTGTGTTCGGGCCGTTTAATTAACCTGTTCTATTTCGTAAAGGCCATGTAGGTTGGGTACTAGATACCCCTATGTAAAAACCTGTTTAATTTGTAAATTGTGGCTTAAAAGGCCAGAGATTTTAAATACCGATGTAATGTTGCCTTGAGTGGGCCGTGAGAAACTGAGAGACTGTTAGCTCTTTTTTCAAGTTTTTGTGATAGTAAAGAGTGCCTCTGGGAGGCTAGATATTGTAGTTTGGGAGCAAGTGCTCTTGAATTAGGGGGTTTCTGCCCTTGAGTAAATGATTCTTTGTTTGAATTAAAGTTGTAAACTGGATCCGGTGTCCCTGGAATTGTAACCTAGGGGCTTGTAGCTCAGAATTGTCAAGGTCTGAATCTTGAATTTTCCAATTTATGAAATTTTCATTATACCTGATGTTTCATTGTTATGCAAAATTGTTATGTTTGAAGTTCTAACAGAAATATAACCTTCAATTCAAGTTCTAAATTAATTTTGATATTGTAGACAGACCCATTCACCCCGGCACCTTCTTTAACCTCTTTCTGCTCCACGGGTATCCCCGTAGCAATTATTATTATTATTATTATTATTATTATTATTATTATTATTATTATTATTATTATTATTATTATTATTATTATTATTATTATCATTATTATGCTTTGCTTGCCGTGAAATTGTGGTAATCAGTACAAACCAATGGTCTCTGTCTGCTCGGCAAGAAATGAATTCTAATTTTAGCCACTCTCGAACATAGAATACGCTGTGTTGTGGCATGTCGCTTAATGCGCTGACGTTGGCAAGCCTTGCTTCGTGCATTGATACGCCAAGTTGCATCTAACCCACTTTTTAGGAGAAGCTTTATCGCAGTAGTTTCAGATTTCCTCGATTTCCTTATCGGGAAACAATCTCATATCCTGTTACGTTTCAAATCCCGTTACAAGCATTCATCTGTATTATTAACATTTTGTTTGTATTATTATTATCATCATTATTTGTATTATTATTATTATTAGTATTATTACTATTATTGTAACTATTATTATTATTATTATTATTATTATTATTATTATTATTATTATTTTTATTATTATTATTATTATTATTATTATTATTTGATTCTGTTCTATAATATTATTTCGCTGTGTATTGATTAATTATCGTTTGCTTCATTGTATTTAATTTATTATTTATGTGTGTGTATGTTAGCATTAAAATAATGTAGAGTGAGAGTTGCTGCCTAATATCAGATATGGATATATTATTTGTGAAACTACTTCTAAAACATTACAACATGTGGTGCAATACCGTTACAGTAACTGTCGATTCATCGCTCTGTCATTGTATGCATTTAGCAGCATGCGATAATTCAAGAGTTCCTACCTTGCCTGAGGCTATTTCATCACAGTCTGTAAATCTTTGGAGCTGGGTGGGTGTGATGTCATGTACTCTTTTAGAGATGACGTGGGTGTGACAACTTGTGCCTATATATAGAGGAGTATCCTATAGCGGCAGTTCAGTTGGAAGGAGAGACTTGTCATGGAGTGTTGTAGTCAGATGGAAGTGGACTCTCAGTGAGTCGGTCAGTGAGACGGGTGGTGAACAGTGAGATAGTCAGTCGTATGCAGAGTGAAGCCACAGTTGGTCAGTCAGTCAGTTGAAGATAGAGCAGTGGTATGGATACGTAGTCGTCAGTGACCAAACGGATTAGTGGTTCGGACTGTGTTTCGTGTATCTGTTCGGTCGAGTTTTTGTGTCAGTTCGGTGACAGCCGAATATTGAGTAGTCGTAATGAAGACTAACAGTTATCAGTGAATTACTTGTAAAGCTGATTGTGAAGAGTGAATATAATTTCACGCCATGCTATATCTCGTTTGTGAAACTAAAACGATACTTCACCAAATTAGGTTTGAGATACCTACAGCTGATACCAATTCAAAGGACTACGTTGTAATAACACTCAAAGTGTTCATGGTACAGTCAAGTGAAACAGTGAGGGATACATTTCTTGTACAACTTTTAAATGTCCGGTCAAGAGGATTTCAAATTTAATGCGTAGAGTTTCTTTCTGTTGTAATGTCAGAATTTGATATTATCATCTGAATTATCGCAGGAAACCTCACCATTTAAATGATAAATTTAAAGAATATATTTTGTTTAGTATCAAATACAGTTAATTGTTCTATTTCAATGGTGGATCAGATAACCTCAAGTGTTAATTGGGAAACCAAACGACCATGTCCTTTTCCCGGAACCTATGTGTTATGCTGTCAAAGTAAGTTTATTACTTCACACCCTAGAGCTTTTCAAGATTCTCATTCATATATCGTTATATTGATTCGTAGCTGGCGCCCATCAACAAATGTACGTGTAAGTAATCAGGTAAGTACTAAGTGAGACTACATAGTCCGACGATTAAATATTTTATTTCATGAATATTTTAATTATGTTTAATTCTAATTAATGAGTTAATCACAATCCTTCCGGGTGAAACAAGCAATTCTTTAGTATTTCACACCCAGGCAGCTCCGCTGATCTTGTATTAGGATAGATAGTATTCACAAAATCCTGCTCCTTGGCTGAATGATCAGCGGGTTCAAAGCGTCTCGCGTTTTTTTTCTCGGCCAAGTCGGGAATTTTAACCGCGGCCGACTAAGTTCTCTGGTTCAGGAAGAGGGTGTCTGTGTTTGTGTCGATATACACCGCGAAATACGCGCATAACATATCACACTAAAAAATTATAAATAAAAAAATGAAAATTGTAAAAAAATAAAACATAAAGAACAAAAAATAAAACATAAAAAATAAACACACTACTAGAAAAACTCAATAGCGAATACATACCTCCACTTGGAGTTGGTATCAGTAAAGATATCCGGCCGTAAAACAAAGCCAAGCCTACATGTGCGACACAGTTCGGCCCCGCCACCCTATCATGGTACTGGAAACGCCGCGGAAAGAGAAGAAAAAGAAATTCGCAAAATATATCGTATTTGACCTGCGAAAACCGTTATGTGATAATGCTGAGTGAGAAATACTGACCCGCAGCACATATGTTATGAGGAAGGAGAATTCTCTTACAATATTCGCACAATATTGAATCTTAGATTACAGACCATACCAGCCAAAGTTCTAAGCCGAAATATTTCACAGAGCGATTTTCGCAGGCACAAGGACGATATCGTAGGGAGAAAAGTTAGTTTATTTAAGAGTGAGGAAAGCATGTTCACTTCTCAATTCCGATTTATAAGCGCAAAACAAGAACATGTACAATTATAAAAATTGCTAATCTCAGTGGAGCAGTCGGTTAATCCTTGACTTTCTGTTCTCAAGATAACTATAGTGTTTTTCTTTTGAGGTTTTCGGAGATGCCGGGGTGCCAAAAATTATGTCCCCCAGGAGTTCTTTTACTTTTTTACAATTGGCTTTACGTCGCACCGACACAGTTAAGTCTTATCAAATCAATCAGTCACTAATTATCTGCATGTAAGGCAGTCGTCCAGGTGGCAGATTGCCTATCTGTTCTTTTCCTAGCCTTTCTTTAATGATTGCAAAGAAACTGGAAATTTGTTGAACATCTCCCTTGGTAAGTTATTCCAATTCCTAACACCCTGTAATATAAACGAATAATTGCCCCAATTTGTCCTCTCGAATTCTGACTTTATCTTCAAATTGTAATCTTTCCTACTTTTAGAGACACCACTCAAACTTATTCGTCTACTAATGTCAATTCACGCCATCTCTCCACTGACAGCTCGGAACATATTATTTAGTCGAACAGCTCGTCTTCCCAGCCAAAACTTTGCAAAATTTTTGTAACGTTACTCTTTTGTCGGAAATTACCCAAAACAAATCGAGCAGCGTTTCATTTAATTTCTTCCAGTTCTTGAATCAAGTAACCCTGGTGAGGGTCCTATACACTGGAACTCTAGGGGTCTTACAAGAGACTTATATGCCCTCTATTTTACATCCTTACTTGCTTACTTACTTACTTACTGATCGGCGCTACAGTCCTTGTAGGTCCTTGGCCTCCTTTAACACCTGCCTCCATTCATCTCGGTCCTCAGCTTTTCTTCTCCAACGTTTAACTCCTAACTTTCTAAGGTCGTCCTCAACATCATCAATCCATCTTTTCCTGGGTCTTCCTCTCCTCCTCCTTCCATCAAGATTTCCTATAAACACCTTTTTAACGGTGCAGGTTTCTGCCATTCTCTGAACATGACCGGCCCATCTAATTCTTCCCTGCTTAATTTTAGTAACAATATCTGGCTGGCCAAACAGTCCTTGCAGCTCTACATTTGTCCTCATTCTCCACCCATCCTGCTCTCTTACTGCACCGAATATCTTTCTCAATATCTTCCTTTCCCACCGTAACAGCCACTGTTCTTCTCTAGAGGTCATCACCCAGCATTCTGATCCATACATAACTATTGGTCTTAGTACTGTTGTGTATATTTTAATTTTTGTATTCCTGCTGACATTCCTGGACTTAAACATATTTTGCAAGGCGTAAAAGCATCGGCTTCCACTTGTTATCCTCTCCTGTATTTCCACGCAGGTTTTATTGTCCTCTGTTATTATATAGCCTAGATGTTTGAAAGATGTGACTCTTTGATATTCCTTCCCATTTAATCTTACTGTGGTCCTTCCTCTTACTCCCTCTGTATCTCCCATCTTCATATACTTTGTTTTGTTTATATTTGCTTCTAGTCCTAAGTCCCGTGCTTTCTCTTCTAATACTGAGTAGCTCTCTCCAAGAGCTCTTTCATTTCATGCGATTATTGCTACATCATCAGCATATGCTATCATTTGTACTAATCTGTTCAAAATGGTTCCCCCTGAGTTGATGGGCAACTGACGGATTACTTTTTCCAATGCTAGGTTAAAACGCAGTGTGGAAAGTACATCTCCCTGTCTTAGTCCTCTCTCCACTAAAAACTCCTCTGACAGATCCTGCTCCGCTCTCACCTTACATACTGTTGTTTTCAAGGTCATTTCTGTTAATCTAATCAGTTTCCTCGGGATTACAAATTCTTTCATAATCTTGTAAATTTTACCCCTATCTAGACTGTCATATGCCTGTTTAAAATCAACACACAGCTGATGTTAGCTGTTTGTCATATTCATAAAACTTCTCTAGCACTTGTCGTAATATAAATATCTGATCCAGAGTAGAGCGATGTTTTCTAAAACCTGCTTGGTAATCCCCTAATATTCTTTCCATCCATAATTCCAATCTTAAGGCTAGTACCTTACCAAAAATCTTGTACGTTCCATCGAGCAAGGTGATCCCTCGATAATTTCCACATACTGCCTTATCTCCCTTCTTATGTATTGGGTAAATTATACCCAATGTCCAATCCTTGGGTATTTCCTCCTTTGTCCAAACCCTATTAATCAATTCATAAACAGCCTTTTCTATTCCCTCTCCCCCATATCTCAACAGCTCTGACTCCATTCCATCTTCACCTGGGGCTCTATTATTCTTTAATGCATTAATTGCAGCTTTGACCTCTTCTATGTCTGGCTGTTTTACTGATTCCTCTTCCAATTCTCTTTCTTCCCCATCAACATTTATATTTTCCTCCTCTCTATCATCTTTATTATTTCCATTGAGTAACTCGTAAAAATACTCCTGCCATCTTCCAAGTACTTTGCTTCTATCACCCAGAAGGTTTCCATCTTTATCCTTGAAGAAAACAGCTCTTGGTTGAAATCCTCTCTTAAGGTCTTTTCTTCTTTCATAGAACTTTTGTACCTCATTTCTATCCTTCATTTCATCTAGTTCTTCAATTCTCTTTCTTTCAAAAGCTCTTTTCTTATATCTACAGATCTTATCTGCTCTTCTTCGTTTCTCTCTATACTCTTCTACTGTTTGTCTTGTTCTCCTTTGAAGCATTCTGTTCCTAGCATCATTGCTCTCTTGGATTAATGTTGAACATTCCTCATCAAACCATTCTGCTCTCTTTACCAATTTCTTCTTTCCCAGGGTACTATCTGCAACTTCACTTATAGTTGTTTTCAGTATCTCCCATTTATCATCCAATTCTCCTTTCTCCCATAATTCCATTTTTATTTCCAAAGATTCAGTCATTTTCTTTTTGTATTTCTCTTGCAATTCCTCATTTTTTAGACCTTCAATATTGTGCTTTGCCTTTCTTCTTACTTTTTCCGTTCTTGCGAATCTATTTTTGTCTGTACTTGACTCTGACAAGATAGTGGTCTGTATCTGCATCAGCACCTCTGCAGCTTCTAACATCCATAATATCTGATGCATGTCGCCTGTCTATGATAACATGGTCTATTTGATTTCTTGTCACACCATCTGGTGAAATCCAGGTCTCCTTGTGAATGTTTTTCCTAGGATGCCAAGTACTTTTAATTATCATCTGCTTTCCACTCACAAAATCAAACAATCTCAATCCGTTATCATTACTTACTTCATGCAGGCTTTCTTTCCCTACTAAGTGTTTGTACACCTCTTCTCTTCCAATTTTTGCATTTAAATCTCCAAGGATAATTTTCACATCGTGTCTTTGAGCTTTATTAATTTCTTCCTCCAAATAGTATAAAATGAATCTTTCTTCTCATCTTCTGCCTCCTCAGTAGGGGCATACACACAAAACACAGTTACGTTGAAGAATTTTGCCCTAATTCTCACAGAGCACATCCTATCATTGATTGGAGTAAAGTTGATCACGCTTTGCTTTACTGACTTATGGATGAGGAATCCTGTGCCATTACTGCCTGCTTCTTCTCCACTGTACATCAAGATATGTTGTCCAGACATCATCATCCCTTGCCCCTTTCTATCTTAGTTCCTGTAGAGTTGCTATTTTCACTCCATACTTATCCATTTCATTCCTTAATTCTTGCAACTTGCCAGGTCTCTTCAATGTCTTAACATTCCACGTTGCTAATATAATATCCTTTTCCCTTCTCTTTAGCCGTTTTTCTCGCCGGTTCGTCACCAAGTTTTCCAGTCCTGCTTTTTTCATTCTTAAGGTATCCGTAACAGTTGTTTTTCACGAGGTAGGGGAGTTAACCTTACGCTCAACCCCCAACCTGGAGGACCAGGGTATCACTCTTAGTCTGGATCATCACCTTAGACCTGTCCAGCTTGGGTGGCCCTACCAGGAGAAGATGCTCCCGCCGGCATAGCTCTAAGGATCATTTGACCACGCAAGCCTCCAATAAACACCCGGCAAAATACATTTTGCCTTCGTCAAGGTGGCGATACCTTCGGGAGGTTACATCCTTACTACAACCCCTAAATACCCTCATGGGCATGTGCAGAGATCTGCACCCTTTATTTACAATCCCTTTTATGTGATTACACCACTGAATTGGTTCGAATGGGTTCGAACCCCACTCTCGGCAGCCCTGAATGTGGATCTTCGTGGTTTCCCCATTTTCACACTAGGCAAATACTGGGGTTGTACCGTAGTAAGGCCACGGTAGATTCCTTCCCAGCCCTGGCCCCTACCTGTCCCATCGTCGCCATAAGCCCTATCTGTGTCCGTGGGACGTAAAAAAAGTTAAATAAAACTACTCTCGCATATGAAAACAAGTGCACTTGAGCATAGCAGCATACCTCTCACCTTTAATTCCAATTGATTAACCATCACCCAAAAGCTTAACAATAACAAAACCGCACAAATATTAACTCTGTAATGGTTGGTGGTGCTCATGAGAACCAATTTCGTATTAAAACAGTGCTAACAACTGTATAATACAGAAGTGGACGTATATATCACCACAATCCATCCCAGAACATCCCAACACGTCTATAAGGGTCATCTCACGTTAACTAAAGCATGCACTGTATTTTGGCACTTAAGGTAAGTGGCTGCTCAATGAACCACTATCCTATAAAGGGATAAACTGATGTTGTGGAGAACCTCGCCAACCCCCGTTTTATCATCGCATCATTTCGTCCCTTCCATTTTCACACTAGTTCATAGTCCGACATCTCTAGGTCAATAGAAACTGAGGCTAACCATCCTCAAATTGGTCTACCTCTACTCCTCTTGCCCTCCACAACAGAGTCCATTATTCTCCAAGGTAACCTATCCTCCTCTATTCACCAATATGACTCCAACACCGAAGTCAGTTTATGCGTACAGCTTCATCCATCGAGTTTATTCTTAACTTAGCCTTTACCGCCTCATTCCGATTTCTTCTTGCCATTGTTCCCACCTTCTCGTACCAGCAATTATTCTCGCTATTTTCATGTCTGTTACTTCTAAATTAGGAATGAGGTATCCTGACTCCACCCATCTTTCACTCCCGTAAAGTAAGGTTGGTCTCAAAACAGACCGATGTAAGGATAGTTTCGTCCGGGAGCTGACTTCCTCCTTACAGAATACAGGTACTGTTGATCGCAACTGCGAACTCACTGCATTATCTTACTACACCTCGATTCAATCTCTGCTGCTATACTACCAACCTGGGAGAACACACATCCTAAATACTTGAAATTATCTACCAGTTCCAGCTTTGTATCCCCAATCTGACATTCAATTCTCTTGAATTTCTTATCAAACACATAAATTTAGTCTTGGAAAGGTTAACTGTCATACCATACTCATTGCACCTTTTTTTTTCAAGATCGGCACAATCTGCCATTAAGACCAATTCGTCAGCATAGGCCAGACTACTTACTATATTTCCACCTAACCGAATCCCTCCCTGCCACTTTATACATTTCAGCAGATGATCCATGTAATATTTATGAACAAAAAAAGGTGAAAGATTACAGCCTTGCCTAACCCCTGTAAGTACCTTGAACCAAGAACTCATTCCACCATCAATTCTCACTGCGGTCCTATTGTCAACATAAATGCCTTTGATTGATTTTAATAATCTTCCCTTAATTCCATAGCCCCAGTACGGCGAGCATCTTTTCCCTCGGTACTCCGTCTATGCTTTTTCTATATCTATGAAACATAAACATAACTGTCTATTCCTCTCGTAGCATTTTTCAATTACCTGACGCATAATGAAAATCTGATCCTGACAGGCCTCTGTGGTCTGAAACCTCACGGGTTTTCATCCAACTAACTCTCAACCACTGATCGCACCCTCCCTTCCAAAATACCAGTGAACATCTTGCCTGGTATAGGCCTACTGATCAATGAGATACCTCGACAACTGGTGCAATCCTTCCTGTTCCCTTGCTCATAGATAGGGGCAATTTCTACTTTTGTCCAATCAGAAGGTATGTTACTAACATTCCGTTCTAATCTTATTACTCTAAGAAGCCATTTCATTCTTGCCTTCCCAATAAATTTCACCACTTGAAGCCTAATATCATCTATTTCTGCTGCTTTATGACAATAGAGTTCATTTACCATTCTTTCCACTTCATCAAGCGTAAGGTGTCCTCCTCCCGATGAGCTCTGTTGTTCGCGACGTCACCAGGAAGATTTCCTTTTACGTTGAGAAGCATTTTCAAAATATTTCTTCCACCTGTTCAGTGATTCTCTCGGATCTATTATTTCACCTGAATCACCCAAAACACTGTTCATTGCCTTTTCCTTACTTTCCTCAGATTCTTTATTACTGTCCAGAAAGGCTTCCTTGCTGCCTGACATAGCCTTTCCAGTTTATTACCAAAATTTTCCGACGACTTTTTGGATTTAACAACTATTTGTTTCGCTCTGTTTCTTTCAGCTACGTACAGTTCCCTGCCTGCATCAGTCCTTGTTCGGAGCCATTTCTGATACGATTTCTTTTTACGTTTAGAGACTGCTCTCACTTCATCATTCCTCCATGATGTTCGCTTTTTCCAATCTTTACACGCAGTAGTTCCTAGGCATTCCCTTGCTGTTACTACTACAACATCCCTGTTACTTCCCATTTTCTTTCTATATTCTGAATCTGCTTACTGCCCACTGTTTGGAATTTTTCACTAATCGTATCCATGTACTTCTGTCTAATTGCCTCGTCCTGGAAATTTTCTACCCTTATTCGTCTGCTGACAGATTCCACTTACCTTAACACAGTAAAAGCTTGAAGTAGTATACATAAAATAATTTTAAGATACAAATTTCTTCATGTTTCTCTTAATAATACCTAGACTCCACAGTCCGGCTCCTTGGCTAAATGGTTAGCGTGCTGGCCTTTGGTGACAGAGCTCACAGGTTTGATTCCCAACAGGTTACGGAATTTTAACCAAAATTGTTTAATTCCCCTAGCACGGGAACTGGGTGTATGTGTCATCCTCAGCATCACTTCGTCCTCATCACGACGCGAGGGTCGCCTACAGGCGTCAAATCTAAAGACCTGCACGTGGCGAGCCGAAGTTATCGTACACATCCCAGCACTATAAGCCACACGCCATTTCATTTCATTTTTTCTCAAATACACAAAAATACCGATGTTTTCGTGACTTGAACGAACGTATAGACAAGAATAAGTATTCAGCACAGCGGCCCCAACGCTCATTCTTACCCTTGAGTAGAAGAAATGCGGTAAGTTCCCGAGCACTCTAGTTATGGCAACCAGCTGATTTGTCAGCAGTGAAAAGGTTAAGAGCGACAACTGCGTGTTGTTGACTTTCTGTGGGACACCTCGGCGTCTCTTAAAATCTATAGGAATTGAGAAACATTACACAAATAACAGCCGGGCTGAGTGGTTCAGTTGGCGGGATCGATCCTGGCTCAGATCGGTGGTATTTGAAGGTTTTCAAATATGGCAATGTCGGTAGATTTGCAGGCACGGAAAGAACTCCTTTCTCTCTCTCTTTCTTTCTTTCTTTCTTTCTTTCTTTCTTTCTTAGTCCGTTTACCTTCCAAGGTTGGTTTTTTACCTCGGACTCGACAAGTGATCTCATCTCCACCGCCTAAAGGGCAGTGTCCTAGATCGTGTAAAATTTGGTCGGGGATACTACTGGGGGGAGGACCAGCACCTCACCCAGGCGGCCTCAACTGCTATGCTGAACAGGGGCTTTGTAGGGGATGGGAATATTGGAAGGGATAGGCAAGGAAGAGGGAAGGAATCGGCCGTGGCCATAAGTTAGGTACCAACTCAGCATTTGCCTGGAGGAGAAGTGGGAAACCATGGAAGACCACTGCGAGGATGTCTGAGGTGGTAATTGAACCCCCCCTACACAGTTGACATCCCGCGGCTGAGTGGGCCCCGTTCCAGCCATCGTACCACTTTTCAAATTTCATGGCAGAGCCGCGAATCGAACGCTGGCCTCCGGGGTTGGCAGCTAATCGCACTAACTGCTACACCACTGAGGCGGACACTAAACAAATAATATTCTTTTACTATAAACATTTTAGTCTAAATTGGTTCATCCGTTTAATAGTTCGTTAGAGTTTGGTAGTCATGTTTCAGACATTTATACCATTACAGTTTACAGTGACGGTGTTCCTGTGATGTTTCTTATACGTAACTGATTCATCGACCCTATAGACCAGTGTCCACCAACTGGCTGAGGCGTGATGATCTAGGGAGAGCGCCATTTTCAACGTTGCGAAACGCTGGATTTCTATGTATTCGTAGCCTTGGCACGTGGAGACGATTATTCTACGTTCTCACGGCAGGGACTCTTTCGAAACGCGTGGCGGAGTGATATGAACGTAATTAGCTGATTTTCTTGTCTTAATCATGTCCAACGAAAGAATTAGAGGTTAATTCACGATCTAACAATTTTTCTAGTTGTTATAAGTGCCATCTCAAAAATTAGGTCCCAAGAGGAGGCGAAATGCAATTTCTGTAAAATATCTTCTTCTTCTTAATCTGTTTACCCTGCAGGATTTGTTTTTCCCTCTCCCACTTCTACCACCTCAAGGGCAGTGTCCTGGAACGTGAGACTTTGAGTCGGGGGATACAACTGGGTAGGATGACCAGTACCTCGCCCAGGCGGCCCCATCTGCTATGCTGAACAGGGGCCTTGTGGGGGGATGGGAAGATTCAAAGGGATAGACAAGGAAGAGGAAAGGAAGCGGCCGTGGCCTTAAGCTAGGTACCAACCCGGTATTTGTCTGGAGGAGAAGTGGGAAACCACGGAAAACCACTTCCAGGATGGCTGAGGTGGGAATTGAACCCACCTCTACTCAGTTTACCTCCCGAGGCTGAGTGGACTCCGTTCTAGCCCTCGTACCACTGTTCAAATTTCGTGGCAGAGCCGGGAATAGAACCCGGGCCCCCGGGGGTGGCAGCTAATCACACTAAGAACTTTTGTAAAATATCATATCATCAAAATAGGCGGGTAGGTAAGCCGAGATTCATCGCTGGTCAGAATTTGAAGACTGAGCACGTCAAATTATAGGAGCTCCGAGAAGAGCCTGAGATATTTTTCAGTCACCTAGGGTGAACATTGAGTGAACTTAGACTGTGGAACGAGTTGTTCCCAGTCAAGACACGAAGTCAGTTGTAAAAGTTGTCTTTTTTTTTTTGCTTTACGTCGCACCGACACAGATAGGTCTTATGGAACAGGAAAGACCTAGGAATGGGAAGGAAGCGGCCGTGGCCTTAATTAAGGTACAGCCCCAGCATTTGCCTGGTGTGAAAATGGGAAACCACGGAAAATCATCTTCAGGGCTGCCGGCAGTGGGGTTCGAACCCACTATCTCCCGGATGCGAGCACACAGCCGCGCGCTCCTAACCGCACGACCAACTCGCCCGGTTTTAATATTATTAGGCAAAGTAATAGCCGAGGAAAAAACATTATATACTGCCTTGGCAGTGGCCATCGATATTTAAACAGATTAGACAGAAAGAAGGACGTCTACAATTTAGCGAGGTTTAGCAGCGCTAACTGCTATACAGTAACGACGGTGTGGTCATTTGTCTCTCTTTTAATAAACTATAGTATGCTCAGCCAAGCGGAGACTCCGTGGCTCAGGCGGCAGTGCGCCAGCCTCTCACCGCTGAGTTCCGAGATTCAAATTCCGGTCAATCCATGTGAGATTTGTGCTGGACAAAGCGGAGACGGGACAGGATTTTCTCCGGTTACTCTGGTTTTCCTTGTCATATTCCATTCCAGCAACACTCTCCAATATCATTTCATCTGTCATTCATTAATCATTGCCCCAGAGGGCAATTATCGGTGTGAAGAAGATTTGAATTTAAAGGTATATTTTTATATGTTCTATTTCAGATTCTTAATTGTAAGCAAAATATTGTAACAGGGGAATGATCAGAATGCCGAATATTTGGTGGAGATGTTCATAAAGGATGTCTGCAATTTAAAGATGGCTTGCTAAACATTTAGCAATGGATAGAAATGGAAAGTGGAACAAGTCTACAGTCAGGTTTGTGCATTATGCCATATTATTAAAGTAGTCCTGTGTATTTAAACCACGTCATTATTTGTTGCATGTGGGGATGGTTTATGCCCAGTTTATTTTTATTTGTGGAATTTTTTCCACATTTGATAGCTAACTTGTGCATTGAAGGACTCATGGGGAATTTTGGGATGTGTGCGTGGGTTAAAAATGCCTCTAGGTTATGCAGAATTTCGTATTATATTTGTATTCCGAAAGAGAATGTTAAATTTAGTTTCTTTCCCAAGAAATTCGTTCAAACGACGTAGAGAGTACGCTTGCGGTTGAATTGTAAATGTCAGAGTGTTTTTCAATGTATTCTGGCGATGGGGGATTGTAAACATGTCATTTTGAGTTATTTCATGTTCATTTAAAAGTTCACGAAAGTCTGTTAAACTTTGGTCATCCTTTATTCCGAATGTTGTTTATAATAATAATAATAATAATAATAATAATAATAATAATAATAATAATAATAATAATAATAATAATAATAATAATAATGGCAAAGGTAATGAGTAACGAGACGCTTCGAGGTGAATGTCCGTGTGATGAATGTTATTGTTTTTGGAGATGATAATTGGTGAAATTATTGTCAAGTAGTGGTATTACGGCGAAGATTCTCTTGAGTATGGCTTGGAGGTGTCGTAGTTTCAATGAGAGGTCCCTTCAGGTGTTCGAAATTTGTTTATTTACTGTCCATATTGTCTTTGAAGAAGCGATGTTTTGTCCATGGGGTTGTGAGACCACGAAGCGCAGAGAATGAGAGATATTCCTCGCGGGTAGTCCAAATGTAGTGCATGCCTGGTTCGAAATCCAGATGTAGTGTAATTGATACCGGGTTTATGGTGTAGAAAATCCGAGAAAAAAAGTAGTAGGACAGTGGGTTTTAAATGTGGGATATCCCAGGGTTTGGATTCCACGTGAAACTCTAGGAGAGGATTCACTTGTAAACTCCAGTAACTTATGTAACTGAGGCGAGTCTCATTAGACGTAAGTTTCTTAGTATGGGATAGACTGAGAAACCTAGTTACTATTAAAATAATGTAAGAGTTAGGACATTATAATGAGTGATTTAATCTGGTTAGGAATAGATTTCGTCACGGGCTGACGAGACAACCAGATTCCAGGTAGACGAACCCTTTCGCGAACAGCAACAGATGTTTTGTTTTATTTTTCACGCAAGCAGGGTCGGTCGCTGCAGAATTAGAATGGATGTCTTAAGACGGGTTGTGACAACAATTACGTGTTGAATTTATATTATGGAAGATTGATTTGAATATCATTTGCTAGTGGCTTTACGTCGCACCGACACAGATAGGTCTTATGGTGACGATGGGCTAGGAAAGGGCTAGAAGTTGGATGGAAGCGACCGTGGCCTTAATTAAGGTACAGCCCCAGCATTTGCCTGGTGTGAAAATGGGAAACCACGGAAAACCATCTTAAGGGCTGCCGACAGTGGGATTCGAACCCACTATCTCCCGGATGCAAGCTCACAGCCGCGCGCCTCTAACCGCACGACCAACTCGCCCGGTAAAATATCATTTGCATTCACCAGGCAAAGTTTTGAGTGGGGTCATTAGTAAGTCAGGTCGTCAAGACGTAATAGTTTACCTTCCGAGTTTGTTAGCTTAACACTCAGCGGTCGCATCCCCAGTGTGCATTTGTTGCCTTTCAATTGATGGTGAGATGAGGTTGTTATTATTTGAGAAGACGTTCATTAATTTCTGTAATGTATTTTGTTGTAGATAAGCCTTGTAGAGTTATCGATAGTTTGTGACAATGGTTAATGGTTGAAAGAATGGATAGTGTTCCTGGGATAGAGGTGCCATATACAGGACTAGCGAAGTGGTACAGTTAGACAATTCCCCCTGAGAGCGAGTTTGCTAGTTAGCACATGGGATTAGCACCATATGGAATTTCATACAATGGTGTAGTAACCAACCATTTAGTCGGAGGGATGTTATCGAGTGGTAAAAATTGTGTATATAAATCTAGTTGTGTAATTTTTATTATTCGCGTTTAATCAGGGTTATGATAGTGCAGTTGTACTTTGCGTTCGTGTTGTAGTAAAGGAGTGTCCATGAGTCGGACTAATTTAAATATTTTATTTTAGAGTTACTTTTAAATTGTGCAGTATAATGGTGACATGGTTTATTTCCTTATGTCAACACTATGATAGCACAGGATTTCTCTCAAAAGGTTTTTTTCGGATTGTATTCCGAAAACTTATTCCAATGAAACAAAATGTGTTAGCGTCAAGAATTGTTGATTGAGACGGTCACAAGAAATTAATTATTGTTGAAAACCACTAGCTAATACGGGTAAATACATATTTTTTTCACCCAGCAGGTGTTACTTGAATATTCATTCCGCGGTTTAGATAAAGTTAATACTGATTTGCGTGTGTTAACTTAAAGGCAAATATTCACTTGAAATTAATCTGGAAGACGTTTTTGTTGTTGTTGGTTGATAATTAATTGCATTTAGTGGATTTAATGGGATAACAGTCATGTCATGACACTGTGGTCATCAACCAAGTGTACTTAAACTCAGTAAGCTTATCATATTGTGTTCTTGCTTTGGACAGACACGTCGGTCATCAACCATGTTCATTTAACTTTAATTTAGTGGATGGACCCTGTAGTCATCGACCACGCAAACTTAACTCAGCTTAACCTCACTGGGTCAACAACCATGTTCACTTCACTCAACTTCAGTGATGGGACACCGCGCTCATCAACCATGGGTGCTCGACATTATTTTCATATTAAGGGGTGATGATGATCGGTCCATATTGTTAACTAGAGGTTAGTCATCCTGTGTGATCGTCAGTTAGTGGACGGCCTTAATTCAGAAATGTTTGGAAATCAGTTCGTGATGTTCAGGCATTTCAGCAATTGGAAGCTTACATCTCAGTTATTTATGGATTGCAATAGTAATACTTCCAGGTTGTTGTTGGTCTACGTTTAATTTAAGGTGGATTTTCGACAATGGCCCCTCAGGCATTTTATAGTAATAGTATGGCATCGCACCCTGAAATCGTCCAGCGCCATCATAACAGTAAGGTCATAGACCCCAGATATTTGGTCATAGTCGTTTGATAATTTTTTGTTGAATTTTTCTTTGTTCTTTCCTTAAATAAATAAAACTAACTTACCCACGCATTTGATTTCATAGTTAGTTTTTCTCTTGATACCCTAAAGTCATGTCAGCAAGTTACGAAGACCCTGTAACACACCCTGAAACAGAAGAATCTACTAAACTTACTCGAGACCTAGAATAGGTATCTTATTAATTAAGAGCTGAGTAAACGGTTCATTAAATGTTAATTGAAATTTCATAGCCATCGAAAGTTCATAGCAATAAATGTTATATAACTCGTCCAGAGCAATTAAAGTAAATGACGTAATGAAATCCATTCGAAATTGACTTTTGATGTTTCAGCCACCATCCAATCTACAAATGTTAGTTACTGGAATTACAGCGCCAAGTTCAAACAATACTTAGTGCGTGGTATGGCAGCAAGTTTCAGTGAGTGAGGAAACAAGTTGCTCGCATGCGAAGAGGCCACGAATAAATAGTATGTTAACTCATTAATGCTGATTGATGTTCATAATTAGTTCTCCTCATAGACTCCTGAACTTGTTTGGTTTTCTGAGTCCTATGTCTGTTACATACATACATACATACATACATACATACATACATACATACATACATACATACATACATACATACATACATACATACATACATACATACATACATACATACATACTGTACCGGTGAAAGAGCCCGACTCTCAGATTATATTTTAAAGTAAGTGAGAATATAGTTCTCAGGGCTAAACTGGGTGACTAGTAGCTAGGGCTCGGTACAGGAGGTAGGGTCCTATCTACAAGAAAACTTTGACTCTGACTGAACATGAGTTTATTCATATAAGACATGAAATTACACATCACCTCCAGGTAGATATAAGTTGTCTTCCACATAGTCCTATAATATGGCTCGGATTCTCCAGTTCACAAAGCCGAGCAGGTTGGAACACGTTTCAGAAGATTCCAGGGACTCCGTACAGAAGCATCTGGACTGTCTGGGTTGGTAGAAGGTAGAGATGCCTCGAACTTTCGAGGCCCAGGTTGAACCCCGATGATCCTGGTGATGTTGCAGATGATCATTTATTACCTCAGTCCAACATGACTGAGAGGGTTGATGTCTCCAAGGTCACTCGCAGTACTGATAAATCTGAGTTCATGAAAACCTTGGGTGATTAACCTATTAACGAAGTCACTGGTAATTATTTGTCAAGACTTTCAAAATTTAACACTCGTAAAATGATATGTCTCTGTATACGAGGATTATGAACACTTTCAAAGTTCACCACTAGCAAAGTCCTCGTCTCTGAATAAATGCTGGCAAACAAAACACAAGTCCCTTCTCATGAAACTATGACCAAATTTAAAGTTCATCACTGGCGAAGGTACAAGTATCTTAATGAACACGGACGAAAAACGTAAGTCCATCCACATGAAAATCTGAATAGATTTAAAGTTCATCACTGGCGAAATTTATAAAGTTTTGAATCAACACTGGCGAATGTACAAGTCTTTGTGTGAACACGGACGAAAAACACAAGTCCATCCACATGAATAAATTTACAGTCTATCACTGGCGAAATTTATAAGTCTTTGAATGAACATGGACGAAAAAACAAGTCCATCCACATGAATAAATTTACAATCTATCACTGGCAAGGTATCCAAGTCTTTGAATAAACACAGGTGAAATCCTAAATTTATGTTTTAAAGACGTTGACTGAAGTTAGAGTTCATCACCGGCAAAGTTTATAAGTCTTTGAACCAGTACCAGCAAAATCACAAATTGATGCTTACGGGAACTTAAAGCACATTCGGAGATCATCACTAGCAAAGTTTATAAATCACTGTTTATTAGAGGAATGAGTCTCTTAACACTCGCAAATATTGCAGATTCAATTTATGAAGAATTCGTTCTTTAACACACGTAAATAATACAAGTCCAATTATAAATTTAGCACACGTAAATAACACAAGTCCATTTCATGAATAATTGGAAAAATTCCAATCTCGAACACCCGTAAATATTGTAAGTTCAATTATGAAGACTTAGAAAATGTTCTTTAACACTCGAAATATTGCAAGTCCACTTGAGAATACTTGGAAGAAGTCGTTCTCCTACACTCGAAGAAAATACAACTTCACTTTATGAATACTTAGAAAATTACAGAGTTCCTTGTCGGGACTGTCACTACACGACGATAGTAGCAGCGAGAGTGTCCACGCTGACTACTCAGCTGTAACTGAGTGAACAGGCTACAGTGGGCCCTCCTTTTATTCGATCCGGGACGTCTACGTCACAATACGGCTTGACTGAATATCTCCTGAATCCCTCGATGGATTTACTTAAAACTCGAGCATTGCGATGTTCAGGTGATCCCAAACAAGATGACATATCGCTCAAGCCGCTAGCATAATTATTACGGGAGTTACAAAATTTTCCCCGTCGAACATTCTGGAAGATGTGACGTGGAATCTAGAATATACGAGTCCAGGCTGGGAACACGTGGTGTGACGGGCGGGCGGTCTAGCTAGCCCCTGTGGCTACGTCACAGCTCACAGCTGTCCTTCAGTCGCTTGCTTGCCCCGCTGACGGTAAACAAACCAGGCGTGCTCAGAACATCACGCGTGATAATTAAATGTTATTTATACTCAAAAAATACTCATGTACAGGTCGTAACCGGTACAATACATACATTATCATTATAGACTGTTATGACTTTCAGCGTTCAGTCTGCAAGCCTCTGAGAATTTACTAAACGTCGCCACAATCCTCGATTTGCAACTAGTGTTGTGGCCTCATTTAGTTCTATACCTCTTATCTTTAAATCGTTAGAAACCGAGTCTAACCATCGTCGTCTTGGTCTCCCTCTACTTCTCCTACCCTCCATAGCAGAGTCCATTATTATCCTAGGTAACCTATCCTCCTCCATTCGCCTCACATGACCCCACCACCGAAGCCGGTTTATGCGTACAGCTTCATCCATCGAGTTCATTCCTAAATTAGCCTTTATCTCCTCATTCCGAGTACCCTCCTGTCATTGTTTCCACCTGTTTGTACCAGCAATCATTCTTGCTACTTTCATGTCTGTTACTTCTAACTTATGAATAAGATATCCTGAGTCCACCCAGCTTTCGCTCCCGTAAAGCAAAGTTGGTCTGAAAACAGACCGATGTAAAGATAGTTTCGCCTGGGAGCTCACTTCCTTCTTACAGAATACTGTTGATCGCAGCTGCGAGCTCACTGCATTAGCTTTACGACACCTTGATTCAATCTCACTTACTATATTACCATCCTGGGAGAACACACAACCTAAATTCTTGAAATTATCGACCTGTTCTAGTTTTGTATCACCAATCTGACATTCAGTTCTGTTGAATTTCTTACCTACTGACATCAATTTAGTCTTCGAGAGGTTAATTTTCATGCCATACTCATTGCCCCTATTTTCAAGTTCCAAGATATTAGACTGCAGGCTTCCGGCACAGTCTACCATTAAGACCAAGTCGTCAGCACAGGCCAAACTGCTTACTACATTTCCACCTAACTGAATCCCTCCCTGCCATTTTATACCTTTCAGCGGATGATCCATGTAAACTGCGAACAGCAAAGGTGAAAGATTACAGCCTTGTGTAACCCCTGTAAGTACCCTGAACCACGAACTCATTCTGCCATCAATTCTTACTGAAGCCCAATTGTCAACATAAATGCCTTTAATTGATTTTAATAATCTACCTTTAATTCCATAGTCCCCCAGTATAGTGAACACCTTTTCCATCGGTACCCTGCCATTAGCTTTCTCTAGATCAGGGCCATCCAAACAGCGCTCCCCGAGCGCTAGCGCTCTGGCTGCGCTCTAAGCCAGTGCTCCGAGCTCTTTGGGGGAAGGTAGTTTTGGTAGTGGTGGGTGAAGCTTGGCTGGCTGAACGAGCAAACGATCGCTCAGCCGCTAGTCTAGTCCAATGCGCTTTGTTGACAGCGTTTAACTAAATCAGTTTCGCAGTTGTCATGACTGAACATCATACAAAAAGAAAAGGAGTGGTGAAGCATCAGCCTTTAAAGCAGAATGGGAAATTCCATTTTTCTGTACAGCTTATAAATGGTATGCCAAATGTTTAGTGTTCCGCCGAGATTTAATGTGTTTAAAAAAACACAATTTGGAACGGTACTACAGTGCCAACCACAGGGATGATTACGGTGATTTGACAGACGCCAGTCGCCAATCGAAGTTGGAAGAATTGAAAGAAAATTTCAAGTAGCACTATTCCGTAGGTATTATTGTTTTAATTTGAAAATGCTTGTTTACAAACGGGAATGAAGAAATTATTGAATTATCTGAAGAACACTAAAATTGTGACTTGCCGTATTTTTGTCTGACAGGAGATAGAGGAAAGTGAGGTCGGTGGAGCAAGCTACAAATGTTCGCTGCGAATCGCCAAAGCTGGGAAACCCTTCACGGAAAGGAATGTAATCAAGGAGTGCCTAATGGACGCGGCGGCATGTATTTGTTCTATGGAGCTAGTTGAGAAATTTGACAAAATCTCTCTTTCTCCTCAAACTGTTGCTCGCAGAATAGACAATATGGCCGTTGATATGGAACAGCAATTAATGGAGAAGGCAGCAAATTTTGTATCCTTTACCATTGCCCTCGGCGAACCAACTAACATTGCGGACACAGCTCAGTTCGTTATTTTCATTCGACGGGTGGATGACGATCTTCGGATCACAGAGAATTGCCTAGACTTGGTAGCTCACAAAGACACGGCTACCGGTTTCGATATTTTCCAAACTGTGGAGGATGTTTTTGAGTCAGTGGGATTAAAATGGGAGCGGTAAACGAGCGTAACGACGGATGGAGCTCCTGCTTTACGTGGTATACGCACGGGGTTCCTCCGCTATGTAAAATTAAAAATGGCTGAGGGCGGTAGTACCCTAATGGCGGCGATCCATTGCTTGATACAGCAGGAAGCAATCTGTGCAAAAGTTGCCAAGCTTAATTAAACACGTAATGGGAACAGTTGTACGAATGATAAATTTTCTTCGCTTTCATGGACTCACGCACCGTCAATTCAAAGAGTTCTTGGATGACATTGAAGCGGAGTATCCGGATATCCCGTACCATGCAGACATAAGATGGCTGAGTGAGGCGAAGGGTGCTTCATCCTGGTTTATTTGTTGCTTGTGGAACGCAATAGATAACTTTTGTGACATGAAAGGGCGGCCGAAGTTCTTTTACGTGATCCTAAGTGAGTGGAGGACTTGGCATTTTAAGTGACATGACTGCCCATCTGAATACTTTGAACACATCTCTTCAGGGCGAAAAACACAATATCTGCGATTTGGAGGAAAAAATTCAAGCGTTCAAAAGAAAATTGATTTTATGGGAAAACCAGTTGCGTGCAAGGAATACAGGACAATTTCCAGTGCTTGAAACAGTGAAAGAAGGTGTCGACTTCGATGAGTACTTGCAGGTAATTCGCCAATTACAAGAACAGCTTGAAAAAAATTTTCAGAATTATCAAAACTCCAAGCGATGTTAGATGTATTTGTTTGACCATTTTCTCTTAGTGCAGACAGTGTTCCACAGCTATTTCAATTAGACTTGATTGAACTGCAGTGAAATGTTCGTCTTAAAGACCGGTTTCAAATGTCACGAAGTTTAGACGAACTTTACAGCAGCTTTCCGCAAGAAAAATACCTACAAACATAAATGTGAAGTTCTGTCAATGTTCGGCTCAACGTACATTTGTGATCGTTTCTTTTCGGTTCTTAAGTTTACCAAAAGTAAACATTGTGCAGCGATGAGCGATAGAAACTTGCGCAATTGTTTAAGAATAGCTGTGTCCAGAAATATTGTACCCAATTTGGGGAAGATTGTTTGCTCCAAAACTGAAAGCTCGTAAAAACGACTTAGCAAAAGTGACAAAAGGTCTGTATTATCTGTTCGTATTGGTAAAAATTTTGTTGAATTTTCCTCTCAGAGATGTTCAAATTTCAGTTTTGAATAAATCACACTATTCTTTACTTGACACTTGATTTCGTTTCCTGCATATTCCATACATCGGAATACCTTTCGATTTGTATATGCGGCATATTTGTTATGGCAAAACAGCCATATTAATATGTCAATAAACCCACAAAAGCCATCGACCGCACGACTCTACGTACGTATCTAGTCGGTGCGGTCTGAACATCGTCCGTCCGTCTCAGTTCTCCTCGCTGCCACAGTGTAGTGGTGATAGGAGAAGGAGCGCTAGTCTGACTGTCTAGTGCCCCCCGAGCGCGGGCGCGCTCTCGGAGCGCAATTGGTGGATGACCCTGCTCTAGATCTACGAAACATAAACACAACTGCCAATTCCTCTCGTAGCATTTTTCAATTACCTGGCGCATACTGAAAATCTGATCCTGACAGCCTCTCTGTGGTCTGAAACCACACTGGTTTTCATCCAACTTCCTCTCAACGACTGATCGCACCCTCCCTTCCAAGATGCCAGTGAATACTTTGTCTGGTATACTAATCAATGAGATACCTCGATAGTTGTTGTAAACCTTCCTGTTCCCTTGCTTATAGATAGGTGCAATTACTGCTTTTGCCCAATCTGAAGGTACCTTACTAACACTCCATGCTAATTTTACTACTCTATGAAGCCATTTCATCCCTGCCGTATCACTATACTTCACCATTTCAGGTCTAATTTCATCTATTCCTGCTGCCTTATGACAATGGAGTTTATTTACCATCCTCTCCACTTCCTCTAGCATAAATTCACCAACATCATTTTCCTCCTCCCCATGAGCTTGGCTGTTTGCAACACCACCAGGATGATTTCCTTTTACATTGAGAAGATGTTCAAAATATTCCCTCCACCTCTCCAGTGATTCCCTGGGATCTATTATGAGTTCACCTGAATTACTCAAAACACTGTTCATTTCCTTTTTCCCTCCCTTCCTAAGATTCTTTATTACTGTCCAGAAAGGTTTCCCTGCTGCTTGACCTAGCCTTTCCAGGTTATTACCTAAATCTTCCCATGACTTCTTTTTGGATTCAACAACTATTTGTTTCGCTCTGTTTCTTTCATCTATGTACAAATCCCTGTCTGCCTCGGCCCTTGTTTGGAGCCATTTCTGATAAGCCTCCTTTTTACGTTTACAGGCTGCTCTCACTTCATCATTCTACCAAGATGTTCGCCTTTTCCCATCTTTACACACAGTTGTTCCTAGGCATTCCCTTGCTGTTTCTACTACAGCATCCCTGTATGCCACCCATTCACTTTCTATATCCTGAACCTCTTTACTGTCTACTGTTCGAAACTTCTCACTAATCATATCCATGTACTTCTGTCTAATTTCCTCGTCCTGGAGATTTTCTACCCTTATTCGTTTGCAGACAGATTTCACTTTCTCTACCCTAGGCCTAGAGATACTTAGTTCACTACAGATCAAATAGTGGTCTGTATCATCGAAAAGTCCGCGAAAAACTCGAACATTCCTAACAAATTTCCTGAATTTAAAGTCTGTTAAGATATAGTCTATTATGGATCTGGTACCCCTAGCCTCCCATGTGTAGCGGTGAATAGCCTTCTGCTTGAAGAATGTATTCGTAACAGGCTAAACTCATACTAGTACAGAAGTCCAGCAAACGATTCCCATTCCCATTAGCTCCATATCTTCCCCACATTTACCAATCACCCTTTCGTATCCTTCAGTTCTATTCCCAACTCTCGCATTGAAATCGCCTATTAGCAAGCACTATTCTATCCTTGCTGTTCACCCTGACCACGATGTCACTCAATGCTTCATAAAACTTGTCAACTTCATCCTCATCTGCACCCTCACATGGTGAGTACACGGACACAATTCTTGTCCTAATTCCTCCAACTGACAAATCTACTCACATCATTCGCTCATTTACGTGCCTAACAGAAACTCTGTTGCGTGCAATGGTATTCTTGATAGAGACCTACCCCGGACTCTTCCCTTCCCTTTCTAACACCCGTCAAGTACACTTTATAATCTCCTATCTCTTCCTCATTATCTCCCCTTACCCGAATATCACTTACTCCTAGTACATCCAGATGCATCCTCTTAGCTGACTCAGCCAGTTCTACTTTCTTTCTTCCATAACCCCCATTAATATTGATAGCTCGCCATCGAATTCCATTTCGTTCGCCAAGTTGTTTCCAAGGAGTCCCTCGCCTGTCAAATGGGAGTGGGACTCCATTACTCCCATAGGTCCGAGGCTTGCTTAAAATGTTCTGACCGGGCGATTTGGCCGTGCGCGTAGAGGCGCGCGGCTGTGAGCTTGCACCCGGGAGATAGTAGGTTCGAATCCCACTATCGGCAGCCCTGAAGATGGTTTTCCGTGGTTTTCCATTTTCACACCAGGCAAATTCTGGGGCTGTACATTAATTAAGCCACGGCCACCTCCTTTTCTACCCCTTTTCTATCCCGTCGTCACCATAAGACCTATCATCTCGGTGTGACGTACAGCAAATTGTAAAAAAATCTAAGGAATTTGTGTAATGTTTATTCAGGTTAGGCGTTAGAAACCCCTCCATTCAAACTTCTGTTCTTTGAACAATGCAGCTTCTTAAACTATCATGGAGCTAGCTATGAACTGTACGGGACGCTAAGACAATGGTGGTTGGAATACTGGTCATTTAAGTTTTAAGATCTTCACCTTCGTCCGCAAGAATGTATTAGATCCGTCTTCTTTTTCTTCTTCTTCTTCTTCTTCTTCTTGTTTCTGAATCTTTTAACATTTCTTGACGTCGGCATTGAATGTGGATTAACCCTTAACCATGGACGCATGGTCTGTGTGACCGGTGTACAAGAATAAACTAATCATTTCCCTCATTTATCCCTTCCAGAGTTTGCTCGTTTATAGTACATTCATGGCTTAATCAGGTCTGTCACCCATGTTCATCTTGCTGCCGTTACTATCAATATGGGCGTGATAATAAGCAGTTACGTCTTACAGTGGTTCGAGTGATTGCACGTCTATGGCTTGTACAGGCTGCGGCAGAAATACCTGAAGAATTTCAGACGTAAATAACTCAGGAACGCAACAAGCCATTCACAATTTTGTTGCTCAGTTTAAAAGAGCAGGTTTTCCCATTTATGTCAGATACAGTAGATTGGAGCGAATCAAAGGCCGTATTGGCCACAGCTTTCAAACAAGTGTTATTGTCGTGGTGCGCGCGGTCTTGGCCTTCGCCTTGAAGAACACGTGCATCGTCTCGTCCGGGCTAGTCAGTCAGTCAGCCAGCCAGTCGCTAGCATTGCGTGGAGTGGTGAACACCGAGGTTTCGTGATTGAGACTTATTTAAAAAATGCCGACTCTGTTACCACAACACAGCGTTTGTTTCACAGACTTAGGTCGACATGAGGAAGTTCCGAGCAGGAACACCATTCTGTTATGGGTGAACAGTTTGAGAAACGTGGTTCGAGTGTGAAAACGAAGCCGCCTGGTAGGTCTCGTAGCGTCCGAACACCAGAGACCGTCCGTGCAATGAGACACGCCGTTACGCAATATCCTCAACGTTCGGCGCGTGGGCATTCATGTAGTCTACTATCAATCAATCAATCAATACTGATCTGCATTTAGGGCAGTCGCCCAGGTGGCAGATTCCCTATCTGTTGCTTTCCGAGCCTTTTGGACCCTCGGATCGCACCGTAAGGAGGATTTTACACGCAGCCAATCCTCAACAGCTCCATGAAGAACCTCTCCACAGAGAGCGTGTTACTGTTTGGTGCGCTGTTGCTGATTTCGGAATTGTAGGCCCTTACTTTTTTGAATACGAGGACAGAACTGTAACAGTAACATCGGATCGTTACGTACAGCTGTTACGCAACTTCCTGCAGCCGACACTCACCAACTTAGAGAATTCTGCTGTGTGGTTCCAACAAGATGGTGCCACTACACACACAGCTAGGGCGTCGAAGAGGTCTCCTCAGAGAAATGTTTCCGGGACGTCTCATCTCCTTACGGGGTGACGTTCCATGGCCAGCCCGTTCCCTTGACCTCGCCCCATGCGATTTCTTTCTCTGGGGATATTTGAAGGATCGCGTCTTCCGACGTAAGTCGCGAATACTACATGACCTGAAAGCTGCTATCCGTGAAGAAATCGAGGCATTACCACAAGACATGCTCAAGCGAGTCATGCGGAACTTCAGGGAAAGGCTTCAGAGGTGCATCGAACAGGACGGTCGGCGTTTGGATGACATTAGTTTCAAAACCTAGTGTGTATGTGTATGTGTACGTGACGCAAATGGCAAACACTACACTTTCAAACTGTGCAATAAATCTTTAAATGGCTTGTTGCGTTGCCGAGTTATTTACGTTTGAAATTCGTCAGGTATTTCTGCCGCACCCTACTTGTAGTAGTCAGGACTGTTGTAAGTAACATTGCGCCAACAAGCAGGAACATCAGCACATGATACGTAAATTAAGTGACATGAATTATGAGGACATAGCTTGCACTCGGGAGACAGTGGGTTTGAACCCCACTGTCGGCAACCCCGAAGATGGTTTACTGCAGTTGCACATTTTCATACCAGTCATCTATTGTGGCTGTACAGTAATCAAGGCCACTGTCGCTTCCTTAGCACTCCTAGCTCTTCCCGATCCCATCGTCCCCATTATGACCTATCTGTGACGGTGCGACGTAAAGCAACATGTAAAAAAAGAGGATTATAACTATACAGAGTTTTGAAGAAGATATAGGTGATAGGGAAGAGACAACGAAATAGAAAGTGATCATATTACCAAAACAGCGACAGAAGCCGAGGAAGAAAAAGTGGTGCTTCACCACCAGTAACCGAGAGTATACGAGCTTAAGATTTTTATTTTTATGAGAGGAGCAGATACAGATGGCAAAATTAAAGAGAGATATTTTAAAATAAAAACAGGCTCTGGCTCTTTTTCCTCCACCGGTGGCATAAGAATAGCGAGCCTGCTTCTCACCCGGAGGCCCAGGGTTCGAATTCCGGCCAGATCAGGGATTTTCACCTGGATCTGAATACTAGTTCCAAGCCCACTTAGCCTTTCGTGAGAACAATTGAAGAGAGTGTGGCTCCGGTCTAGAAAGCCAAGAATAACGGTCTATAGGAATCGTCAAGCTGACCTCGTAATCTGCAGGACTTCGGGCTGAACAGCAGTAGCTTGGTATTCCAAGGTATTCTTAAATGAATGCAAAGAAATTGAAAATTTATTGAACATCTCCCTTGGTAAGTTATTCCAATCCCAAATTCCCCTTCCTAAAAACGAATATTTGCCCCAATGTGTCCTCTTAAATTCCAGCTTCATCTTCATATTGTGATCTTTGCTACTTTTAAAGACAACACTCAAACGTATTCGTGCTGGACTTAGTGTCTCAGACGGTTGAGACGCTGGCCTTCTGGTCCCAACTTGGCAGGTTCGATCCTGGCTCAGCCCGGTGGTAGTTGAAGGTGCACAAATACGTCAGCCTCGTATCGGTAGATTTACTGGCACGTAAAAGAACTCCTGCGTGACTAAATTCCGGCACCCCGGCGTCTCCGAAAACCGTAAAAGTAGTTAGTGGGACGTAAAGCAAATAACATTATTATTATTAAACTTATTCGTCTACTGATGTCATTCCACGCCATCTCTCCATTGACAGCTCGGAACATACCACTTAGTCGAGCAGCTCGTCTTCTTTCTCCCAAGTCTTCCCAGCCCAAACTTTGCAACATTTTTGTAACGCTACTCTTTTGTCGGAAACCACCCAGAACAATTCGAGCAGCTTTTCTTTGGATTTTTTTTCCCGTTCGCGAATCAAGTAATCCTGGTGAGGGTCCCATACACAGGAACCATACTCTAGTTGGGGTCTAACCAGAGACTGATATGCCCTCACCTTTACATCCTTACTACAACCCCTATACACCCTCATAACCAAGTGAAGAGATCTGTACCCTTTGTTTGGAATCCCATTCATGTGATTACCCCAATGAAGATCTATCCTTATACTGTATTAACACCTAGATACTTACAATGATCCCCAAAAGGAACTTTCACCCCATCAACGCAGTAATTAAAACTGGGAGGACTTTTCCTATTTGTGAAACTCACAAACTGACTTTTAACCCCGTTTATCATCATGCCATTGCCTACAGTCCATCTCACAACATTATCGAGGTCATGTTGCAGTTGCTCACAATCTCGTAACTTATTTATTACTCTGTACAGAATAACATCATCTGCAAAAAGTGTTATCTCTGATTCCACTTGTTATACTAGTTATGATCTTTAGACTTGAGAGGAAGTTGTATAATAGAGGAGAAATTCTATGTTTTTACTTCCTCATGGAGCAATGAGTATAAGCTGCAACACTGACTGCCCTTCAGACGTATCATGGCAACATAGCTTGCGTTACCATGGGAAGAGCCACGCAGTTACCACAGAACTGTCAGGGGGAGAGATCTAGAAATAGTAGACACTCGTTCATCGCCACAAAATACGAGTTGATCACCTGGTAGCCATGATCGCTAGTGCGTGAATTCTATATGGTACGACACCGAGGTCATCAAGTTCGAGTCCCGTTGATGAAAATATGTTCACCAACAGTATGTTGGCCGGCAGGGTAGAAGCGGTTATGGTATAATCACTAGATTGCTTGCCAAAAGCCTGAATTTAATTCCAAACCTCCCCACAGTGTTCATATGGAGTGAGGGTTCATGACGCTGTTGATGGTGAATCGTCCGTCGGATGGGGACGTTAAGCATTGACCAGATCCCTTGTCATTCGACAGGCGTAGGCTACGTGCCGACAACCGGTTTCACCTTCTTCCTACGTAATTACCATCATCACCTTACACCCAGATACGTCGGTTGTCGACTTACTGTTGCTTTCCTCACCTATCAAGCAATCTAGTCACGTGGTTTGATGTATTTGATGTATCATAAAAGCTACATTGGTTCATTCCATTCTCCCCAAGAAGTACAGGGTATCAAGTGTTTTGGGCCAGTGGTATTATATAATACAAAGGCTGCCACCGATGTTTGCCATCTCAGATACCTACTCACTAGTTGAAAGCGATAAGCGGTTTTCACCTAGCTGAATAACAATAGTGCTTGAAAGAACGAGTAATGCGTGCCCTAGGCAGCGAGTCAGTGAAGCCAAGTTGCTCTTTTCTATTCTTTACATGAAATTGTACCCATTTCTGTCATATACAGTTTGTCGTATACAGCCACATTCAACGATGCAATTATTGATTCGAGGTCCGGCTCCATAGCTAAATGGTTAGAGTGCTGGCCTTTGATCACGGGGTCCCGGGATCGATTCCCGGCAGGGTCGGGAATTTTAACCATCACTGGTTAATTTCTCTGGCACGGTGACTGGGTGTATGTGTCGTCTTCATCATCATTTCATCCTCGTCACGACGCGCAGGTTGCCTACGGGAGTCAAATCGAAAGACCTGCACCTGGCGAGCCGAACATGTCCTAGGACACTCCCGACACTAAAAGCCATACGCCATTTCATTTCAATGATTCGAGAACTGGAAAATATCCAGAGAAAAGCTGCTCGATTTTTTCTGGGTGATTTCCGACAAAAGAGTAGCGTTACGAAAATGTTGCAAAGCTTGGGCTGGGAAGACTGGGGTGTTGAATTCCGTAAGCTTTACAAA
Organism: Anabrus simplex; assembly: GCF_040414725.1. NCBI lineage: Eukaryota > Metazoa > Arthropoda > Insecta > Orthoptera > Tettigoniidae > Anabrus > Anabrus simplex. The sequence goes on from NC_090266.1 coordinate 177,791,010, forward strand.
CTTGCATCCGGCGGGTGTGTGCTGACAGCAATATATTTATAAATTCGATGAAGAGGAAGAACTTGATAACTTGAATTTAATATCACCGCTACAACGACTGATGGGACGATATCCACTAAAAAAGGCTCCCACAGCAATTTTGAAGATGGGTGGCCAGCCATTGGCCGCACAGTTGACAATCAATCAATCAATCAATCAATCAATCAATCAATCAATCACCACTGATCTGCATTTAGGGCAGTCGCCCAGGTGGCAGATTCCCTATCTGTTGTTTAAATAGACTTTTCTTAAATAATTGCAAAGAAATCGGAAATTCATTGAACTTATCCCCTCGTAAATTATTCCAATATCTAACTCCTCTTCCTACAAACGAATATTTGCCCCAATTTGTGCTCTTGAATTCCAACTTTATCTTCATATTATGATCATTCCTACTTTTGAAAACACCACTCAAACTTATTCGTCTACTAAAGTCATTCCAAGCCAACTCTCCACTGACAGATCGGAACGTACCACTTAGTCGAGCAGCTCGCCTCCTTTCTCCCAAGTCTTCCCAGCCCAAATTTTGCAACATTTTCGTAACGCTATTCTTTTGTCGGAAATCACCCAGAAAAATATCAAGCAGGTTTTCTTTGGATGTTTTCCATTCTCGAATCAAGTAATCCTGGTGAGGGTCCCATACACTGGAACCATACTCTAGTTGGGGTCTTACCAGAGACGTATATGCCCTCTCCTTTACATCCTTACTACAACCCCTAAAGTACAGTACCTACCGTTTATGTGATTACCCCAATGAAGATCTTTCCTTATATTAACACATACGTACTTACAATGATCGCCAACAGGAACTTTCACCCCATCAACACAGTAATTAAAACTGAGAGGACTTTTATTATTAGTGAAACTCACAACCTGACTTTTAACCCCGTTTATCATCATACTATGGCCTGCTGTCCATCTCACAACATTGTTGAGGTCTTTATGAAGCTGCTCACAATCTTGTAACTTATTTCTTACCCTATCTCTACACAGTAAAACATCATCCGCAAAAGGCCTTACCTCTGATTCCACTTCTTTACTCACGCTTACTTACGTTTCCTGATACAGGGTCGGAGATGAGAGGAGAAGATTCTTTTTTTCCTAAATGTTTAAAGTCGCACTAACAAATCGAAGGTTTTCAGCGACGGAAGGATGGGAAAGGGCTAGGATTGGGAAGGTAGCGGCCGTGTCCTTAATTAAGTACAGCTCCAGCATTTGTCTGGTGTTAAAATGGGAAACCGCGGAAAACCGTCTTCAGGGCTGCCGGCGGTGGGATTCTAACACACTATCTCCCGAATAGAAGCTCTCAGCTGCGAGATGAAATTATAGGGCATGTTTTACAGCTAGATATCACACCGACTTCAGTTGAAGAAATAATGAAGATAAAATGAATGTTGAACGAGGGTAAAAAGGTGGAAGAAATCGGCTGTGGCCTATGAGTAGGAGCTATACCGGCATTTGCCTGAATGTGAGAATGGGAAAACAGAGAAAGCCAATCCCGGCACAGCCGACGTCTTCCGAATGTAGAGCTTGGCTCTATAGCCGAGCGTGGCCACTCCACTTGCTCTGTGTAAAATGATATTAAATTGAGATAAAATTCGCTTTACGTCGCACCGACGCAGATAGGGATAGGTCTTATGACGACGATATGGTAGGAAAGGGCTGGGAGTGGGAGGAAGCGGCCGTGGCCTTAATTAAGGCACAACCCCAGCATTTGCCTGGTGTGAAAATGGGATACCACGAAAAACCATCTTCAGGGCTCAGGGCTGACAGCAGTGGTATTGAAACCCACAATGTCCCGATTGCAGGCTATCCGCTTCGTGACCGAAACCCCGCATCCACTTCCTCGGTATTAAAATGGTTAAATCTTGCTATAGCTGCTGGTCGGGTTCTCAGGTGGCGGGCGGGATTAAGTTTGTGGCCTGTTGCAGTCAGAACCCAGTAATTGCTTCTGTGAACTGTGTCGTTAAAGTGAGCGCTGTGCTACCCCTCGACTACCGCCGTTACTAAATGAGGCTCGACTAAGGAAAGGTTCAGATGAATTAAACCGAGCGAGTTAGCTGGACGATTCTGCTCACATAAATGTAAGATGGTGTGTTCGACTCCCATCATCGGCTGGTGAAGACGATTTTCCACGCTTTCCCATTTCCATGGAAGGCAAATGCCTGGCTCTACCTCAAATAAGACCACGACCACTTCCTTCCCAATCATAGTTCTTACCTATCCTGGCGTGGCAGAAAACCCTCATGTCTTAGTGCAATGTTGAGCCACTAGCAAAAAGAAAAAGTGAATGAACACACCTGAATTTGTCTTCATGGAGCCATTGCTGACGTGATTCATGATGAATGAATATGCTGTAACTTATATTCATAAAGCGAGCGCTAGAAGGTATATGTCTTAACAGACTTTAGCTTTTTTCCGTAAAACTAATACTAGAAACGATATACGATAAGTCCGACTCGGTGGCTGAATGGTCAGCGTACTGGCCTTGGATTCAGAGGGTCCCGGGTCGGGGATTTTAATCGCTTCTGATTAATTCTTCTGGTTCGGGGACTGGGTTTATGTGTGCGTCCCAACACTCTCATCATATTCAGACACATACCAGACTAACAACCACCACAAAATCACGGAATAGTGATTACATCTCTCCATACAGGGTTGGTGTCAGGAAGGGCGAAATCCACACATGCGACGCAGTTCACACCAGCGACCCCACAGGTGTGGGCAAAGCGGTTGGAAAAAGGGAAGAAGAAGAAGAAGAAGAAGAAGAAAGGACTTACGATAAATTAACATAAGCATAAAGTCGATACTGAAAGAGATTTAAACAAATTAACACACGTTTACTTCTCTTCATAAACCCAATCTCCGGCTCCGTGGCTAAATGGTTAGCTGGCCTTTAGTTCAGGGGGTCTCGGGTTCGATTATCGGTCGAGACGGGGATTTTAACTTTCATTAGCTGATTCCTATGACTCAGAGGCTGAGTGTTTGTGCCCACTTAGATTTTATCTTAAGTAGGGCCCCGTCCTCAGAGACGTGCAGGTCGCCTACACTTCGTCAACTCGAAAGATCTGCACCAAGCCCCTCCGGAGGCCACACGCCATGATTATTATTATTATTAATATTACCATTAACTTTTTTTCAATTTGCTTTACGTCGCACCGACACAGAGAGGTCTTATGGCAACGATCGGATAGGGAAGGGCTAGGAGTTAGAAGGAAGTGGCCGTGGCCTTAATTAAGGTACAACCCCAGCATTTGCCTGGTTTGAAAATGGGAAACCACGGAAAACCATCTTCAGGGCTGCCGACAGTGGGGTTTTAACCCGCCATCTTTAGAATACTGAATACTGGCCGCACTTAAGTGACTGCAGCTATCGAGCTCGGTATTATTATTATTATTATTATTATTATTATTATTATTATTATTATTATTAATATTATTATTATTATTATTATTATTATTATTATTATTATTATTATAAGCCCAATGTTGGGAGACGGTCTCCAAAGCCCAGAATAACGGCCGAGAGGATGCGTCGTGCTGACCATACGCCCCCTCGTAATCTGCAGGCCTTCGGGCTGAGCAGCGATCGCTGGGCAGGCCAGAGCCCTTTCAAGGACGTTATGTGCCGCGGGAGGGGGGTGATGTTGGGAGAGATTTAAGAGGAATCGATGCATTTTATCCTTTCTTCGTGAAGCCAAAGCTGAATGAGATTGAAGATTAATTACCACACCGGCTTCTAATCATATAGCTAATGATTAAATAATTATGTTTAAGTCTTACAATTGGCGGTTCGAGCCGTGTAACAGCTTGCGTTCGGAAAATGTTGGGATCGAACCCCATTATCGGCTGCTCTGAAGACGGTTTTCCGTGGTTTCACATTTTCATACCAGGCAAATTCTTGGGCTGTACCTTAATTAAGGCCAAGGTCGCTTCCTTCCCAGTCCTATCCATTTCCTATTCCACCCTAACACAAACATCTCTGTAAGCTGATGCGACGTTAAACCACAAGAAAAAATAGATTTAACACACTTTCGCCTTATCTTCATAATGTTTGGCGTGTACGAACGTTTTGGAATGGTTCCTTAAATCCTTGCGGAGCGAATGGCGCCTTCCACTGTTCAGCTCAGACGAGAGCACGTGGACCCACGTGTTCCCGCTTGGCAATGAGCCGTACATACTAACCAAGCTCACGGAACATCCATGTTAAGTAGGGAGAGCCCTGCCGGGAACATTCAAAGTAAACACAGAGTTCCGAGAGCCTTCATTTCCACGACATGGACAGAGACCTTCCAAATATACCAATTATACGTTTATATGAGGAATTGTACTGGGCTGGTCGGAAAACCTGAACGGTCTCTCAGGTGCAAATGACGCAAACTTTGTATGTATGAAACTGTACGGTGAATTACCTAAAACTACCACCACAAATATTTTCGAAACAACGCGTTCAATTGACACTATTTTTTAAGAATAGTAACGTTATTTGCCTTACGTCCCACTAACTACTTCGTTATTTTTAATGGTTTGTTTAACGGAATGGAAGTGCAGACGGGATCTCACAAAATAATGTAGCCCGCATAGAGCTTAAAATGCATCAACTGACTAAGCGCCATTTTATGAAAATAGAGATTTTAGCTCTGTCGTGTAAAGGAAAGGTTAAACTATTTGTAAAAAAAACCTAAGTGACTTAGCGGGAAACAGTTCAACTGTAAATTGTATCAGTAGAGTATGTGACGTTCTATTTTACGTCTTTAGACCAAGCACCACATTCCTCACATTAATTAATGACAGCGAGGGAGCCCGCGTTTTCGATAGTTTTAAGTTATTGACCTGTTGCCCGACTCATTGTCTGAATGGTCAGTGTACTGGCCTTCGGTTCAGAGGGTCCCAGGTTCGATTCCCGGTCGGGTCGGGGATTTTAACCTTAATTGGTTAATTCCAATGGCTCGGGGACTGGATATTTGTGGCGTATTCAACATTAGAAACCATCCTAGGTAGGGCCGTCATCTTCACAGACATGCAGGTCGCCTAATAGGCCGTCTACTAGAAAAAGACCTGCACCAGGCCTCTCCGGAGGCCATACGCCATTATTATACATTGACCTGGTGATACATTGAATGGCTTATCAAGTCACGAAGTTCAACAATGTTTTCCGAAAGTAAGGAGAAGGACAAGGAAAATTATCGTGAATCGTAAAAAGAATGCGGACGGTTGCAAGGTAAACTGACATAAACTAAATGGAATCCAGCTCTTGACATAACGGCCGTTTGCTATGTACGTCAAAACTAAATTTGATGGCGAATCTCACGAAGTAAATCCACAAAAGTCAAGACTGCGACGACACGGTAAACTGGAGTTTCTTTTCATCAGGCATTATTACCTATGTGGCCGAATGGGAAACTTATCTCTGAAGCTAAACTTGGCGACGTTAAGTCGCCGATGCACCTGATATCTGCAGATACCAAACAATTTTACCAGAAACTTGCAGGAGATTCTGGTATCGTGGACGACATAGGCGGAATCCCGATTGTGGTCACATTATTTTGTGAGTTAAGCTCAGCAGATACACAACAGTGAGGGGTTATTGGTGTTGGCCATGCTGTTTTTATCGTGCGTGAGAAGTACCTTAAATTGCATCAATAGATAAAGTGCCATTTTTAAACATCTATGCACTGTGAGTAAATAAATGTTGAAATTTGGAGAGACGGTACAATCTATTATCCTAAAACACAAAAAACACCAGATTTAAAAAAAGTATGTTCGTTTGAATTTATACAAAAACCAAATTAAACGCGAATATCTCGAAACCAACTTCTGTCGCTTGGTCTTATGATGCATAACGGCATACAAATAATGATCAGAATGTGGTTTTCTGATGCTTGTTAACTTGGTGTTTAAAGGGGCCTAACATCTAGGTCATTGGTCAGTTTGTTAAAGAAACAGTGCTTATTGACACTGAGAAAATAGAAGAAATAATAATAATGTGATTGGCTTTACGTCCCACTAACTACTTTTTAAATGGCTTTCGGAGGCGCCGAGGTGCCGGAATTGAATCCCGCAGGAGTTCTTTTACGTGTCAGTAAATCTACCGACACGAGGCTGTCTTATTCGAGTACCTTCAAATACCACCGAACTGAGCCAGGATCGAACCTGCCAAGTTGGGGTCTGAAGGTCAGAGCCTCAACCGTCTGAGTCACTCAGTCCCGCAAAATAGAAGTAAATAATATTTTAATCACAATGGTATTTTTCTATCATCTTAATAAATTTATCTATATACTGTATATACACTGCTCAAGAAAAGTTTTGCATATTGCAAGATTTTGTATTTCTGAACAAGTCCGGTAAATTATGTTGCACGTCTTCGTTTTGTATGATCTCTGAGACGCGTTACATTATTGTTCTCCTGGCAATGTGCTCATACATTCACTACTTGGTAGAGATTCTGATCACCGGGCGAATTGGCCGTGCGGTCATAGGCACGCGGCTATGAGCTTGCATCCGGGAGATAGTGGGTTCGAGTCCCACTGTCAGCAGCCCTGAAGATGATTTTCCATGGTTTCACATTTCCACACCAGGCACATGCTGGGGCTGTACCTTAATTAAGTCCACGGCCGCTTCCTTCCAACTCTTAGTCCTTTCCTATTGTGACCGTATCGGTCAGGTACATATTTATTTAATAATGATTTTAGGAGGTGAAAACTTTTGTTAAACTCCCTTGTACATATTACAGAATGTTGCATTAGGTTGCATCTGTTTGCACAACGCCTCTAACTTGGTAAACACGAGTCCGTCATAGCTGGAGGAATCCCCAGGTAGAGAGCGAGCTATGAAAAATGACAAGGAAAGAAAATCAACACTAATAACTCCGCCCACCAAAAATGGCCGAAACACGGCAATGCCAACGTGCAAGCTTGATTTGTATGGTAAGATTTCGAGATATGCATTCAATTAGTAAGGGAAACCTCGGCACGTCATGTGTTTTCATAATAGACCTCTGCCAAAATTCGAGTTGTTTATAAAATGTTAACATGTGGAAAAAATACGCTACCATCTGATTATATAACCACTATACTGAAATTCAAGTCAGGAGCTTAGGAAAAGTATCCTTCCGCATGTGAGTACGTCCCCTGTTCCCCCTTCCCGTCTCGTCCCGGTTCTCTATCTCCGCCACAACCAGCTTATCATAACGCCGTGCGTCCATCTGACAAGTACAGTACTTCATTCTGAAATAGTGAAGCATCAAACGAAATCACTTCCTTTCACATAGCTGTACTTTGATTTCGTACCATACCTATTTATTCCTTTATTGACCATGTTAAGCCTACAGATTACTGACGAATACCTAGGCAAAATAAGCAAGGTTTATTTTTATTTCATAATGCAATTTGTGTGAGGCACATGGAGACTTACAACATAAGTATACGATTCCGCTCTCGTGCAACGACTGTCAATGGCAGTTTCTTACAGTTAAAAAAAACTGAAAAACCCACCCGTGAGTGGGATTGCAAAATATAGTGCTTCCAGGAATGTTGTAAATATTGTAGTCTCGTCATTCGGAAGGTAAAAACGAACTCATGATCCTCTCATGACAACATTTCTGCAGGTAGAGGTCGGTTACGAATATAAAGTAAAGTACACATTATTATTATTATTATTATTATTATTATTATTATTATTATTATTATCATCGAATACGCCAAGGATCCTATTCCCATATCGTGTTAAGGCCCTTCCCGTTTTATTTACGGCGAGTGCTGAGCTAACACATCGATATTTCGCTGGAGACTTGGATTTTCCGTGGAGTTTAAATTCAAGCGAGCGGCGTAAACACTATACACAGAAACGCCGATCAGCTGCGCGGTCTTTTTCACGTCTTCCACAGTCCACAGTGGATTCTAACCTCGTAGGCTACTGTAAACGTTTAAAACAATTTGGTTTAGATTTTCTACATTATTTTTCTCCACTTTTGTTAGCTTTAAAGTATTTCACAGGGGACTCAAGTGTCACAGCATCACACACGTCTTGCTCACAACAGGCAGCCATTATGAATACTGAACACGCTGTTGCAGCCAGTATTGCGAACAGTTTTCTTGGATTCATTTTCAACGTCGCACATATTATACGAACTTATCAGCAGTGGAATGAACTCGAACGAACTTACCAAGTACACAGTGCAATAAGATATCAATATCATATTAAATAATTATTATTTTGCTACATACACCACTGAGAACAATAACTATTCATAGCCATCTACGTATGAAATATAAGAGCTGGTAACGAACCCGAATAACATACAACCTGTGATATATTTTCCATATTTATACAGGGCAAAAATTTTAATTCATCAAGTCAGTTCACCAGAATATCTAACCAAACTAGAGAAAGCTCCTGACTTCAGGAACAAGTAACAAACCTAGGGAACTATTTGGCGCTGCGTAAGCTATTTCACCGACCAGAAGTCTGACTAACAACAAAGGGACCGCTAAGGTCTTGAGTTGACTCTCAGTATAGTAGCGTACCCACGCCAACTAAGTACGCAGACTCCGCACGGGGGATCCCCATAAAGGCATCATTTTGATAATAAATTTTAAATAAACCGCCGATCGATGCGTGTTTCGCGCATAACAAGAGTACTTAAGAGTCTGAGTCACACATTTGAGCGCATTACCGATGTCATACAACACGTAGAACCACTAATTTAAAAAAAAATGTGGTGGGGACTGACCGCCGTCTATTGTGTGTGTAGGGGTAATGTTATAAAAGGGGCAGCCATGATGACACAATATCCACTTGACGCGAAAGATTGAAGGCAGACCCACGGACCGCTGGTGTTCTGATCATACCTGCATTTGGGAGTGATAAGAAACATTTTGCAAATACGCGGTGTGAGAAACCTTGTCCGAGTGACGGTATTGAAAGTATTTAAGTAACGTGACCGCGAGAACTGTGTTACAGTTTTGAAAAATTGTGTTTTGAGTGACGCAACTTATTTCAACGTCATTAGAGTTGTTACAGTGAAGAAGAGGACCCTGGGATTATGAACGTGCTCAGCAGGAATAGAAGTGGATTCGAACCTGTGATCCACGTCAGCGCCATGAGAGGCTAAGCGACGATAAGGGCCTTTTCCTGGGCCCGAACCATGGATTTCACGACATGATGATAAGTACAGAAAATATAAATTTTTATCTAAATAAATGCACGGTTATGTAACATGTAGATCACATAAATTAGGTTAGAAATGTAAATTGCGAGTATTCCTGAATTAGAGAGAGGACTTGTGAGTGGTCTTCATATTGTTTATATATTCATCTAGATGGGAATTGAAATTCTATTATATGGGCTAAAATTTCGGGCCTGAAAAATATAATTTTAATGTAATGCATGTACGTGATTTAATGGAAAAATATCAGTAAGTCTGAGAGTTCTTTAGATTAGGTGGGAAAAATGCAGATTTGTATTATTGATGATTTCAAACCGTGATATGTATATTTTATTTTATGGAATATTGAAGCCTATTTTGGTAATCCATGCTGACAGTGTCTTCAAAATGCACTATCGGCATAATAATCATGAAGATAGGAAGGCACTCTTGTTTTAACGTAATTTTGCATGATAAGAATATGTAGATGGCTGTATTAATTATATGTGCAACTTGTGACAAGCCTGGACAACGAACAAACGCCCTCCCATTTTAGATAAATGTTTTCCTTTTATGTCAAGTGTTTGCTTTTCTGTAATATGAGAATAACATTATGGATATGTTTAAATCCATGCTTGATTTTTGTCTGAGTTCAAACTGTAGGGAAACATAGGCTGAGATATTCTATGTAGTCGGATGGATGTGAACCTGAACATTCTAAGTCCATGGATGTGAAATTGAGAAGATGAACAGTGGCTTGATACTGAATTAAAGAATTGTAACAGGGCAGTGCATTAATACGCCAGTGGAGCTTTGGAATATGATATGAGGATATCAGTAGAAATTACATTATTTACCATGATGTATTTTCAGGGAGACGATTGGACTCGCCTTGAGTTGTTGACAAGAAGTATTCTGCTGCCAACCGTTATTTGGTGTGGTTAGACGTATGATTTATGATTTTAGAAAGGGTGCATTACCACTTCCCTTGTGAGCAGGGTCACTGCCAACATAATTGTTCAAGCCTGTCCACTAAGACTGAATGCTGGGAGTTTCGCATTAACCCGATTACATTTAAAGGATTCGTTTAACTCGTTCATGTTCATTTCTATAAAGAAATTAAATAACTGGAACGCCAGTATTATTATTGATTCTTGACCTTATGAATAATTGAGATAGGGAGTTTTTAGAGACCCGTTTGTCGATGGCATCTTGATGATCATCGGTTCGAAATCCAAGGCAGACCATGGATTTTCTCTGTCACATAATATTTCTTTTACGTTATACAGCCAGTTGCATGGGTATATTTGTTTATAGTTTGTTTTAAAATATGTGTACATATTTTTTGAATATGCTCCTTGAGTTGTGTTTAATTTTTTGTTTGGATTCCAAAACGGGTTCTGTCTCGTTATTTGTCATCGGATTCAAAGTGATGTGGGTTCGATTTCTGGACCAGGCATCAGTCAAATATTATTTTGATGATTATGATTTTATCCACTAGTATTCGCTTATTCTTTTGTTTATTTATTTAGTAATATAATTATTTAGTTAGGCGACCATTCCAAGTTGTCCCCAATTTTTCGCATAGATAATTGTTTCTTCTAATAGTGAATAAGGATTGTAATGAGAACCGTCGCATTTATATGGATATTTCTGTTCTTAAAAAGGATTTTGTACCGATTATTTAATGTAATACTTATTGTCATGTCAAGAACGGAATGGAACCAATTTCGACATTTAATCTCCAAATTTGTATTTAGTCCATCGAACATTGTATATTTCATTTTTTATAGTAGAATTATTCAGGGTTAATTTCAATTAATCGTGATTTTATCAAGAAATAATAAATAGGTTTTTAAACTTTTCTTTGCTTGTCATTTTGCCGGAAAAACATTGCATCCTAAATTTCCCTCCGTTCATTTATGCCTTTAAGTTAGTTAAGTGTTATATTATGATCTATTGTCGCGAACGCACCATGGCCCTGGGAGGCCGTTGGTTTGATTATTGGGAACGGAGGAGTGCAGTTGATCCTTGCACGGTGGAAAGAGCTCTTGCTCACCCATCACTTTGAAGTTTATTTTTCTTCGTTTTCCAGATGAGGTGGCATTTGACTCTAGACTAAAAAGGTCCCTTACCATCGAACGCCTTGGCGTATGGTGCTATATAACGGTAGCCAGAAATTATAGGGAGAATGATGCTGTCATGTGGTTCTATAGGGCAATGGCGTGGGTGGTAAGGTTGCACTATCCCATCGTCGCCATAAGACCTATCTGTGTCGGTGCGACGTAAAGAAACTAGAAAAAAAAAGAGATTCTCATCAGTTGAGAAGTTGAGCTCATGGAGTGCAGTTGAAAAAGAATTGATAAATAGTGTTTTACCGTGTAATTCACTGCACCACAGTAACAGCAATGTCACGGCACACGTTTTCAGCAGCAGATAGAGTTTGAACAGTGACTTAAATGCAACATGGTCAAATTGCTCAAGTGGTGCGATGCAATCAAAGTGACATTTCCAGACTGTGGCGGAAATTCCAGCAGACACAATCCATAGCTGATAAGCCTAGTCGACTACACAAAACAACCGCTGCTCACGACCGATACATCAATATTTCCGCTAGAAGACAACCTAATAGCATAACAAACTCCTTACGGAGGGAGCTTCGAGCGGCTACAGGAGTCAATGTGTCTACATAAACTGTTAGAAATCGACTCCACAATTTAGGACTACATTCTCGAAGGCCATTCAGCGGACCACGCCTCGAATATCACCACAGACGTCAGCGTGTAGAATGGGTAAGAAGATACGAAAATTGGCCCCGGAAAAAATGGGCCCGAACGTTATTTACAGATGAGGTACGCATTTCGTTGCATCCAGACGACAAAAGTAATCATGTCTGGAAGGCAAATGGTCAACGTTTAAATGAATCTTTCATCGCTGAACGCTACCAGCATCGTGGTGGTTGAGCATTCTTCTGGAGAGGAATAATGATGGGCCGCCGGACACCACTAGTCCATATCCAGGGCAATATGACGTCCAAAAATACGAGGACAACGTACTTGGACCAATTGTTCGTGGATTTAGAGCTGACACTGAAGCAGATTTCATTTTTAATGGACGACAATGCTCGTGTCCACCGCGCACAGGCTGTGAATAGTTTCTTGGTAAGACATGGAATTCAAAGGATAGTCTGGCCACCATCGTCTCCTGATTTGAACTGCGTGGAGCGTGTATGGAGATTACTGAAAACAGCGTCCGGCTTCATGGCTAAATAGTTAGCATGCTGGCCTTTGGTCAAGGGCTCCCGGGTTCGATTCCCGGCAGGGTCGGGAATTTTAACCGTCACTGGTTAATTTCTCTGGCACGGGGGCTGGGTGTATGTGTCGTCTTCATCATCGTTTCATCCTCATCACGACGCGCAGATTACCTACGGGAGTTAAATCAAAAGACCTGCACCAGGCGAGCCGAACATGTCCTCGGACACTCCCGGCACTAAAAGCCATACGCCATTTCATGCACTGAAAACAGCAATTTCCAACCGTCCCCAACCACCACGAGCTCTACAGGACCTTATCCCTGCTGCCATAGAAGAATGGGACTATCTTCCACAAGATGTACCGGATACCCTGGTATTGAGCATGCCACACCGCCTCCAAAAATGTCGCAGGGCTCATGCAGGCCACACACATTACTGATTACGCAGACAATCGACTTAAATTGTGGTTTAAGGATTACGTGAGTTTATGTTTACATTGCTGTATGACATTTTTTTTCACATTGGCTCATGTGTTATCCCTAAGATAAAGTGATTTTATGTATGTCCGTGCTGTACAATATTACAGGATAAACAACGTTGTATTATATTTGGTCCAGAAATGCAGAATCTTGAAATATGCAAAACTTTGTTTAACCAGTGTATTTAAAATGAGAATTTTGTCTGTACGGGCCGATGACCTAGAAGTTAGGCCCCTTTAAACAGCAAGCATTTTGTCTGTACATTGCTCAGAATTTTAAAAGAATGTCATTTGTGTATCGGTAGTGTCCACAGAAACAAGGATAATCACTTTTCAATTTTCTGTCTGTCTGTCTGTCTGTCTGTCTGTCTGTCTGTCTACATGTATATACGGATGGATGCGCATCACGAGAAAATGGCTGAAGAGAATTTAATGAAAATCGGTGTGTAATGTCGGAGAGTAAAATGATACAATCTAGGCTATAAATAATTCTATTCACGCCGAATGAAATGGTAGTTTAGGGGAAGGTCTAACATTTAATCCTCACACATCTATGCCATTAGTGGTTTCTATCGATTAATACTACATAACTGAAGTTATGTAAAATTAAATTTCCGATCATTTGTGCCCCATACATTTTTAGCGTACCGGCTATGATAACAGCGATATTCATGAATTTCTGTTTTGTGTTCGGGAGATCGGGGGTTCGAACCCCACTGTCGGCAGCCCTGAAGATGGTTTTCCGTGGTTTCCCATTTTCACACCAGGCAAATGCTGGGGCTGTAACTTAATTAAGGCCACGGCCGCATCCTTCCCACTCCTAGCCCCTTTCTGCCTCATCGTCCCCATAAGACCTATCAGTGTCGGTGCGACGTAAAGCAAATAAACAAAAAAAAATGTTTTTGTTGCTAAGTCCGTATCAACGCCGAACCACGAGAAAGAAAGTTTAACGAAAAGCGGTATGTAAGGACAGGGAATATGGTACTGAAGTCTGGGATATAAATAATTGTATTCACGCTGGTTGAAATGGTAGTTTAGGAGAAGGCGCCTAAATTCAATTTGTAAATACCTATGTTATTCATCCTATCGAAAAGTACTACATAACAAAATTTACAGAGAATACAACTCCGATCGTTTATGTCACATACAGTTTTACCGTACCGGCTATGATGATAGAATTCATGAGTTTAGACTTAGCCTACGTTGCTTGGTCCATATCACTACTGGCTTTTACGTCGCACCGACACAGATAGGTCTTATGGCGACGATGATGCAGGAAGGGGCTAGGAGTGGGAAGGATGCGGCCGTGGCCTTAATGAAGGTACGGCCCCAGCATTTGCTTGGTGTGAAAATGGGAAACCACGGAAAACCATCTTGAGGGCTGCCGACAGTGGGGTTCGAACCCACTATCTCCCGAATACTGTGCACTGGCCGCACTTAAGCGACTGCAGCTATCGAGCTCGGTAACATTATATTAACCATTGTTGTGATGTGACTTGTCTCTTCTGCTGCCACTCATCTCCGATAGATGGGTTTACTGCAGCGTCCTGAGTAAAATAGCATGCGGATAGTAGCTGGGAAGTTAGATAACTTTGCATATCCTATTTGATTGTTCAGTCAACGACGGGTACTACATGGCGCAACAGCCCCGAAGAGCCATGGCTTTCTAGACCGGGATCACTATCTCACCGTCAGATAGCTCCTCAATTGTAATCATGTAGGCTGAGTGGACTTCGAACCAGCTCTCAGATCCAGGTAAAAATCCCTGACCTGCCCTGGAATCGAACCCGGGGCCTCCGGGTAGAGGCAGGCACGCTATCCCTACACCGCGGGGTCGGCCTTGGCACTACAGCTAGTCAAATAATAAAAAATCGTCATTTGAATGCACAGTTCGAGTATGGCAAGACATATAAGCCAACCTAGGAAAAAATCTGCGGATGTCTAAAAACATACCCTACCTCTCGTTGTGTTGGAAGAACATAACTTTCCTGTCAGTTAGTTCCGGTTTATTGTGTAATCCCTCCAAATGCTGCTATATACCCCAAAATCAATCTTTAATGAACTAAAATCAGGCCACTGTAAGGAAAGTGTTTGAAAAATTCTCTCAGACATAAAAAGTATAATTACACTGACTGACAGAGCAAATGCAACACCAAGAAGGAGTCGCCAGAACTTTATGCCACTTGCAGGGTAGACTGACGTCACTGAGGTATGCTCATGATGTGAAATGCGCCGCTGTGCTGCGCACGTAGCGAACGATAAATGGGACACGGCGTTGGCGAATGGCCCACTTCGTACCGTGATTTCTCAGCCGACAGTCATTGTAGAACGTGTTGTCGTGTGCCACAGGACACGTGTATAGCTAAGAATGCCAGGCCGCCGTCAACGGAGGCATTTCCAGCAGACAGACGACTTTACGAGGGGTATGGTGATCGGGCTGAGAAGGGCAGGTTGGTCGCTTCGTCAAATCGCAGCCGATACCCATAGGGATGTGTCCACGGTGCAGCGCCTGTGGCGAAGATGGTTGGCGCAGGGACATGTGGCACGTGCGAGGGGTCCAGGCGCAGCCCGAGTGACGTCAGCACGCGAGGATCGGCGCATCCGCCGCCAAGCGGTGGCAGCCCCGCACGCCACGTCAACCGCCATTCTTCAGCATGTGCAAGACACCCTGGCTGTTCCAATATCGACCAGAACAATTTCCCGTCGATTGGTTGAAGGAGGCCTGCACTCCCGGCGTCCGCTCAGAAGACTACCATTGACTCCACAGCATAGACGTGCACGCCTGGCATGGTGCCGGGCTAGAGCGACTTGGATGAGGGAATGGCGGAACGTCCTGTTCTCCGATGAGTCACGCTTCTGTTCTGTCAGTGATAGTCACCGCAGACGAGTGTGGCGTCGGCGTGGAGAAAGGTCAAACCCGGCAGTAACTGTGGAGCGCCCTACCGCTAGACAACGCGGCATCATGGTTTGGGGCGCTATTGCGTATGATTCCACGTCACCTCTAGTGCGTATTCAAGGTACGTTAAATGCCCACCGCTACGTGCAGCATGTGCTGCGGCCGGTGGCACTCCCGTACCTTCAGGGGCTGCCCAATGCTCTGTTTCAGCAGGATAATGCCCGCCCACACACTGCTCGCATCTCCCAACAGGCTCTACGAGGTGTACAGATGCTTCCGTGGCCAGCGTACTCTCCGGATCTCTCACCAATCGAACACGTGTGGGATCTCATTGGACGCCGTTTGCAAACTCTGCCTCAGCCTCGTACGGACGACCAACTGTGGCAAATGGTTGACAGAGAATGGAGAACCATCCCTCAGGACACCATCCGCACTCTTATTGACTCTGTACCTCGACGTGTTTCTGCGTGCATCGCCGCTCGCGGTGCTCCTACATCCTACTGAGTCGATGCCGTGCGCATTGTGTAACCTGCATATCGGTTTGAAATAAACATCAATTATTCGTCCATGCCGTCTCTGTTTTTTTCCCAACTTTCATCCCTTTCGAACCACTCCTCCTTGGTGTTGCATTGTCACTGTCAGTCAGTGTATGTAGTAACCAGAACCTGTAAGAGAGGCCGCGCAGGGTTGATATCACTCATGGGGGCCGTGATAGCTGAGTAGTAATCGGTTGTCCTTCTTGACGCCAGCCTTCTGAAGAGGGGTGTAATTACTATTGTGTGTCTCTGTGCTGATTGGTAGTGTGGTATGTTGTCTCAATATGAAGAGGTGAATGTTCGGACATACAAAAACACCCAGTCCCTGAGCCAGAAGAATTAATCACATGCGATTAAAATCCCCTACCCGACCGGGAATCAAACCCGAGACCATCTAAACCGAAGGCCTCAACGCTAACCATTCAACCAAAGAGTCGGACACTTTGTGCTTAATTACTGAATTAGTTATTCGTTTGCTATATATCTGTTAATCGCTTTCGGCTAAGTAACTATAACACAGGTACTTAAGTACCTCACTCTACTTTGTGAAACTTTCATTAAGTTAGATCAAATAATTTATTTTCAACATATAAGCCACGAGTAATACTTAAGTTGAAACTTACGTACATTCTCCTGCCTTAGACCTGGGGAAGTATCGAGAAATGTCAATTGCGAGGGTAGGCTATGATTAGTGCTCCGAAACAACAAATCGCTGGATTCAATATGCTTATTCAACGACTTCTTTAGTTCAAATATACGTTAATAATGAAATTTCCTGTGAAGCAAGCAAGCTCAGTAAACACCAAGGACAGAAATGAAACTGTTAGCAGATATTGACTAACTAACCTTAAATGATAACGGACCATGCTGGGATTTAATCTGACAACCTACCTAACTACGCTTTGCAGTCGTTTGTGCACTTGTATGTATTAAGTTATTAGTTAACTTATATTAAGTTTGTATCCCTTGTATTCTTTCTTTCTTTCTTTCTTTCTTTCTTTCTTAACCCGTTCCACCCCTCCACGGTTGCTTTTTCCCTCGGACTCAGCGAGGCATCCCCACTTTACCACCTCTAGGGCGGTGTCCTAGAGTGTGAGACTTTGGGCCGGGGGGATACAACTGTGGAGGAAAACCAGTACGTCGCCCAGGCGGCCTCACCTGCTATGCTGAACTAGGACATGTAGGGAGATG
The DNA here is from genome assembly GCF_040414725.1 of Anabrus simplex. Classification (NCBI taxonomy): domain Eukaryota; kingdom Metazoa; phylum Arthropoda; class Insecta; order Orthoptera; family Tettigoniidae; genus Anabrus; species Anabrus simplex. Next base: position 177,808,547 of record NC_090266.1, read on the forward strand.
GGAAGATTGGAAGGGATAGACAAGGAAGGGGGAAAGATGCGTGCTTGGCCTTAAGTTAGGTACCATCCCGGCATTTGCCTGGAGGAGAAGTGGGAAACCACGGAAAACCACTTCAAGGATGGCTGAGGAGGGAATCGAAACCCACTCTACTCAGTCGACTTCCCGAGACTGAGAGGACCCCGTTCCAGCCCTCGTACCACTTTTCAAATTACGTAGCGGAGCCGAGAATCGAACCAGTAGTGGAAGCTAATCACACTAACCACTACACCACAGAGGCGCACTTCCCCTATATTCACTCGTACAGACTCGTAAATATGGCACATCAATTCGCAGGCCCAGCTCTCTCAAGATATATACGTAATAATATGCACTGTATGTATTCATGTGGAATTGTACAACGAGGTAAACTGTAAAAATAAAATATCTTATATAAGAATATTGATGTATTGTTAGTTTCACGTCCTACTAGGTACGTTCACGGTTTTCGGAGACGTCAGGATTTTGTCCTGCGGGTGTTCTTTCACGTGCCAGTAAATCTACCGACACGAGGCTGACGTATTTGAGCACCTTCTAATACTCCCGGACTTAGCCTGCTCGAGCCCCAGAAGGCCAGCGCCCTACCGTCTGAGCCAATCACTCCGGCTATTAAATAAATAAGCTGATTAAATAAATAAGCTGAAAGAAACTGAAGGACCCATCAACAAAATTGAAATAACTTGTCTCTAACATTTTAAGTGATCTGATTTCTTTGCAGTTGTCTTTGAGGAGCTTATTTCCGACAGAAGTGAATGCCTCCTGAAGAGCCTGTAAGTTTCCAGTGTAACATGGAGTTCCTTTTAGGACATAGAATAACATCAAGATGATTCCCTAGAAGTAGCTTACTGCGTGTAATTCTCTGGACGTGTGTTGCAAGATATCCCGCCCTCCGGCTAAGTACCATCTGTTAAACTGAGGAACTGCCTTGATGTATATCAGCGCTAGCATCTCTTTGTATATTTCGAGAAACAGACCTAAAAAGAATACAATAGCAGGTAACGTATGCAACTTATGAATACAGATTTTAGCTTCTCGTTCTCTTAGAATTCTAAAAGAATCCAGCCGTATTCTGAGATCTCCCCGTTCTCTGCATTATAAACTTACGTTTATATGGACATACTTCTTGTTCAAGGCTTCTTGGCAATACGTACAGACACCATGGTTTAAATCAAAATTCTACCATCAGTTTTTTCTCCACCATTTCGTAAGGATTACAGTGATAAATCAGGTGCTCATTGTCCCTTGAAAACCGAAATGTCGTAAGCAATATTTGAGTTAACCTGTGGGACAGGAACCTTTGTCATAATGTTTTTTATTTCTCCTCTTGTCTTTTCCTTGTCTATCCTGAGAGCTTCTACTACGTGAAAAAGTTTCTGTTGTCACTGCGTTAGGTATCAGTGTGTGAGCTATTTCCTTGTGTATAATCATCAATATTGTGGGGCTGTATCCTTCATCAAGGCCACGGCAGCTTCCTTCCCACTCCTTGCCCTTTCCTATCCCATCGTCACTATAAGACCTATCTGTGTCGGTGAGACGTAAAGCAGCTTGTATTATTATTATTGTTATTATTATCTCTCGATGGATACAGTATTTTTGTATCTGTCTCTTTGCACAAGCCTGAGTATAATGTAGCTTCCACGGAAGTCTCAGACTCATTGATGGTTCTGACAATATGGAAGCTGGTGAGTTATGAATGGGGCTACGTAGTAACTTGTGAGTCTGGAGGTTACGAAAGATGGTACTCGTTGGCCCGTCGTGCTCTTCCATAGCATTTTTTCGACCAGTGAGGAAAATAATGGGGAATTACTTCACTCATCATGCCTAGCACACCACATTTTGGCGTCCGCCATAGGTTATTTTTTTCGGTTTCGCTAAAACCGTATTAGAGGATTCAACCAGCGCTTGGTCTGACAACTTATTAGACGAATAACTCGCAAACTATTTGAACACTTTTTCATAAATTCCCAAACAGTAAAAACGCATTGAATCTAGAACATAAAATAATGTACAGATAATGCGTCAGGAAGTCTATATAATGTTCGTTATCGTGTTCCTTCTGACATTAAATTCATAGCGAATGTATGGAGAAGATCACACCGATAATCTCACCTCTGGCCTGGTGGTGGATGACTCGGTACTTTAACAGAATACCCTTAAAATAACGCGTAGTCAAACGTAGGCTTAGTAGTTGAACTGGGGTGGCAGTAATGCTGCCTGTCGTCAGTGTCCCACCGGGGTCGTGTACTGAGCGGAGTGCTGTCTGTGTACTGCCTTGAAGTACTGTGTGTGTACTACTGTGGACTCTAGTCCGTCTTGGAGTCTGTGTGGAACAGTTGGTGTGAGGAGAGTTGGGACAGAGTTAATTGTCGTTATTGTGAGGAATACCGTAGTGCTGGTTAGCACTTTTGAGTGGTCACTGTTGTGTGACCGCTGTTTTTCAGATGTAAGTGTTAAGAAGTTCACTGTGTGGAGCGATCACGTGAATTGACTGTACTGGCTGTGTGGGTGGCGGACTTTCTCTGGAGTCGAGCCAAGCAATAGTTGTTACGTGTTGTGGAGGCCAGTAGCCCCGTATTTAAACCTGTCTGCGTGCAGCTGTTGAGTTAGGTGACTGAGTGTGTGAGCGAGGGTGGAAGTTGAGGCCTTTTATTGGGGATTATAGCCTGTTCCAGGTAAAATCTGCCCAGCTGGGGTCCTGCTGTGGGAGACTTGTAAATAGACAGAAATAAGTGGAGTGTGGTAATTCATGGTTGAGTACAATTTTGTGTGTACTGACTGGATTATCCTGAATTGAATTACTGTAGATCGATAAAACAGACAGTGTTTTATTCGCAACAATACGCATTAACTGATATATCGAGCCGAAGTCCATGTTCTGTATGTGGCTGATATGCCAATACCTAAATGCCTCGCTTGCTTAACGTGATTATACTACCATAACGGTAGCCCACATTTAGCAGCCAGTCAATTTATGTGTACTAAGGGATGCATTAGTCAAAATTCAAAGGGAAATGTGTTATAAAATCAATACACTTGTTTAGGGTGATCCTTAAATTATTTTGAGGACGTTTAAAATGAATATTGATGAATCAAAATGGCACATGCTTTTCAAGAAGAAATATTATTTTACTGAGGGAAACGTTCTAAACATGTTAACCAACCGCAAGAACACTAGGGAGATGCGTGACATCCCTAACTTATCTCCATCTGACAACTTTCTTGTGAGTAACAAAGGAATTCTACACTTTCCTTCGGTATGCTCTGTACATTATGATCACGATTTATTCATTTCAGGCTTACAGTTTCAGCTAATGTACCTACACCAAACGTTTATATGGCGGCACCTCTCGTCCGTGTTGTAACATGTTGTAAAGGAATGGGTCAGACATTTTACCTGTTTATTTTGCCGAGAAAGGGATACCTCTTTCCAAAATGATATGTAAATAACTTTACTTGTTTTGTACAGGAATATTACTTCTGAAGATTCTGAAAAGTATTTCGAAAACTGTCATATCTCAGTCCTGAACTGAGGTCTGGGAAGGAGTTCAGTCAATCTCGCGAATTCAACTGAGGAGCTGCCTCATAAGAGATGCAGTGAACCCGGTCAAGGAACCCGACTAAGTAAGATGTTACGCTGACTACGTGGCACTCTAATAACTGCCGGCCACCTGCCTGAACAGCAACCGTCTAGGCACGCTAAGGCCCATAATGGGTTGTAGGCCTATGATCCAAGGAGCAAAGTAAGTGAGGGAAAACCTGGAAAACTGTTATTTTTGCTTGATAAAGACGGAACTGTCTAAGAAAACTGGAAATCAAATTGTGCATTCCAAAAACCTCCCTTCATCCATACCACCTTCATCAAATCCAATTCATTTTCTATTGCTATCACTTCACCCAGTTAAAAATATGCTCTCCTTGTAGAGAAACAACAATTCCCTTCCAATACAATTACAAAACCATCAGTTTCTCTAAGTTCTATTCCAATTTCCAACTGACAGTTTCATTTCTCGTGTTTTTATTATTATTATTATTATTATTATTATTATTATTATTATTATTATTATTATTATTATTATTGTTATTATTATTATTACCAGCAACAGTAATAGTAGTAGTAGTAGTAGTAGTATTTTCGTAGAAAATCTCCAGCTAATATCGCATTTACATTAAATGATAATGTACCAATTAGCTGATGCACCCTTTTTTGACGGGAAATGTCTTCGCACGTTTACTGTGTTCAAATGGCGGCGATTTTCCGAATCCTTTCAGAACAATCACGGTACAGCTGTAAGCAGCAGTGTTAACGAAATGAAACAGGTCAGTAATCACTCCAGATCAATTCGATAAGCAATGGCACCCAGTAATACAACAACAACAAAATGCCGGGCTGAGTAGCTCAGACGGTTGACGCGCTGGTCTTCCAACCCTAACTTGGCAGGTTCGATCCTGGCTCAGTCCAGTGATATTTGGAGGTGCTGAAATACGTCACCTTCATGTCTGTAGATTTACTAGCACGTAAAAATACTCCTGCGGGACTAAATTCCGGCACCTCGCCGTCTCCGAAAACCGTAAATAAAGTAGATAGTGGGACGCAAAGCGAACGACATTATTATAATGCAAAAATAAAAACGTTTGCTGAACGCACGGGACTACGCACAATAAAGTAGAAGATATGAATGACTGAGGCAGGAAGTCGGGCTCCCTGGAAGACGTACCTGTCGAACCCCTCTCTTATCTCCCCTTCCCAGTACGTCTCACCCAGCGCTAGGACACGTCCTTTCTTTATTTATCATATGAAAAAATGAAGTGAAAGATGGAAAATAGGGAATACTATAGCCTCAGTAATACAAATTATTTCGATTAGACTAACATTTCCGACCGACTGAGTTAGCCGTGCGGTTATGGGCACGCAGCTGTGAGCTTGCATTCGGGAGATAGTGGGTTCGAATTCCACTGTCGGCCGCCCTGAAGAGGGTTTTCAGTGGTTTCCTATTTCCACAACAGGGAAATGCTGCGGCTGTGCTTTAATTAAGGCCATGGTCGCTTCATTCCAATTGCATCCGGGAGATAGTGGGTTCGAACCTCACAGTCGGCAGCCCTGAAGAAGGTTTTCGGTGGTTTCCCATTTTCACACCAGGTAAATGCTGGGGCTGTACCTTAATGAAGACAACGGCCGCTTCCTTCCAACTCCTAGCTCTTTCCTATCCCATCATCACCATATGACCTAACTGTCTCGGTGAAAAGCAACTTGTAAAGAGGAAAAACAAAACTAATATTAGTGACTCTTTTGTTCTTTGTGTTCAGTCCTTCCTCTCAAATCCCTCTTCCTTTTAACACGGATCGCAGAATGAGTAATCGCTCATACCCTTAGCTTAAATACCAAGTCTCAGGAAATTCCACTCAGCTGTTTTCCCGTGATTTTTAACAGACAGACAGACAGACAGACAGACAGACAGACAGATTAAATTGAGCCTAAAATTGGTCATTACTTGCCCTGTCCGATAAAAGAGATAAAGAAAAGCATGGTAGATGATATTTCACTGACATGTTCCCAATATTGTTAATTTAACATGCTCAGAACAGGACTATCCAAAGTTCCGAATTGATTGATTGATTGATTGATTGATTGATTGATTGATTGATTGATTGATTGATTGATTGATTGATTGATTGATTGATTGATTGATTGATTGATTGATTGATTGATTGATTGATTGATTGATTGATTGATTGATTGAAATACTCTACTTAGACAATATTGAAAGCGTTCCTTCGGACAATTCCATAGACGGCTTTAAACAAATTCATTCAGTTACTTATCTCCGATATCTTTGTGTTACATTTGTGGAGTGCGAATATGTTGAGGATCACTGTGAGAAATATTAATATAATATTTCAGTAGCAATCGATCCACGCGCAGCAAAGGGAACCGCTACAGGAAGATTTAATGGGACACAAAGCTATTCAATGGACGCTTTATGAGGTTTCCGGCGATTCTCTGGGAGGTCTCCGCTTAGCACGTTCCCAGTAGCACGCGCATACCGCGCCCATGCGGTATCAGTCATTACAGAGCATTGGGACCACCTTCAATGCTCCATAGTTTACATGAATGAAAGTACTCTTGACAGCTATTGTAACTGAATACTGTGAATAGCTTTACCCCTTTGGCCTTCAAAAAACATGATCTATCCACCTCCGTTAGGTTATTATTATTATTTCTTTTTATGAAAATATAGGCTGAAGAACTTCTAGTTCTGAGAATTTACAGAAGGCTGAAGTATTCAGTCAGCATTATGTAAATATGATCGAACCTGCAAAGTTTGCGAAGGAAGGCCAGCTTCTCAGCCGTCTGAGTCACTCAGCCTGGCAGGGTAAGGTAGGTGGTGGTATACAATTTCTAATTACAAGATTGTGTGACCAAAATGTCTTGATTACATTTCAATCTTCTCCGCAGTGCTCATATGGAGTGAGGGCATATAACGCTGGTGATGGTTATTTGTCCGTCGGATGGAGACGTAAATCCTTGAACAGACCTCTCGATGCAATTCGACAGGAGAAGGCTATGCGCCACTACCGGCTTTTACCCTCTCCCTTCATACCCATATATCATGTCATTCATTGTCCTACCCGTTGGCTGAATGGTCAGCGTACTGGCCTTCGGTTCAGAGGGTCCCGGGTTCGATTCCCGGCCGGGTCGGGGATTTTAACCTTCATTGGTTAATTCCAATGGCCCGGGGGCTGGGTGTTTCTGCTGTCCCCAACATCCCTGCAACTCACACACCACACAACACTACCCTCCACCACAATAACACGCAGTTACCTGCACATGGCAGATGCCGCCCACCCTCATCGGAGGGTCTGCCTTACAAGGGCTGCACTCGGCTAGAAATAGTCGCACGAAATTATTATTATTAATATTATTATTATTATTATTATTATTATTATTATTATTATTATTATAGTAGTATAATGCAGGGATTCGGCGGCCTCCGCCCGCGGGAAATTTGAATTCTGGCGGGAAATTTGAATTTTGGCGGGAAATTAGAATTTTGGCGGGAGATTTGAATTTGTAAACAAAGCCACGTGCTTTTTGACAGCTGTCATCGACAACAACGCATCGCTAACCTCACTGCTGCCATCTTGACGGGCCTAAACCTCACTAGTGCCAACTTAACCTAACTAGCGTGAGGTAAACAAATCCACGTGCTTTTTGACAGACAACAACGCATCGCTAACCTCAGTACTGCCATCTTGACGGGCCTAAACCTCAGTAGTGCCAACTTAACCTAACTAGCATGAGGTAAACAAAGCCACGTGTTTTTTGACAGCCACGTGCTTTTTGACAGATTTGTAAACAAAGCCACGTGCGTTTTGACAGACAACAACGCATCGCTAACCTCAGTACTGCCATCTTGACGGGTCTAAACCTTAGTGGTACCAACTTAACCTAACTAGCGCGTGGTAAACAAAGCCACGTGCTTTTTGACAGCTGTCATCCGCCATCTTTAATCCAGAGAGAACAGTGCTGCCCTCTTTAGCTACTTACCTTTGACAACTGTCATCCGCCATCTTTAATCTAGAGAGAACAATACTGCCCTCTATGTAGTGGCGGCAAATTCCACGTGCTCTTGTTTGGAAACAAAGCCACGTGCAGCTGTCATCCGCCATCTTTGAGCACCGTGCTGCCCTCTTTAGCTACTTACCTTTGAAATGTGGTACGTCATCCGCCATCTTGCATCGCAAACCTCAGTGCTGCACTCTATGTAGTGACGACAAATTCCACGTGCTCTTGTTTGGAAACAAACCTATGCGCTTTTTTGTCAGCTATCATCCGCCATCTTTAATCTAGAGAGCACCGTGCTGCCCTCTATGTGGTGGTGGTAAATTCTACACGCTTTACAAACCCATGTGCTTTTCTGACAGCTGTCATCCGCCAGAGAGAACAGTGCTACCCGGTGGCGGCAAATTCCACGTGCTCTTGTTTGGAAACAAAGCCATGTGCTTTTTTGACAGCAGCCATCTTTAATCACCGTGCTGCCCGGTGGCGGTAAATTCCACGTGCTTTACAAACCCATGTGATTTTCTGACAGCTGTCATCCGCCATCTTTAATCCAGAGAGAACAGTGCTGCCCTCTTTATGGCTACTACCTTAAGCACGTAGTAGCGGGCAATTTGAAAAGTTCTGTTAGCTATCATCCGCCATCTTTGAGCACCGTGCTGCCATCTTTAGTTGAAATGTGGTGGCGGATAATTTGAAAAATGCTTTTTGACAGCAGCTATCTTTGAGCACCGTGCTACCCTCTTTGTGGTGGCGGTAAATTCCACGTGTTTTACAAACCCATGTGATTTTCTGACAGCTGTCATCCGCCATCTTTAATCCAGAGAGAACAGTGCTGCCCTCTTTATGGCTACTACCTTAAGCATGTAGTAGCGGGCAATTTGAAAAGTTCTGTTAGCTATCATCCGTCATCTTTGAGCGCCGTGCTGCCATCTTTAGTTGAAATGTGGCGGCGGATAATTTGAAAAAAATGCTTTTTGACAGCGGTTATCTTTGAGCACCGTGCTACCCTCTATGTGGTGGCGGCAAATTCTACATGCTTTACAAACCCACGCGCTTTTTTGACAGCCATCTTTAAGCAACAGAGTACAGTGCTGCCCTCTTTGTTGTGGCAGCAAATTCCACGTGCTCTACAAAGCCACATGCTCTTTTGACAGCTGTCACCCGCCATCTTTAACCAACAGAGCACTATGCTGCGGGCAATTTCGTTAACTGTCATCCGACATCTTTAATGAACAGAGCACCGTGCTGCCCTCATGCGGGGTAATTTCGTTAGCTATCATCCGCCATCTTTTAAGGAACAGAGCACCGTGCTGCTCTCTGTAGTAGCGGGTAATTTGAAAAGTTCTGTTAGCTGTCATCCGCCATCTTTGAGCACCGTGCTGCCCGGTGGCAGCAAATTCCACGTGCTACGCGCAGCTGTCATCCGCCATCTTACATCGCAAACCTCAGTGCTACACTCTATGTGGTGGCGGATAATTTTAAAAAGAAAAATTCTACAGCAGCCATCTCTCGACGCTAATTGCACAAGATGGTGGCTATACATGACTCCTTAAAGGTGCTTATGCAAGATGATCGCTATACATAGACGCCCTTGGGATGCTTGCGCAAGATGGCGGTTATACAAGGCTCCTTATGAGGGATGCTTGCGCGAGATGGTGGTTGCTCTTATGAGGCGGCTTAAGGATCCATGGCTAGAGACGCCCTAAGGATGCTTGCGCAAGATGGCGGATGCAAGATGGCGGCTATACATAGCTCCTTATGAGACAGCCAGTACTCGATACAACATGTGATCAGAACATTGATTGATGTGTTCAGAACACAAAATAAGTAGAATCGAACACTGTACTCGATACAACATGTGATTAAAACATTGTGTGGTGTGTTCAGAACACTACATAAGTAGAATCGAACGCTGTACAACATGTTAGGGGATACCTTTGTTTAGATTGAAACATAACAAGACTAGAATTGAACACTGCACATTGATTGATGTGTTCAGAACACAAAATAAGTAGAATCGAACACTGTACTCGATGTCGTTAACTTCAACATGTGATTAAAACATTGTCTGGTGTGTTCAGAACACTACATAAGTAGAATCGAACGCTGTACAACATGTTAGGGGATACCTTTGTTCTAAGAAGATCAGATTGAAACATAACAAGACTAGAATTGAACACTGCCCTCGATGTCGTTACATGCGATCAGAACAATGATTGATGTGTTCAGATCACTAAACAAGTAGAACCGAACACTGTACAACATGTTAGGGGATACCTTTGTTCTAAGAAGATCAGCTTGAAACATAACAAGACTAGAATTGAACACTGCACTCGATACAACATGTAATCAGAACATTGATTGATGTGTTCAGATCACGAAACAAGTAGAACCGAACACTGTACAACATGTTAGGGGATACCTTTGTTTAGATTGAAACTAACAAGACTAGAATCGAACACTGCACTCGATGTCGTTACATGTGATCCGATACAACATGTTAGGGGATACCTTTATCCTAAGAACCGAACACTGTACAACATGTTAGGGGATATCTTTGTTTAGATTGAAACTAACAAGACTAGAATCGAACACTGCACTCGATGTCGTTACATGTGATCCGATACAACATGTTAGGGGATACCTTTGTTTAGATTGAAACATAGCAAGCCTAGAATCGAACATTGTTTGATGTGTTCAGTACAACTTCAATGATTAACACACACTGTGCACATATTGCATAGCTAAAAACACACTGTGCACATATCGCATACCTAACACTTCAAATGATTTGCTTAGTACGAAAATAAAAAAATCTATACCGCGTAGCTAACTCGTTCATCACACTGCTAAGACGCTTAGTAATTGTGAATACACTCATACGAAAATCAAGAAAGCACACTGCGTAGCCAACTCGCTCGGCTCACTCGCTTAGTAATTGCAACACACACGGATAAGAATGTTCCGAGATACTTACATGTTTTTTAAGGGGGGGTGAAAGATCATAAATTATATGTACACATGTTGTCTCCTCCAAGTTGTAAGATGAAATAGACGCAGTACTGCGAGTTTCCGCTCTAGCTGGCGAACGGAAGTAGCATGATATCTCAGCAAAAAATAATACGCGTGAGCTTGCAAGTCAGACATAATGATGGATACCGCGATTCAAATCCTGGCAACTTATGCCGTCGGGAAGGGTATCCGGCGAGCATCTAGCTGTAAATCCCCGATTCTCGACAGATTCCTAATCCCAGTTCTTTGACGTCAGGAAGGGCAACCGGTCGAAAACAGTAGTGTATGATGTAAGAGGCTAGATACTGCTAGTTTTGCGTCAGGAAAGGCAACTCAACAAATTCTTGCGATTTAAAATCTTAGTCAGGAAGGGCATCCGGCTGTAGTGATACAGCGATTTAAAATCTAGCTGTAAAACCCCCGATTCTCGACAGATTCTTAATCCGAGTTCTTTGACGTCAGGAAGGGCAACCGGTCGAAAACTATAGTGTATGATGTAAGAGGCTAGATACTGCCAGTTTTGCGTCAGGAAGGGCAACTCAACAAATTCTTGCGGTTTAAAATCTTAGTCAGGAAGGGCATGCGGCTGTAGTGATACAGCGATTTAAAATCTAGGTGTAAAACCCCCGATTCTCGACAGATTCTTAATCCGAGTTCTTTGACGTCAGGAAGGGCAACCGGTTGAAAACAATAGTGTATGATGTAAGAGGTTAGATACTACCAGTTTTGTGTCAGGAAGGACAACTAGTCTTAAAACAAAACAGATTCTTAATCCGAGTTCTTTGACGTCAGGAAGGGCAACCGGTCGAAAACTATAGTGTATGATGTAAGAGGCTAGATACTGCCAGTTTTGCGTCAGGAAGGGCAACTCAACAAATTCTTGCGATTTAAAATCTTAGTCAGGAAGGGCATCCGGCTGTAGTGATACAGCGATTTAAAATCTAGCTGTAAAACCCCCGATTCTCGACAGATTCTTAATCCGAGTTCTTTGACGTCAGGAAGGGCAACCGGTTGAAAACTATTGTGTATGATCTAAGAGGCTAGATACTGCCAGTTTTGCGTCAGGAAGGGCAACTCAACAAATTCTTGCGATTTAAAATCTTAGTCAGGAAGGGCATCCGGCTGTAGTGATACTGCGATTTAAAATCTAGGTGTAAAACCCCCGATTCTCGACAGATTCTAAATCCGAGTTCTTTGACGTCAGGAAGGGCAACCGGTCGAAAACAATTATCGAACACGCATCGCGAAGGCAAGAGTGTGCAGCGATATGCTTGTTTAGACTTGCAGATTACGAAAGAAACATAACAAGACTTGAGTCTTAAAACAAATTCTTGCGATTTAAAATCTTAGTCAGGAAGGGCATCCGGTAGTAAAACAATAGTTCGTGATACTGCGATTTAAAATCTAGCAGTAAAACCCCTGATTCTCGACAGATTCTTAATCCGAGTTCTTTGACGTCAGGAAGGGCAACCGGTTGAAAACAATTATCGAACACGCATCGTAAAGGCAAGAGTGTGCAGCGATATGCTTGTTTAGACTTGCAGATTACGAAAGAAACATAACAAGACTTGAGTCTTAAAACAAATTCTTGCGATTTAAAATCTTAGTCAGGAAGGGCATCCGGTAGTAAAACAATAGTTCGTGATACTGCGATTTAAAATCTAGCTGTAAAACCCCCGATTCTCGACAGATTCTAAATCCGAGTTCTTTGACGTCAGGAAGGGCAACCGGTCGAAAACAATTATCGAACACGCATCGCGAAGGCAAGAGTGTGCAGCGATATGCTTGTTTAGACTTGCAGATTACGAAAGAAACATAACAAGACTTGAGTCTTAAAACAAATTCTTGCGATTTAAAATCTTAGTCAGGAAGGGCATCCGGCAGTAAAACAATAGTTCGTGATACAGCGATTTAAAATCTAGCTGTAAAACCCCCGATTCTCGACAGATTCTTAATCCGAGTTGTCAGGAAGGGCAACTGGTCGAAAACAATAGCGTATGATGTAAGAGCTTAGATACTGCCAATTTGCATCAGGAAGGACAACTAGTCTTAAAACAAAACAGATTCTTAATCCGAGTTCTTTGGCGTCAGGAAGGGCAACCGGTTGAAAACTATAGTGTAAGAGGTTAGATACTGCTAGTTTTGTGTCAGGAAAGACAACTCAACAAATTCTTGCGATTTAAACACATTTTTATTCCCAAGAGAATCGAACCCGAGACTACCGGGTGAGAGGCATGCATACTGTAGGCTATGGGTTTGTTCTACTGTCCTTGAAGTATCGGCACAGTCATTCTGAGCGAGTGTGGAATGCATGTGTTAGCTGAAATTGTACACGTATCTTCCGGCTTGTGTAACCTTGGACGAAGACACGGTGTGCTGATAAGCGACTTGTAACTCACGAACGTCTTCTTAGCTGAGTACCATTCAGCCCATGTAAGCTCTTAAAACACAGTACTAATTAAGGTTGTAAAATATTCTGAAATAGTCCTCCTCTGTAGTGTAGTAGTTAGTGTGATTAGCTGCTACCCCCGGAGGTCCGAGTTCGATTCCCGGCTCTGCCACGGAATGTGTAGCATTTAGCCTATGTAAGTTCCTAACGTAAACTATCATGATTGTACGGAGAGGTTAAAACACACACAGTGCCCACCCCTATCGAAAGAGCCTGCGCGGTGCCGGCATGTAGGCTTCTCCTGATGAAGGAGCCTGCACAAGGTTTAACGTCCCCATCAACAGCCCTTACTTAATGCTGGCTTTTTTGCACACCCCGCCGCTTAGTAGTTTTACACGACCGGTTACCCTTCCTGACTAGGATTTTAAATCGATATCCCGACATAGCCTACTCCCACCGAAGAAGCCTGCACAAGGCTTATTGCCTCCATCCGACAGATGAATCACCATCAACGTCTTGTACTCAAAAATCATTTTCGAAGGTGTCTGCACAAGGTTTAACGTCCCCATCAACAGCCCTTACTTAATGCAGGCTTTTTTGCACACCCCGCCTCACGCCATAGTTTTACACGGCCGGTTGCCCTTCCTGACTAGGATTTTAAATCGATATCCCGACATAGCCTACTCCTACCGAAGAAGCCTGCGCACAGCTTAACGCCTCCATCCAACAAATGAATCACCCTCAAACACTCTTCAATCATTCTCGCTACTTCGGAAGATAGCGGGTTCGAACTGGAAGCCGTAAATGCTAGGCGAGGGACCTGCGCGATCGACATTACATGATCTAGCTAGATGCCCTTCCCGACGGCATAAGTTGCCAGGATTTGAATCGCGTACCCTGACTAGAAGAAGCCTGCACATAGCTTAACGCCTCCATCCGACGAATGAATCACCCTCAACACTCTTCAATCATTCTCGCTACTTCAGAAGATAGCGGGTTCGAACTAGAAGCCGTAAATGCTAGGCGAGGGGGGCCTGCGCGATCGTCATTACATGATCTAGCCGGATGCCCTTCCCGACGGCATAAGTTGCCAGGATTTAAATCGCGGTATCCATCATTATGTCTGACTTGCAAGCTCACGCGTATTATTTTTTGCTGAGATATCATGCTACTTCCGTTCGCCAGCTAGAGCGGAAACTCGCAGTACTGCGTCTATTTCATCTTACAACTTGGAGGAGACAACATGTGTACATATAATTTATGATCTTTCACCCCCCCTTAAAAAACATGTAAGTATCTCGGAACATTCTTATCCGTGTGTGTTGCAATTACTAAGCGAGTGAGCCGAGCGAGTTGGCTACGCAGTGTGCTTTCTTGATTTTCGTATGAGTGTATTCACAATTACTAAGCGTCTTAGCAGTGTGATGAACGAGTTAGCTACGCGGTATAGATTTTTTTATTTTCGTACTAAGCAAATCATTTGAAGTGTTAGGTATGCGATATGTGCACAGTGTGTTTTTAGCTATGCAATATGTGCACAGTGTGTGTTAATCATTGAAGTTGTACTGAACACATCAAACAATGTTCGATTCTAGGCTTGCTATGTTTCAATCTAAACAAAGGTATCCCCTAACATGTTGTATCGGATCACATGTAACGACATCGAGTGCAGTGTTCGATTCTAGTCTTGTTAGTTTCAATCTAAACAAAGGTATCCCCTAACATGTTGTACAGTGTTCGGTTCTACTTGTTTCGTGATCTGAACACATCAATCAATGTTCTGATTACATGTTGTATCGAGTGCAGTGTTCAATTCTAGTCTTGTTATGTTTCAAGCTGATCTTCTTAGAACAAAGGTATCCCCTAACATGTTGTACAGTGTTCGGTTCTACTTGTTTAGTGATCTGAACACATCAATCATTGTTCTGATCGCATGTAACGACATCGAGTGCAGTGTTCAATTCTAGTCTTGTTATGTTTCAATCTGATCTTCTTAGAACAAAGGTATCCCCTAACATGTTGTACAGCGTTCGATTCTACTTATGTAGTGTTCTGAACACACCAGACAATGTTTTAATCACATGTTGAAGTTAATGACATCGAGTACAGTGTTCGATTCTACTTATTTTGTGTTCTGAACACATCAATCAATGTGCAGTGTTCAATTCTAGTCTTGTTATGTTTCAATCTAAACAAAGGTATCCCCTAACATGTTGTACAGCGTTCGATTCTACTTATGTAGTGTTCTGAACACACCACACAATGTTTTAATCACATGTTGTATCGAGTACAGTGTTCGATTCTACTTATTTTGTGTTCTGAACACATCAATCAATGTTCTGATCACATGTTGTATCGAGTACTGGCTGTCTCATAAGGAGCTATGTATAGCCGCCATCTTGCATCCGCCATCTTGCGCAAGCATCCTTAGGGCGTCTCTAGCCATGGATCCTTAAGCCGCCTCATAAGAGCAACCACCATCTCGCGCAAGCATCCCTCATAAGGAGCCTTGTATAACCGCCATCTTGCGCAAGCATCCCAAGGGCGTCTATGTATAGCGATCATCTTGCATAAGCACCTTTAAGGAGTCATGTATAGCCACCATCTTGTGCAATTAGCGTCGAGAGATGGCTGCTGTAGAATTTTTCTTTCTAAAATTATCCGCCACCACATAGAGTGTAGCACTGAGGTTTGCGATGTAAGATGGCGGATGACAGCTGCGCGTAGCACGTGGAATTTGCTGCCACCGGGCAGCACGGTGCTCAAAGATGGCGGATGACAGCTAACAGAACTTTTCAAATTACCCGCTACTACAGAGAGCAGCACGGTGCTCTGTTCCTTAAAAGATGGCGGATGATAGCTAACGAAATTACCCCGCATGAGGGCAGCACGGTGCTCTGTTCATTAAAGATGTCGGATGACAGTTAACGAAATTGCCCGCAGCATAGTGCTCTGTTGGTTAAAGATGGCGGGTGACAGCTGTCAAAAGAGCATGTGGCTTTGTAGAGCACGTGGAATTTGCTGCCACAACAAAGAGGGCAGCACTGTACTCTGTTGCTTAAAGATGGCTGTCAAAAAAGCGCGTGGGTTTGTAAAGCATGTAGAATTTGCCGCCACCACATAGAGGGTAGCACGGTGCTCAAAGATAACCGCTGTCAAAAAGCATTTTTTCAAATTATCCGCCGCCACATTTCAACTAAAGATGGCAGCACGGCGCTCAAAGATGACGGATGATAGCTAACAGAACTTTTCAAATTGCCCGCTACTACATGCTTAAGGTAGTAGCCATAAAGAGGGCAGCACTGTTCTCTCTGGATTAAAGATGGCGGATGACAGCTGTCAGAAAATCACATGGGTTTGTAAAGCACGTGGAATTTACCGCCACCACAAAGAGGGTAGCACGGTGCTCAAAGATAGCTGCTGTCAAAAAGCATTTTTCAAATTATCCGCCACCACATTTCAACTAAAGATGGCAGCACGGTGCTCAAAGATGGCGGATGATAGCTAACAGAACTTTTCAAATTGCCCGCTACTACGTGCTTAAGGTAGTAGCCATAAAGAGGGCAGCACTGTTCTCTCTGGATTAAAGATGGCGGATGACAGCTGTCAGAAAATCACATGGGTTTGTAAAGCACGTGGAATTTACCGCCACCGGGCAGCACGGTGATTAAAGATGGCTGCTGTCAAAAAAGCACATGGCTTTGTTTCCAAACAAGAGCACGTGGAATTTGCCGCCACCGGGTAGCACTGTTCTCTCTGGCGGATGACAGCTGTCAGAAAAGCACATGGGTTTGTAAAGCGTGTAGAATTTACCACCACCACATAGAGGGCAGCACAGTGCTCTCTAGATTAAAGATGGCGGATGATAGCTGACAAAAAAGCGCATAGGTTTGTTTCCAAACAAGAGCACGTGGAATTTGTCGTCACTACATAGAGTGCAGCACTGAGGTTTGCGATGCAAGATGGCGGATGACGTACCACATTTCAAAGGTAAGTAACTAAAGAGGGCAGCACGGTGCTCAAAGATGGCGGATGACAGCTGCACGTGGCTTTGTTTCCAAACAAGAGCACGTGGAATTTGCCGCCACTACATAGAGGGCAGTATTGTTCTCTCTAGATTAAAGATGGCGGATGACAGTTGTCAAAGGTAAGTAGCTAAAGAGGGCAGCACTGTTCTCTCTGGATTAAAGATGGCGGATGACAGCTGTCAAAAAGCACGTGGCTTTGTTTACCACGCGCTAGTTAGGTTAAGTTGGTACCACTAAGGTTTAGACCCGTCAAGATGGCAGTACTGAGGTTAGCGATGCGTTGTTGTCTGTCAAAACGCACGTGGCTTTGTTTACAAATCTGTCAAAAAGCACGTGGCTGTCAAAAAACACGTGGCTTTGTTTACCTCATGCTAGTTAGGTTAAGTTGGCACTACTGAGGTTTAGGCCCGTCAAGATGGCAGTACTGAGGTTAGCGATGCGTTGTTGTCTGTCAAAAAGCACGTGGCTGTCAAAAAGCACGTGGATTTGTTTACCTCACGCTAGTTAGGTTAAGTTGGCACTAGTGAGGTTTAGGCCCGTCAAGATGGCAGCAGTGAGGTTAGCGATGCGTTGTTGTCGATGACAGCTGTCAAAAAGCACGTGGCTTTGTTTACAAATTCAAATCTCCCGCCAAAATTCAAATTTCCCGCCAAAATTCAAATTTCCCGCCAGAATTCAAATTTCCCGCGGGCGGAGGCCGCCGAATCCCTGCATTATACTACTTATTATGTCATTCATTTCATCTTATTATCTTCCCTGATGAGACTGACGTCAGGAAGGGCATCCGGTTTTTAAATAAACCATCTTAAAATATGCATCTCACCACAAACCCGACATCGTAGAGAAACGGGACAACGAATGGACACACGATGGGTTATAACGTCATGCACCCTTAGCCGGCAGTCAGCATTTCTAATCACCCACGCTGTGACGTCACAGGTCTGTCAGGAGAAGGCCTGCGCGTTCGGTTATCTAAAGACAACCATGCATTTTTAAATCGCCCGCGCTTGTTACGTCACAGCTTTGTCACTACACCAAGGGCGAGGCCGACGAGAAAGACAGGCCGCAGCGCGCACGTCATACACTGAATGTCACGTGACTCGGCCGGTCTTACTGTAGAAAATTCATCTCCAGACTCTCCCGAGAGACTATCGCAGCATGGTAAATAAAATACATTTCAGCGCATTTCAACCTACTAAAAGAACACTACTGAACTACAGATCAAATGAAACATAGTGTCTCTTACTATCCTTGGTTGAACAAACACTAAAAATCTTACTGAGGTAAAGATATGCACACTCAGGTAATATTAATGGTTAATGTACAAGTAAGCCTATATTTGCAATAACATTCATGTAAGAAATATCTTATTGAATTCAGGGTGAAAGGTAGGCCTGTTGTAAGCTATTTACAAGTCTTACATTTGTTCTACTCCAAACCTGGCTTCAGCATCATATCTAATACTTAAGTTTTGCTACCTTCTTGGAAGTTATCTTGGAACCACCCTATTCAATTAGAAATTAAATGAAACATAGTGTCTCTTACTAGCCTTGGATGACAAAAACTAAAAATCTTACTGCAGTAAAGATATCCACACTCAGATAAGTCAAATGTTGCTAATGAATGTGGTTAATGTACAATTAAGCCTATATTTACAATAACATTCATGTAAAGAATATCTTATTGAATCCAGGATCAAAGGTAGGCCTATTTTAAGCTATTTACAATCTGATTTCAGCATCATATTTAATACTTAAATTATGCTCCCATCCTGAAAGTTATCTTGGAACCACCCTATTCAGTTAGAAATTAAATGAAACATAGTGTCTCTTACTAGTCTCGGATGACAAAAACTAAAAATCTTACTGCAGTAAAGATATGCACACTCAGATAAATCAAATGTTGCTAATGAAACTGGCTAATGTACAATTAAGCCTCTAGTTACAATAACATTCATGTAAGGACTATCTTATTGAATCCAGGGTGAAAGGTAGGCCTATTGTAAGCTATTTACAAGTTTTACATTTGTTCCACTCCATACCTTGCTTCAGCATCATATCGAATACTAAATTTTTATTTTCATATATCTGTAATTAAATAGTGTATGAATGTATTACCTCTAAATCCTCAGCACTGGTATTGCGATTTATCCAAGTCGTGTACTGCAGCCCAACATTGCTGAATGAAGTAAAGAACGTTGAGTTTATATACACATTTTTGTAAATAAATACTTACTTACACTTCTGCACACAACACTATGAACGTAAGGATCTGTTGCACAACACCAACATATTCACATAAACACAAAATCTATCTCCTTTATTTCCTTCCATAATCCTTAACAAACTAGCTCTAACACCGCAAGAACACATGTAATAACCGGCTTCACTCTACCATTGCTGGGACTGGCCTTGTCACGTGACTTTAACGGGCCATGGCCTGTCTTTCTCGTCGGCCTCGACCAAGGGGGAGACGGGCAAATAGCCTGTGAATGCGTAAGTAATCCGTTTTACATTAACTTGCAAACTCGCCGTCAGAGTGTACCTCAAGCTGAGGTACCATGCGCACATGCGCACTAGCTATTCCCCCCCTGTTTGTGTCTCTAGCGGGATCTCATAGTCATTTGTTTACAGTAACTTACGAAGTCGCGGCGAGAGTGCACTGTTATGTCTAGCGGGATCTGATAGCCTTTTGATTAGAGTAACTCATCAAGTTGCGGCTAGAACGCGCTGATATATCTGTAGCGGAATCTGATAGTCATTGGTCACGTTGTGGCATCACAGCTCTGTGAGGAGAATGCCTGCTCGTTCGGTTATATAAAGATAAGCATGCATTTTTAAATCGCCCGCGCTTATTACGTCACAGCTCCGTCACTACTCCAAGGGGGAGACGACAAAGAACCTGTGTGAGGTTAGGTTACCATTCGTGGCCAAGGTTAGGTTAACACACGTGTTAACCACACCTGCAAGTCACCTCACTAGTTCGTTCTTCAGGTCACCTAACAGATTTTTGGCTCCTTCATGGGCTCCAGATCGATTCGGCTCTTCCAAAGGGGTCCGTGACCTTTCCGACTCGGCTCCTCCAAGGGGAGCCCGTCCGATTCGGCTCCTCCAAAGTGGCCCGTGAGGTTAGCATTGCCCTCGTGCGTATGCGTATGACGTCATTACCTCACCTAGGGAGTCAAAAAGCACCCCCAGACCATTCCCTGACCAATTAGGCCCCTCCAATGGAGTCTGTGAGGTTACGCTTGCTCTCGTACGCAAGGTTATGACGTTATTCCACGTTCAATGGTCTGGTACCTAATTAGCCTTACTACTCAACTAGGAGTCAATGACCTCGTGGAAAAATGTTGACTCAGCACTCATTGTTTTAGAACATACATTGCTCATACTACTCATATCCTGTACCGACGCAGTTAGATACATATTGCCGTCGTCACCTTGTATCCACGAGTATATTAGGTAGGACATTCCCGCTCACAACGCTCTCATCGGTCGACGGCGCGTGACGTAGACTGGAGGGCTAAGAGTGCGCACCTGCATAGCAAAAACGTCGATAATTAAGAAAAATAAGTTCAATTTTTAACAAATAATTAAAAGGTTGGCCTTATTAAAATAAAATGGTACTTTACATATCTCCTGCAATCAGTCCTATGATACTGTCGATAAATTATAGAAGAAAGTCTGAGGAAATACATCTTAAAAGCCGACTGTAAGTTTAAAACATACATAGAAACACTGGAATTGTTGTTGGTTTAATTGTATTTAGATCTCACGTTTTGAAGACTTGGGAATTCGTTGAAGAAGCTGAAGCTGCCCACAGTCGACTCTTCTTCGCTGAACACTTCTTCATAGCGTATATTTGAAGTTTTTGCTGAGGTGACGTATTCTAATGAAAGTCCTATATCTGACGTAGGAAGAGGTAATATTCTCGTCAAGTTCTGGAAATTTTGATTTAATTATAGAAGCCGATTTGCATCACTCCTTCACATTTATAAATATAAAGCCCGTGAAAACTGCCAAGCAATGACTCAATCTGCATACGTTTTTGACACCATTCTTCGGTTGGACGAGTAAGGCCTCTCTTTGAAATGATTGATAACCAATCGTGAGGCACTTCCTGTGGCAAACGCAAACATTTCACCTTTATCACGGAACCTCTGTTGGGCTCCGTGGCTATATGGTTAGCCTGCGGGCCTTTCGCCCAAGAAATCCCGGTTTCGATTCCCAGTCGCGTTGAAAATTTTTAACTTTCATAAGTTAATTCCTATGGTTCTGCCGTCTTCATCATTACAATTTATTTTAGACAGGTCCCTATCCTCACAGACGCGCAGGTCGCCTATAAGGCGTCAACTCGTAAGACCGGCCCCGGGCCTCTTAGGAGGCCACACGCTATTAATTAACCAAGCTGCCATCTACAGAGCGACATTTGAATGCCAGGTAGCCTGCAAGTTATTTATTGCAGCTTGCTTTACGTCTTCAATTTCAAAGTCCTGGCTCAATCAAGTCTTCCATCCTTAACAAACCCGATCTTTCTCCCTGTTCACCTATGGGTCCAGTTGTTAAGAGACCCTCAACAACACCTACGCATTATTCATTGCTTCCGAAGTTCAAGAAATCAGCATGAGGATCAATTACTGTCTCTAAGTAATAGAAGTCGCCACCTCTGTGGTGTAGTGGTTATCGTGATTAGCTGTCACCTCCGGAGGCCCGGGTTCGATTCCCGGCTCTGCCAAGAAATTTGAAAAGTGGTACGAGGGCTGGAACGGGGTCCATTCAGCCTCAGGGGGTCAACTGAGTAGAGGGGTGTTCGATTCCCTCCTCAGCCATCCTCGAAGTGGTTTTCCGCGGTTTCCCACCTCTCCTCGAGGCAAACGCCGGGATGGTACCTAACTTAAGGCCACGGCCACTTCGTTCCCTCTTCCTTGTCCACCCACCCCCCTATCTTCCTGTCCCTTCACAAGGCGCCTTTTCGGCACAGCAGATACTGGTACTGGTCCTTCTTCCCCGTTGTACTCCCCGACCCAAAGTCTCATGCTCCAGGACACTGTCCTTGAGGTGGTAGAGGTGGGATCCCTCGCCGAGTCCGAGGGAAAAACTAACTCTGGAGGGTAAACAGATTAAGAAATAATAGAAGTCGAATTCTGTTACGAACTTCAAAAGGGGACGGATTGCTATAAAGAGCTCCTAGGCCACGGGCATGTGAAAAACTTCCTCCAAATATGCCTGCTTTAATCTGGCAGTTAAAATATTGTTCATGTCTTCAAAAAGTTCCAAGAGAGAATTAATAGAAAATACGAACCCCTTCCGAAACGAAGTAAAGTTTTCCGGTTACCAACTCTCACTTGTGTAATCACCCTTAAAAAGCGCTTCAGAGTATTTTCCTGGCTCCTTAAGTCGAAGCAAATACAGTAGAGACAATACGCGGCACTTCTGGATTTAGTCTTGTTAAAATGGGAGTCAATTCGCAAGTGGCGCTCCTAGTGGCGTGACCTGAAAATTCGCGCTAAATTCAAATATCAATGGAAATGTATATACGGAAATGGATAAATAAATTACGACTAGAAAGAAAGTGTTGCTAAAATATGAACTTCAAAGTTGCTAAAGCAATTCTGGATACATAAATGAAGAATTATTTAACAGGTTATTATTTAAAGACTGAAATTAGACATATAATCAAGATGTGAAATGGACTGCTTGATCTTTCATTAATGCATTACTTTTTTAGCCTTAGCATACCTGCCTGAACTCTCACGGCTAGATTTATCTTTTTTTCTCATTTAAAAGCATTTTACATCACATTAGGTCACTTGTCAATAAAAATATCAGCACATTCCTTACACACATGATTCAATGTATTTACATTTAAGAGCTGGACAATTTTCGTTTTAACTAGAAGCCTACTAACAGAAAGAAAATCTATAAATTTAGCCGCAAAAACATTCAAAATTTCCCTATAAGCAATACTTGCCATTACATTAGGTTAAAGCAAATTTGCATCAACATCATATTTCTTAAATCACCCATATTTTCTTCAGTGCTTGACAACGCATTACGGCATTCCAAATGGGGTAACTTGGAACACAACCAGCCACACTCATATGCATATGTATTTTCCTGAATTAAATCAATTACCGAGCTCGATAGCTGCAGTCGCTTAAGTGCGGCCAGTATCCAGTATTCGGGAGATAGTAGGTTCGAACCCCACTGTCGGCAGCCCTGAAAATGGTTTTCCCTGGTTTCCCATTTACACACCAGGCAAATGCTGGGGCCGTACCTTAATTAAGGCCACGGCCGCCTCCTTCCCACTCCTAGCCCTTCCCTGTCCCATCGTCGCCATAAGACCTATCTGTGTCGGTGCGACGTAAAGCAACTAGCAAAAAAAAAGAATTAAATCAAACCCAAAGATCACACCTACAACAACACATCGGTATTGAAGGTTAACTGCTGCACTAATACAATAAAATAAGATTATATTTTAAACCAGTTAAAATATAGGTCGCGCAGGTCAGAAGTTTAGGAAGTAGGCCTTCTATAAAAAAATCTTTGTAACTGGAAGAATATATATATGCAAACACAGTATTTACTTATAGTTTCTTGTCACGAGGGAAACGGAAG
Organism: Anabrus simplex; assembly: GCF_040414725.1. Taxonomy (NCBI): domain Eukaryota; kingdom Metazoa; phylum Arthropoda; class Insecta; order Orthoptera; family Tettigoniidae; genus Anabrus; species Anabrus simplex. The sequence goes on from NC_090266.1 coordinate 177,832,190, forward strand.
AAAGACCGCGAATCCTTCTGCACTTCATAGTTATTGCAGGCAAACGCAGCACATATATTTCCTCTTATATTGACAGGAGATATAAAGGAATGACACACGCTACTATTTACTTATGTCAAGTTAATGCAAATGCATAAATAACCCCAAAAACTTCACAAACAACTGCATGTGCTCTTGTGATAGAATCAGTAAATCTTAGGTCACTCCGCTAGATAGAGCTCTAATCGCTGTCCGTCGATATCTCGCAGAGGGTCACGTATTGTCTCTACTGTATTTGGTCTAAACTATATATACTTCTACAGTCTTTTCATATTTTAGGCGCCCTGGAGTTCAATATGTCGAAGGTGTCATTGATTAGCTCGGTGAATTTGCTTTCAACGTCCTTATTTGAAGTATACCGCGCTGCCAGAGCTGTGCGCCTGGAAAATAACTGTGCAGCCATTCTCACAATCCATATTTAGAATCCTTATTCATGCTGAGCACAACAATGGACAAAATAAGGAAAATGATATAAGACTCTGCGTATCGCAATGTAGACCTATACTGAAAGAGCTTATCGATCACCGCAACAGCTGCCGACAGGAGCCTGCAGGAGCCCCCCACGTGATGTCAGCATTACGCGGGAAGAAAAGTGAGGGAGTCGCGAATGAGCCCCTCAGACATTGTATGTTATAATGACGTGCCGTTATATTCAATTGTGAAGAACATCGAGAGTTTCGATCAACATGAAAATAATTATTTCTTTTTTTTCACAAATTTGGAAGACCTTGTGACTTACAAGTTGGATGGAAATGTAGTACCGGTAGGAAGTTTGGCCTATGTCAACGATTTAGCCTTAACAGCAAGCTACGCCGGAAGCCAGAAATCCAATAGACCCTATTTTTGAGCCTGAAAAGAGGTGCATCGAGAATGGTACCGGTATATAAATTAGTATTTCCAAGACTGTTCAAGTGAAACAGAGTCTGGTGTCTACAAACTCACACTACATGTAAGATAAAGGTGGGTAATATCGCGCGGAGGGTGGTACCACCCGTCCTCCGGAATTCTAGTAATCTAATACTTCTTCTGCTACTTGTCAGTGTGAGATGTGAATACATCTGTTTTTAAGTGTTGGTGGATTCTGAATTGCTTTCTTACGAGAAACAATCTTCTTTCGAGAAAACTTGACTAGGTGAATGCTTGTATTTCCCACTCTATTTATTTGTTTCTTTCTTTCTTTCATAATCTGCTTACCCTCAAGGGTTGGCTTTTCCCTCGGACTCAGCGAGGGATCCCACCTCTTCCGCCTCAAGGGCAGTGTCCTGGAGTGGATATACTAAAGACAATGGGTTGGGATATAGTACCATATCTGAAGTACTTATTTGTTTATTGTTTGGTCGAAGGAGCTATACCAGATGAATGGAGAGTTGCTATAGTAGCCCCTGTGTATAAAGGAAAGGGTGATAGACATAAAGCTGAAAATTACAGGCCGGTAAGTTTGACATGCATTGTATGTAAGCTTTGGGAAGGCATTCTTTCTGATTATATTAGACATGTTTGTGAAATTAATAACTGGTTCGATAGAAGGCAATTCGGTTTTAGGAAAGGTTATTCCACTGAAGCTCAACTTGTAGGATTCCAGCAAGATATAGCATATATCTTGGATTCTGGAGGTCAAATGGACTGTATCGCGATTGACCTGTCTAAAGCATTTGATAGGGTGGATCATGGGAGACTACTGGCAAAAATGAGTGCAATTGGACTAGACAAAAGAGTGACTGAATGGGTTGCTATATTTCTAGAAAATAGATCTCAGAGAATTAGAGTAGGTGAAGCTTTATCTGACCCTGTAATAATTAAGAGGGGAATTCCTCAAGGCAGTATTATCGGACCTTTATGTTTTCTTATATATATAAATGATATGAGTAAAGGAGTGTAATCGGAGGTAAGGCTTTTTGCGGATGATGTTATTCTCTATAGAGTAATAAATAAGTTACAAGATTGTGAGCAACTGCAACGTGACCTCGAAAATGTTGTGAGATGGACAGCAGGCAATGGTATGTTGATAAACGGGGTTAAAAGTCAGGTTGTGAGTTTCACAAATAGGAAAAGTCCTCTCAGTTTTAATTACTGCGTTGATGGGGTGAAAGTTCCTTTTGGGGATCATTGTAAGTATCTAGGTGTTAATATAAGGAAAGATCTTCATTGGGGTAATCACATAAATGGGATTGTAAATAAAGGGTATAAATCTCTGCACATGGTTATGAGGGTGTTTAGGGGTTGTAGTAAGGATGTAAAGGAGAGTGCATATAAGTCTCTGGTAAGAACCCAACTAGAGTATGGTTCCAGTGTATGGGACCCTCACCAGGATTACCTGATTCTAGAACTGGAAAATATCCAAAGAAAAGCAGCTCGATTTGTTCTGGGTGATTTCCGACAAAAGAGTAGCGTTACAAAAATGTTGCAATGTTTGGGTTGGGAAGAACTGAGAGAAAGAAGAAGAGCTGCTCGACTAAGTGGTATGTTCCGAGCTGTCAGCGGAGAGATTGCGTGGAATGACATTTTTTTAGTAGACGAATAAGTTTGAATGGCGTTTATAAAATTAGGAAAGATCACAATATGAAGATAAAGTTGGAATTCAAGAGGACAAACTGGGCAAATATTTATTTATAGGAAGGGGAGTTAGGGATTGGAATAACTTACCAAGGGTGATGTTCAATAAATTTCCAATTTCTTTGAAATCATTTAGGAAAAGGCTAGGAAAGCAACAGATAGGGAATCTGCCACCTGGGCGACTGCCCTAAATGCACATCAGTATTGATTGATTGATTGATTTCAGACTCTCGGTCGGACGGATACAACTGGGGAGGATGACCAGTACCTCGCCCAGGCGGCCTCATTTGCTATGCTGAACAGGGGCCTTGCGGGGGGATGGGAAGATTGGAAGGGATATACAAGGAAGAGGGAAGGAAGCGGCCGTGGCCTTAAGTTAGTACCATCCCGGCATTTGCCTGGAGGAGAAGTGCGAAACCACGGGTAACCACTTCCAGGATGGCTGAGGTAGGAATCGAACCCACCTCTACTCAGTTGGCCTCCCGAGGCTGAGTGGACCCCGTTCCAGCCCTCGTACCACTTTTCAAATTTCGTGGCAGAGCCGGGAATCGAACCCGGACCTCCGGGGGTGGCAGCTAATCACACTAACCACTACAGCAGAGAGGCGGATTATTTGTTTCTTTTATTTTTTTATTTTTTGAGCTTGAGTGGCCACTGTTGGGCGAACATTTTACCATGGGGGATGAATGAAGGACCTGTTCGCACATTCTGGCTAGGGTCACAAAATATTTTAACATTTGTTAATGGGAGACACAGGAACTGACCTCTTCTTCTCCAAGTGTAGGAGATACTGTATTGCGCAGATTCAGGGACCGAAAAGAGAAAGGTTGTTCCGGGTAGGCCTAGCGTAGGTGAAAACGTTAGCCCACAGACGATGCGAATGGAATTGAAATAATTTATTGGCATAAAGTTACTATAAATCAGTATATATGTACTAGAAAAATTATATATATATATATAGGCCCCTATCTTTTCTATTTTTATTTTTTGGCTAGTGGTTTAACATCGCACTAAAAAATCGAAGGTTTTCGACGAGGCGAGGATGGGAAAGCGCTAGAATTGGGAAGGTAGCAGCCGTGGCCTTAATTAATGTCGTCTGACCGAAAAACGGATTATTTCAGCATGCTCTAAATTACGAGAACTAGGCCCACCAAGCCGACTCCTCACCCAGCGACCTCTTGTTCAAAGTGAGAAAGACGAGAAATAAAAATCATAATTTTATTGATTTTACGTCCCAATAACTACTTTTACTGCTTTCGGAGAAGTCGAGGAGCCGGAATTTTTCCCGCAGGAGTTATTTAACGTGCCAGTAAATCTACCGACACGAGGCTGACGTATTTTAGCACCTTCAAATACCACCAGACTGAGCTAGGATTAAACCTGCCAAGTTGGGGTCAAAAGGCCAGCGCTCCTCCGTCTGTCCACTCAGCCGGGCTAAAGGCGAAGAAGAGTAGCCCATTCTAGCTAACCTTTATTACATTAGTGATGAAAATTATTTCATAAACATACTTCCTTTTTGTTTACATTTCGGTTTTTTTTTTTTTTTTTTACAGTTTACCTTACGTCGCACCGACACAGTTAGGTCTTATGGCTAATATGGGATAGGAAAGGGCTAGGAGTGGGAAGTAAGAGGCCGTGGCCTTAATTAAGGTACAGGCACAGCATTCGCCGGGTGTGAAAATGGTAAACAACGGAAAACCCCCTTCAGGGCTGCCGAGAGTGGGATTCGAAACCACTATCTCCCGAATTCAAGCTCATATTGGACCGCTCGTAAATACCAACTGATTGTTGCGAGTTTCGATCCCACAACCTTGACGACAGAAGGAGCGCCCCCAACCAACCACGCTAAACAATTCTGAGGATTCTACGCTGCATATACTGTAGATAAGATCCCAGTAATGTTGTGAAATCTGTTGTCATCAAAAGAAGCAGTGTCACGTCCGTAAACAAGAATAATGACACTCGTAAGTCTGGTTCCATTATTTCGGAGGATTTAGGTCTTTTATATTTTCACCGTAGATTTAGGATGACAAAAGTGAATTCATAATGAGATTCTTCTTACTTTTCCGTTTGAGTATTCCTGGAACTGTGACTGAGAAGAAACCTGTTTCTATTTTCAGGTTTTTATTGCTGTTCCGTCTGGTAGTGTACACAGCGTGCCCAGCCTAGCCCAGACGTGACCGACAGCAACAATTTGAAAGGTCGAAACAAAATGTCACCAAATCTTCGTCTCATATATTGCTGTAAGCGGCTCTCAAATTTATTGTAGCCCCCTGCATAGCCGAGCGTAGTGTTACAGGACGAAGTCACCTGAGCTGTTGAGAGGTTCGATTCCCATTCATGGCAACTACACTGAGTAAGGGTTTCCTAGACAATTTCCTTTTTGAATATTTACGAGATTATTTTCTTTCTCTCCTTCTTTCTTAATCTGTTTATCGTCCAGGGTTGCTTTTTCTCTCGGACTTAGCGAGGGATCCCACCTCTACCGCCTCAAGGGCAGTGTCCTGGAGCTTCAGACTCTTGGTCGGGGATACAACTGGGGAGAATGACCAGTACCTCGCCCAGGCGGCCTCACCTGCTATACTGAACAGGGGTCTTGGTGGGGGATGGGATGATTGGAAGGGATAGACAAGGAAGAGGGAAGGAAGCGGCCGTGGCCTTAAGTTAGGTACAATCCCATCATTTGCCTGGAGGAGTGAGGAAACCACGGAAAACAACTTCCAGGATGGCTGAGGTGGGAATCGAACCCACCTCTACTCAGTTGACCTCCCGAGGCTGAGTGGACCCGTTCCAGCCCACGTGCCACTTTTTCAAATTTCGTGGCAGAGCCGGGAATCGAACCCGGGCCTCCGGGGTTGGCAGCTAATCACACTAACCTACGTGTTTACTTACCTTAAGTAATCATAGGGAGCAAATATGCATGTTCTACTTAAAAATATTTCAATTCGCTTTAAAATAAATGTGGGAGGTTCATTATCCCACATCACATTCCATTAATAGAACGTTTCAGGGGAACATATTTTAGAATACTTTTTATCTGTGTAAAATATCCTAAGCCACCCTACAAGGAGTGAGAAAACCTGCCATTTATTGATATAATATCAATAATAAGATGGAAAGTTCAGCTGTAAACAGTGTATATTGTACTAATTTTGGCTGTTCATAGCGGTAATTATCCTTTTTTTATGAACAGGCCCATTTTTTACAAGTTGCTTTACGTCGCACCAACACAGATAGATCTTATGGTGATGATGGAACAGGAAAGGGCTAGGAATGGGAAGGAAGTGGCCGTGCCTTAATTAAGGTACAGCTCCAGCATTTACCTGGTGTGAAAATGCTGCCGACAGTGGGGTTCGAACCCACTATTTACCGAATACTGGATACTGGCCGCACTTAAGCGACTGCAGTTATCGAGCTCGGGTAAGCCCTTTTTTTTCTATTTGCTTTACGTCGCACCAACTCAGATAGGTTTTATGGCCACGATAGGATAGGAAAGTGCTAGGACTCGGAAGGAAGCGGCCTTGGCCTTAATTAAAGTACAGCCCCAGCATTTACCTGGTGTGAAAATGGGAAAACACGGAATACCATCTTCAGGGCTGCCGACAGTGGGGCTCGAACCCACTATCTCTCACATGCAAGCTCACAGCTGTGTGCCCCTAACCGCACGGCCAACTCGCCCGGTCAAGCCCATTTTAAGGTGATGGCGGCCCAAGGGACCCCAATTCTCTTCTTTTTACCGGGCGAGTTGGCCGTGCGCGTAGAGGCGCGCGGCTGTGAGCTTGCATCCGGGAGATAGTAGGTTCGAATTCCACTATCGGCAGCCCTGAAAATGGTTTTCCGTGGTTTTCCATTTTCACTCCAGGCAAATGCTGGGGCTGTACCTTAATTAAGGCCACGGCCGCTTCCTTCCATCTCCTAGGCCTTTCCTATCCCTTCGTCGCCATAAGACCTATCTGCGTCGGCGCGACATAAAGCCCCTAGCAAAAAAAATCTCTTCTTTTTAAGTAGAGAAGTAAAACAAATTTACACTGCTCAACATGGGCCTTTTAATAAATCGAATATTCGTAACATATCTGCACGCAAAGAATGTATTAAAATACTGTGGAAAAAGAACTTAGAATAACGTTGAATACCCTAGGTTGGTTGCGTCGTTCACCCTTTTCGAACTCTTAGTTAAACAAAAACTGCTATTAAACTTCACTTTTTTCACAAGTTTCTAACCAACACATTTTTGATAACGCTTACGGTACATTCGATGTGAAATCGGGCAGCAAAAAACAGGAATTTTTAAGCAATATCTTAGAAAAAATAGTGATTGGAGACACTCATTTCTGCCCAATATTAGCATCCTCTATTCAACAATCTTAATTATGTTTGTTACGGAGTTTCGTGGACTTGCAGAGGTGAAAGAAGGTGCGGGGGTGAACGGGCCTCAAAATACGAAATTAAAGTTAAGATAAAATTTAACAAGGTTATATTTTCTTTTCAAAATTTAGAAATAACAAGCATGGCAGGTACAGAGTAGCAAGGCAACAAAAGTGCAATTACTGTATTTACAGGATTTGGGCTTCGAGCCCCGAACTCACAATTCTTGGGCAATTAGCCCAACTTTACTCCAAAATAAGTTTTCACAGAGGGGCAGAAAACCCCATTCATGCCCAGGAGCACTTGCTCCAAATTTACACAGTAAAGCCTCCTCGAGGCATACAACCCTCAATTTTCAAGAAAGAGCCACTCGCTCTCAAACCTTAAGCCTATCAAAGGCCACACCAAACTCCACTTTCAAGTTGTCCTCCACGGACACGAAAACAGGGGTAAAATACCCAACCTACTGAGGCCTATTAAGAGAGAAAAGGTTAATTACATGGCCTTAAAAATACCAATTTGAGAGGAGGCAATCAGCACTCCTAATACATTTGTTTAAAACCTAAACTGGCTCTAGGCCGCTAATGCAAGGGCTAATCCCATACTAAAGAGGTGACTTTAGAAAGAAACAATTTACATTACGTTAAGGAAGAATCGGTTGTGAAAAATAAGTTCACCTCAAAACAATATGCGTGGGAGTTCAAGAGGGTTAAGCACTCTCTATCCCAAATTTTTAGTTTAAAAAGATAGAATTGAAACTAAGTGTCTTTACATTTTAGAGGAAAGTTACATGGTGAAAGGTTTCGGACCCGCCCCGAGAGTTAAACTGCTGAGCTAGCAAGAAAAGAAGTTCTTAAACGGCCATTACCTTGTTGTTGAACTGCTGCCCGAAGAAAGAGGCGCTCCCCGCCCCCTGCTATGTACTTTACACACTGAAAGATAGTACTGAAGTGGCCCGGAGACCCTAAACTCAGCAGTTTATATACTCTCGCGGAAAGTTCGAGGCGTTTGAGGAATGAGAACACCCTCCCACAAAAACTTTATTGGCTAGGGTTAAGCAATATATCCCCTCTGGGGAAGATACACCTGATTGGTTATAAATGAATTAAAGAAATTCGGGATTGGCTAAATTCAAAACAAGGGGAAAGAAAGGGTTATACAGCCAACTTAAACAATAACCGAAAGGAATTTAACAAGAAACAAACTTTTGAAATAAAAATTTCTCCAAAAAAACAGTTCTTTCACTTCGCACTAGGGTGCACTTTTGTAGTTCTTCAGTAGTGTCCTCTAGAAGAGAAAGTTCACACTTCTTACTACAGGTAAAACAAAAATACGTCGAAAACGACCCAGTTCAGAAACTTCAAAATTTCCAAGTAGTGACATCTTCTGAGAAACTTGAAAATTAATACAGTAGATACAGTTCAGACTTCCTCCAGCAGAGGAGTTTCAACAGGCGCAAAGTTTGAATTAGCGGCGTGGAGGTGTACCGCCCGGTACAATGTTAAAGGTTGAATATTTTCCGACAGTCAATTTTTAACAGCGTCCGGCTCCTCGGCTAAATGGTCAGCATAGTGGCCTTCAGCTCAGAGGGCTTCGGGTTCGATTAACAACCGGGCTGGGGATTTCAGACGCGTTTGGTTAATTTCAGCTGACTATTTCTTATCGGCTTAATACACATCTTCATTTGCACAGATCACATCACACCACCAACCATCTTAACAGCACGTAAGAGTAAATGCATCCCTCCATATAGGGTTGGCGTCAGGAAAGCCATCCATTATCTGGGCTCAATGTGGGATTTTTAGTGCCGAGCCTATATAATTGAGAAAAGGTCAGGAGAGAAGAAATCAACTTTTTCAACAATATTGAGAACAAACTAAGATATTAAAGAGAGGATCTTCACTTCTTTACAGTGATGCAGAATACAGTAGCAAACGTATTGAGAATTGAGTCATTTATCAACATGCTCTGTATATTTATTGAATATCACCTCCTTCCACACAAAAAAGTCACTACAGTTTCCTCTCCCAACCAGGAGACGGATTGTGTTTAAAAACCTTCCAGTCCATTTCTGTAATTTTTATGAAAGTGAATTTATTTGTAGAATTTTCGAAACTCGCGCCGTAACTCCATACAACCTTACACGAACTACTGTACAACCGCCAGGAGATAGCAATCTCCGCGCACTTCAGTAAAACACGCGCTGCGGTGCTGCTTGCGTGTTGAGTAGCTACGTGCTTCTTGTGAGAGCTCAATCTCACCATAGTAATCATTACAATACAATAAACACTGTTGCTTGAGGTTTTCAGGAGAGCAAACACAACTAATATCAAATTTCCTTCAATCTTTATCCTGTTTTAATTTTTTATTCGTATATAAATCCCCATGAATTTGACAACGGAGATTTATTTCACTGCCAAAACTAAAAGCGCTGATGTATTCATTTTTCAATTTTTGTATAAATTTAGCATTTCGATTATTATCGCAATGATGTTTAAACCCATACGATTTACATATAATTAAAAAGCCCATACTATTTTGTGAGTGAAAGTAAGACAATACTCACTTCCTGTATGGATAAGTGAAATATCGCCCTGAACATTTAAGAAAACTAGTATTATACAATCATGTTAACGACTCTCGCAGCACTGTGAGAGCTATTACAGTTACGAAACTATTTTTCTCCACAATCTCGATATTGATTTTCCACATCTATTTTTAAAATGTTCGGAATTTTTTAAAGACTCTAATTTAATTTTTGCTGCTTATTGCCAGACTTCACGTGTAGTGTACCTTATGTGCAAAGTTTTGCACATCAATGCCGATATAACGCCAGACGAACTTCGAAAACATACCGGCACTTTTGAACTTCTACCACGGCAAAATATGGTAGGCCTACATGCTGCAACAACGAATGAATCTTCTCATGTCGTCTGTTGAGTACCAACCGTAATACGATACTTTGGTGACCTGAGATTTTGTTTTAAATTATCTCCGATCAGTGAATATGTTATTAGATGTTAGAAACACTGGGGGATTGTGGCAGCCATATGGCCATAGGCCTATACAAGTTCTATTAGGCTATTGTAAATTGAAAAATGAAAACCTACAACCTGTTTTCCAGTCATTGACCGGGTCAGGGATGTAATGAATGAAACATATATACTGTAGGCTGTTATTACAATGGGGTCGCCACTCCCAAGTTGATTTATTAATGAGTGATAAATGATAATGGAGAGTGTTGCTGGAATGAAAGATGACAGGGAAAACCGGAGTACCCGGAGAAAAACCTGTCCCGCCTCCGCTATGTCCAGCACAAATCTCACATGGACTGACCGGGATTTGAACCACGGTATCCAGCGGTGAGAGGCCGATGCGCTGCCGTCTGAGCCACGGAGGCGCTATTGTAAATTATCAACTAAAATTACTCCACCAGGCAGAGTTTCGTAACGGATGTCCCTCTTTTGGGGCACTCTAGAACGTAATATCTCTCACAATGTTGATTTCAATGGTCACAAACACATTCTTCATCTGGTGCATGATAGGTTTCTTTTTCTGCATAATCGGTGGTGAAAACCGTGCACTGCCATTAGGGTCGCTAGATGTCGCACTTCGTGTGGTAGATTATTAAAAGCAATCAAAGGCATGTATGCTGGCAATTGGGCTGTAGTGAGAATTGACGGTAGAATAAGTTCCTGTTTTAAGATAATTACAGGGGTTAGACAAGGCTGTAATCTTTGACCTTTGTTGTTCGTAGTTTACATGGATCATCTGCTGAAAAGTATAAAGTGGCACGGAGGGATTAAATTAGGTGGAAATATAGCAAGCAGTTTGTCCCATGCCAACGACTTGGTATTTTGGTATTTATTTATTTATTTATTTATTTATTTATTTATTTATTTATTTATTTATTTATTTATTTATTTATTTATTTTATGCAAATATACAGACATTAGCCCAATTACAATATTTTCTCATAACTGCTAATCTTATTAAACATAATTTGAAAAACACATGAATCAAAATAGATACAAAATAGAGTTTGAAATAAAGAGTTACATAATTACAGTAAAACATCAGTAATAAAAATAAAGGATACAATAAAAAGAAGAATAAAAACAATTTTTTTTGATAGCTCCTTTACGTCGCACCGACACAGATGTCGCACTTCGTAGGGTAGATTATTAAAAGCAATCAAAGGCATGTATGCTGGCAATTGGGCTGTAGGGAGAATTGACGGTAGAATGAGTTCCTGTTTTAAGATAATTACAGGGGTTAGACAAGGCTGTAATCTTTGACCTTTGTTGTTCGTAGTTTACAGGGGTTATGGCGACGATGGGACAGGAAAGGCCTAGGAATGGAAAGGAAGCGGCCGTGGCCTTAATTAAGGTATAGCCCCAGCATTTGCCTGGTGTGAAAATGGGAAACCGCGGGAAACCATCTTTAGGGCTGCCGACAGTGGGGTTCGAACCCACTATCTCCCGGATGCGAGCTCACAGCCGCGCGCTCACAACCTCACGACCAACTCGCCCGGTAAACAAAATAAAAACAGGCACCATGGCATCAATCATCTAGCTAATTATGTGTAATAATTGCTTACAAGATTTCAAAAAAACTGGATTTCTTATTTTGAAATAAATATATATTCAGAGGATGTAATTTATTATACAGTGGCATCATTTTGTATAGGGGTGAATTTACATGATTGTCTGTGTTAACTCTTGGCAAGAAAAACAGATTCCTAAATTTACCTTCCCGTTTTCTAGGTGCATACAGTAGGAATTGACAAGTTACATCAATACTGTCTATTTCAATGTTAACTAGCTTATAGAGAAACATCATCGACTGACATTTTCTTCTGATATCAAGCCTTCCAAAATCAAACATTTCAATCATCTTATGATATAAATATTTAGGATATTCTCAGCTTTGCCTGAATGTATATATATGTATTTCAAGAACTTTTTCTGGATCCTTTCTCTCATATCTCTGTGTAATTTTGTTGATGGATTCCAAATAATAGAGGTATATTCTATATTTGATCGAACTAATATAAAATACAAACAAAATAAAGACTTATTACTTAGGCTATACGAATGTCTCATTATAAACCCAAGACTCCTGCATGCCTTGTTCACAGCATTTTCAATATGAGTAGTGAAACTTAAATCACTAGTTAATATCATTCCTAAGTAATTAATTTAATTTATTTGTTCCAATTGGGTATCATTAATTGAGTACGTAAAATGTATCATATCTTTCTTCATTGAAAAAGTGATCTTCCTGCATTTATTAATATTGAAGTGTAATTTGTTAAATTTGTTAAATTTGCTCCATTCAGACAAGATATTTAAATCAACTTGTAGTTCTGAACAATCATGCACACTTTATATTGATTTATATAATTTAATATCGTCAGCAAATAATAATACCTTTGAGAACGAATTTTGTTAGGGATATCGTTTACAAACAAGAGAAGCAGCGAAGGACCCAGATTTTGCAATACAATTATAAGAAAACGTGTTTCTGTAATTTACAAACTGACTTCTATGCTTCAATTACGAAACCAGAAGAGACATAAGAGACTGGTCTAAATTATAATTCATTAATTTACTGACTAAGCAATAATGATCTACTTTGTCAAAAGTCTTTTGAAAATCAGTATAAATGGCGTCTACTTGGGAGCGATTATCAATCACATCAGATACATACTGTACAAAGTTACATAAATTGGTTACTGTGGATTTCTTCGACATAAAATCATGCTGGTTGTATGGGATAATTCATTTGACATTTATGCCTCAATTATTTATTTATGACACTGTGGAAATATATTATTTTATGCATATGAAAGACGCTGGGAGTGAAGACAGGAAGTCATGAGAGCCGTGACATAGGCGAGGTACACCCTGTATTTTTTCATTCCTAGCGAACTTTATCAAATTAAATCGAGCCGTTGGCTATGTATCCAGGCACGTAGACCCCAATCTACTTTACAATTTCAACCGATACGAGCTAGGGGAGAGGTAAATTTGAACGTCGGGAAGACCGAGACAACTATATCAGGTTGACCAACTTCATCTTCGCAGGAATTCAAGCATTCAAGTAGAGATATGCGCCACTGAGCTATAAGTCCGCAGGTCCGAATTAATGAGAAATTGGAAACAGATATATCACACACTTCTAGGTGATAATGATGATTGCTTAAGAGCTTTTGATAATAAGACTCATTTGAACGTGAAGCCGTTGAAGTACGCAAAGCTGTTAGCAGGTCACTGTCTCTGTTAGTCGGGGATGTACCCCAAGCAACGGACAAACTGTAAGACTATTTAAACTCCCGTGATGGGGAAATCACTCTCATTCGCCAGAAGTTTATTCAGTGAGTTGCACGCAGCGCGTGTCGTTCTCCGCGAGAGGTGGTATTTTTCTTCGCGAATTTCAAGTCAGTTATACGCTATGTGCGCGTTCCGGAACTAATGATTTGCTTTGTGACTAAGAGTATTTAAAAAATGATAGTTACCTCTATCTTGGTTTATAATAAATACTTTGAAATACCATCAAGTGCGGTCTGGCGTCGTTTCAGATATCAAAATATTCATTAAACTGAGAAACTAATACTCGAGATTTGCGAGTGAAATAATTAGTACAATTCACCCCTTAATTAGCATATCCGGTCGGTACGTGTTCACGACTTATTGCGTGTGCGTTTCGCATATTTGAGCCGCAAAGAAGGACTAATGTTGATAGGGTATACGCCCTTAATCTAAAGACGCACAAGCTGGGACCAATACTTGCGCGTAGGCTAAGTCAATTATAGCCTATCATTAGGATCAGTATTGTGTATTCGTGCACGCAAAGCGGTTAAGCGGAGGCCTTAATTTACAGCATCCTTGCCGACATTTCCAGGAACGAGAAGACAACGATGGCTGTACGAGGACTCGAGACCAGGACTATTCAATCTTTGCTGACCGCTGTGATGGGCTAAGGCGATCGTGACACAGCGGACATGTGATTCGTGGTGAATGGCAAATAGTTACAAAAGTTAAGTTCTAATGGCCATATAAGCATGTTCTAGGGAATATTAATACACTAGAGTAGGGTTAATTTGAATTTTTAAATGATTAAATGTCAGCCAGAGTGACAATTGTTCTTGTTAAATTTTATTTAACGTTACATTTGGTCAGGGCTAGTGTGCATGTTTTTAGTCCATTTGAAGTGTACATATTTTAGTTAGCTGGAAAAAAGTGTACTGATAGATGTTCTTCTTTGCTTGATTAATGTATTATATTTTTATTTATGTCATTTGTGATAGAGATATTTCGGGTAGAGTTATTTTAAATATCAAACAGGCTATACGCCCGCTGCGTTGCGTTAAATTCAGATAATTAGTAATGTGAATTAGGTACGATGTTTTGTTTTTCTGCATGAGGCATGAATCATTTCAGTAACTACAAGATGCGCAGTGTCAACATGTCCACCGTTGGGTTATAATACGATCATTTATATTGGGAAGAAGGTGAGTTCGGGAACATCATGGGATCAAACCATATATATTCAAAGTGAGAGGCTTGATGTGCCAGAAGGATGATATTGGGGCCAAATGCTTGTGAATTAGGCGAGAAATGCTCTACTATTGCTGGGAGCTAAGTTTGTATGTGCGATAATTAGCCAGCGATGAATTGCTTATAAAAACAGCAGGTGAGCGGAGATGTTTGAAAGAATTTTTCCTCGTTCACCAGAATTATTACAGGCGGCAGGCCTGACCCATTGTGTAAGTTTCCCCGGCGTGCCGGCCCGCTTTTGACAGCCTAAGGGCTGGTTGCCCTCGTGTCAAGTGAAAGTGGATTTACGAGGTCCCGTTATATTTTCCCAGAACTCTGTACTCCTTGCCCGTTAGATAATGTTTTGCGTTAATAATAATAATAATAATAATAATAATAATAATAATAATAATAATAATAATAATAATAATCGGTCCCTGAGCACACTGACCCGGTGTGTATCATCTGGTAAGGGCCCAGCTCAGGGTTACGAGTGGAGACCTCAACGGCAGTGAAGGCTGAGATGAAGATCATTGGTACGGCGGAACTGGCGGAAGAGGCAGCCTTGCTTTTTGGGATAGTAATTAAAATCCAGGTGCGTCTGAGTGGTATCCACCGGCTTCCTGGTCCGCGTCTGACACCTTGTAGGTGCGGCGGCAATACCAAGCTCCAGGAACTAACAATCCCTGGTTCTAAGCACCCAGCACTGCTGAATTTCCTATTACAAGCCAAACATGATTCGTGAGCGTAGTAACAACATTACCCCAGGTGGTACCCAATCCACCCATCGCATTGAGACGGCAACCAGGCTTTCGGATTCTGGGGAGAGAGTCGGAGCTCTCTGATAATGTATCCCACAAAACCCCCACATGCATTGGTACATTCAATATCAACACTTTGATTCAATCAGAAAAATTACTAAATTTAGTCACATAACTCGATCGGCAAAATTTCTTATCCTTGCCCTGCAGGAAACTCGATTTACTGATGATGCCACCTTGGATTATGGAAATTACCGTATATTCAAAAGTAAAACAGACCAAAAGATTCTAAATAGGACCCCTTTATTTGGTATGAGCTTCGTAGTACATAAAAGTATCGATCCAAGAAGTTAATTCCATCGCCTATGACCATGGGGATTCAGTGTGCCAATAAAAAATATACATTAATAAATGCACACGCCCCTACAAATATAGACAACAAGACAAATCCCCAAAACGTGGACAAATTTTGGAACAAACTTGAAAAGGTAAAGTCAAAAATTCCAAAGGATAACGTCAAAATCCTCTTAGGCGATTTCAGTGCACAAATCGACCGAGAAAAGGAACACAGGAAAACTGTCGGACGCTACCCGGAGCACAAATTTACCAACATAAACGGTTCAAGACTCACTGAACTATGTCAACAGTGCAACCTTAAAATCATGTCCACATCCCTCAGGAAGCATCCCAAGAAACAAAAAAACCTGGAGGTCCCCCATTGAATCCATTGGTGAATTTCACATTGATCACGTAGCTATCTCGTATCAGCTATAGAAAGAGGTACATAATCTACAAGTGAGAAGAGGAGCAAACATCGACTCTGATAACTCACAAGAGTTAAAGTAAAATTTACTCCAAGAAAATACGACCCCAAGAAAATCCAACAACAGAAATTTGACATAAAAAGGATTCCTGTTACGGATCTAAAAGAAGCATGGGAAAATCAACCAGCGAAAACGTGGGAAGAATTCCACACCAAAATCATACAGAAGGAACGAGAAATGGTACCCTTAAATAGGAATACAAAACACACCTGGTGGAACTCAACATGCAACCAAGCCCTAGAGATAAGAGAATCTGCGTTTCAGAAATACAACAGTAGAAAATCCCAGAAAACTCAACGATAATTTTATGAGAGCAGAAAACAAGTATCCAAAACCATCAGGCAAGAAAAAAGAAAGCACCTGAAAGAACAACTGGAGTCAACTGAAGAAAACTTTAGAAAGCACAACACAAGAGATTTCTACAGAACATTCACAGAAAAAATCCGAAGATACATTCCACAAAACTTATGTTTCAGGAAACAAGACGGAAAATTGGCGCTTACTAATAAAGAAAACTGCCAAGAACTTGCACGGTACTTCTCAGAACTTCTTAACTGCCCCGAACTCACTGAAAGATTTCTTGAAGAAGCATCCAGTTTCGCTCACCCAGAATCACCTCCACCAAACCAGGAAGAAATTCAGAACCACATTAAACGACTAAAGAAAAACAGAACCTCAGGAAGCGACGGGATTGTTGCAGAATTCCTTAAGAATCTTGGTCCAAATTCACTCAAGGAACTTACAGAAATCGTACAGAAAATCTGGAAAAACGAAAAACTCCCAGAAGAATGGAAATGTGCCTTGATTCACCCACTTCACAAAAAAGGAGACACAACTGATATCAACAACTATAGGGGAATCTCCCTCCTTGAAGTCGGCTACAAAATTTTGTCTGCATGCCTGTTGAAAAGAATACAAGAACAACTAGAGCATAAGATTGGTGAATATCAAGCTGGGTTCCGCCCTCACAGATCGTGCACTGAACAGATATTCAACCTCAAAACAGCTCTAAAATTCAGGGCCCTCAGAAACCTTCGAATCATCTGTGCCTTCGTAGATTTCAAGAAGGCTTATGATTCAATTGATCGTCAATCTCTGTTCAGCATCCTGAAAGAACAGGGAATAGACTCCAAAACGCTAAACTTGACCAAACAAACCCTCACTAACACAAAGTCAAGAGTGAAATTCATGGGAGAAATCTCAGACGAATTCCTGATAAAAATTGGTGTCCGGCAAGGAGATGGACTGTCACCCCTCCTCTTCAACCTCGTCCTAGATAAGGTGATGAGGGAATGGGAAAAGGAACTGAAAGCACAAATTAGCTGGAACCCAGTAAACATTGGGACACAAAAACAAGCTTGAAATTCCATGTTTAGCCTTCGCGGATGACCTGGCCCTTTTGTCCAGCGATGAAGTCACACCAATAAATCAAGTTGAAATTCTCCAAGAATGTGTCAGCAAGGTCGGACTTCATATCTCCTTCCAGAAAATTGAATTTTACATTGAAAAACTAGACATCCATAGTCTCAATACAAAATACGGACAAATCAACCGAGTCCCTCACTTCAAATACCTGAGCGAAATCCTCGAACCAACCGGACAAGAGAAAATAGCCCAAAACAACCGTGTCCAAAAACTCAGAAGAACTTATGGGAGAACAAGAGAAATCTACAATTAAAAATGTGTCTCTCTCCGCGTTAAGATTAAACATTACAATACCGTAATCAAACCTGAGACTTTATATGCAGGGGAAACTCTAAACGCTTCATAGAAAAGGCGAGCTGGAAAATATCCTAAAAGAAGAGCGAAAAATCATGAGGAAAATTTTAGGACCAAGACACACGGGATAAGGGTACCGCCTGCAAACCCGGAAATCCACAGAAAAATTATCTAATATTGCGGCAGACCTCAGGAAAAGAAGGCTAAAATTTTATGGATATGTTAAGAGGCTTCCAGAAACCAGACTAACCCACCAAGTTCTTGAAAGACTTGATAAACTGAAGAATTTTCCTTGGATACAACAAACAAAAGCGGACATGAAGAACGCACAAATTCACCCTGAAGACATTTTGAATCGAACTGACAACTGACAAGTGGGAAGTTACTCCAGACAACGAAGTACCAAAAAAGAGCAGGTACCAAGTGGACGGAAGAAAGGAAGAGGATCTTTAGTCAGCAGATGAAAGCATCCTGGATCCTCCGCAAACGAAATCATAAATAAAGCTTCGTGTGTTCCGAAAGGGACCATTCACGTATAATAATAATAATAATAATAATAATAATAATAATAATAATAATAATAATAATAATAATAATAATAATAATATTGTCTGTACGTTCCAATAACTGCTTCGGACGGTTTTCGGACACGCCGAGATACCGAAATTTTGTCCCGCAGGAGTTCTTTTACGTGTCAGTAAATCTACCGACACGAGGCTGATGTATTTGAGCACCTTCAAATACCACCGGACTGAGTCAGGATCGAACCTGCCAAGTTGGGGTCAGAAGGCCAGCGCCTTAACGTCTGAGATATTCAGCCCGGTTAGCCAGCTTCAGTGGTTCCGCCATGATGGAATCTTCGCCAAATGCTTTGTTATTCGTCAGGCTTTAGTGATCTGTTGTTGTTTCCTTCTTTTCCATTTGCTATACGTCGCACGGACACATAGTGATCTGTTTAACTTCCTCCTTACAGGGAGGAAACATTGGAATGGGTGGGACATGGACAGCCTAGAATCATCATAGCTGAGTAACTTGTTAAAGTAACGCCCGAAACATTACAGATTTCTTTGCTCTTCAATCCCAGTTTTTCATCTTCATCTCAAAAGCATACACTAAGGATTGACAGCCTTTCAGATTGCATTTGAAGGTTTGGTAGAAGTATCTTTTTTTTTTTTGCTAGGGGCTTTACGTCGCACCGACACAGATAGGTCTTATGGCGACGATGGTAGAAGTATCTGACAGTGTTAGAGAATCTTAATCAATCTTTTCCATCTACTGTCTCTCATATGAACGCTTTGTACTGCGGAATGCTCGGGGTGCTTCTTTCCTAAATTCACGGTATAAATCAAAATCGTGTTGCCTCTTAGTTGAGTTTCATTTCTACAGATTTCCGTTCTACGTGCTAATGCGTTGTCACAGGCGTCATTCCAACATCTGTGTTTTCGTTTCCGAGCTGCCAGAATTGCAACATAAGCTGCTTGTTGGGTTTTTAGAAGCAATGTCAGTCCAGAGAAGCAATGTCAGTCCAGTTCTTAAATTCGAAGATCAGATGCTGTTGGTACTGCTCCACTACTTCTAGATCTGTCACACCATATTTACGTATACTATTACCGGTTTTCGGAACCCTCAGGACAGGAATGAAATTCATATTATCCCTGTAATGCCCAAACCAACTCTATGATGATATAATAATTATGTTTCCAGTAAAACTACTTCTTATAGCCTCAACTTACTCTATTATATGCATTTTGTACCATTTCAATTTGTTGACCCTTTTATTTTTAATGTAACATATTTGTCACACTGGGCATTTACTAGGTACACGATAGATTTCATTCAAAATATTTTGTTTAATTGTTTAACTCCTAATGTATGCCCTGTACACTCTTCCTAAAGAGTGGCTTGATATGAATTATTTACATTTTAACAGAAAAAAAAGGCTTTAAAATCAGAATAATCGAGCATATAAAAATAAAAAACATATAAAAATGAGCACAAAAAGGAGCATTTTCAATTTCAGTTCAATTTTCACGGTGATAATAACTTTCTAGCGCTATCTACACATGGAACCTTCTGAAGCAATTCTGGTCTTTGTTCAAACAAAGAAATACACTACAGTTTTCACACCAAATGTGGGAGGCCATCTTGATGCATATCTTGCAGCGTCCTCTTGTGTCTCTCCATATTGGCCAGTGCTTGTATTTGCCTTTCTGGCAATTAGTAACTGGAAGAATTGTTGTGGCTGCTTTCTTCCAAGATTTTGACACATCGTCTCTGCTAGGTCGTCCTCGCTTTGATTTGCCTTTGCCAGCTGAAACAAGGGCACATGCAATTTCAGTCTGAATCTTTCTCAATGGCATGTGTTGCACTTGTAGCCTTTTGCAATTCTTCCTGTACTTGATCCAACTATTGGCAGCTCTAATTGATATCAAATGCCAAAAGATGTACAGATACCATCTTCAACTCGTTCTAGGGAAACCTGAAAATAATAGGAAATTATTATTATTATTATTATTATTATTATTATTATTATTATTATTATTATTATTATTGGGAGCCTCCGTGGCTCAGACGGCAGCGCGTCGGCCTCTCACCGCTGGATGCCGTGGTTCAAATCCCGGTCACTCCATGTGAGATTTGTGCTGGACAAAGCGGAGGCGGGACAGGTTTTTCTCCGGGTACTCCGGTTTTCCCTGTCATCTTTCATTCCAGCAACACTCTCCATTCTCATTTCATAGCATCTATCATTCATTAATAAATCACTTTGGGGGTGGCGACCCCATCGCACTAACAGCCTATATCTGCTTCATTCATTACATCCCTGACCCGGTCAATGACTGGAAAACAAGTTGTAGGTTTTCATTTTCATTATTATTACACTGACTGACAGAGCAAATGCAACACAAAGAAGGAGTGGTCAGAACTTTATGCCAATTGCAGGGTAGACTGACGTCACTGAGGTATGCTCATGATGTGAAATGCGCCGCTGTGCTGCGCACGTAGCGAACGATAAATGGGACACGGCGTTGGCGAATGGCCCACTTCGTACCGTGATTTCTCAGCCGACAGTCATTGTAGAACGTGTTGTCGTGTGCCACAGGACACGTGTATAGCTAAGAATGCCAGGCCGCCGTCAACGGAGGCATTTCCAGCAGACAGACGACTTTACGAGGGGTATGGTGATCGGGCTGAGAAGGGCAGGTTGGTCGCTTCGTCAAATCGCAGCCGATACCCATAGGGATGTGTCCACGGTGCAGCGCCTGTGGCGAAGATGGTTGGCGCAGGGACATGTGACACATGCGAGGGGTCCAGGCGCAGCCCGAGTGACGTCAGCACGCGAGGATCGGCGCATCCGCCGCCAAGTGGTGGCAGCCCCGCACGCCACGTCAACCGCCATTCTTCAGCATGTGCAAGACACCCTGGCTGTTCCAATATCGACCAGAACAATTTCCCGTCGATTGGTTGAAGGAGGCCTGCACTCCCGGCGTCCGCTCAGAAGACTACCATTGACTCCACAGCATAGACGTGCACGCCTGGCATGGTGCCGGACTAGAGCGACTTGGATGAGGGAATGGCGGAACGTCGTGTTCTCCGATGAGTCACGCTTCTGTTCTGTCAGTGATAGTCTCCGCAGACGAGTGTGGCGTCGGCGTGGAGAAAGGTCAAATCCGGCAGTAACTGTGGAGCGCCCTACCGCTAGACAACGCGGCATCATGGTTTGGGGCGCTATTGCGTATGATTCCACGTCACCTCTAGTGCGTATTCAAGGCACGTTAAATGCCCACCGCTACGTGCAGCATGTGCTGCGGCCGGTGGCACTCCCGTACCTTCAGGGGCTGCCCAATGCTCTGTTTCAGCAGGATAATGCCCGCCCACACACTGCTCGCATCTCCCAACAGGCTCTACGAGGTGTACAGATGCTTCCGTGGCCAGCGTACTCTCAGGATCTCTCACCAATCGAACACGTGTGGGATCTCATTGGAAGCCGTTTGCAAACTCTGCCCCAGCCTCGTACGGACGACCAACTGTGGAAAATGGTTGACAGAGAATGGAGAACCATCCCTCAGGACACCATCCGCACTCTTATTGACTCTGTACCTCGACGTGTTTCTGCGTGCATCGCCGCTCGCGGTGGTCCTACATCCTACTGAGTCGATGCCGTGCGCATTGTGTAACCTGCATATCGGTTTGAAACAAACATCAATTATTCGTCCGTGCCGTCTCTGTTTTTTCCCCAACTTTCATCCCTTTCGAACCACTCCTTCTTGGTGTTGCATTTGCTCTGTCAGTCAGTGTATTATTATTATTATTATTATTACCCCATATTTCACTCTATATGGTATACGTGATGGTCAATAACCACCCAATTTAAACAGGACAGACAACAAACGACATCAATACACAACACACGCCCTTCATTGTAAACACCCTCCAATGCCCAGCGTTACATACTTGTAACATGAGATTCTGAAATGGCCCTATAGCTACACATGTTGAGCTAGTGCATTCCCAAAGTACATTTTCTCTTTAATGAACATTACACTTTCATAATACAACTTTATATGTATGGAAAACACTAAATTATAGAAACAGTAAGAATAACAAACTTACCTTGCGTGTCATGTTCCTTCACAGCAGCGACCGGTTGAGTTCAATAAAATGGCGTGAACTTCCCGGACCACAGTTGAAGAAAATAACCACTAGAGTGTGTTCACGGCTGAGTGACAAATGTGCTACACTGGGCATTAAGAATAAAAGAGATGTATTATAGCATCTGAAAGTCGTGTGACAAATTTGTCACGCCGGGCATGATAGGGTTAATCTTGGAGAGGTAATAATCAGAGTCAAACCTGACACCTGTCTGGACTTTTACGTTCATAATTACTTTCATTGCTCTCCTGGAAATTACCACATGCTAAATCTGTTTTTCTCCATTCAACTTGCCAGGTGACCGCCTATTCTTGATTTGTGTTTAAAGAACGTCGACATTACCTGTGTCAAGCCTAGTTCGACAAGTTTTATTCCATTTTATCAGTCATCCTGTGGACAGTATATTTTCGTGTTGTTACCTGTACCGTGCTCCCATTCTCAGTTGAAAATTAAAGTCTCCCAGTAAAATCTTGATGTTCATAGGAGGTATTTTTCTCGATATATTGCACCCTTGCTTACCGATTGTCAACATCTGCAACCGCCTCTTGTGATGTATATTCTTCTATTCTGAGGGGGTTCTGGGTTCTTCAGTAACTTGTTGACATGAATCGGCGGGTGGCACAAGGAAATCTTATTATTACTTGAAATAAAATTGAAGAAGTGGGTTAAAATGTATTTATTATAAAAGGAATTAATACTACGTCCAATAGAAGTGAAGAATCGAATAATTTTTTTTGTATTAACGAAACAGCTGACTGAAAATTTGACAAAAATGTGGATAAAAATGAAGACTTCAGAAAAATTTAGTTTTGTTGCTATTTAGTTAAGTTAAACGTCAATTGCCGTTCCAGAATATAATTCAATAAAAAGAGAAAACCTGAAAATTACTATCGGATTGCAAGTAACGCCGTTGGTCGATTCACTTGGTCCGTGAAGATTCAGTTTCCGTAACCGGACTCAGAATTTTTCTTTAACTAAGGTTATCCACCGATCACAAAATACCACGTAGGATATCATCAGCCACCGAACAGACCCTTAATCGAACCGAAACAACCTCCGGTTATATTTGAAACGATGAATTATATACAAAAATGTCATTTACTTCACAAGTTAACTTGCTCCTTGGCAAGGCATGGTGCTCCAAAATTCAGTGTTATCAATCCCCAATATCTCTGTAAAAATACATGATTGCACCATGTCGCGTCACAACCAGAAATACTTAACCAGACTGACATTACTGGGCCTACTGTTGTCTGTCTTCCTACCCCCTCGATTTACCCAGAAATAAAGTTACTTTATTAATTAATTATTTGAAATTATATAGAATACTAGCAATTACCCGCGGCTTCGCTCGCGTGTATTTCGTAATTTGATCAGAATAATCGTTCGTCGACATTGTACTAAGAGACAATCTGAAAATTCATAAAGTATAAAAACTCATCCAAAATTGAGTTTCATTTACCCCAGAAATTCTTTGTAAACCATCTTTGTGGTATTAACTTTTGGAGCAAAGACGACCATGCGACATAGATCTGTACATGCGAGAAACAGTCTTCTCTCAAGTCAAAAAATAAATACATGTTTCTATATTTTTAAAGGAGATTCCAAATACCTTTTCCCACGTCTGTAATATATTCCGTTTTTGAGATGTACATAAGTATCCCCATAAAAAGGATTCAACCCCTTGTTCAGTCCTTCCCCTACCCCCATATAAGTGTATTTTCCGAAAACAAAAATACATGTTTCCTTATTTTTAAAGGAGATTCCAAATATCAATTTTCACCTCTGTAACATTTTCAGTTTTTAAGATATCAGTATCCTCATAAAAATAATTCAACTACTTTCACTACTTTTCATCCCCTGCAAAGTGCCTTCTCCGAAGATCAGATCCCAGGACGGGTTCGGCTCGCCAGGTGCAGGTCTTTTGATTTGACGCCCGTAAACGACCTGCTCGTCGTGATGAGGATGAAATGATGATGAAGACAACACATACACCCAGCCCCCGAGCCAAGGAAATTAACCATGATGGTTAAAATTCCCGACCCTACCGGGAATCGAACCCGGGACCCCTGTGATTAAAGGCCAGCACGGTAACCATTTAGCCATGGAGCCGGACACATTGTTAATTTTTTGAGATTCAAGTATCCTCACACAAAGAATTCAACTAATTTTTCAATTCATTCACCCCCTTAAGTGGATTTTCCATAGACAAAAGAACATGTGTTTCTTTACTTTGAAAGAAGATTCCAAATATAAATGTCCATGCCTCTAACATCTTCAGTTTTTGAGATATAGTATCCTCATAAAAAATAATTCAACTCCTTCTTCACCCCAGCCCGTTAAGTTGATTTCAACCACCACCACCCCCCCCCCCCAACCAAAAATGCGTGTTACTATATTTTTTAAGGTGATTCCAAGTAAAAATTTTCACGTGTGCAACCTTAAGTCTTTGAGATATAAGTTTTTCCATAAAAGGAATTAAATATTTCTCACATCTTCAGTTTTGAGATATATGTACCCTCGTAAAAAGGAATTAAACTCCTTTTCACCACCACTCCCGCCCCAAGTTGACCCTCCCCCAAAAATTCGTGTTTCTTTATTTTTAAAGGTTCCAAATACTAATTTTCAGTCTCTAACATCTTTAGTTTTTGAGATATAAGTATCCTCATACAGAGTATTCAACTAATTTTCCAATTAATTCACCCCTTAAGTGGATTTTCCAAAGACAAAAGATTGTGTGTTTCTTTAGTTTGAAAGAAACATCCAAATGCAAATTTTCATGTCTTTAACATCTTCAGTTTTTGAGATATAAGTATCCTCATGAAAAGAATTCATCTCCTTAATCACTCCAACCCCGCCCGTTAAGTTGGTCCCCCCCCTCCCACCCAATAAATGCGCGTTTCTTTATTTTTAAGGAGATTCCAAATACTTATTTCCACGTCTGTAACCTTCAGTTTTGAGATATAAGTTTCTCCAGAAAAAGTATTCAATTTTTTTACTCCCTTTCACACTCCCCACTCATGTGAATTTTCCAAAAACAAACAGTACTTGTTTCTTTAAAAGAGCTTCCAAATACCAATTATCACTTCTGTGACATTTACAGTTTTTGAGATTTATTTATTTATTTATTTATTTATTTATTTATTTATTTATTTATTTATTTATTTATTTATTTATTTATTTATTAAGTGATGAAGTTAGGGCTCTTGGCCCTCTCCTGCACTTATCCACATATATTTTTTTTTTTTTACAGTATTAATCTAAAATATCATTGTAATCAATTACTGTTATTGAGATATTTAAGTCAGATAAGGAATTACAATAATACAATTAATTAAGGTTACTACTGATGAAAAATTATAGGATAAATAGAGAGTGGATAATAACAAAAAATATATCAACTTATAACCTAAAGAATATACCTACAACTAGCTTAAAGGAAAAATTAAAATATAAAACTAAAATAAATTAACTGAATATTAGTATGTTACGATCTGAGTGTACTAAAATCGATGTTACTATGTAGTCTATTTCTACGAACAGTCTATAGCCTTAAATGATAGTAGTAAGAACTTAAGTGGGATAGCCTAAGAACTTAAATCTAGTACGTCATTTTTGGTTTCATTCACACGTCATTCACTCTTACATTCATTCGAGTCAACTGTATGTACTCTGGAGGAATTTACGGTAGGCTGTTTTAAATGTCCTAGACGAGCAAGACTTTTTAATATCATCCGGGATCGTATTCCATAACCTCGTAGCAGAGACCAGGAATGAATGGCTGTAGGTATTCGTTCGATGTGGTGCTATTTCAAGTAGTGATCCGGAACGAGTGCTAATTTCGTGGAACGAAGAAAGAAGACTAAAATTGGACGATAGGTAGGTGGGGCTGTTTGAAGAAAGCAACTGATAGACAAGGGTCATTTGGTGCGTTTTTCTACGGTCATTTAGACGTAGCCATCCCAGCTTTTTGTAGTGTGGTGTTATATGAGCATCATGTCGGAGCTGGAAGGCATATCGAATGCAAGAGTTCTGTACACGTTGTAGCTTTGTTGCTTGTTCACAGGTTAGATCAGTCAATAAACTGTCACAGTAGTCAAACATTGGAAATCGAAGTTTTTGTATGAGTTTTAATTTAAGGTCCAGTGGGAGAACATTTTTATGACGCTTCAAAGGATAAATAGATGCATGTACTTTTCTGCACACATTGGTTATATGCTCATTCCAGGTCAGAGTCTCATTTAAGGTGACCCCAAGGTTTGTAACAATCTTGGAGTATGGCACTTCGGTATCATCAATGGTAATTGAAGGAGGATTATGATTACTATTTAGAGCACATATGTATCCTCGTAAATGGAATTCATCTCCGTTTTCGTCCCCCCTCTACCAAGTTGAACCCCCCCCCCCCCCCCGCAAATGCGTGCTTGCGTGCTTCTTTATTTTTAAAGCAGATTCCAAATACAAGTTTTCACGTTTTTAACGTCTTTAGATTTTTGGCATGTATATATACATTCTCATACAAATAATTCAACTCATGTTTCAATCCCTTCACCCACCCCCACCCCCTCCCCGTTAAGGGGCTTTTCCGTGAACCAAAGAATGCGTGTTTCGTTATTTTTAAAGGAGATTCCAAATACCAATTTTCACGTCTGCAACATGTTAAGTTTTTGAGATATACTGTAGATACGTTAATTTTAAAAATTCACCCTCTTTTTCAGTTCCCCTTAACTGGATTTTCCGAAAAAGTATTTATATTTCTTTACGTTTACAGAAAATTCCAAATACCAGTTTTCAAATCTGTAATATGTTACGTGTCTGAGATAATTTGCAGATATAGTCCTTTTTAAATTCACCCAGTTTGTCACTCCTGTTCACCCCCTATTCATCCGATTATCCAAAAACACAAAAATACTTGCTTCTTTAGTTTCAAAGGAGATTCCAAATTTCAATTTTCATGTCTGTAACATCTTCAGTTTTTGAGATATAAGTCTCCTCATAAAAGGTGTACAACCCCTTCTCCCCAATTTTTTCGCCCGTTAATCGAATTTTCCGAAAACAAAAAAATATGTGTTTATTTTTAAAGGAGATTCCAAATACCAATTTTTAGATCTGTAAACTTTTAAGTTTTTGAGATATAGTTATCCTCATTTTAAATATTCAACCCCCATTTCACCCCCTTAGAGAAGGAATATCCAATAATCCTCCCTTAGCGAGCACCTAGATGTTAATATGAACGTATCCCCAAAATTTCATTTCTTTATGTCCAGTAGTTTTGGCTCGGCGATGATGAGTCAGTCAGTCAGTCAGTCAGTCAGTCAGGACAAGTTATTTTATATACAGTATATAGATTGTTCCACTGAACTGCAATATTTATAAAATGAAATTAAAAATAGAGTTTACATTTAAGTTAACACACAAATAACTTCCACGTTATGTTAGTTTGTAATAGATAAATTTAAATTGAATAAACCAACAAGCACGGGTTTCTGAAAATTAATCTTATCGCTTCACTGAATAACAATTAAATTAATGTAATCCGACCGTTTATGAACGGTAAGCCGGCCCCGTGGTGTAGGGGGTAGCATTCCTGGCTCTTACCCGGAGGTTCCGGTTGGATTCCCGGGCAGGTCAGGGATTTTTACCTGGAACTGAGGGCTGGCTCGAGGTCCACTCAGCCTGCGGGATTAGAATTGAGGAGCTATCTGACGGTGAGATAGCGGCCGCGGTCTAGAAAGCCAGGAATAACGGCCGAGAGGATTCGTCGTGCTGACCACACGACACCTCGTAATCTGTAGGCCTTCGGGCTGAGCAACGGTCGCTTGGTAAGCCAAGGCCCTTCAAGGGCTGTAATGCCATGGGGTTTTTGTTTTGTTTGTTTGTTTGTTTGTTTGTTTGTTTGTTTGTTTGTTTGTTTTTTATGAACGGTACCAACAAAATGAACTGAAAAGAAGAACGTCAATGGGCGGTGTCATAATAAGCATCAGCATGTTATCAGTAGCAACTAACGCAAACTTATTAAACAAATGGTCTTCATCAAAATATGAAATACATAGTTCATTACAATAATCATGACCACTACGGTGGTAAGAAACAAGGAAAAACGCCTCACTGATATAAAATAACGATTTGTTATTTATTTCAATAATCACAAACATCATCTTGACTATTGAAGAAATGCGCTACTCGAAAACTATGATCAGTAATATCATAAACAGAATTAAATTTTATATCAAACATTTAACTTCAGTGATCAACACCAATAAAATTTGGCTAACGCACTATCGTCGCAGACTAAACTGATCGTGTAATGATTAACCACAAAAATGTTAACTCACATTGAAATAAACTAACTACAAGTCCTCGCAGACTGAGCTAACCATCTAACTTGGACAGTGAACATTGAAAATAAACCGGACACTTATCACTCCAGACTGAGCTAACCATATAATTGAATAACGAATACTGAAAATATGCCGGACACTGATCATTGCAGACTGAGCTAACCATTTAACTGAATAATGAACACTGAAAATAAACCGGATACTCATCATTGCAGACTGAGCTAACCATCTAATGGAATAATGAACATTGAAAATAAACCGGACAGTGATCATTGCAGACTGATCTAAACATCTAATTGAATATTGAACATTGAACATATACCGGATATTGATCATCGCAGACTGAGCTAACCATCTAATTGAATATTGAACATTGAACATATACCGGATATTGATCATCGCAGACTGAGCTAACCATCTAATTGAACTCATGAATATCGGTAAAAAAAACTATCGTCAAAAGTAAACAAATTTTGTAAACTAGTGTCCTCTCCCGTGGTGTATGTTAATTCTTTGCTATTAAAAGGTATGGAAATGATGACATAACAAAATCTTTTCTGCATCGTTACGTCCTTTTAACACTAAAAATAATAACATTACTGTACTTACAACTATCCGTGTGGTCCACTAACAAACTATTAAAAATACGTATGAGTCTAGCCGCAATTACTACGTTTGAACCGAACACGGCTGTACAACTCAAATAACATGATGGTCCATCAGACAACCAGAAGTGATACCACTTAATAACTAAAGCACAAATCCCAACTGTTGGTGCGTGACAGACGAGTGCCGTTATTTACCTGTACCATTCGATAAATTCGCCACAACACACTCTCATAATTTACTGCCACAACAAAACTAATTGTGTCAAGATTTCACCGTAACAATCTCTTGCACTTCTCAAAGTATACATCTCACCAGTATACAAAACATTGTGTCTATCATTTACGAGGTTTACATAATATTATTATTTCTTTTAACCTTCTTAATTATTCCCAAACAGTCGTTTGATATCGGGCTCGCAGTATTCTAATTCGGTTTAACGGCTTGCCAGTTCTCCTAGACGCATAACACCTGTCGTTTTTACTTCGTATACCTGCGGTAATTCTGCGTGGAAAGAATCACTCTGAAACAAGCCAGATTATATATACTTATTTCAAATGAATTTATTTCTCATAATATCTAACCGTTTGAGATAACATAATTCCTCGAACCAAACGGTCTTTGAATCCTGGACATTGTAAATGCCTTTCATGGCATTCTAATACATTATTTTCTCGGGCATCATCCCGGAACTCATTCACTATTATTTCCTCGGGGCACTAACACATTATTTCCTCGGGCATCATACCGAAACTCATTTAAAATGATTTCATCCCGGAATTCAACTCCACTCATTTATTTAACACTGTGTCTACTGGTTCGTCTATTCCTCATCATGGCTATTGGATTTATATTTGATCTCAAAGTAATTTCTTACACAATTTTATGTGGCCCATCTTGATCTCATGTTATTTTATATTTCCTTTTATATCGTGGCTTATTTCACGGATTCGTCGTCGGAGTGAAATTACGTAAACTACCGGAACGAACTTCCAACAAATATCAAACTTTAAATGACAGGAATATCACGCTGATTTTGACTTCATTTAGACATTACGATATCTCTATACGATACCTACAAAATAAAAGTTACCAACACACAACTACATTTTACATTATAATTTGACACGAAACCTTGATACAATAATTCTTTAACGACAAACTGGCATATATCTTATCTTTCTCTGATACCTCCTTTAATCAGATTTAAAATCATCGTCTGAAATTCTGGGATTTTAACATAAAATATGCTTAAAATTCTCATTACTGACTACACGCGAAACATCTCTGTGCAACACAGCACTTAATATTTCCGAAAAGCAAAGAAAAACAAAACAAGCTATCGGCCTGAAAGTTCGGCCATTATTTACACAGAACATAACAATGCTAGATACACTTTAAAGAATACAAATCATTTCCCCCACCTGGATTTTTGCTGAGCAATGGCATGTTATCAGACACTGCCGTCCGCCAAACGCTAAATTATGGCTTAACACACCATGTTGACACACACTATGCATATTTCACACATTTCTTCCCGGAGATTCTTAATTAACAACATTATTCAATTGAATTTCTTACATTCTACACACTGAAAATTTTGATACTTCAAAATGTATTTGAATCTTCAATGTTATTTCACACTTTTCTTCTTAGATATTCCTACCTTTATATGATATCTACATAAAACACTGCACACTCATAACATATCATTTATTATGAATTCACTTCTTATTCATACTTTAATATTTACACAATCCGACACATTTAACAGGCAAGAGGAATATATTGAAATTAACATACCGAGATATGCCGTTGATTTTATATTTTCCCTAGCCAGACACGAGCAAAATTTATATTCACACGAATATGAGTACTTATTTCATTTCACACTCCACCAGTTCTTACCATACTACTGCTAGGCTGGTACTTACTCTTACCATGACGAATCTTGAGTATCCGACACCATCCGCACTAAAATGAGTGACCAAGAGGAACACAGGTCTCGACTTCCGAACTGCCAATAATAGACTGCTCCGGGCCTCAATCGTCAATCCTAGTATATCTGTGTTTTGGCGCGAGAAGGTGATATAAAGATTGCACCACATTAGACAATTCTATTATCCCACGGGTCTCACCTTTGTTGTTGATATCCATAATATTCAGAAAAGAATTGAGGAATATGAATCTCATAATTTTAAAAATTTAATTTGCCTCTAAACTGTCTAAAATGCTGAAGCGTGGATTGGATAGATAGCTTTATCCCACTATGACGACATATACGTGTGGCTTCGAATCTTCCCACGGTCTATCACAATCTTTCATTCTTTGGCCAGAAGAGAATTAATAACATGACAATTCCTTCCAATTTACTGGGTGTTCCATTGTACCAATCCATGTTTTAATTTGCATCTGGATAACCATCCTATTTTAAAAATTAGCTACGGGGATACTCTAATCCATCCGAAATTCTCCCCTAGGATTTTATAAATCTGGATTCCTTTTCTGCCCAAAGAGATTACAATTCAACCTCGAAGCTCTTGTCTCGTGGGTACGAAACATGAAGAAGACACAGGGTGCTCCTCAAGTAATGATGCAAAAATATTGATACTCCTTTTTCAGCGTCATATCTCGCGGCTATGTGGCTAGTGAGTTTAGGGTCCCTTTTGATGACTGTGAATGATAGGTTCAATATGAAATGGGCATCTTACGACAGTTGTAAATAA
This sequence comes from Anabrus simplex, assembly GCF_040414725.1. Lineage (NCBI taxonomy): Eukaryota > Metazoa > Arthropoda > Insecta > Orthoptera > Tettigoniidae > Anabrus > Anabrus simplex. The sequence goes on from NC_090266.1 coordinate 177,864,315, forward strand.
AGTAGTAGCAACGTCGTCCAGACACTCGCAGGAGATTGGGTATGTGCAAATAAGATATGGGAGCGGCCAGGTGGCGCTGTTGTCAATGTGTAGTGTGTATTTGACGGGCATCCAGTTGGGAGTGTTGTTGCTGTGTGGCGTTGAATTGAAGAGTGTCGATTTCACCGCTCTAAAGCACGTTTACAAAAGGTGATCAGCGTTCATGTATTAAAATCGAGGTTGCTCGTGGCTAAAGTGCATCAGAATGTTATCGAGGATTACGCGAATCCTGTGGCCAGAATGCATTGCCGTATAGGACAGTTGCACGATGAGTCAAGGCGTTTCATGTGGGTCGCAATGTTACTGTGGATTTGCATCGCAATCGGCGATCCATTTCTCAAGATCAGATTGACATAGTTAGCTGTCTCGTTTTCGTATACCATCGATGAAATGTCCGGGAATTATCCGTAGAAGTTGGTCTCAGTCATCAAATGGTGTGGCACATACTGACGAACTGCTTTTACATGAGGAAACTGCCCGTTAGGTTGCACATCAACTGACAGATGCACGGAAATGGCATCGGTGTACAGTGGCTGGCATCCACCTGGAGATACCGCAACGAAGGAGACGCATATCTGCGGCGTATTGTCGCCGTTGATGGAACATGGGCCCGAGCCTACGAGCCTGAATTAAAGCATCAATCGAATGAATGGCGTCACCCAGGTTCGCCACATCTACAGAAATTTCGACAGGAACCCAGTCGGGTAAAGCTTATTCTGATTGTGGCATACGACTACGAGGGTTTTATTCTTACGCATTCTGTTCTTCAGGAACAAACCTTCAACAGTGACTACTATTGCCGATTTCTGGAGTGACATCCGCGTCCGGCTATGTGACGCAAACACCCACATTTATTGCCAGACGATCGCCCTGTCGTGTTGCATGTCAACGCACGTTGTCATGTCGCAAACAGTGTTAAGCTCTTACTGCTACGGTGGCATTGGGAGGTCTTGGAACACCCTCAATACTTATCTGACATGAGATCTTGTGACTTCAACCTCTTTTCGAAGTTGACGAAACCCCTCCGAGGCCACCGATTTGCTGATGTAGCATCTGTATTCCACGCAGTATGGCGCTCCATCACTGTGATCAATAGAGGACGCCTGGCCAACGGTCCCCAACGGCTTCCCGACATTTGGCAAAAGGTAATAGACTTTGCGAGTGACTACACTGAAGAATGTAATGCAATTGTACTTGTTAGTTCATTATATATTGCGTTCTATCAATACTTCCACTAACTTATTTACAGCCCTTGTAGTAAAAGGCTGGTTATCTTTTCATTTATCGGGTATAATTATTTTGTTCATCCCTTGAATAGTTAGTATAGCGCATTACTTTACTTATTTGTTTTCTTATTCGTCTGCAAGTGATTCATTTCTGTTGAGTTTCTGCTGCATTAGATTTGTGAAGGAATGAAAGGGAAGGAAAATGGAAATGAAGTGTATTTGATGAATCATGTGAACTCATTGTAGATCCTAGGGAATCACTGGACAGATGGAAGGATTATTTTTAAAATATTTTCAACGTAAAAGGAAATCTTTCTGTTGATGTCCCAATCAGAGTTCATGGGGAGAAGAATCACGATGGATATGAAATTAGGTTCGAGGAATTGGAAAGGATGGTAAATAAACTACGTTGTCATAAAGTGGTAGATGAAATTCAACACAAAATTGTGAAACATTTTGGCAGACAAGGCTATAATTTTGCGCATCTGTTGTTCATTGTAGAGTAGGGGTGCTCAGCTTAATTTGCGGGCGGGCTGAATGGCAGATTTCTAAACGTACCGGGGGGGCCACATTGTTCTCTCCCTCCACCCCCGACCTTCCCTTACATAAATATATCTACACACCCAGGTATCCCCTTCTTCAATCACCAACCAATTAACCAACCAAGCTCTCACACGGCTACTCGGCAACATAAACAATAACCTGAACCACAATACAAAACAAACTGAGAAAAGTAAACAGTACTCTGTAACTTGGAATAAACTTATCAATTAATGAGAGGCCTGGGCCTTCACTTGAAGTGACAGTGATGAAATGTCTAGAGATAGATTCGACACAGTCACCCCCAGAATGGAATGTAGGTGTTCATCACTGATCCGGGAACGTAATTTTGAGTTTACAAACTTCATTTTTGAAAATGCTTGTCCACAAGTGTAAGTAATCGCAAACGCGCACAAGATTTTCCTCACTAATTTTAAGAAAGCCGGAATTTTTCTTTTTACTAAGCGCCCTGTAAAAGTTAATAAGATTTCCTTCCGCGAATTTGTCCCTTAATTGGGAACAACACTGAAGTTCAATTAATTCGATCTGTAGTTGCACAGGTGCATCACCGATAAAAACTGCAAATGGATTTTCGAACAAATTAATTTTCTCCGCATTCACAGAAAGGTCTTTAAATCGGGTTTCAAACTAATTCTTCAGTAGGTCAATCAACTTAATAAACCGATCATACGGCACTGAACTGTTTGAGTTCGCTTCTTGAAGATCAGTACAACATGAAAAGTGTGGGAACGTCCCCTTCTCTAATTGCTGTCGAAATAATTTAAATTTATTTTGGAACGCTATCACTTTACTACACAATTCATTTAAAAGCACGCCGTTCGTTGTAATCTCTTATTCAAAATATTTAAATGTTGCGTTAAATCTGTGAGTATTGCTAAATCCCACACCCAGTCTTCGTCCCCAAATTCTGTCGCTTCTTTCAGTTTCATGTTCATAAATGTGCTTATTTCTTCACGAAGATGAAAGAAGCGTTTCAATGCATTACCACGACTAAGCCAGCGTACCTCGCTGTGATAATTTACATCGCCGTAATCACAATCAATTTCTGCCAGAAATGACTGGAAGTGCCGATGACTGAGTCCATGTAATCGAATATAATTAATTATAGATGTCACTGTGTTCATCACATTTTGTAAATTTAATACTCTTCCACGTAGCACTTGTTGGTGAATAATTCAGTGTAATTCAAGAGGCATATCAGTATTTCTGTTAGTACATTAGTTTCTTATTCTTCCAATCAATTAAGTTTTTTTTAACACTGTAACTGTTCGCTCTCCTCATCACGACACTTGGGGAGATGAAAGTTATTACCTTGGGACACATGAATATCAAATAAACTATCTGTGGCTTGCCCGCAAATTGCCACGCAAATAGAAACAATTAACGTTCCATGGTTTCCCATTTCTCTATGTGATGTTTGGGCGCCAGGGTTACAGTTTTAAACAAAACTGTAAACCAAAATTTATATTTACTAGCATAGAGACTTATACTTAAATCACAGGGGTAGGATTTTAAATAATTAACCATTAAGTATCGCTTAAGAAAGAAAATTAACGCAATATAAAATACAAATGAATTTATTATACAAAAAAATGACATGAATCGGAAAAGTTCTTTAAAGCGTGGAGGAATTTAGAATTTACGTTACTGAATTTACTAATTGCTTGCTTTATCTAATTGAAGCTCACCAATTGCAGCTTTCGTTGAAGTCATCGGGAAACCGTGGTTACTCGTTCTCTTCTTCTCGATGTAGAATTGGCTCCACGGACATCCTTCCTTCTCTGATATGGTACGAGCTATCTGGACTAACACTCCCTAATTGCCTAGTCTTTAAAATTAAACATTGGCCCTATACTTGTAAAAACTGATCAGCGTTGATCGTATGAGGAGAAAATTCAGAGATATGAATTTTTCCATATTAGTAGAAATCTCAATCCAACTGAGCTATACTATTTATACGGTACAGACTTGTACCAAATTCCGTAGACTTGAACTAAACATAGTTCTTCGTCCAGAAGATTTACTGAATATAACACAAGCCGTAAGCTTGTTTCGTTTCACGTAGATCGGATACCATAACCGCAGCTAAGTACTGTATCGAAGCGACAACACACTGTACAAAAATCAATAACGTCGTTCACAGTAGATGTTAGGTTCTCAGCAGAAGTTGTAGTTAGGATCACAGCAGAAGTTGTAGTTAGGAAGTCAGTTCTCGTAGTGAGAATCTCTATATATCCGGGCTCACCCGCACTCTTGGTAACAGTTCAATCTCAAAACTCATATACAACGAAGTATCTGATTCGTAGATCAAATTATCAACCCCCTTTCTCTTCTTTCTTGACAAGTCCAGTAGGCGTGGCGATGATGTAGCTGACCAGCTTGCAAGCCTCGCACGCGGGTCGCTGTTTACTAGCCTTGGCTCATGAGTTAAACCCAGTGAGTCATGCAAATTTCCACGCTCAAGAATAACCTTTTCCGTGTACACAAATATGAGATGAAATGACAACAACTATATTTCAACATATTAACCAAATCCAATACATAATAAATTCCTATCTTTCATAATATAATAATAAATAATAAATGATGTTATAATATATACAATATGATTGCAAAAACCTAATTTACAAATGGTTGACGTAGAATAAATATGTTATTACGAATAATTGCCGATGGCGGATAAACTTGATATCAAATGATATCGCGTAAAATGATATTAAATTAGTAGGGCTGGAGAAGCCTGGACGGTTACAACACTCATATTCCTTGCTCAATCTGTTGTTATAGCTGCCAATCCATCCCATCCTATATCGAGATCCGTCAATGTTTCACTCAGTTGGAGAAAGAAATCCTCGCCTGTTGTAGTTCCTTGGATGCTTCTTAAAGATGCCAGCTCCTCAGTTATTTCACACGCTTTGCCAATCCCACGAATGAAAATTAAAAGTTGTGCTGTATCACGGGCGTCATTACTTTCATCCAAAGCCAACGAAAAGCGCTCGAATGATTTAGATTTTTCGCGTAGTTGTGAGCAGAAATTAGCCCCGAGTTCTTCTCTTCTTCTCATCATTGTGCTCCGCGACAAGCTGGCCGAATTTATCAGTTTATTCTTTTCAGGTCACATTTCTTCTATTGCAGAAATTATAGAGTTCTTCACACACTCCCCATCAAAAAAATGGTTTCCCTTCCGCGGGTAATAAATGTGCAACTTTTTAACTAGCGCGGACTGCAGGTGTATTTTCCTCGATCTGCTTCGTGAACATCTGTTTTCGAGCGGTGAGACCTTTCATTAAATTTAAAATATTTTCCTTCCGTAATACCCGATCGTATTTATTATATACGGATTTGTGCTTCAAATCATAAGGCCGCCTGATGGTGTATTCCTTAAAAACTGAGATATTTTCCTTGCTTATCAGACACGTTACTTTCCCGCTATTCTCAATACAAAAATAGTCGTCAGTTCATTTTTTCTTTTAAAACACGGCACCCACTATCCTCTTTTCTACGTTTGGAAGTGGACATTTTTTCACAATTAAATTACTAAAACTACTTTGAATAACAGCAGTTCGTAAGAAAGCTAGATCACAGTAAAGTAGTAAACCACAATGAAGCTCTCAAAGCACTTTCCGGGTATAAACTGGCCATTTCCTTTGGATGTCCCAAGATAACTGTACCCGTGGAATGCAGGCGGCCTTTCTCTCTCCAGGAAAGTCTGCAGCTGTAATGCCAAGAAATGAACGGATGAAGTTTAACCCTTACCTGCGTTTAAGGTGGGATTAATGATGCATCTTAGAACTTTTCTACAGCCCAATAAAAGAAACATCATGTCAAGAAAAAACTACGAATAATTCAGAGATTTTTCTTATGGTTTTATCCCCTTTCACCGTAAATTACAATACAGTTTTTATTATCTAGGTGTTCCGGTATCTACGGAAAACATAAATTATAAAAACTCGGCCAGGCCACATAAAAAGCCTTCGCGGGCCGAGTGTGAACCGCGGGCTGTACGTTGAACACCACTGTTGTAGAGTGTACATGGAACATTTACTGAAAGGTGTAACACGACAGGAAGGGATTCAATGGAGTGTAAGTGTAGTAAGCAGTTTGGCCTATGCCGACGATTTGGTGTTATTGGCTGACTGTACTCACATCTGCAATCCACTATTTTGGAGCATGTAGTGAGGTGAAGACTGAAGTGAGGTCAGTTGTGGAGAAACCTAAGAGGTCTGAATGTCAGTTAGGATAAACGAAACTGGAACAGATGGATCATTTCAAGTACTTCCGATGTGCATTCTCCCAGGTAGTGTACTAAGTGAAATATTGAGTGTAGGCGCAGCAAAGTAATGCAGTGAACTCGCAGTTGCGATCGTGGATATTCTGTAAGGAAGAAGTGAGTTCTCGGACGAAATTGATTTTAAATCTGTTAGTTTCCAGACAGACTTTGGGGTACGGAAGTGAAATATCGGTGGGCCACAGGACATCTTAGACATAAGTAGTGAGAATGGTTGCTGGTACAAACAGGAGATGAACAATGGCACGAGGGTAGGTACTCGAAATGGGATACATAGACTAATTTATATGCGTAAAAACTAGCTTCGGTGGGGGACACGTGAAGCGAATGGAGGAGGATGGGTTACCTAGGAAAGCGATGGACTGGTCCATGGAGGGAACGAGAAAGTGAGAAAGACCAAGGTGACGATATAACTTGGTTTTTAATGATTCTTTAAATTGACAATTTAAGGGCACCTCGTGGTGCAATGGATTCAGAAAGTATATAGCAGAGTCGATATAAAGTTTTACGTAACAATAATTATAATTACATTGTGTCCATTAACATTAGAGCTGTATAGTCCAACACTGAAAGAAAATGTATAAGTTACACATTCATTGACGACAAAGCATCTCCAAGTGAGTCCAATGAATCAGTAATCAATATCAGCACTATATAGGTGAATTACCGGGCGAGTTGGCCGTGCAGTTACGGGCGCGCTGTGAGCTTACATCCGGAAGATAGTGGGTTCGAACCCCACTGTCAGGAGCCATGAAGATGGTTTTCCGTGGTTTCCCATTTTCACATCAGGCAAATGCTGGGGCTGTACCTTAATTAAGGCCATAGCCGCATCCTTCTCACTCCTAGGCCTTTCCTATCCCATCGTCGCCATAAAACCATGAATTGACATTTTCCTCTCGAAAACAGATAATGTAGGAGCCACCCGTATCTTTTTTGGTAGTGTACTGAATATACAGTATTTGAAGAGTACTGGCATAAGTATTTTCTGCCATATTTCGTCGAATGTATTGATTTCATGTGGATTTCATCAGTACCACTGATATTGTATGAATGAATGTCCACGTTAGTTATTGAATTGGAGTGAACTATTTTGTTTCTTATCTTGTAAATCATGATCAATGATGCTTTTTGTTATAATTCCTCATGCGAAAACATTTCGAAATATTTGTACAGTTCTATAGTTGGTGTCAGTGTAGGTAACTTTAAAAGTAATTCTAAAGCTTCTCTGTGCATAATTTCAAAAGGTTCAAATACACGTAGATCTTTATTACAGCATGTTAGCGATATGTCTTTGGATAAAGGTATAATAAATTGTCTTCAACAACTTGTTGCTTTTTTTTTGCAAGTTGCTTTACGTTGCACCGACACAGATAGGTCTTCGAACCCACTATCTCCCGGATGCGAGCTCACAGCTGCGCGCCCCTAACCGCATGGCCAACTCGTCCGGTTTTCCTGAATCTAATGATTCCTGAAGTTTAATAACAATGTCTCCAATTGCATTATATGTACCTGAGTTGGGCAAAAATCCGTACTGATACTGATGTATTTGTTTATGTCCTGGCAAGAAACCGAGCAGCCTGCCTTTAACTACATTTTCTAAAATGTTCGATAATACTGGAAGGCAAAATGTAAGTCTATAAATAATTAATATCACTTTTATCTAATCTATAGATATTATGTTTAGATTTTCAACTGTACGGGTACGTTACCGTCACTAAAAGATTTGTTAATGAATGCAATAAAAGGGAGTAACGCGGTCCGTTTCTTTCTAACAGTTACTTTGTTTTTAACAGAGAGGTTGTGACCAATATTTGTGAAGTAGTCCTTAAAAATCATAGACAAGGCTTTTGGATTTGTGATAATTTTAGTCTGTGCCCTTACGTTTGTTTCTTTACTATTATCACGGTTGTCAGTTGTCAAGATTTCTTTAACTGTTTTCCAATGGTTATTGGTAGTATTAAACAGATTAACGATATAAGATTTCTGTAGTTTTCTTCTCAATTTCTAAAACTTTCTAAAAATAGGTTTATAATCATAATCGTTGACTGGACAATCATATAACATGTGTAAAGTTATCTAACTCTCCACATAATTTCCGCAAATATTCAGGCGTGCCCTTTTACTTTGGTCGCAGCAATAATCCCATCTATCGGAGGTGGGTGGCAGCAGAAGAGATAAATATGGTCAATTTAATGTTATTTTTGATCAGTTTTATGAGCTAGCTATATTGTAGTCATTCACATTTAGTTTTATTCTGACTCTGTGATATTACGGCATCCAATGTAAAAGGAGTGCTTTCTTCTTTCATGAGACCGTCATGTCTTATTCTTTAAACGATCATCCCTTTACGTTTCTTTTCACATTTTTATAATTATCTTCACAATTTTCCTTGTCGATATGGACCGATGACCACGCGGGTTTACATCTTAAGGCAATCATGATAAAAGCAATCGTCAGTTACCATAATTGAACAATATTTCCATGTTAGCAATATTCGGCGATGATATGGACCAACCAACAAAAGTCAAAATTCATCAATTCGAATATCATAGTCGGTACGATAAAATTATATAAGACATAATGATCGGAAATTGTATTATCTATAACTGTTGTTCAGTCTGGCTTGAACAACCGTGGAGTGAAGTCGCGTGGTGCAGTGCGTGCCGAGAACATGGTCGGTATTGAGCAGTACCGGGCCGCGATTGGGAAATGGCAGGTGAAGCTGAGGAAGGAGACCAAGAATGGACGGGTGTTAAGAAAAGAAGGAGTAAAATGGGTGAAGCGGTGCTGGTAGTGACAGTGATAGCGGTGCTACTGGTTATTGGTGGTGGTGGTGGTGGGGGTGAGGGGGGGGGTGGAAGTAAACCCAGGCCCAAATACCAGCGGAAAATTCGGCATGGAGGACTTGGCAGCACTCAAGGTGGTAGTGAGTGAGGTAATACAGGAAAAGTGTCAATGGGATAAGGTACAGGAAATAAAGGTCATGATGGAGGAGCAGGGAAAGGAGATAGGGAACATGAAGAAATGGCTGGAAACGAAGACTGAGGAATCGAACATGAGAGTGGACAACAATGAGAAGGAAATAGAGTTATTAAGAGGGAAAGTGAAACATCTGGAAGAGGAGGTGATGAGGATGAAGAGAGAAGCGCAGAGGTACAGGCAGGAGAGAATGAAGAAAGCCATATTTATATATGGTGTGGAGGAAGGTGAGAGGGAAGGCAAGAATGACCTGATATCCAAGGTGGTAGATTCATACGGGATAGGATGAAGATAAATTTCAGTGAAGTGGACATAGACGATGTGGAGAGAGTGGGAAAAACTAAAGGACGGAGGCCAATTAGGGTAAAAAAATCTCAACCCTAATGGCAGAAATTGTGATAAGAAACAGTAATAATTTACAGGGCCAGAAAGTAGGGGTGAAAAGAGACATGGGAAAGGAAGTGAAAATATGAAGATTTTGAACAGACACCTATGGAGAGCGAGAAATTAGGGGCTAAAGGCCCGAATAAGAGGTCAGAGCTTGGTGGTGACAAACGGAAGATGGGTTAGGGAGCACTCAGTGGCGAAGCTAAAGGAGATCGACGAATGCGTTAGTTCCGAGGGAGAATAGATGACAAGGCAAGATGGAAGGAAGAAAGAAGTAACAACGAGGAGTGGAGACGAGGAAGGAGAGGTGAGAACGGACAGTGCAGTGTGGATACAGAAGATCATAACAGTGAAGGGGTGAGTGAGGGTGAGCTGCAAGAAACGGTGAGAGCAGAGTGCAGTGGTTTAGTGAGCAAGAAAGGTCATGAGAAGACTGATGGACAGGAAGGTAAAGCAGTTATGAGCAAAGGAAGAAGTAGGAGTTTAAAAGACCTCTGGGGTAAAGTATGTAAAGGGATGGAGGATACGGAGGGCATGGAACGGAATAGATTGGTAAAAAAGGAGGAATGGAGACAGGGGATGAGGGGGCGAGAACTACAAGGAGTAAGATTAGAGGAGGTAACTTAGAAGGGAGGGAGAGAAAGTTATAACTATATTGAAAAATAGGATGTGTGAATATTGAGGGACTAATGAACAAATTAGGAAATAAGAAAGTTCGGGAAGTAATAGAAAGTTTCGATGTTGTGGCACTCTTGGAGACCTGGCTAGAAACAGGGAGGGAGATCTCATGGAAGGGGTTTGTGATTAAATATAAATATAGAAGGAAGGAGAGGACTAAGGTACGCGCACCAGGAGGGATGATAGTACTAATTAGGGAAGAAATCAGTGAATTGGTGGAGGATATAGAGACAGGTATGAAAGAAACCATATGGTTGAGATTGAATATGGGAGGGTAGAGGGAAGGGAGAAGAAAATAAATCTAGCGTTCGTATATTTCCATCCTAGTAGTTCACCCTATACAAATAAGTATCTTTTTAAAGATTTATTGGTGGATATTAGTATAAGGCAGAAGTTTGCAGGAGAAGAGGATATGTTGTTATTTGGAGACTGAAACGCTAGAATAGGGGAACAGAGCTCAGTATATAGTAGGGAGGATGGAAGGTGTATGTTGAAAAGTAGAAGTAGTGAGGATAAAATTATCAACAGCTATGGAGAGAAACTCCTAGAGATGTGCGCTGCGGGAAATTTGTATATTCTGGATGGATGGATGGATGGATGGATGGATGGATGGATGGATGGATGGATGGATGGATGGATGGATGGATGGATGGATGGATGGAGGGTGATAGTACGGGGAAATTGACCTATGTTACCGAGAAGGGAGGTAGTGTGATAGATATGGTTTTAATCTAGGAAGGAGTGTTGGAGGATATTGTAAGGATGGAAGTAGGCGACTGGATTGAAACACACTATTTCCTAGTGTGGGTTATGTTGAAAAGGGGGAAGAGACGCATATAAGGAAGGAAGTTGAGATGAAAGATAAATTAGGGAGTGGATATAACAAGTACAAATGGTCAGAGAAAGTGGGACGGGATTGGTATAGGGTAGCAAAAGAGGAATTACAATTTCTGAAATATGGTTGGGAAGGTGCGTTAGAGGAGAATAATATTGATGAAGCCTTGGAATTGATGCTACATCCAATAAAGATGATAGCACAGAAGGTAGAATGTAGAAGGAAGAAAAAGGAAGAGGGTGAAGAATGGTTTATTAGATAGTGTGAAGGAATGCGGAGGAGGGTGCTGGGTGCGTTAGAAGAGTATAGAAAGAAAGGTGGGAGTGCAGAAAGGGAGGTTTTCTGTAATTTTAGGAAGGAGTATAAAAAGAAAATGTGTGAGGTAAAAAAGACGTGGTTAAAGGAACAAACTGAAGCCATAAATAAAGATTGTAAGACTAACAGCATTGAAAAAGTTTGGGAAAGGATTAATAGAATAATTAAGGGTGGAAGGAGTATAGAGAGAACGAGCATTGAGGAAGTTCGGTGGGTGAGGTATTTTGGCGAATTACTTGGGGGTAAGGGGGAAGAGAGGTGGAGGGAGACGTGGGAAGAAGTAATTTGGAGGAATAGAAGAGTGGCAAATTATGAATTGGACAAGGAAATTACAAGGGATGAAATCTTGAGAATGATAAGAAGAATCAGAGGCAAATCGGCCGGGGGATGTAATGGGATCAATAACAAGTATTGGAAAGAAATTAGCAAAAAATGGGATAATGTTGGAGGGCATAGTTAAACTATTCAGTAAGATCTATGATGGGGGAAGTACCCGAAGGAATGGAAAATAGGAATTGTATGTCCAATATATAAGGGAAAGGGTAGTAAGAATAGTTTGAACAATTATAGAGGAATATCTCTGTTAGACTCCTTAAGTAAAATTTACACGGGGGGTGTTGGCGAACTGGTTAAGTGAATGGGCCGAAAGAAATGAAATATTGACAGATTACCAAGGAGGATTCAGAAAAAAATAAAAGAACAATGGGTAATATAATGATAGTAAGGACAATCTTAGAGAAGTATAAGAGCCTGTATAGAAGTAAGGTGTATGTGGCAGCAATTGATTTTGAAAAAGCGTTTGATAAGGTGAATAGAGAGGCTCTATTGGAGAAATTGGGTAGGTTGGGGGTTTCGGAAAATATGATGAGAGTAGTGGAGGGAATAAATAGGGTGGTCAGGTTTTGTGTAAAATTGGGAGACGATAGATTGAGCAGACCCTTAGAGTCCAAGGTGGCTTTGAAGCAAGGGTGCAAATTATCGCCAATATTGTTTATTTTATTTATCAACGATATCTTGGATGGGCACGGGGATAGAAATTGGGCCGTGCCGGTAATTAATGGGTTGGAGGTTCCGGGATTGATTTTTGCGGTCGATGTAATATTAATGACTCTAACTGCAGGAGGGATGCAGAAAGCTTTATATGCAGTGTCGGATTTCGCGAAGAAATGAGACCTGAGAATTAATGGGAATACATCTAAAATGCTAGTAGCCCAGGGAAACAAAGGAAGAGGGGAGGACGGGAAATGGGTCCTGCAGGGAGAAAGGTTGGAACAAGTAAGGAAGTTAGAATATTTAGGAGTCATTATTAACAGTAAAGGAACTTGGAATGATCAGATTAGTAGGGCGAAAAGCAGAGGTTTGGCAGCCCTAGCCTCAGTCAAAAACTTGTTAGTTAAATATCCGGGTATCAGTTATAAAACCTTGAGGCTAGTGTTAAGATCGGTGATTTTCGGTAGGGTATTGTATGGCGCGGAAGTATGGGGGTTGGATGAGAAAAGAGGTGAATTAACAAGAATTATAAGTAACTTCGGTAAGATGGTGATGGGACTGCCGCTGTGCACAGCTAATGCAGGGGCAGAATTAATGTGTGGGGAGGATTTGAAATCTGAATGTGTGAAAAGAATAGTTAGATATTGGATGAATTTAAAAAGACAGGAATGAGGGAGGGTATTACAGGCCGCGTATGAACAACAACGAAAGAGCATGTATAAGGGCGGTTGGCTAGAAAAAATTAAGGGATATTTGGAGACGATAGGTTTGGGGTACATGTGGGAAAAGGTGTGGACGAAGACAGAAGCTAGAGGGATGAAGGTACCGACAAGGAGGATTAAAGATTTGTATAGGCAGAAATTATTGGCTGAAAGTAGAGTAAGCAGTTCTCTTAGTGTTTTTAATAAAGTAGAAGAAGTAACGGGGATAAATATTAGAAATGTTGAGAGGTTAAACAGGAGAGGGTTGGTTTGGTGGCTACTGGGAATTCATAAAAATAAGGGATGGTTAAAAGGTGGAGAGAAGTCGGTATGTATACTTTTGTGGGGCAGAGAACAGCGATTTTCACTTATTAGGTAATTGTGAAGAAATAAGTAAGATCAGAAATAGTCTATTGAGTGCCAAACTTCGGGAAATGTTAGGAATAGGGGACGAGCGGAGTATTATGAGGTGGATTATTAAGGAATCGGAAGACGGAGGAGAATTGAACAGGTATTTATGTACGGTTAAAAGGGCATGTTTAAGAAAAATGGAAGAAGGAGATTCATAGGGCAGTGGTGGTGAGTATAGCTTGGAGGAAATAAGGAGGTATGTGTTTGAGAATGGGGACGGTTGTTTACAATGTTTATGGGGGTCTTGTTTAACCCTATCGCTACCAGTGTTGCTCCTAAGCAACGTGTATTTCAAGGACACCTCACCAGTTTTTATTTAGAGTGATCCCTTCAACCCCATTGTTGCCATAAAGCTACAGGTATGTGTTTTCATAAAATGACTACAGATGCCACTTACAGCACTGATCTAGGTGGCAGTGTGTGTGTTTAGTATGTGAAGTGAATCAGCTGGTTGTGATCTAGTACCGCCAGTGTTACAAAATCACGTTTCAGAACAATTAATGGTGAGTTAACTTTTTATATTAGTGTATTTGTCAACTTAATGTACTGTTGTAAGATTATATACCGCGATAAATTGGAATATGTATCATAGCTAGTGAATATATCTGATTATAAAATGGTGTTGCTCTGAAGCTACATTGGGGTTAAGTATAAACAAATCATTCTAACCTAACTTTTACCAACCAGATTGTAATTCCATTTTATACTTGTTTTATGCCAATAGCCAAGATGAAACCGACACAAATAAGGAATGAAAAGGACGTTCTTGATATTCTTGAACAGTTATCCGATGGAATTAATTCTGAAACAGATGAATTGTCAGTTTTTGAGGACTCGGAAGATGAAACAGCCGTATTTCGTCAAGCATAGTTGTGGCTCTCACAAATGAGCTTCCTGAATACAAGATCTTCAAAGTTTACTTCGATAACTGGTTTTCTTCTCTTCAACTTGCCATAGCACTGAAAGGAAAGGGATTATTCTGTGTGGGCACAATACGTAATGACAGGATGGGCAAGTGGCCCCCGATGTCTGAAGCTGAACTGAAACGCTCTGGAAGAGGCAGCTACGACTGGCGTTTGGAAAAGGACAGTAATGTGGCACCTATAAGATGGTATGACAGAAAAGCTGTGAATTTTACATCAACTTATGCTGCAATTGATCCAGTTTGGAAATGTAAGAGATGGAATGCATCACAACAAGTAACCGTGGAAATAGATTGCCCCAGTGTTACAAAAAGGTATAACTTCTTCATGGCTGGTATGCTTCAGGAATTGTACAGAATTGATGTGAGATCAGTGAAGTGGTACACCAGAATTATATACTGGTGTATTAGTGTTGCCTTTGTGAATGGATGGTTGTTGTACCGTAGACATCAGGCTCAACGACAAAAAAAACGTCAATATTCGCTGGCAAAATTCCAGGAAAATATTGCAAGTGCGCTTACGAGATCAGGGCAACGGAAAGGTACAAAACGTCGCTCCAGTGAAACACTCAAAGAACCCACTAAAATGTGAACATTTGCAGTCTGCCCAGATGATGACATTCGCTACAACGGGTATGAACACTGGCCTGGATACTTTGGTAAATGTAGATGCAAATTTTGTCCAGATGGATTCACTCAAGTAGTATGTGCAAAATGTAATGTAAACTTGTGCCTAACTGCAGCAATGCCAAACTACCTCACACCTCGTCTTCCTTAATACGCCTCATTTTGGTGCTGTCATTGTTTTTTGTGGTTTTCCTATAGCTGCAAAGCCTTTGGTGGTGCTGTCTGAGGATCCAACCAGCCTCTGGGCTGATGACCTAACAGGCAGCAAAAAATTGCTTCTCTCTGTTCCATACGAAGTAGGCCTTACTTGTGTACTGTATTCGTTACTGGACTGATAGTTCTTATAAAGGAAAGTTGTTCAAGTAATGTGACGTTTCTCCCATCATCCAGTGTTCTAAAACATGTTATTATGATATTTTAATGCTTCTTGTACTGTGTAATGTCTTACTTATGATATTGTAATGCTTCTAGTACTGTGTAATGTCTTAATAAAGTAGAGTAGAATATTTAAAATTTCAGTTTGTTTTGTCTTCGAATTACCACTGAGCCCCAATGTAGCTCTGAAGCAACATGTTCAAAAATCTAAGTCTAGGAGGGAATTTTTTTGAAAATGGCAAAAATGCATTTAAATGTGACCTAATAGTATAGAACAGTACAAATACAAAATTTATTAAAATTATTTTTACTCTTGGGGTTCAAAGGGTTAACAGTATTCAGTGATCGAGTTTGTTAGGCGAGTTCAGCAGTAAGTGAAGTGCTGGTGCCATAGTGAAGAATGTAGAATTCGTGCCTTGAGGTGATGTAAGACCGAGTGTCAGCAATGTGCATTCAGATTGCGAAGTACCGTTTGCGAGATTGCATGAAAGTATGCGATTGTTGTCATTTGGTATACTTTTAATACAGGGTAAGCCAGTTAAGTAACAAGGATTGCGAAGTAAGCAACTGTGTATACAAGGGCTTGAGCTGAATCTGTTCTAATGTAATGTCAGCGGTTTTCATCTTTTGCGGAGCTATATGCTGTGACAGTCATGTGGTGATTGCATGGTCAGGGTAGGGCCAGATTAGTTGTTTAGTAGGTAGATTTTGTTTATTATTATTATTATTATTATTATTATTATTATTATTATTATTATTATTATTATTATTATTATTATTATTATTATTATTATTTTGGGTACTTGGTTGTATACATTAGGGCAAGAGCTTTTATCTCACTATTCAAGCATAGTTGGAGCTGGTAAGGAATGATCGGCAAGGGAGAGCAGGACAGACCCGTAAGAAGACGGGATGGGACGGGCCCACTCCAAATAAGTAAAAGAAGAGAGAAATGTGAGAGGCGGGATATGGGAGGAGAGCGGCTACAGTTTCACGTGGTCGGCCTCAATGGAATGGTGAGAGAAACGCATTGTCATCTGGTAGGATTGTTGGGATCTTCCTTAGGACCCCACGGATAGGGCCGGTCGTGTCATCATCGGGAGGGCGGCCTTCTTCTCACCAGGGGTGATGACACGGCCGGACAGTAGCAGTAGTCACCAATATTATTCCTTGTTTTATTTTATTATTCTTTATTGTTCATTTCATTTTGTCTTAATATTAAGTGGAGACGATGGGCGTTGCACGAGAGACTGAGGATGACTGCCGTGGTGATTCTACCTTCGGAGTGTCACGTTTCCGGAGTATCCAATGAACCTCGTGGCATGCAGAGGGGATCCGGTATTTCTTTTCTTTACTTTTGATGTGAGTTGTCCATGTGAACATGTATCGGGGCAAATTCGCCTGTTATGTTCAATATCTATCTATCTATCTATCTATCTATCTATCTATCTATCTATCTATCTATCTATCTATCTATCTATCTATCTATGCCTTATTCTCTGACTTTACATATCGATTTTCATTAAATTCTGTTCTATTTCCTCGTGGTTTGGCGTTGATATGGACTTAGCAACAAAAATCGAAATTCATGAATATCTCTGTTATCACAGCCGGTACTGTTAAAATGTATGAGACATTAAAGATCGGAAATTCAATTTTTGATAACTTTAATTGTGTATTATTTATCGATAGGACCACTAATAACATAGATATTTTAGAACTGAGTGTCAGGCCTTTCCCTAAACTACCACTTCACTCAGCGTGAATAAACTTATTTATAGCCTAGATATCAGTGCCTCACTCCCCGACTTTACATACCGGTTTTCATTAAATTCTCTCCAGCCATTTTCTCGTGATGCGCGTACATACACGGACAGATAGACAGACAGATAGACGGACAGACAGACAGACAGACAGAGATGACGGAAAAATAAAATGTGCATTTCCTTCTTACTACGGACATGGCTGACACAGAAATGCCATTCTTTTTAAATTATGAGCAATGTACAGACAGAACTCTCATTTTATATCTACATATATAAAATAACATGTCCTGTCTGACTGACTGACTGACTGACTGACTGACTGACTGACTGACTGACTGACTGACTGACTGACTGACTGACTGACTGACTGACTGACTGACTGACTGACTGACGGATTCATCATCGCCGAGCCAAAACTACTGGACATAAAGAAATGCAATTTTGGGGATACATTTATATTAGGGTGTAGGTGCTCACTAAGGGAGCATTTTTAGATATTCTGCGCTAAGGGGGTGAAAAGGAGGGGGAATTTTTAAAATGAGGATATCTGTATCTCAAAAACTTAAAAGTTTACAGACGTAAAAATTGGTATTTGGAATCACCTTTAAAAATAAAGAAACAGGTATTTTTTGTTTTCGGAAACTCCCATTACGGGGGTGAAAATGGGGAAAAGGGGTTGAATACCTTTTATGAGGAGACTTATATCTCAAAAACTGAAGATGTTACAGACATGAAAATTGGTATTTGGAATCTCCCTTGAAATTAAGGAACACGTACTTTTGTGTTTTGGAATAATCCGATGAATAGGGGGTGAACAGGAGTGACAAACGTGGTGAATTTTTAAAAAGAATATATATCCGCAAATTATCTCAGACACGTAACATATTACAGATTTGAAAACTGGTATTTCGAATTTTCTGTAAAAGTATAGAAACATAAATATTTTTTTCGGAAAATCAACTTAAGGTGAACTGAAAAACGGGGGGGGGGCGGGATTTTAAAATTATCATATATACAGTATATCTCAAAAACTTAACATGTTGCAGACCTGAAAATTGGAATGGAATCTCCTTTAAAAATAAGGAAACACTCATTCTTTTCTTTTCGGATAAAACCCTTAACAGTGGGGTGGGGGTGAAAGAATTGAAAAATTAGTTGAATTATTTGTATGAGTATACATACCAAAAATCTAAAGATGTTACAAACGTGAAAACTGGTATTTGGAATCTCCTTTGAAAATAAAGAAACACGCAATTTTTTTGGGTAGGGTGAAACCAACTTAACGGTTGGGGGTGGAGTGAAAAAGGAGTTGAATTCTTTCCATGAGAATACTTACATCTCAAAAACTGAAGATTTTATAGACATGAAAATTTGTATTTGGAATTTTCTTTCAATGTAAAGGAACACGTAATCTTTTGTCTTTGGAAAATCCACTTAAGGGGCTGAATTAATTGAAAAATTAGATGAGTTCTTTGTATGAGGATACTTATATCTCAAAAACTAAAGATGTTACACATGTGAAAATTTGTATTTGGAATCTCTTTAAAAATAAATAAACCCGCATATTTTGGAAAGGGGGGGTCGACTTAACGGGCTGGGGTGAAAAAGGATTTGAATTATTTTTATGAAGATACTTATACCTCAAAAACTGAAGATGTTAGAGGCATGAACATTTGTACTTGGAATCTTCTTTCAAAGTAAAGAAACGTGTGTTCTTTTGTCGTCGAAAAATCCACTTCAGGGGAATGAATGAATTGACAAATTAGTTGAAATCTTTGTATGAGAATACTTATATATCCAAAACTAAAGATGTTAAAGACGTGAAAATTGGTATTTGGAATGACCTTTAAAAATAAAGAAACACTCACTTTTAGGGAGGGGGAATCAGCTTAACGGGTAGGAAAGGGGAGGGAGATTA
This sequence comes from Anabrus simplex, assembly GCF_040414725.1. Taxonomy (NCBI): domain Eukaryota; kingdom Metazoa; phylum Arthropoda; class Insecta; order Orthoptera; family Tettigoniidae; genus Anabrus; species Anabrus simplex. Next base: position 177,883,333 of record NC_090266.1, read on the forward strand.
AGAAGAAGTTGAAATACGTTTATGAGGACACTTATATCTCAAAAAATGAAGATGTTACAGACATGAAAATTAGTATTTGGAATCTCTTTAAAAATAAAGAAACACGCATTTGTATTTTCGGAAAATCGACGTAAGGGGTGTGGGGTTGAAAATAAGTAAATAAGGAGTTGAAATATGTTTATGAGGATACTTTATCTTAAAACTGAAGCTGTTATATACGTGAAAGTTGGTATTTTGAATTTCCTTTCAAAATAAAGAAACACGTATTTTCTGTTTTCGGAAAGTCCACTTACGGCGGGAGAGGGGTGGAAAGAAGTGAAGAAGAAAAATTTGAATTATTTTTATGAGTACGCATTCATCTCAAAAACTGAAGGTGTTACAGACGTACAGACATGAAAACTGGTATTTGGAATCTCCTTTAAAAATAATGAAACACGTATTTTATTGTTTCCAGAAAATCCAGTTATAGGGCTGAAAGGAATCTGAAATGCGGGTGAATTTGTAAAATGAGTACCGGTATATCTACATTATATGTCAAAAACTTAACATGTTGCAGACAAGAAACTTGGTATTTGGAAAGTCCATTAAAAATAGAGGAACATGTACCTTTTTATTTTCGGAGAAGGCACTTAACGGGGGGGTGAAAGAAGTGAAAATTAGTTGAATTATTTTTATGAGGCTACTTATATCTTAAAAACTGAAGATGTTATGGACGAGAAAATTGGTATTTGGAATCTCCTTTAACAATAAAGGAACATGTATTATTGTTTTCGGAAAATACACTTAAACGGGGGTGGGGTTGGAGGAAGGACTGATCAAGGGATTGAAATCTTTTTATGGGGATAATTATGTATATATATATATATATATATATATATATATACAACTGAAGATGTTACAGATGTGAGAATAGGAATTTGGAATCTCCTTTAAAAATAAAGAAACATGTATTTATTTTTTCGACTTCAGAGAAGACTGTTTCTCACATGTACAGTTCTATGTCGCATGGTCGTCTTAGCCCCAAAGTGTAATACCACAAACATGGTTTACAAAAAATTTCTGGGGTAAATGAAACTCAATTTTTGGGTGAGTTTTTATACTTTAGGAATTTTCAAATAATATCTTAGTACAATGCCGAGGAACGATTACTTAGATCAAATTACGAAATCCACGCGAGCGAAGCCCCGGGTGTTTGCTAGTACTTTATATAGATATTAACTCTTCTGAATAATAGCCACAACTCATTTTTTCTCAGTTGTTGTCTTTCGATTTTAGCAAACTTTTTTGTTTAACAAATTTCAAAAATTCACGTGTCATCCATGAGCAACTCAGTTTATCAACATTTACCTTGCCTTGTCGATTAGCAACCTCAGTACAACTTTCTACTAGATAGTCAGTTAATGTATTTACTACTAGCTGGTGTACCCGTGCTTCGCTACGGAATTCTACATTGTATACAGAATTCTAGGTTAGGTACTATACACGTTGAGAGCAAGATTGTATTAAAATGCATAGCTCTTAATGTTATCCTAGAAACGCGACGGGGAAGTCACCAAACGTCTTTTCTCATATGAAGACTGGGTTAGGGAATTTTCATTGTAATGGTAGGCCCGCTTGCCTACCATCAGTCACAATCAGGTTGGGGAGTTTTCATTATAAAGGTAGACACTCGCTCTCCGCCTGCCTTTTTTACGTCCTCAGAAAGACTGTCTTAGTTGTTTTCCGAACTGAAATGAACATAGGTCATTACAATGGCGTCAGTAGGAATAGCGCAATTAAAAGCAATGCATTCATATGAAATACTCGATCAAATGAAAAACCACACATGTTCTCGCTTTAAACGATCAGAACTACGCTGCCGATCTAATAGTCCAAAGTTCCAGAGCTGGAATGACCAAGCCGCAGATAGCCGTGATCCGTGAACACTCTTCGTCTTTTTCGGTGGGGGAGGGGGGTCGAATAGTGGAGACTACCATGGCAAAAGCTATGTCCTTTTACTAATCTAGGAGTACCCGGTGAGTCAGAAAATCTCAATTCACTACACGGGGGGGCGGAAAAATGTATGACTTGGAGGCAAATTTTTCCTCCAAGTCAGAGGAGAAACCCCCTCTCCAATGCTAATTTGGAACAAAATGAATGTAGAATAAAATTAATGTAGAATTCAATAAAAGTGAAGCGGAAGAAGTTTTCTTAGGAAAATGCTCTTTTCGTGGTTGAATTTTGAGTTATTTAGTGAACTGTGGTGCTATAATTTGGAATACGGTACGCCTAAATTGTAATTCTAGACCAGGTCATACTACTACTACTACTACTACTATTATTGTTATTATTACTACTACACGTGAGCCTCTGCCTTAAGTGTGCACACTGCTCATTCAAAACAGCGCGTCAGAGTAGGGATCGTATAGCTGTAATACTATGTTAAACCAGTGTGTTGCGTACCAACAGTATCAGAAAATGCATGAACCAGAGGAATAGCTTGCTAAAGAAGAAAGTTTTGTAACTCCCCAGCTATTTCCCGCCAATATTAAGTCAGGCTGTTATACTCGGTACGTAGCTGTAACCCCATCTAACGGAGCTGAGTGTCAGCATAAGAGACAAAGAGCATCACAACAAACAATGATCAATGTTACGCGTTTTCGATATTGTAGGCCTTCACATTTAGTTTTCTTCCGACTCTGAAATACCACTCTTATCATAGTCGGTACGGTAAACCTGAATAAAACACAAATGATCGGAAATTGTATTCTCCATAACATTTGTTATGTAGTACTTTTCGATAGGACCAACAACATAGGTACCGGTATTTAAAAATTTAATTTTAGGCGCCTTCCCATAAACTACAATTTTATTCAGGGTAAATGAAATTGTTTATACCTTAGACCAGGGATGGCGAACCTATGCCACGCGTGTCAGTAGGTGACACGCGAACGCTATTTCGGTGGCACACCACATGCTCATATTAACGTGTTTATGTACCTCTTGTGCTATAGATTTTTCATACCACGTGCATCGTATAGTCATAGTGTTTCAGGTTTAAAAAATAAACACCGAAGATCTAAATTCTAGTTCCATTCGGACGTGCATTATGGCAACATTGATAGTTCCGGAAGTCAAGTGAGATGAATATCATTTTTTATTTTTACAAGTTGCTTTACGTTGCACCGACACAGATAGGTCTTAAGGCGACGGTGGGACAGGAGAGCGTAAGGAGTGGAAAGGAAGCGGTCGTGGCCTTAATTAAGGTACAGCCTCAGCATTTGCCTGGTGTGAAAATGGGAAACCACGGAAAACCATCTTCAGGGCTGCCGACAGTGGGCTTCGAACCCACTATTTCCCGAATACTGGATACTGGCCGCACTTAAGCGACTGCTGCTATTGGGCTCGGTCAGATAAATGCCAGATCCGGCGGACAATCCATTTGCTCACTAGCATCAGTGAATTTTGGCTTGTATCTGGTGGCCAGCAGCGCGTAATTATTCTTAGTGTCCAACTGTTTATTGAATCTCGTAAGACAAGTTGTTGCCAAATACCCCAATTTCGAGATTTGGAGGAACTGTCGTATTTTATTTCAGAACCTCATATTGTACAAATGAGTGATATTCAGACCAATTTTTTGAGTGGTTCGATATTGCCAGTTTAGAAATGGAGTTGACTGAATTTCAAGAAAGCAGTACATGGTTAAACAAATTCGTACAACTTGGTGAAGCTGTTGATGATGAATACTCTCTCCACAAACCGAACAGCGGAACAGCCTCTCACAAACTTGCTATAGCGCTAGTTACTTTGTTTGGGTCATCATACGCCTGCGAGCAGCTCTTTCCTACAATTAACGTCGTGAAGTCAACAGTTAAAAACCGTCTTGGTTCAGATCTACCGGGCGAGTTGGCCGTACGGCTAGGGGCGCACAGCTGTGAGCTTGCATCTGGGAGCTAGTGGGTTCGAACCCCTCTGTCAGCAGCCTGAAGATGGTTTTCCGTGGTTTCAAATTTTCACACCAGGCAAATGCTGGGGCTGTACCAAGTAAGGCCACGGCCGATTCCTTCCCACGCCTAGGCCTTCCCTATCCCGTCGTCGCCATAAGACCTATCTGTGTCGGTGCGACGTAAATCCAGTTATTTAAAAAAATGTTCAGATCTAAGTGTTTCTCGTGTGTTATTGAAGACAAGAAATCATGAACCTAACATAAATGACATGGGTACTAAGAATTATTGTGGTATTGGCCAAATAGACCACGAAGCATGCAATCAAATGTATTATTATTACAATGTACATAATGTAAAAACGTATTATGAAACACAATTTTGAATCAGGGATGAGTGTCGGGGGTGGGGATGGGGGTGGGGGGAATGATTTGAAGCTATTACAAACGAAAATAACAAGTGGCACAGTAGAGAGTTGAGAATAATACTGCAGACTTAAACTGGCACACTAGTTGGAAAAGGTTCGCCATCCCTGCCTTAGACTGTAGTTTCTTATTCCCCGACTCTATATACCGATTTTCATTTTATTGAGTTAACCCATTTTCTCGTGGCTCGGCGTTCACATTGACTTAACAACAAAAATACGAATTCATGAATCTCTGTGTTATCATACCCGGTACGGTAAAAATGTAAAAGACATAAATGATGGAAAAATGGTATTATTTATAACTTTAGTTATACAGTATTTATCGATAGGACCACTAATAATATAAACATTTGAGAATTTTTTTTTTGCTAGTTGCTTTACGTCGCACCGACACAGATAGGTCTTACGGCGACGATGGGACAGGGAAGGGCTAGGAGTGGGAAACCACGGAAAACCATTTTCAGGGCTGCCGACAGTGGGGTTCGAACCTACTATCTCCCGAATACTGGACACTGGCCGCACTTAAGCGACTGCAGCTATCGAGCTCGGGGATTAAATTTTAGGCCTTCGCCTAAACTACCATTTCACTCAGTGTGAATAAAGTGATTTATAGCCTAGATTGTAGTGGCTCATCCCCCGACTTTACATACCGATTTTCATTAAATGCTCTTCAGCCGTTCTCTCGTGATGCGTGTACAGACAGACAGACAGACAGACAGACAGACAGACAGACAGACAGAAATTACGGAAAAATAAAAAGTGCATTTTCTTGTTACTGTGGAAAAGACCGATACAGAAATACAATTATTTTCTAATTCTAAGCAATGTACATACAAAACTCTTATTATATATATATATAGATTGCATCACAGCTGTAAATATTATTGGTAGCAGGTAAAGAATTGCTATTTTATGCATTGAACGATTTCATTAACGTAAGTTCTTCTAGTCACTATTCGTTTCCTATTAGCTTTGGTCATTGTTGGAACAAGCAAATCACAGATCAGTAAGTTCTGGTCCCTGCAGTCGTCAAAAAACAGTGTACATCATACACGTGCTTGGTTCATTTACATATATATGATCTATTAAAGTAGCAGTGCTCCCAGTAATTCTAGTAGGCAAAATATTGTTACATGAAGTTTGATTATAACACTCGGTGAGGCGAAACGATGCATTGACTCCTGACTTAATACCAATTTGTCAATACAGTGACACAACTTTCCTCCATGATTGTTCCATATTTCCTCAAGCTGCAGAAGAAATGCGCCAGTGTACTTAATACTTGAATTATAATATCCTACAATGCACACAAATTTCTACCTCCAATATATTAAAGGTAAAATCAGCAGTTTGTAAAGAATTTAAAATATTAACCCTGTAAAACAGTCTAATTTAAAAAGCAATGCCGCTCCACTTCTTACACGTTTTTGAACAAAAGTAACTCCGGTAACAAGACAGATTATAATTGTTTATTATTGTTTTTTACAATTTTCTTTACGTCGCACCGATACAGATAGGTCTTACGGTGACGATGGGGTAGGAAAGGGCTAGGAGAGGGGAAGGAAGCGGCCGTGGCCTTAATTAAAGTACAGCCCCAACATTTGTCTGGTATGAAAATGGGAAACCACGGAAACCATCTTCAGTGCCGCCGACAGCGAGGTTCAAACCCACTATCTCCCGGATGCAAGCTCACAGCTGCGGGCCCCTAACCGCACGACCAAATCGCCCGGTGATTATAATCGGAGTGCAGCCAGGTTTCAACAACGACAGTAACATCTGGCATGCCCGTTTGAACAGTAAGTAATATTAGTTCATTCATCCCATTTATTACGTATACTCCGAGAATTTATATACAATATCCCAATGTTATCGCCTTTGTGTTCAACTTCCGCTAAACTATTTAACTGAACATCTAATGTGGCAGAATCCATTGTAAATGCCATTATTCTAATTTGATGATGATGATGTTTAAAGGGGCCTAACGTCGAGGTCATCGGTCCCTAATGGTACGAAATGAGACGAAATGAAATGACAAATTAAAATTTCAAAATCCTCCACTGCCCAGAATTCAAAGCGTGAGGACGAAGAATGAATGGATGGATGGAGATGAATTTAAAACGATCAGTGGATCCTACCCACAGTGCCTCACATGCACAGAAGCTGGCACAAAACAATAGTATTACTGACCAAAGGGCTGCTTCTATAGCACGATGCTGAATCGATTGTGCTTACAGTCGAAACGGGTCCAAAATCCAGGTCATCGGCCCCTCATAATGGTATTTATCGCTAGGAAAGTAGAACCATGCTATTTGTCATGTTGTCAAGAGTAGCGTAGACTCGCGGTATTCCACACATTATGGTACTACTCACAGGTAATGAAATTCGCACATGTATTACAGACCTACGCTGTATCGCACATTGCGGCGCCATTTACAGGCAACGCAAACCTATGATGCTCATCACATAAGTGTACTAACCACAGGGACTCGTACTATCCCGTGGTGTTCCTCATATAGTGGGTACTAATCATAGGCAAGCCAGAATCATGGGTTCCATCATCCCATGGTGTCGCTCATATAGTGCTACTAATCACAGGTACTGTAAAAGCCGTCACGCTCTCGTTTGCTACTAATCACAAACCTATTTGGTACCTAACATAGTAGTACTACGCGCAGGTAATGCGACCCATGGTGTTCCCCGCATGGTGGTACTAATCACAAGGAGTTTCATGGTTCTAGTATAATCATCCCTTAGTCGCCCCTTTTAGTCGCCTCTTACGACAGGCAGGGGATACCGTGGGTGTATTCATCGACTGCGTCCCCCACCCACAGGGGTTTTATTCTAATTTGGTGATGTCATCGATTACCTTAATGTGAATAATAGGAAAGATATTATCTTCCCGAATGTTAACTTCGCCTTCCCTAGTCCATACATACTGTACCTATATCCTTTCAGTCTCAGATCTTTAGTTTACTTTAATAAACCTTTCGACTTGGGAATAAGGCGGTCGTTTATATAGACAGCTGATCGGAAGAATTCAAACCAATTCAGTGATAAGAGCTAGTTTCACCGAGCGAGTTGGCCATACGGTTAGAGGCGCGCAGCTGTGAGCTTGCATCAGGAAGGTAATGGGTTCGAACCCCACTGTCGGCAGCCCTGAAGATGGTTTTCCATGGTTTCCCATTTTCACACTAGGCAGTTGCTGGGGCTGTACCTTAATTAAGGCCACGGCCGCTTCCTTCCCACTCCTAGGCGTTTCCTGTCCCATCGTCGCCATAAGACCTCTCTGTGTCGGTGCGACGTAAAGCAAATAGTAAAAAAAGAAAAAAACCATTATAAAGCTAGTTGTAGACAAGGGATGGTGAAGTTCCTTAGTTAATTCACGGATGCTTGTAGTCAGAACGCTGAAAGGCATAACAGTCTATAATGAAGATGTGTGTATATTTGTCTTCACGAAAATGTCTGCCGTTTAATTACTGAATAATATTAAAGTTTTTGTCTTTGTTCCGTTTCACGTACTCATTAAAGTAGGGAGATAACTTCGTAATGTTCCTAACAGCTTGTGCGGTACACAATTATCTACCCTTTGAAATGGCTAATTGAAATCCGGTCTTCAGTTTCCGGATGGAATGTTGAGAAATTTCTTTACCGAGCGAGTTGGCCGTGCGGTTAGGTCGCGCAGCTGTGAGCTTGCATTTGGGAGATACTGTAGTGGGTTTGAACCCCACTGTTGGCAGCTCTGAAGATGGTGTTCCGTGGTTTCTCATTTTTACACAGGCAAATTCTGTGGCTGTACCTTAATTAAGGCCACGGAAGCTTCCTTCCCAATCCTAACACTTTCCTATCCTACCATCGCCATAAAACCTGTGTGTGTCGGTGCGAAGTAAAGCAAAATGTTTTGTGATAACGGTATGTCCAATATCAGCTCTCTAAAGAATGCATACACCGGGCGAGTTGGCCGTGCGCGTAGAGGCGCGCGGCTCTGAGCTTGCATCCGGGAGATAGTAGGTTCGAATCCCACTATCGGCAGCCCTGAAGATGGTTTTCCGTGGTTTCCTATTTTCACACCAGGCAAATGCTGGGGCTGTACCTTAATTAAGGCCACGGCCGCTTCCTTCCAACTCCTAGGCCTTTCCTATCCCATCGTCGCCATAAGACCTATCTGTGTCGGTGCGACGTAAAGCCCCTAGCAAAAAAAAAAAGAATGCATACATGGTTCTTGACCTTCACGCACACTACAAGAATTGGCACTGCGTAGCTCACATTCCGGCTTTGCTGTATAAACAACAACAGTACTAGTAAATAAAGTGTACGTCTCACGGCGATTCATAGTTTGTGTGTCAAAGTTTGCCAATACGAATCTCGAAGATAACTGAGATCTACCGATTCAGCACTAGGGAGCCGAAGTATTACTAAAAGTTCCGCGTACTATACTTGACGTGAACCGCGTAGTCAACTCGCTCGCTGTCCCCGCTTTAATATATAACATTGCTTGTTATTCATTAAGTCCACCAAATGGTTGTTTCCACAGCCATTCCAGGTCGCATTTCCAATCGAAGAAATTAGGAACGTTTGAAGATCTTCTAAAGAACGTCTGTATATACGAGGCGTATGCGTAAGTTTTTGCTGGTTTTTGTGTTAGAAAAAGCACGTAAATCTCAATGGAAATACACTTTTTGTTTATTCAAAATATTGGCCATCGGTTTCTACACACTTCGCCCATCTTTCAGGTAAGTTATAAATACCATGCCAGAAAAACTGCTTGTCTTATGCGGCAAACCATTCGTCGAGCCATTTTCCAACTTCCTCGAAATTGCTTAAGTGCTGCTCTGTGAGCGCGTGCCCCACTGATGCGAAGAGGTGATAGATGGCGCCAGGTCTGGGCAGTACGGCGGGTGCTGATGGATGTCTCATCCAAGCGATTTCAAGGTGACTTTCACTGGTTTTGCTGTGTGAGACTCCGCATTGTCGTGTAACAAAATCACATTACCATGTCTTTTGGCACATTCCGGTCGTCTTTCGATCAATGCGTGATTTAAATTAATCACTTGTTGGCGATAGCGTTGTGCATTAACGGTTTCTCCGGTCTTCAAGAGTTCATTACAAAATACCGTTCCGGTTCCACCAGACACAAAGCACGGTCTTCTTGCCGAAGCGATTTGGCCTTCGTGTTGAAGAACCGGCTTCACCAGGTGACAATCACGATTTTTTCTCTTTCGGGTTTTCAAAATAAATCAATTTTTCGTCACCCGTCACAATTCGGGGCAGAAATTCTTTTCCTTCGTGGCGTTGAAGCAGCATTTCACAAGTGACTGCGATTTTCCATTTGCCGTTCATTCAAATGGTGTGGGACCCATTTACCGAGTTAACTGATCTTCCCCATTGTTCGTAAACGGCTTGTTTCTTGCGACACATTTAATGCTTGTGCCAATTGCTGTTGAGTTTGAGTTGGGTCATCATCCAGTAACGCCTGCAATTGCTCGTCTTCGCATTTGTGGTCTACCAGAGCGCACTGTCTTTCACACTGAAATCACCATGTTCTAATCGATGGATCGTGTTCACCATATGTTTCTACCTGCAAACGATGACTTTCCATAGCCTTTTTCTTTTGATTAAATAAGAAAAGCAATGCGTGCTGCAAATGTTCTTTTTCAGGCACAAACGTCGACATGATCACTGAACGATACAACACAGACGCTAGTGCTTGGCGGACTCAACTTGTGTGTGTTGGTAGATTAATGTCAGACGAACAAACTGACTTATGTGTCAAATTCATACGCTGCGTACTGTTCGCTGGCGCCATCTCCTAGTGAAACGGGAAAAGACTTATACGTACACCTGGTAGTCTGATCTCTACATATCTAAAGGTGCGAGAGGCGATTACAGCCTTTACATTCATCCCTCACCAGAGTCATAAAGAAAAACTGGGACCATTGCTTCACGCGGCAAGAGGGTGGCAAGAAAGCAAAGATGTGGATGTGTATTTTATTCTTCAGTTTCGCGTAGTCAACTGTTGTGAGCTCCTGAAGTAAACATGATAAGCATAATACATGCAGGAGGGTTGAGATTCACTCTAGAGATTACTTCTCCTCTTCCAGAATATGGCACTGAATTTTTATTTTGACATCCCCGATCGTTCATCCCTCGAATCTCTTCGGTTTTATTCTTCAACCTTTCTTGAAACCAGCAGATTCCCATTCGTTTATATACGCTCCGTTAGATAACATCACTGGGACAATTGCCCTGCTCCATGGCTAAATGTTTAGCGTGCTGGCCTTTGGTCACAGGGATCCCGGGTTCGATCCCCGCCAGGGTCGGGAATTTTAACCATAATTGGATAATTTCGCTGACAAGGGGGATGGGTGAATGTGTCGTCTTCATCATAATTTCATCCTCATCACGACGCGCAGGTCGCCTACGGGCATCAAATCAAAAGACCTGCATCTGGCGAGCTGAACTTGTCCTCGGACACTTCCGCCACTAAAAGCCATACGCCATTCCATTTCATTTCATCGGCCTTATTATTATTATTATTATTATTATTATTATTATTATTATTATTATTATTATTATTATTATTATTATTATTATTATTATTATTATTGCTATTATTAACCGGCCTTGCGGTGTAGGGGTAGCGTGCCTGCCTCTTGCCTGGAGGCCCCGGGTTCGATTTCCGGCCAGGTGAGTGATTTTTACCTGGATATGTTGGTTGGTTCGCGGTCCACTCAGCCTACGTGATTACAATTGAGGAGCTATCTGACGCTGAGATGGTGACCCCGATCTAAAAAGCCAAGAATAATAGCTGAGTGGATTCGACACCTCACAATCTGCAGACCTACGGGCTGAGCAGCGGTCGCTTGGTAGCTCATGGTCCTTCGGGGCTGTTGCGCCATGGAGTTTGGCTGGTTTAGTATTATTCTTTCTTTCTTTCTTAATCTGTTTACTCTCCAGGTCGGTCTTTCCTTCGGACACAGCGCAGTATCCCATCTTTATGTCTCAAGGGCAGTGTCATGGAACGTGAGACTTTGGGTCGGGGATACAACTGGATAGGAGGACCAGTGCCTCGGCCAGGTGGCCGCACATGCTATGCTGAACAGGGGCCCTGTGGAGGAATGGGAAGATTAGAAGAAATAGACAAGGAAAATGGAAGGAAGCGGTCGAGGCCTTAAGTTAGGTACCATACCGGCATTTGCCTGGAGAAGTGGAAAACCATGGAAACCACTTCGAGGATGGCTGAGATAGGAATCGAACACCCTCTACTCAGTTGACCTCCAACCCTCGTACCACTTTTCAAATTTCGTGGCAGAGCTGGGAATCGAACCCGTGCCTCCGGGATGGCAGCTAATCACACTAAACACTACACCACAGAGCCGAGCATTATTATTATTATTATTATTATTATTATTATTATTATTATTATTATTATTATTATTATTATTATTATTATTATTTTCTAGTTGCTTTACGTCGCACCGACACAGATAGGTCTTACGGCGACGATGGGACAGGGAAGGGCTAGGAGTGGGAAGGAAGTGGCCGTGGCCTTAATTAAGATACAGCCCCAGCATTTGCCTGGTGTGAAAATGGGAAACCACGGAAAACCATTTTCAGGGCTGCCGACAGTGGGGTTCGAACCTACTATCTCCCGAATACTGGATACTGGCCGCACTTAAGCGACTGCAGCTATCGAGCTCGGTATTATTATTATTATTATTATTATTATTATTATTATTATTATTATTATTATTATTATTATTATTATTATTATTGACATATGGGTGTTAAAAGTCCGTATATATATCTAGGTTTTATGAGAGAGATGCTGGAATATTGAAATTTTGCTCAGAAATATGGTTGTGTAACGGCCGCCACCTTCAGAATAGAGCACGGCGCCTCAATTAATGTACGCTACGCAGCCGGCACTAGAATTAGAATTATTGAATATCCAATACCGACTATACTATAACAACATTTCTGGAATGTGACGACCTAGCAGCTAGAATGGAACGTAGGTTTTCTCCGTACTCCATCTGTTTCGTTTAGCGGAAGCAGGAGTTTCCTTTCATGGCCAAGGGGCCCCTAGAGCAGATTTACACAAATACCCACAACAACAGTCTCAATGTCTTATTAGTGTGTCCGGCTCCATGGCTAAGTGGTTAGCGTGCTGACCTTGGTCACAGGGGTTCCGGGTTCGATTCCCAGGAGGGTCGGGAATTTTAACCAAAATTGGTTAATTTCTCTGGCGCGGGGGCTGGGTGTCTCCATTACTGTATCGAACCTCCTACAGACTTCTGGGTTCAGCCTCTTAGGAATTTTATGAACATTTGTTTCTGATTAATAAAAATGTACTTACAAAATTCACACTCAGCCAACTTACCGACAATATAGACTCGTATATACCGAGCGACTTGCTCGTGCGGTTAGGGTTACGTAGCTGTGAATTTGCATTCGGAGATGGTGGGTGTATATTTCATTCTCATCACAATGCGCAGGTCGCCTACGGCGTCAAATCAAATTACCTGCATCTGGCGAGCCGAACTTGTCCACGGATACTCCCAGCACTAAAAGTCATACGTCATTTCATTTTTTACTACTACTACTAGGACTACTATCAAAAGTTTTCATTATCAGGTACGGCGCTAGAGGCTGATGTCCTCTCTCAGGTAAGATTACTGCGGTGAATTGAGGAGAGGAGAAGGGTAAGAGGTGAGCGACCGTGGCCTATAAAATGACTTATCTCAGCATTCACCTTAGTGAGGAGAATGGAAAATGAGGGAAAACCATTCTCAGCATAGCCGATGGTGAGACTACCCCACCGCCTCCCAAATGCAGAGCTGTAAATCTACTGTACCTGGTCACTGTTAAGCCAAAGCCTACTCTGTTCAATGTTCGTTTTCCGTCGAATTACTCTTCATCTGTAACTTCCCGTCGGTTTTTATCGTTCCCTTTCCCTTCCGAACAGATAACATCACGTGACGTCAGAGCAAGGGAATGCCACTACAAAACGGAACAAATTTAACTGTCCTTCCTTCTGAGAATTCTGTGGCGTAAGAGCGCCAAAGAGCTCTCGACATATTCAAGGAAAACTGCTAAACTAGTAATATATGGTTAACAAAATTAAATAAGTGCTGCCATCTACGGATGAAATCTTACAGCAGTGTAAGCTTATGGATAGGACTGCTTCTGCCATCTACTGGCCGAGAAACAAGTCAAATGACGCAAGCTTACAGCCAGCTAGCTACAGGTTTACAAGGTAGCAACTCAACCAATCAGCGAGTAAGAAGTGGTGTTTCAAACTCTACATTCCTACGCTAGATATAAAGAGCATCTTCATGGAAATTATAACGTATGAGTGGGGCTTGTCCTTATTTCATTCAATTGATTAATAATAAAATAATAATAATAATAATAATAATAATAATAATAATAATAATAATAATAATAATAATAATAATAATGCCTGGCTGACAGGGCCATTAATTACCATCAGTTCATAAGTACCCTAATAGGAAATCCACGTAAGTCAAGTAAAGTAAAACCGGGCGAGTTGGCAGTGTGCGTAGAGGCGCGCGGCTCTGAGCTTGCATCCGGGAGATAGTAGGTTCGAATCCCACTATCGGCAGGCCTGAAAATGGTTTTCCGTGGTTTCCCATATTCACACCAGGCAAATGCTGGGGCTGTACCTTAATTAAGGCCACTGCCGCTTCCTTCCAACTCCTAGGCCTTTCATATCCCATCGTCGCCATAAGACCTATCTGTGTCGGTGCGACGTAAAGCCCCCAGCAAAAAAAAAAGTAAAGTAAATAGTGTTACTGACGATGATAATTTACCGCGTTTGAGTAGGCCTACCATCCACGGTACACACGGGAACTCAAAAGACAGGTGGGTTCGAAAATTATCGTTGGTTTACCTCGATATGACATTTTATAATTACCCAAAGTGCATTCCTCATAGGCCACGGTTGATGCTTACCAGTTTCCTGCCTAACTCATCTACTTCCCAACGCATTGAAGATAACGGTTTGGTTGTATCTCACGAGGCCGCATAAACGATCCATATTCGATTATCTTAATCAAATATTCCTGAAAATAGGTGAAGGACATAGGCCCTACTAAGAAAATTATTATTTTTCGTGTAAGGCGTTTGGGACAACTTGATCATCAGTATCAAGTATATAGTGTCTAATAACCTGTGCCCATGTGCTGTCTGTACTAGCATCCGTATTTGTAACTGAGTTGGGCTCGAATTGGGAGGGAAGCAGCTATGGTAGCAGAAGAGGGAAATTGACCGCATCCCATCCAGTCCCTCATTCTAGGCATAAATTCCTGACAGACCAGGGAATATAACCCAGACCAGTCTTGTCCAAGCAGACACACTAATATAACGACAGAAAAAAGCGGTAATTTCAACAACACTATCAATGGATGAAGCCGTACGCATACAACGGCTTCGGTGGTGAGATATGTGAGGGGAATGGAGAACCGAGTGAGTTGGCCGTGCGTTTAGGGTCGCGCAGCTGCGAGCTTGCATCTGGGAGAACCTCCCTGTTGGCAGCCCTAAAGATGGGTTTCTGTGGTTTCGCATTTTACACACCAGGCAAATGCTGGCGCTGTACATTAATTAAGGCCACGGCCGCTTCCTTCCCACTCCTAGGTCTTTCCTAACTCATCGTCGCCATAATACCTCTCTGTGTCAGTGCGACGTAAAGCCAAATGTAAAAAAAAACTATACACGTTCTATAACAAGGTGCATTTTGAAATACGCCAAAGAGGCAAAATTTAAGTTTAATAACCATTCATTTATTCATGTACAGACATTCCACTCTACCAAAGAGTTGCTTGTGTGTGCCATGTGCCTTGAACGATCCATTTGTTCTTAATAGGGAACATGCACAATTTTCAAAAAATATTTTTTTGAAAAGCACACCAATGAAATAGTACGTAAACGTATTACATTGTGGTAAGTTGCCTTGTTTTCTACCATTAAAAAATATATTTAAAAGTGCCTTTCCGCAAGGCGAGTGAAACGGCCTCTGACGTAAGCGGCGCGCTGTGACGTCACGATCCAGTACCCCATGCAGCTCTACCAGCTATTGTGCATCAGCCGTTACTAAAAGCCGATTGTTTATTATTCGTGATCGCGAATAACTTCAAAATGACAGAAGAAACGTTCAAAACAGCACAGTCAGACAATCTACCATGTGTACATGTCATCATTCTTGAACAATAGTGACTTTTGTGGCCGCAAAAATTCGCGGATAAAAAGCAAGTTTGTAAGTGGCATCTTTTATATACGTGCAATGTATTGTAACTCATAGTATTAGGATAATAACGAACCTGGATAGAAATCACATCACTTTCAACATTTTCTGCTAGACTGATTCCCATATTAAAGAATAACATTACATTTTCGGGCTATCAGCATTAGTAAAGTAAGAAACCGGATTTCAGCACTAACATAAACATATAGGTAGCATTATAGTACTATTCCGCCTCTGTGGTGTAGTGGTTAATGTGATTAGCTGCCACCCCCGGAGGCCCGGTTTCAATTCCCGGCTCTGCCATGAAAGTTGAAAACAAATAGTACGAGGGCTGGAACGGGGTCTACTCAGCCTCGGAAGGTCAACTGAGTACAGGGGTTTCGAATCCCACCTCAGCCATCCTCGAAATGGTTTTTTGTATTTTCCCACTTCTCCTCCAGACACCTAAGGCCACGGCCGTTTCCTTCCCTCTTCCTTGTCAGGTTCGATCCTGGTTCAGTCCGGTGGTAGTCGAAGATGCTCAAATACGTCACCCTCGTGTCGGTAGATTTACTGGCACGTAAAAGAACTCCTGCAGGACTAAATTCCTGCACATCGGCGTCTCCGGAAACCGTAGAAGTAGTTAGCGGGGCGTAAAGCCAATAACATTAATTACATTTGGCTTTTAGCAAGCTGAGCATATCACGTAAGAAAAGTGTCTTGGTGACATTTTAGTCGTTCAATACAGGAATGTCTTTGGGTGCTGTGACATTTACTTTTTTTTTTGCTATTTGTTTTACGTCGCACTATCACAGATAGGTCTTATGGCGACGATGGGACAGGAAAGGCCCAGGAATGAGAAAGAAGTGGCCGTGGCCTTATTTAAGGTACAGCCCCAGCATTTGCCTGGTGTGAAAATGGGAAACCACGGAAAACCATCTTCAGGGCTGCCGACAGTGGGGTTCAAACCCACTATCTCTCGGATGCGAGCTCACAGCTGCGCGCTCCTAACCGCACGGCCAACTCGCCCGGTATTTTTACCCTTCGGTTTATTGACTTGGCCTGTATAACCTCAAACTAAGACTAAGTTGGATAATATTTTAAACACCAGCATCACTATTTTCACCTGTGTGCAATTATGTTACTTATTTCATTAATATTATGATAACTATTATAATTGAGCATTGTTAACTTATAAGACCCCAACACACAAGTATTGGTTTTGTGTAGAGATATACATTTGTTAAATTCACCTTGTTTTATTTCATGATGTACACGCCTATTTTTTGTTATATTATAGAGTATTTAGCTATAACCTAAATTTCTTTACAAATGTAAGCACTTTAATAAAGACATAAATAACTGTCGCATGCCAAGATAAATTGGTATAATTAGAGCTGTCAATATGGTTCATAACCTCTTGACATGGATCACCCAAAACATAGGTTAGGTTTGGAGAATACTTTAATAATCAGCATTAATTAATGCACTGTTTATTACTTTCATATTTCAAGATGTAATTGAAGCATTTAATTAAAGCATCATACATTGAAATTTAAAGTTTTACCTCTAGAACAGCTGACATGGAATAGTGATTGAAAATTCAAACAAATTCAACTTATAAAATGATCTTCAAAATAAATAAACTGTAGACTTTTCCGATATATCACCAGCATTTCTCCGGCTCGCCAAAATAATTTTCTCCCTATTTTTAGCGTCTTTGGAACATTTATAAACAATTTGTTTGTGATGGTATGCGATGTGCTATTGCACATCGGAACTCCACACCATTTGTAAGTTTTCTGCCTCAATGTCTGCGCAGGATTCATTTTAAGTCTAAAATATACCACTCAGATTATTATCCAATGTATAGACCTCGAATTTAACTATACCAGACACTAACATAAAGTAGAAATACGCGAAGTGTATCCTGCTTCTCACAGCACACTATGTGTTATTTCGTCTGCTAATTCAGTCAACCTGTACGATGACGTCAGACCAATGAGATCGCGTACTTGCGTGACGTGACATTTTCGTACTTTAATTTAGATTCTTGTCATGTTTGGAGTTATTATTTGTACATTCTGATCACATTTTTGAATTCTGCATGAAATTTTGAATCAGATTAGCACATTTTCAATTAAAACCCCAGATCATGCATGTTCCCTATTGCAACTCTGTTCGGTGAAATACGTGTATACTAGGCAGGTGGTGATTTGAAAACTCTGCGCATATTGTCTGCAAGGTTCCGCTGCATTCCTACCAGATTAAAATTATGAGATTTAAATTAGATTAAATTAGATTAATATGATGTCGGTGCGTCCGTCGTTGCTGAGCATACCAGCCATTCTCGATATGTTGACAGTTACTGTAGTGTTGCTGTAGCAAATAACAGCCCACTACTTTTAGTTCGAAAACGAGTCTTACTAACGCAAGGGGCGCATTCAAGGGATAGCGCTTGAGAAACATGCAGCGATTGGTCGTCCGGGTCTTATTCTGAACGAGTCTTACTAACGCAAGGGGCGCATTCAAGGGATAGCGCTGAGAAACATGCAGCGATTGGTCGTCCGGGTCTTATTCTGACTTAACTTGCCTTCAGGCAGTAATCCCCCTGTTAAAATAAGTTATTAGACGTCCCATTCATCACTAGTACATGTGGGACACATACGTATGGCGCTGGTGGGCCACCTGGTGTATGTGTGTACAAAATAAAATTGATGAGAAGATTATTATTAATTAAATACTTTTAATTTCGTTCTAGCCAGCCATGTTTCGCTAATCCCCAGACCATTCCATTTGATGTTTTCTAATTCAAACTCTAATGTAGCCATGTGTTCATCTAATCTCATTGTTAGGATATCAATCAACCTCAATCAATCAACATTGATCTGCATTTAGGGCAGTCGCCCAGGTGGCAGAATTTCTATCTGTTGCATTCCTAGCATTTTCTTAAATGAATGCAAAGAAATTCGAAATTTATTGAATATATCCCTTGGTATAATATTCCAATCCCTAACTCCCCTACCTATAAAATATTTGCCCCAATTAGTTCTCCTGAATTCCAACGTTATTTCCATATTGTGATCCTTCCTATTTTTGAAAATGACACTCAAACCTATTCGTCAACTAATGTCGTTCCACGTCATTTTTGCACTCACAGTTTTGGTTTGATGGTACTGGGTGTGAATGGGGACCGGAAGAAAAGGCTAGGAAAACAACAGATAAGGAATCCGCCACCTGGACGACTGCCCTAAATGCAGATCAGTAGTAATTGATTGATTGATTGATTGATTGATTGATTGATTGATTGATTGATTGATTGATTGATTGATTGATTGATTGATTGATTGATTGATTGATTGATTGATTGATTGATTGATTGATTGATTGATTGATTGATTGATTGATTGATTGATTGATTGATTGATTGATTGATTGATTGATTGATTGATTGAACATATCACTTATCGAGCAGCTCGTCTCCTTTCTCCCACGTAGTCCCAGCCCAAACTTTGCAACATTTTCCTAACGCTACTCTTTTGTCGGAAATCACCCAGAACAAACCGGGCTGTTTTTCTTTGGATATTTTCCAGTTCATGAATCAAGTAATCCTGATGAAGGTCCCATAAACTGGAACCATACTCTAGCTGGGTTCTTACCATAGACTTACATGCCCTCTCCTTTACATCCTTACTACAAACCCTAAACACCCTCATAACCATGTGCAGCGATCTGCACTCTGTACTTACAATCCCATTTATCTGATTACCCCAATGAAGATCTTTCCTTATATTAACACCTAGGTACTTACAGTGATCCCCATAAGGAACTTTCATGCCATAAATGCAGTAATTAAAACTGAGAGGACTTTTCCTATTTGGGAAACTCACAACCTGAATTTTAACCACGTTTATCATCATACCATTGCCTGCTGTCATCTCACGACAGTGTCGAGGTCATTTTGCTGTTGCTCACAGTCTTGTAACTTATTTATTACTCTATACAGAATAACACCATACGAGAAAAGCCTCATCTCTGATTCCACCTCCTTACTCATATCATTCATATTTATATAAGAAAACATAGGTAGTTACATTCAGGGAAACGGGGTTGTCTAGGGAGCGGTGATGAGGGTACAGAGATCAGGAAGTCAAGTAGGGATGACATAAAAATGTTAGTGTTGAACTGTAGAAGTTTTGTAAAGAAAGGAATAGAATTAAGTAATTTAATAGATATTTATTTACCAGATATTGTAATAAGAGTTGAATCATGGCTGAGAAATGATATAATAAATGCACAAATTTTTTCGCGGAACCGGAGTGTGTATAGTAGACATAGGATAGGAATGGAGGGAGGGGGAGTACTCATTCTGGTGAAAGACGAATTTGTAAGCTACGAAAAAGTGAAAGATGAGAAACATGAAATTCTAGGTGTAAGGCTCATTTCTAAACATAATATGCAACTTGATGTCTTTGGAGTGTACAGACCGGGAAAGGGTAGCGCTGACAAGGATTCAGAATTATTTGATAAGATAATCAGCTACGTGGAAAACGACATGGAAAGGAATGTGATTGTAACGGGAGATCTTAATTTACCAAATGTCAATTGGGAAGGAAATGCGAACGACAGGAAGCATGACCAACAAATGGCAATTAAGCTAATATGGGAAGGACAGCTGATTCAGAAACTGACGGAACCAAATAGAGGGGGAAAATATCCTAGGCGTGGTGCTGATAAAACCAGATAAGCTCTATAAAGAAACCGAAGAAACAGATGGTATTCGTGATCACGAAGATGTTTTTGTCATAGTTAAAAATAAATGTGATAGAAAGGAAGGATTGAAAAGTAGGACTATTAGGCAGTACCATATGGCTGATAAAGCAGGCATGAGGCACGTTTTAAAAAGTAATTATGCCCGGTGGAAAACGGTAAATAAGAACGTAAACAGACTCTGGGATGGGTATAAAGAAATTGTTGAGGAATGTGAAAACAGGTTTGTACCTTTAAAGGTTTTAAGGAATGATAAAGACCCACCTTATTATAATAGAGAAATAAAGAGACTAAGAAGGAGGTACAGATTGGAAGGAAATAGAGTTAGAAATGGCTGTGGAAGTAAGGAGAAATTGAAGGAACTTACTAGGAAATTGAATCTAGCAAAGAAGGCAGCTAAGGATAACATGATTGCAAGCATAATTGGCAGTCATACAAATTTTAGTGAAAAAGGGAAGGGTATGTATAGGTACTTTAAGGCAGAAACAGGTTCTAAGAAGGACATTCCAGGATTAATTAATGAACAAGGGGAGTGTGTATGTGAGGATCTTCAAAATGCAGAAGTATTCAGTCAGCAGTATGTAAAGATTGTTGGTTACAAGGAAAATGTCCAGATAGAGGAGGTGACTAATACTAGACATGTATTAAAATTTACATATGATAACAATGATATTTACAATAAGATACTAAAGTTGAAAACTAGAAAAGCGACTGGAATTGATAAGATTTCTAGGGATATACTAAAGATAATAGTTTGGGATATAGTACCATATCTGAAGTACTTATTTGATTATTGTTTGGTTGAAGGAGCTATACCAAATGAATGGAGAGTTGCTATAGTAGCCCCTGTGTATAAAGGAAGGGGTGATAGACATAAAGCTGAAAATTACAGGCCAGTAAGTTTGACATGCGTTGCATGTAAGCTTTGAGAAGGCATTCTTTCTGATTACATTAGACATGTTTGCGAAATTAGTAACTGGTTCGAGAGAAAGCAATTCGGTTTTAGGAAAGGTTATTCCACTGAAGCTCAACTTGTAGAATTCCAGCAAGATATAGCAGATATTTTGGATTCTGGAGGTCAAATGCACTGTATCGCGATTGACCTGTCTAAAGCATTTGATAGGGTGGATCATGAGAGACTACTGGCAAAAATTAGTGCAATTGAACTAGACAAAGAGTGACTTAATGGGTTGCTATATTTCTAGAAAATTGATCTCAGAGAATTAGAGTAGGGGAAGCTTTATCAGACCCTGTAATAATTAAGAGGGTAACTCCTTAAGGCAGTATTATTGGACCTTTATGTTTTCTTATATAATTATACAAATGATTTGAGTAAAGGAGTGGAATCAGAGGTAAGGCTTTTTGCGGATGATGTTATTCTCTGTAGAGTAATAAATAAGTTACAAGATTGTGAGCAACTGCAACGTGACCTCGAAAATGTTGTGAGATGGACAGTAGGCAATGGTATGATGATAAACGGGTTTAAAAGTCAGGTTGTGAGTTTCACAAATAGGAAAAGGAGTTTTAATTAGTAGTTTTAATTACTGCGTTGATGGGGTGAAAGTTCCTTTTGCGGATCATCGGAAGTATCTGGGTGTTATTATATGGAAAGATCTTCATCGGGGTAATCACATAAATGGGATTGTAAATAGTGGGTACAGATCTCTGCACATGGTTATGAGGGTGTTGAGCCCCACCCCCTCCCTTACCGACAACCTACCTCACCATAAAACACCCACGCCGGAAGATTCGAGGCGTGGACCGCGACTAGGAAAGGCCAAACACAGCCCTGAATTGGAAACGGTCCTCATTTCAAAAGCAGAACAGCAATAACACTAAAGCTACTATCAATAAAATCCCAGCTAAATTAACTGAGGGTTCACTGAAATAATAAAATCAAAAGAAAACAAGAAATGAAGCCAGCAGTTAAAAACAAAAGATACGTACATGTGTAGAGCTCATCCAATTGAAGTCATAACACTGATGCGTGAGCACAGCTTTTTCAAACACCAAGCATAAATTATTCATAAGACGGGCTCACCATCTCAATTACAATCTCGCTACATAATGTGGTAATGTGAATACAATCCACACAGATCAACTCGGTCATTCTTTCAGCGAGATTAAAAGAATCCATTGCATGCGCGTCTATTTAACTTCCAAATCGTCACAAGCATTACCACACAGATCAAAGCTCCTACGCGGCATGGAGAAGAAAAATGGTGTCCAAGGAAGGTAAAAATAAGATGCGAGAGATCACAACATAGCACAGAGTAACATCTCTGGACCAATGGAATAAAATTTATATTCAAAGACAATTACAGGCATTCGCATAGCCTGAATAACAAAATAACATGGCGGCCTCGTGGACAAGCAAAAGGCCGTGATAGAAACCAAGGCAAATTGAATATCACCTTGCCGGCAACAAACATGAGGCACAGAAACAAGATTAAAATGTAAAATGAGCCGACCGATACGTCATCCTTTCTCCCCTTTCACTCACCAGCACACACCCAAACATTCAGACATTGCCGGTATCGGCAAACAAGCTGAGCAGTTGTTTCAGTTAATAAGTTGAACACAATCTCATATAGAATGACTCTCACGGTCACAAACAAAAGGTCTCACATATGTCAGAGATAGCGTGCACGGCGCAGACTATTTGCAGTAGGATAATAGAGACCCAGTGGTGACACAGAAACCCACCACCTCACGCACTCCGTACGACACGAATGGATCTCCGCGTCGACACGCAGAGCATATATTCATTGGTGGCAAAATACTTCACAATGTAGTACACGTAAATACACTGACTGACAGTGACAATGCAACACCAAGGAGGAGTGGTTCGAAAGAGATGAAAGTTGGGGAAAAAACAGAGACGGCACGGACGAATAATTGATGTTTATTTCAAACCGATATGCAGGTTACACAATGCGCACGGCATCGACTCATTAGGATGTAGGACCCCAGCGAGCGGCGATGCACGCAGAAACACGTCGAGGTACAGAGTCAATAAGAGTGCGGAGGGTGTCCTGAGGGATGGTTCTCCATTCTCTGTCAACCATTTGCTACAGTTGGTCGTCCGAACGAGGCTGGGGCAGAGTTTGCAAACGGCGTCCAATGAGATCCCACACGTGTTCGATTGGTGAGAGATCCGGAGAGTACGCTGGCCACGGAAGCATCTGTACACCTCGTAGAGCCTGTTGGGAGATGCGAGCAGTGTGTGGGCGGGCATTATCCTGCTGAAACAGAGCATTGGGCAGCCCCTGAAGGTACGGGAGTGCCACCGGCCGCAGCACATGCTGCACGTAGCGGTGGGCATTTAACGTGCCTTGAATACGCACTAGATGTGACGTGGAATCATACGCAATAGCGCCCCAAACCATGATGCCGCGTTGTCTAGCGATAGGGCGCTCCACAGTTACTGCCGGATTTGACCTTTCTCCACGCCGACGCCACACTCGTCTGCGGTGACTATCACTGACAGAACAGAAGCGTGACTCATCGGAGAACACGACGTTCGGCCATTCCCTCATCCAAGTCGCTCTAGCCCGGCACCATGCCAGGCGTGCACGTCTATGCTGTGGAGTCAATGGTAGTCTTCTGAGCGGACGCCGGGAATGCAGGCCTCCTTCAACCAATCGACGGGAAATTGTTCTGGTCGATATTGGAACAGCCAGGGTGTCTTGCACATGCTGAAGAATGGCGGTTGACGTGGCGTGCGGGGCTGCCACCGCTTGGCGGCGGATGCGCCGATCCTCGCGTGCTGACGTCACTCGGGCTGCGCCTGGACCCCTCGCACGTGCCACATGTCCCTGCGCCAACCATCTTCGCCACAGGCGCTGCACCGTGGACACATCCCTATGGGTATCGGCTGCGATTTGACGAAGCGACCAACCTGCCCTTCTCAGCCCGATCACCATACCCCTCATAAAGTCGTCTGTCTGCTGGAAATGCCTTCGTTGACGGCGGCCTGGCATTCTTAGCTATACACGTGTCCTGTGGCACACGACAACACGTTCTACAATGACTGTCGGCTGAGAAATCACGGTACGAAGTGGGCCATTCGCCAACGCCGTGTCCCATTTATCGTTCGCTACGTGCGCAGCACAGCGGCGCATTTCACATCATGAGCATACCTCAGTGACGTCAGTCTACCCTGCAATTGGCATAAAGTTCTGACCACTCCTTCTTGGTGTTGCATTTGCTCTGTCAGTCAGTGTAAAATTAATCAGAGTCCCAACTAACATCATAACTCAATCACAATAAAGACAACTAGCACGCAGCTCATTCATTCAGCAGAGCAGAAGGATGCGTATCAATCAGTTATCATTAGAAGAGTCGAAAGGTACAATTTAACCGATGTAAAAATATAAATACAAGGATTACCATACCTCTAATATTAGTCGTCAAAGGCAAAGGAAGGATGGTAGTACGGGTCAAGTTTAAATCCATTGAAACCCCATTTATGGCATAAAAAAGCCACTCCAATCTGCGTGGGGTCCATGTTAATATTTCACTCACATAACAAAGTTAAGAATCGCTCCAAAGAGATAAAAATACTGTCTCGCCGAAAGAATGATCTTCCGTGCTCATGACCGAGGGAGCTGCCCTCTCTGGTACAATCATGGAAACACTTAAGCCAATTGAGGTGAGGCCGATACAACCTCTTTGCAATATTGGAAACATCATTTTATGAACATGCCATATTAGCATGGCTCAGTGTTTAGGGGTTGTAGCAAGGATGTAAAGGAGAGGGTTTGTAAGTCTCTGGTTAGACCCCAACTAGAGTATGGTTCCAGTGTATGGGACCCTCACCAGGATTACTTGATTCAAGAACTGGAAAAATTCCAAAGAAGAGCAAGTCGATTTGTTCCGGGTAATTTCCGACAAAACTGAGAGAAAGCAGACGAATTGCTCGACTGAGTGGTATGTTCTGAGCTGTCAGCGGAGAAATGGCGTGGAATAACATTAGTAGACGAATAAGTTTGAGTGGTGTCTTTAAAAGTAGGAAAGATCGCAATATGAAGATAAAGTTGGAGTACAACAGGACAAATTGGGGCAAGTATTCTTTTATAGGAAGGGGAGTTAGGGATTGGAATAACTTACCAAGGGTGATGTTCAATAAATTTCCAATGTCATTGAAATCATTTAGAAAAAGGCTAGGAAAACAACACATAGTGAATCTAGCACGTGGGCGACTGCCCTAAATGCAGATCAGTATTGGTTGATGATAAACGTCTTAAAGTACTGCCTTGAAGAATTCCCCTCTTAATTATTACAGGATCAGATAAAGCTCCATCTACTCTAATTCTCTGAGTTCTATTTTCTAGAAATATAGCCACCCATTCAATCACTATTTTGTCTAGTCCAATTGCCCTCAACTTTGCCAGAAGTCTGCCATGATCTATCCTATTATGGAGTCTTGGTTGTAGGCGGCTTCACATCGTTTCCATAAATAAATCCGCCCTCATGTATAATAGGTTCATTTACACAGACACCACATGCAGTTTTACACTTTTTGCATATAAAATACATTGCGATACATTGAATACCGAGAGACAAGGAGACGTGATACTCATGCTCATACGCACTCGACGCCGCCGAATGACGCTAGTTGAAGAAGCTACACCCTAATGCAATGTTGCATCGTGCATAAGGATGCGTTCTGTATGTGGGGCGAGTTCATTCTTCCCGATGCCGCCACATCACCCCCCCCCCCCCCCCGCTCCACGGAGAAGGAAAGTTCACTAATCGAATGGACGGGCAAAGTGAACTCTTCGTCCTGATCGTGTTGTATACTTGCTGGGTGGTGATGACGCATTAGGTAAGTCAGGTGTAAGAGAAGTGCTAGGTTGACTGGATGAAATGGGGGTAGGAGATGTGTCAGGTATGTTGGTGCGGGTAAGAACAGCAGGGTTTGTTTCTATGTATGCAGGTTTCTCACGGTCTGTACTCACTACTACTTCCTTGTTTCCAATCATTAGTGTCAAAGTCTTCTCATTGCGGCTAACTACAGGGTAAGGACCAGAGTATGGGGGCTGCAAAGGAGGTTTCACATGGTCAGCTCTCAGGAAAACATGGGAGGCAGTTGCCAAGTCTTTGAAGACGAATACTTTCTCTTGACTATGGCGGGAGGCATGAACAGGTCTGAGTTCAGCCATTACCTTCCTTAGGTGATTTACAAAATCAGAAGAGTCAACTGGAGTAGAAGAACTGGGCGAAGAAGTAACCATTTCTCCAGGAAGGCGTAGGGGCTCTAGTAAAACTAGTTCGGCGGGGGAAGCTTTCAGATCTTCCTTTAGAACCGCACGCATGCAAAGTAACACTAGAGGTAAGGCTTTAATCCACGTTGCACTGTGACACATCAGCGAAGCTTTTAACTGTCTATGAAGGCGCTCCACCATACCGTAAGCGGATGGGTGGTAACTGGTTGTACGAATTTTCATTGTACCAAATTGTGTCATAAGTCTGCGAAACAGTGCAGACTCGAATTGTCTTCCTTGGTCAGTAGTTATGCAAGTAGGGAGACCAAATCGAGAGATCCAACCACTTATTAGGGTATCGGCTGTTTCTTCGGCAGTGCCATGCCTCTGGCCAACGAGTAAATCTGTCAACAGCAGTGAGGAGGTAATGATAGCCTTCGCAGACAGGCAGTGGGCCAACAATATCCAAGTGAATGTGGCTGAAACGGCCTGTGGGTGCTCCGAAATTCCACAAAGGAGATATATTATGCCTCGTCACTTTATTGCTTTGACACAACAAACAAGCACGAGTCTAGGCACGAGTGTCTGTCTGAATAGATGGCCAAACAAATCTATCTGAGACTAGACGAGAAGTGTCTCGAATGTCTGGGTGGCTTAAGTTATGGAGCTTGTCAAAGAACTTGCGTCGAAAAGGAAGTGTCAGGAACGGACGGGGTTTTCCAGTTGATGTATCACATATGCTGGTAGTCGTAGTGGCCGGGAGGGTTACTTTTTCTAATGTCAGCGACGTACCACCGCGCAGTAAGGCTTTGAGTTCGTCATCGTCTGCTTGGGATCGAGCCAGCCCAGCGTAGTCATCTTCTAGTGAGATGGCTTCAACACGAGACATTGTATCGGCGACAATGTTATCTGCTCCCTTTATATGCTGAATATCAGTTGTGAACTGGGATATGAAGGACAGCTGATTAAGTTGGGCCGGGGGTAGTTTTTCTCTGCGTTGAGAAAATGCATAAAGCAGAGGCTTGTGGTCCGTATATATGGTGCAGTGTTGTGCTTCCAGTAAATAGCGGAAGTGCTTGACAGCCTCGTATACAGCTAACAGTTCCCTGTAATAGGCCGGCCATGTTACCTGACGCGCAGAAAGCTTCTTGCTGAAAAATGCTAGGGGCTGCCAATGGTATCCAACTTTCTGTTGCAAGCATGCTCCAACTTGAGTATTTGATGCATGGGCAAAGAGACCTAGAGGCGCATCTGGCAATGGATGAGCAAGTTGAGTGGTTTGCGCTAGGCTTTCTTTGCATTCGTGGAAAGCACGTTGCAATTCTCCAGGGGACAGGTTTAGAACCCGTAAGCTTAGGATTGGCTAGGACGTTCACCAACGGCCCCTGCAATTCAGCCGCATGTGGTAGGAAACGTCTATAGAAGTTGACCATGCCCAAGAACCGCCGGAGGCCCTGGACAATCTTCGGTAGAGGGTATTCGAGGAGGGAATGGATCCTCTCTGGTGGAGGTTTTGTACCGTCCTTTGAGAGCCGTTAGCCCAAGAAGGTTACCTCACTTGCACCTAATACGCAGTTGGATGGATTTATGACTACACCGTAATCAGCTAATCTCTGTAAAAGTACGTGAAGATGGTACATATGCTCTTCAGCATCCCGTGAAAACTCCAGGATATTGTCAATATACGGGAAACAGAAGTTTAAAGCCCTAGTGACCTCATCCATAAAACGCTGGAAAGTTTGTCCAGCATTTCGTAACCCAAATGACATATAGGGAAATTCAAACAGCCCGAGAGGTGTCGTTATGGCTGTTTTGCAAATGTCACTGGGATGAATCGGGATTTGTTGGTAGGCCTTGATAAGGTCAAACGTACTGAAAATGGTTGACCCAGCAATGTTATGGCAAAAATCTCCTGTGTGTCGTACCGGGAAGCGGTCAAGTATTGTCCTTGTGTTCAATGCCCGGTAATCACCACATGGACGCCATGAGTTGTCCCGCTTAGGTGCAAGGTGAAGGGTGAGGACCAGGGACTATTAGAAGGTCTCGCTGTACCACACCTTACCATGTCCTCGAATTCTTTCTTCGCTATCTGCAATTTTTGAGGTCCTAGACGACGAGGTCGACAAGAGACCGGTGGGCCTTCGGTTGTCCTAATATGATGTACAGTATTGTGTTTAATATCACGTTGCATCCCAGGTGGGCGAGTAATGGAGTGAAAGTCAGCGAGCAGCATGCTAAAAGGTGAGTCAGTGGATAGTGCAGCAGTCTTTACGCTGGCTTGTTCTATAGAGGCTACAGATTCCTTAATGTGTAGGCCGGTGGTGCTGTCGAGGAGGCACCTGTTGCGGCAGTCAAGGAGTAAGTTATAGTAAGCCAGAAAATCAGAACCAATGATGGCTGTGCTAACATCAGCAATGACAAATTGCCAGCGAAAGTCACGACGTAAACCAAGGTTGAGGTTGATGGGAAAGCTACCATACGTCCTGATTGTACTACCGTTTGCAGCGCTCAGCTCATACCCAGAAGGTTTGCAAGTGCTTCCCAGACGTTTACGCGGGAAACAGCAAAGGTCAGATCCGGTGTCAATCAGAAATTTTGCCTTGTATTCTGATCAAAAATAAACAGACGGTGACCCGATGCAGAACAGACAGTTGCCGTCTTCACTGGCTGTTCGTTCCGTTTTCCGCCTTCCAGGAACCAGGACTAGTACATTTTACAGCTTTATCTTGGAACTTTTTGTGGTACCAACAAAGCCGGCCCTGTTGTGTAAGGGAACGGTCGCGGCTTTTAGATCTCCTCTTACTGTGACTCCTGCCCCGGGGCTGGTTACGGGCCAGGGCATAGACTTTACGTGTCAATTCCTACATCTGGGCAGCTAAAGTGTTCGGCGCAGCTGTAGCATGTACGGCCAAGTGGCTATATGGTGGTGTGACAGTGGGTGAAAGTTCCACGATCTTGTCTGCGGGCTCTGCAATATCAGATAAAGGCATTAACTGGGCCGCTAATATAGCCTGCAAGTGCTGGGGTAGTCGACGCATGAAAAGTTGTTTTAATATACTTTCGTCATGAAGTGAGCTACCGGCTAATGACTTTAAGTGACGTAAAAACTGTGATGGTTTCCTATCGCCGAGTTCTTCGTCACCAAGAAGTTGGCGAACTCGTTGTTCTTCGGATACGGAAAGACGACGGACTAGTTCAGATTTTAGCTTTTCGTAACGTCCTGTGGCAGGGGGGTTAATGACAATGTCTTCTACCTCGGCTATGACCTTGGTGTCAAGCTGTGAAATTACATTATCAAATTTAGTCTGGTCGGCCGTAATGCCTGCGAGCCTGAATTGAGTCTCAACTTGGGCGAACCAAACAGTTGGTCTGTCATACCAAAACGGTGGTAGCTTTGAAGAGATTTTAGCAACTTGGCCAAAGTTGTTAGATGCATCATCGGTACCAGTAGACTCATGCTCCTGGAGCCGGGCTAGTAATGCTTCGTTCTGCTCCTGCAAAGGCTTCGTCAAAGCAATAAGTTGTTGGAGTAAGCTCTGTAAGTTGTTATTTTGTTCCTCTAAAGCAGGACCTCTCAAACGCCCAAAGTCTCACGCGTGCAAATCGAGGCGCAAGAGCTCCGTGCACTGTGCATCGGTCCAGATCGGCTCGGCTAGGAACAACGCTTCGTCTCTGGGCTACTCGGCTAAGCTCAGCTCAACTCGTCTCAACTCGGCTCGGATTTAAAGCGCTACGGCGCAAGTGAGGAAGAGGGAGACAGGGGGAGTGAACGAGACAAGCGTGGGTAAGGAGAAAGACAGCGCTATTGCTTCAAATCGGGGAGTGGGAGTCTGCACTCTGGTCAACCAAGCGAAGTCGTCTTTTGCACCGTGCACAGTGCATGCAAACGGCGCATGCACCCTGAGAGGCCCTGCTCTAAAGCCCTAAATCGATCCTCCGCCATAATCAAAATGGGTACACAACACAGGGGCAAAGAGAAAAAGAATTCTGAAAATATCGGACAAGATGACAAAGAAGTAGTCAGAGGTACGATGTGTAGTTGTGTTTGTAAGTGAATGAAGATGTGTGAGAATGTGCAACACAAGCACAAATTTACAAATAGCTTGAGACAATCTTATAGGTTATATGAAAACTAAATATTATGCAGGTATGCCTAGCATACGATAAGAGATGCACAAACATGTAAACTATGATAAGTTAACAAACTAATCTTGCAGAGTTTATATATTGATTTTGGTTATACACTGACTGACAGAGCAAATGCAACACCAAGGAGGAGTGGTTCGAAAGAGATGAAAGTTGGGGAAAAAACAGAGACGGCACGGACGAATAATTGATGTTTATTTCAAACCGATATGCAGGTTACACAATGCGCACGGCATCGACTCAGTAGGATGTAGGACCACCGCGAGCGGCAATGCACGCAGAAACACGTCGAGGTACAGAGTCAATAAGAGTGCGGATGGTGTCCTGAGGGATGGTTCTCCATTTTCTGTCAACCATTTGCCACAGTTGGTCGTCCGTACGAGGCTGGGGCAGAGTTTGCAAATGGCGTCCAATGAGATCCCACACGTGTTCGATTGGTGAGAGATCCGGAGAGTACGCTGGCCACGGAAGCATCTGTACACCTCGTAGAGCCTGTTGGGAGATGCGAGCAGTGTGTGGGCGGGCATTATCCTGCTGAAACAGAGCATTGGGCAGCCCCTGAAGGTAAGGGAGTGCCACCGGCCGCAGCACATGCTGCACGTAGCGGTGGGCATTTAACGTGCCTTGAATACGTACTAGAGGTGACGTGGAATCATACGCAATAGCGCCCCAAACCATGATGCCGCGTTGTCTAGCGGTAGGGCGCTCCACAGTTACTGCCGGATTTGACCTTTCTCCACGCCGACGCCACACTCGTCTGCGGTGACTATCACTGACAGAACAGAAGCGTGACTCATCGGAGAACACGACGTTCCGCCATTCCCTCATCCAAGTCGCTCTAGCCCGGCACCATGCCAGGCGTGCACGTCTATGCTGTGGAGTCAATGGTAGTCTTCTGAGCGGACGCCGGGAGTGCAGGCCTCCTTCAACCAATCGACGGGAAATTGTTCTGGTCGATATTGGAACAGCCAGGGTGTCTTGCACATGCTGAAGAATGGCGGTTGACGTGGCGTGCGGGGCTGCCACCGCTTGGCGGCGGATGCGCCGATCCTCGCGTGCTGACGTCACTCGGGCTGCGCCTGGACCCTTCGCACGTGCCACATGTCCCTGCGCCAACCATCTTCGCCACAGGCGCTGCACCGTGGACACATCCCTATGGGTATCGGCTGCGATTTGACGAAGCGACCAACCTGCCCTTCTCAGCCCGATCACCATACCCCTCGTAAAGTCGTCTGTCTGCTGGAAATGCCTCCGTTGACGGCGGCCTGGCATTCTTAGCTATACACGTGTCCTGTGGCACACGACAACACGTTCTACAATGACTGTCGGCTGAGAAATCACGGTACGAAGTGGGCCATTCGCCAACGCCGTGTCCTATTTATCGTTCGCTACGTGCGCAGCACAGCGGCGCATTTCACATCATGAGCATACCTCAGTGACGTCAGTCTACCCTGCAATTGGCATAAAGTTCTGACCACTCCTTCTTGGTGTTGCATTTGCTCTGTCAATCAGTGTATATAAAAGTAATAAGCATAAACCATGGGTTCCAATGTCCATTTTACGTCTTGAGGAATGTCCGTATAATGCAATTGTATGATATACCTGTAATGTAACAACTTAGAAACCACTAACAGGCACGATTACGATTTGTATATATATTCAATCAGTTGTAATGCATGAATAGGCTATTCTGAAGTCATTTTTGCTTGTTTGAACAGCAAATAAGGTAGGCTATATTGTGGAGTAGTCTATATCTTTGGCCTTAATTAGCAAAAACAGAAAGAAAATTGCACAAAAGATTGCTGGATTACGTACATCAATTTAACACCAAGATTATAACTATGGTTAGAAAACTGTCCATTGTACAGCTTTCTTCGTAATGTTCGTGTAACTTCAGAACGAATTAATGTCGTGCATAATTTTGCAATATTCCGGAACAAGTATAACGTTGGTTATATACATACAAGTTTTTAGATGAAATGTTGCGTTCTCGAAGAGTATCAGATGCCGCGTGCGGACTGAAGCGATGAGTATCACCGACGATCGTTAGGATTCTGGCGACTGTTTTTGTCGTTTGTCGAATTGGTTTCATACTCAGAAGACGTGGTAGTTCCAATGAAGTAAACAGTCTAATGCCTCTTTGAAATAAAGTGTGGTAACATACCGTGATCTGTGGTGAAGCACGCGGTCCAAGATAGGTCATGGTATGGTATACTCGGGGTCACCATTTATGGAGTCCTGGTTGTAGGCGGCTCCACATCATTTCCATAAATAAATAAGCCCTCATGGATAACAGGTTTATTTACACAGACACCACATACAGTTTTACACTTTTGCATATAAAATACATTGAGATACATTGAATACCGAGACACAAAGAGACGTGATGCTCATGCTCATACGCACTCGACGCCGCCGAATGACGCTAGTTCAAGAAGCTACACCCTGATGCAATGTTGCATCGTGCACAAGGGTGCGTTCTGTATGTGGGGCGAGTTCATTCTTCCCGATGCCGCCACACTATCAGCAGCCTTAGATAGGTCAGTCGCGATACAGTCTATCTGACCTCCTGAATCCAAGTTATCTGCTATATCTTGCTGGAATCCTACAAGTTGAGCTTCAGTGGAATAACCTTTCCTAAACTCGAACTGCCTTCTATAGAACCAGTTATTAATTCTCAAGTATATCTAATATAATCAGAAAGAATGCTTTCCCAAAGCTTTGGGATATATTTTGTTTGCTATGAGTAATGAGATTTCCTTTTTCCTTTCTTTATATCTGTCTTTTCATATACCGGACCTTTGCCTCTCCCAGTATCCGTGAGGCAGACTGTATAAACATTGCAGAACTCTAAGCGCTTTGTTCTACCCACCTGGAACAATTTCATTTTAGAATTCGACATTTCCATGTTGGAGGGAGTTTACATTAAAACGACACGCTTGCCGAGCGGTTTGGCGTGTGTCGCAATAACATGGCCTTTTCGTCAATACTACTCCACCCGTGTCTACCCAGTACTTGGCCCTTTCGGCACCAAGTCCTCTTCGGCTGTTCTCAGACAAGACAGGTTCAAATAGCGTTTCCTTGGCTGAGGGCCCATCACGCACCTAAAGGAGACTCCTCCATCCCCCTAAGGGATGTCCGGTGACATCAGGAGTTTCTGTGATCGGTCCCCTGCTGTACCTCGTATTTTTGCTCCATCCTCCCGGTTGTGGTGTAACCGCACGCATGGTGCAATATGCAGATGACACTGTCCTCTTTAAAAGTATAAATAACACAGAAGGTAGTCGAAAACTGCAATCAGACTTATATAATTTATCTGTGCGGTGTTCCGTGAATGGGCTAAACATAAACATATTAGGGTAAGTAGATCCCGAAACTGCCTGGAGAAGAGGTATGAATTAAATAAGAACGTAATACCTCAGTGTGCAAATATTAAACTTTTAGGAATAATTGCTTATAGAGATTTGAAGTGGAACCTGCAGACGGAGAAACAAGGTGTAATTTATGGGATTTCTTAGCAGGAACCTAAAAGGCTTCAAATCAGAGGCCCTACGAACAACCTACCTCAGTATGGTAAGACCCATATTAACCTATGGGGTTCCTGCCTGGAGTCCCACCACATTCGCAAATCTTAATAAACTTCAGAAAATACAGAATCGGGCGGAGAGGCTGATAACTTACGGCTCCCATCTTCATTCGGCTAACCTCCCCTCAATAGAAACCATTGTCAAAAGAATCGACTTGAACTTATTTCGAAAATCCGTCGTCGGCTCCATTATCCTTGACCCTTTCTCGCCGCCTTTCCCTATCCTTTCGCTCTGCCCGCAGAGGCGTTAATATTTTCCCTACATTTGCTCATACCACCTACTACCAATCCGACTACTACGGCCGCTCCTCGTGACTCTGGAATGAGCTACGCATTGCCTCTAACGCAGTTTACATTACGCTACGTGTAAAAATGATGTGGTAAATCTCTGTGTGTTCATGACCGGGAATGGGTCAATGAATCAGTTAATGGACATGGGGCTTACCCTTTTCACTAGACCATTCATACAATCTGTATGATTTGTGGTAAATAAATATATAATAATAATAATCCACCGCCCGACACACGGCTTTGAGTCGCTGGCAGCACGTTCGACTTCATTACCGTAACTGGAAATCCTGGCCAGACAGTATGTGACTAAATATTCCAGTTTCGTCTTCACTGTCTGATGTTCAGTCCTTTCAGTTTTCTTCCAAGCTGACAACATTATAGTCTTGGAAATTCTAATTTCCGTATGGCTTTTAATGCCGGGAGGTGTCCGAGAACTTCGGCTCGGCAGGTGCAGGTCTTTTGATTTGACGCTAGTAGGCAACCTGCGGGTCGTGATAAGGATGAAATGATGAGGACGGCACATACACCCAGTCCCCGTGTCAGGGGAATTAGCCAATTATGGTTAAAATTCCCGATCCTACCGGGAATCGAACCCGGGACCCCTGTCACCAAAGGCCTGCACGCTAACCATTTAGCCATATTTCCGTATCATGTTCCCTGTTCCGCTTTTCAAGTTCTGAGGTATCAGATTGCGAAGTTTCATCATGGTCTGTCATTAACATTAAGTCGTTGGCATAGTCCCAGCTGCTTACATTTCCATCCAACTGAATCCTTCCCTGCCATTACACACCGGACTGAATCAAACCAGACCAGACGAAACCAAATAAAACCCCAAACCAAACCCCATGGTGCAACAGCCACGAAGGGCCATGGCGTACCAGGCGACCACTGCTCAGCCCGAATGCCTGCGGATTACAAGGTGTCGTGTGGTCAGCACGTTGAATCTTTCCAGCCGTTATTCCTGTCTTTCTAGACCGGGGCCGCTATCTCACCGTCAGATAGTTCCTTAATTGTAAAAATGTAGGCAGAGTGGACCTCGAACCAGCCCTCACATCCAGGTAAAATTCCCTGACCTGGCCGGGAATCAAACCCGGGGTCTCCGGTTAAGAGGCAGGCACGCTAACCCTACACCGCGAGGTCGGCTTGTCATTACACACCCTTCAACCAACGATTCGTGTATACAGTGAACAACAAGGGTGAACCGCTTAGCTATTTTAAGCCAAGAAATAATTCTGCCATGAATTCTCACTGGGGCTGTATTATCGGTGCTTTTAATTGCTTTCAGTAATCTTCCCCTGATCCCATAATCCCTGAGTGTGGTGAACAATCTCTTCCTCGGTGTTTTGTCACATACCCTCTTCTGATCTATCTATCTATATATCTATATATATAAAATAACTTGTCCTGACTGACTGACTGACTGACTGACTGACTGACTGACTGACAGACAGATTCATCATCGCCGAGCCAAAACTACTGGACATAAAGAAATGAAATTTTGGGGATATATTCATATTAAGATGTAGGTGCTCGCCAAGACAGGATTTTTGGATATTCCGTCGCTAAGGGGGTGATAAAGGGGGTTGAAATTTTAAAATGAGTGTATCTATATCTCAAAACTTTAAAAGTTTACAGATGTAAAAATTGGTATTTAGAATCTTCTTTAAAAATAAGGAAACAGGTATTTTTTTGTTTTCAGAAAATCCCAATAGGAGGGGTGAAAAAGGGTGAAAATGGGGGTAAATGGGTTGAATGCCTTTAATCAGGATACCGGTACTTATATCTCAGAAACTGAAGATATTACAGATCTGAAAATTGGTACTTTTGATCTCTTTTAAAAATAAAGAAACACGTATTTTTTGTTTTTGGAAAATCCAATTAATGGGAGGGTGAAAAGGGGGTGAATTTTTAAAATGAGTGAATCTATATCTCCAAACTTTTAAAGTTTGCAGATGTAAAAATTAGTATTTAGAATCTTCATTAAAAATAAAGAAACATGTATTTTTTGTTTTCGGAAAATCGCAATAGGAGGAGTGAAAAGGGGTGAAAAAGGGGTTGAATGCCTTTAATGAGGCTACTTATATCTCAGAAACTGAAGATATTACAGACCTGAAAATTGGTGTTTGGGATCTCCTTTAAAAATAAAGAAACACGTATTTTTTTGTTTCTGGAAAACCCAATTAAGGGGGGGTGAAAAGGGGGTAATATTTTAAAATGAGTGTATCTATATCTCAAAACTTTTAAAGGTTATAGTTGTAAAAATTGGTACTTAGAATCTCCTTTAAAAATAAAGAAAGACGTATGTTTTGTTTTCGGAAAAATCCTAATAGGAAGGGTGGAAAAGGTTGAAAGAGGGGTGGAATGCATTTCATGCGTCTACTTATATTTCAGAACGTGAAGATATTACAGACCTGAAAATTGGTGTTTGGGATCTCCATTAAAAATAAAGAAACGCGTATTTTGTTTGTTTGTGGCAAATCCAATTAATGGGGGGGGGGAAATGGGGTGATTTTTAAAAATGAGTGTATCTATATCTCAAAACTTTTAAAGTTTACAGATGTAAAAATTGGTATTTAGAATCTCCTTTAAAAATAAAGAAACATCTATTCTTTTGTTTTCGGAAAATCCCAATAGGAAGGGTGTAAAAGGGTGAAAAATGGGTTGAATGCCTTTAATGAGGCTACTTATATTTCAGAACCTGAAGATATTACAGACCTGAAAATTGGTATTTTGGATCTACTTTAAAACTAAAGAAACACGTATTTTTTCCTTATTTGTAAAATCCAAACATTGGGGGGTGAAAAGGGGTGGTGAAGTTTTAAAATGAGTGCGTCTACATCTTAAAACTTTAAAATTTACAGATGTAAAAATTGGTAGTTAGAATATCCTCTAAAAATAAAGAAACATCTATTCTTTTGTTTTCGGAAAATCCCAATAGGAAGGGTGTAAAAGGGTGAAAAATGGGTTGAATGCCTTTAATGAGGGTACTTATATTTCAGAAACTGAATATATTACAGACCTGAAAATTGGTATTTTGGATCTACTTTAAAAGTAAAGAAACACGTATTTTTTCCTTATTTGGAAAATCCAAATATTGGGGGGTGAAAAGGAGGGTGAATTTTTAAAATGAGTGTCTCTACATCTTAAAACTTTAAAATTTACAGATGTAAAAATTGGTAGTTAGAATCTCCTCTAAAAATAAAGGAACACGCATTTTTTTTTGTTTCCTATAAATCCTAATAGGAAGGGTGTAAAAGGGTGAAAAATGGGTTGAATGCCTTTAATGAGGATACACATATCTCAGAAACGAAAGATATTACAGAACTGAAAATTTGTATATGGGATCTCCTTTAAAAATAAAGAAACACGTATTTTTTAGTTTTTGGAAAATCCAATTAATGGCGATTAAACAGGAGTGACAAATTGGGGTGAATTTTTTGAAAGACTATATCTACAGAATATCTTGGAAACGTAAAATGTTACAGACGTAAAAAGTGGGTGTTTGGAGTCTCCTGTAAATGTAAAGAAACATAGGTGATTTGTTTTTGGAAACTCCACTTAAGGGGAACTCAAAAGGTGTGAAATTTTAAAATGAGTATTTTTACAGTATATCTAAAAAACTTAACATATTACAGAAGTGAAAAATGGTATTTTTTTATCTCTATTAAACATAAAGAAACGTGCACTTTTAGTTTTCGCAAATACCACTTGGGTAGTGGTGGTGGTGGTGGGGGTAAAAGTGACTGAAAATGGTGTTGAATTCTTTTAATTAGACTACTGATATCTCAAAAATGAAGATGTTACAGACGTAAAAATTGATATTTGCAATGTGCTTTAAAAGTAAAGAAACACGTATTCTCGGAAAATACAATGAAAAGGGGGGTGGGGTGAAAGAATTGAAAAATTAATTGACTTAATTGTATGAGAATACATACATCTAATAAAAACTAAAGTTGTTACAGACGTGAAAATTCATATTTGGATCTCCTTTAAAAAAAAGAAAAACGCGTTTGGTGGGGAAACCATCTTGGAGGGCGGGAGTGTAAAGGAGTTGAATTCCTTTCGTGAGGACACATAAATCAAAAACTGAAGAAGTTAGAGTCGTGATAATTGGTATTTAGAAAATCCTTTACTATTAAAGAAACAAGTACTTTTTGCGGGAAAATTCACTTGGGGGGGGGGGAGTATTGTGAAATGAAGTGAAAAAAGTAAATTTTTTTATGGGGATACTTACATCTCAAAACTGAAGGTAATAGACGTGAACATTGGTGTTTGGAATCTCCCTTAAACATAAAGAAACAAGCATTCTTTTAATTTCGTTTTATTGGGGGGGGGGGGGTGGCGGTAAATAAACTTAACGGCGGTGGGGTGTAGAAGGAGGTGAGACCAATTGATTTTACTGTTATTAATGTACTTATAAGGATCCTCCGTTGCTCAGGCGGCAGCGCACCGGCCTCTCACAGCTGGGTTCCGTGGATCAAATCCCGGTCACTCCATGTGACATTTGTGCTGGACAAAACGGAGGCGGGACAGGTTTTTCTCCGGATACTCCGGTTTTCCCTGTCATCAGCCATACCAGCAAGACATAAAAGTAATAATAATAATAATAATAATAATAATAATAATAATAATAATAATAATAATAATAATAATACGGATCGTCGTCAAATGTGCGGACCGCGCTGGAAACGGCTCCTGGACGGGTAATGACTAAGAATGCAGTCCGGCCGCGGGTTCAGTGCCGCCAAGGCACCCAATATGACACCACGTCGGATCTCCTGAAGGATTTTATCCATATTAAAAATGATTATAGGAAAGGATGGCAAAGATTTACGGACCCAACTGACCGGGAGGAATACCTGAGCCTAGCCCGGGATGTACGAAATCGATTGCTGGAAAGGAAGATTGAAAAATGTGAGGAAACGTGCCGTAAAATAATAGAAAACCAGTCAGATCGGGAATTTTGGTGGATTCTCGCAGAAAACAAGTCAGATCGCGTTTTTCGGCGGATTATATATATAAAACAATAAGCATTCAATTATAAACTTCAGTATAATACCGTAGCGAAGCACGGGTATCTTGCTAGTATATATATATATAAAATAACTTGTCCTGACTGACTGACTGACTGACTGACTGATTTATCATCGCCGAGCCAAAACTACTGGACATAAAGAAATGAAATTTTGGGGATATATTCATATTAAGATGCAGGTGCTCGCTAAGAGAGGATTTTTGGATATTCCTTCGCTAAGGGGGTGAAAAGGGGGGTGAAATTTTAAAATTATATCTCAAAACTTTAAACGTTTACAGATGTAAAAATTGGTATTTAGAATCTTCTTTAAAAATAAGGAAACAGGTATTTTTTTGTTTTCAGAAAATCCCAATAGGAGGGGTGAAAAAGGGTGAAAATGGGGAAAAATGGGTTGAATGCCTTTAATCAGGATACCGGTACTTATATCTCAGAAAATGAAGATATTACAGACCTGAAAATTGGTACTTTTGATTTCTTTTAAAAATAAAGAGATAAGTTTTTTTTTGAAAATCCAATTAATGGGAGGGTGAAAAGGGGGTGAATTTTGAAAATGAGTGAATCTATATCTCCAAACTTTTAAAGTTTGCAGATGTAAAAATTGGTATTTAGAATCTTCATTAAAAATAAAGAAATACGTATTTTTTTGTTTTCGGAAAATCGCAATAGGAGGAGTGAAAAGCGGCTAAAAAGTGGTTAGTAGTGGTGTGACGCCGGTTCTGATCCACTTTGGGGTGGGGGTGGGGTGGGGGTGGGCGGGGGGCGTGGTCTGTGCTCTGATTGGTTGGGGGGTGGGGGTGGGGGCGTGGCCTGTGCTCTGATTGGTGGGTGGGTGGGGGCGGGGCTTTGCTCTGATTGGTGGGTGGGGGCGGGGCTTTGCTCTGATTGGTGGGGTTGGGTCGTGCTGGGGGGGAGGGTGGGTGTGTTGGTCTGTCTCTGTGGGGGAGGTGAGCGTGCGTAAGCGCGCGCGTGCAGGGTGGTGGGGGCGGGGTGTGGCCTCCACCCCCTTGGTGGAGGGGGGTTAC
The DNA here is from genome assembly GCF_040414725.1 of Anabrus simplex. NCBI lineage: Eukaryota > Metazoa > Arthropoda > Insecta > Orthoptera > Tettigoniidae > Anabrus > Anabrus simplex. The sequence goes on from NC_090266.1 coordinate 177,923,984, forward strand.
GTTTCCCCCTTTGTGCAGCTGTGTGTGTGTGTGTAGCAGGTGCGCGCTCCCCTCCCGCTGAGTCAGCATCGTTCCCCTCCCCTCGCTCCCCCCCGCTGAGTCAGCCTTAACCGCGTTTCCCTTTGTGCAGCTGTGTGTGGCAGGTGCGCTCTCTTCCCGCTGAGTCAGCATGGCGTGCAGATGTGCTCCCCTCCCGCTGAGCCAGCCTCGTTCCCCCTCGCTCCCCCGCTGTGTCAGGCTCGTTCCCCCCCTTCCTCTGTTCTTTTGTGTTTGGCAGGTGCGCTCTCCCGCTAAGTCAGCCTCCCTTATCTCTTATTTTTAAACATGCATGCAGGTGCGCTCTCCCGCTGAGTCAGCAGTGTTCCCTTCGCAGGTGCACCCTCTTGTCGAGTCAGCATTTTTCTCTTTGTTATTTTTAAAGAAAATGTGTGCACGTGTCCTCTCCTGCTGAGTCAACATCGTTATCTCTTATTTTTAAATGCATGCGGGTGCAGCAGGAGTGCTTAAGAAAAAGTGGGTGTTATAAAATTAGGAGCGTTGTTGGCTTGCACGTACGCTTTCAGGGGGAGCGCTCTCCCCCCTAGCCTAACCACCTACAGTTTCATCACGTGCGCTCCCCTGCTAGTAAATAAGCGTGTGGTGCCTAAGAGTAGGGGTAAGAGATTGAGTATATATGCTGGAGGGTTTTGTAGACTGTATCAGAGATTCGTCTCAGTTATTGAAGGGAATACTTTTCAACAGCAAAATGGTACGAGTGAAGCAGACGTTGCCGCGATGCTATAAACCTCTGGACTTGAGGTTTAGCTTTCAGCAGCAGCAGCAGCAGCATCAACAACAGGAGGAGAAGGAGGAGATGTTGCCTACACCACCGATGCAGAGCTTTCCTCAAGTCCAAACACTATTGGACTTGAGCTGTGGTAGCCTTCAGCAGCGACAGCAACATTACCAGGAGGCGGAGATGTCGTTGGACTTGAGCTGTAACGGTAGCCCGCGACAGCAGGAGTTGCAGACCACACTACCATTTCGTAGTAGAGTTCAACCTCAGCAGCAGCAGCATCAACAACAGCAGTGGGAGGACAAGAAGGAGATGTTGCCTACACCACCACAGATGCAGTGCTTTCCTCAAGTCCAAACACTACTGGGCTTGAGCTGTGGTTGCCTTCAGCAGCGACAGCAACATTACCAGGAGGCGGAGATGTCGTTGGACTTGAGCTGTAACGGTAGCCCGCGACAGCAGGAGTTGCAGACCACACCACCATTTCGTAGTAGAGTTCAACCTCAGCAGCAGCAGCATCAACAACAGCAGTGGGAGGACAAGAAGGAGATGTTGCCTACACCACCACAGATGCAGTGCTTTCCTCAAGTCCAAACACTACTGGGCTTGAGCTGTGGTTGCCTTCAGCAGCGGCAGCAACATTACCAGGAGGCGGAGATGCTGTTGGACTTGAGCTGTAACGACAGCCTGCGACAGCAGGAGTTGCAGACCACACCACCACTTCGTAGTAGAGTTCAACCTCAGCAGCAGCAGCAGCAGCAGCAGCAGCAGCAGCAGCAGCAGCAGCAGCAGAATCAGGAGAAGGAAGAGGAGGAGATGGACTGCAGTTTACAGCAGGAGGAGGAGGAGGAGGAGCTGCACAATAGTTCAATTGTAAAATGGATTGAGGAAGTGGTGATATTAATAAGAAAAGAAGAGGAAGAAGAGGAACGACAGAAAAAAAATCTTTTCCTCTTTAAGGAGGAGGAAGAGGAAGAAGAAGACCTATATGATGAAGAAGATAGTGATGATGATAATGATGGAAAGACATTCATCAAAGAGATGAAAAAAATTTTCAGTTTTGATTCAGTTGCTCAAAGGGGGATTGAGGAGCAAGGGTGTTGCGAAGCACCCAATTTGGAAAGAAGTAACAACGGAGAATTTTATACTTGTAAAAATTGTAAATGCATAAATATTTTTTAAATATTGTTTTGTATTGTATTTTATGCACTATTTTGGTAAATATATAATTATTTTTATATCTTTTTTATTTCTTAAACCTTTATCTGTATCCTTTCATTATTACTAAGAGCAGAAGGAAGGAAAAAGGGAAACAAAAAAAGCACAACATCTTTTATTTTTTTTATTACAATCTATTCCTTACAATACATTAGTTTCTTTAATCCAAGAATTATGAGAATCATCATACCCTAACCATTTTACAAGCACTTTATTTCCTTTCCTTCGAAGTACACGTTCTACTAGGTAGATGTCTGGATGTTTAGTCTTTTGCAATTCTTCTGTGTAGAAAGCACGAGCTATTAGATGTTGTTGACAGTCTTTTAAGAGGTATGTTACAGGGTTAGTAGGTTGCACCTTATAAATAGTGAAGAGCTCAGTAGTCCAGTTAGGTGTATACCCTTTTTCAAAATGATGTTTTTGCTTGCTGATGCGAACAATATCACCTACTTGAAATTTTCTCTTTCTAGTATCTACTGTTTTAATTGCGTTATACACTGTTGCAAGCAGTCGATTGTCTTTTACATCACAAGGTTTCATTTTAATAGTACGGTGATAGGTGTGATTATAATCATGGATAAGCTTTTGTAACCTATGTATCCATGAATGAGTTCCTTGTTTAGTAAACATTCTCCACATACGTTCACGAAGTGTTCGGTTGAAACGTTCTACAACACAAGCTTTCATATTGCTGTACGTTGAGTAATGATTAATGTTGTGTGATGTGGTCCATCGTTTGAACTCAGCATTGTAGAACTCTTTTCCTCTGTCTGTTTGAATATGTTTAGGAAATCGTTTGCTCTTATTGTATACCTTACGCAGAACTGCAGCAACTTCTTTTCCACTCTTACTTTTTAAAGGTTGTGCCCAAGCATATTTAGAATAAACATCTATAATGGTTAGCATATACTTAAAACCATTATTTTCTCGAGAATAGGGTATCATTTCTACTAAATCCATTTGGTGTAGATCATCTAATCCTTTAGTAATAACCCTCCGCCGCATGTAACATCTGCGAGCGGGGCGGTGTAACTCTCTAGCAATATTAGCTCTGATGTCAACACTCATTCTGATGTGGTGTAAAACGAAGACTGGTTATTTATGCAATAATTCGAGCTTCTCGAAGTTATTCAATAATAGATAAAATTTCGTTTTCGTGTGCAGTATGACCTGCTGATTTAGAAGCCATTAACAGTTGTAGACGTTGTACAAGCTCATTAGGATCATCCCAGTGTACATAGTCAACAATAGGTTGTTGATGATTATATTTCCACTTCAAACCCATGCCTGTTCGCTTTCTTTTTCTACATGGCGAACTTTCTGTAGAGAAGAGTGGTTTAATAATGTTTGTATATTTATACCCTCGATTAGACATTAACTGTTTATCCGATCGATGCTGAACTCTGTGCGCGTTTGTAGATTCTAATATTTTTACATAATTTGAAAGATCTCTCTTTGTGTATATACTATTATTGGGGAAAGATTTAAAAATTAATTCATAAAGACCTCGTGTGCCTTTATAGCTTTTGTTATTTATGACTATGTCGTTACCGTGGAAACGTATTTCTGAATCACCAAGAAACCATCCAGCTTCTTCTTTTCGTACCCCATAAACTCGATCTAATACTTTGCGCACACTGTGTGGTTGTGTAAATAAATCCAAGTAAGAAGAAGCAATATTCCCTATTATTGGCTTCTGTGCTTTAAAAATGAATGGAACTTCTGCATAGGGTTGTTCTAGAAGAGTTCTTTCTTCGTTTTCTTTTGTTTCTTCTGTTTCTTCTGTTTCTTCTTGTTTGATAGGAGGTGCTGTAGGAGAGTTGAATGAATTAGATTTTTCTGAGACGGTAGCCAGTAGAGATTTTAAGGGTTTGGATATAGGACTAAATGTTTTTTCAAGTTGATTTTCTTGTAAAAGCTCTCCTGATTTAAGCGCATCATATTTATATTTTACATTTTTAATAGCTTGCGCAAGATATTGATTGTCATATATGTCTTTCTTTATGTCAGATTGTACTTGGTTTCTCGAACGGATGCTGTTTTTCAAACGGGTGTTCGTTGAACGGGTGCTGATTTTCGAACGGGTGTTCGTCGAACGGGTGCTGTTTTTCAAACGGGTGTTTGTCGAACGGGTGCTGTTTTTCAAACGGGCGTTCTTCGAAGGGCTCCTGTTTTTCAAACGAGTGTTCTTCGGACAAGTATTCGTTGAACAATTCATGTTTTTTCAAAGAAGTTCTGTAGATCTTTAGCTTTTGTTCTGTATCTATGAGCAGACAAACCCATAATGGTATTGTAATACGTTTTTCAACGCTTTTTATTCTATCATAGAGAAATCCAGGTTTGTTGTGTAGTCAAACACAATATGTAAAGGTAAAGTAGTCGTTGAATGCTTACCATCGTCTCCAACCAATTTAAATTGCAGTTTGTCTTTTGCGTGAACAGTAATTATAGTTCCTTCTCCGATTGTTATAACATTTTCATTATGTTTACACTGAATCTTGTTAGCTGCAGGAACAATAGACAATACTTCAAGTGTTCCCGAGTGTGGTAACGTGTATGTAAGATGTCCATTATTGAGACGATAAAAGGGATTATCGTACATTGATGGTATGCTTGTTATTTGTAGAAGGAAATGAACAAGCAGCTTATTTTTTAAAGCCTGTACTATAGATAGAACGCGTTCATTTACAATGCTTAATATATTATCTTTTGTTTCAACGATGGATTTTTGGATCCATTCTATGTTCTTTTCGTTTAACAAATTAAGCGTTTTAGTCATGCTAGCTTTGAGTGTAGCGATGTCTTGCTTATAGGTAACCTCTATGTTATCGGTTTGCTGTTTGTTGTACGCATAATCTTCCAGGTGGTGCAGAGTGACAACATCTTGAGCTTCTTTGGGGTTTGAAACACCAGATAGTCGTTTGTCATTTATATCAATAGTCTCTTCGTTAATATGAAAATGAGCAAAGTGATTGCTAACGTTATTTTTAAGTTCGTTGATATCATAGATTACTACATCAGTTATGAAATTTTTAAGATTAGCTATGTCTTGCTTATGGTAGACATTTATTTTATCAATATCTTGTTTGCCGCATGCATAAATTTCTAGATGCTGTAAAGTGACGACATCTTGAGCTTCTTTGGGGTTTGAAACATCAGATAAACGTTTGCCTTTTATGTTGATAGTATCTTCGTTTATATCAAAGTGCTCAACGTGATTGGTAACGTTATTTTTAAGTTTATCAAGATTATTGACTACTACATCAGTTATGTGAGTTTGAAGATTAGCGATGTCTTGCTTATAATTAGTCTCTATATTATCGGTGTGCTGTTTGTTGTACACATAATCTTCTAGGTGCTGCAAAGTGACAACGTCTTGAGCTTCTTTAGGGTTTGAAACCCCAGATAGTGGTTTGTCTTTTATGTTAATGGTTTCTTCGTTTATATCAAACTGAGCAACATGATTGCAAACGTTATTTTTGAGTTCATTGATATCTTTGACCACCACATCTGATATACGGGTTTTAAGATCAGCAATATCTTGCTTATATGCAATTTCTATGTTATCAGTATGTTGTTTGCTGCATGCATAACTTTCTAAATGCTGCAAAGTCACCGCATCTTGAGCTTCTTTGGGGTTTGAAACCCCAGATAGACGTTTGCCTTTTATGTTGATAGTATCTTCTTTTATATCAAAGTGAGCAACATGATTGGTAACGTTATTGTTAAGTTTATTGATATCATTAGTTACTACATCAGTTATATGAGTGAGATCAGCGATGTCTTGCTTATAGTTAGCCTCTATGCTATCGGTATGCTGTTTGTTGTATGCATAATTTTTTAAGTGGTGTAGAGTAATAGCATCTTGATCATTTTCAGGGTCTGAAACATCAGATAGGCGTTTACCTTTTATGTTAATGGTTTCTTCTTTTATATCAAAGTGAGCAACGTTCTGTTTAAGTTCATTAATATCATTTTGATGGTTGGCTATCACACAGTCTGTGTATTGTTTGTTATATGCATAATTCTCAAGATGATGCAACGTAACAACATCTTGAGAATCAATTGGATTAGAAGCTTTAGATATGCGTTTATTGTGTATATTGAGGTTATCAGTGTTTACTTCTATAATGTTATTTTGCTTATTTAAGTTTGATTTGAGTTCGTTTACAGCTTGGTTTATGCTTTCTACAACAGCATTAACATCTTCCTGACTAGATGCATACAGTTCCAAATATTGTTTATTTACCGCATCAAGAGGTTTTCTCGGATCTTCTAAACCGGTTAGTCTTCTTTTCTTAACATCTATATCACTCTCTGTTTGAATATCAAAAATATCAGCGTAAGTGTCAATCTTACGTTTCAATTCATTAAGTTCTTTTACAACTGATTCGTCTAAATACTCTTTAGAATGTGTATAATTATGAAGATGTTCCAAGGTCACTGCATTAGAAGCTGCGTTTTGATTTACTATTCCGGTAACTGTAGTGGATCCTAATTCCAAACTTCCCACTCCAGAACTGTTAACAATTGTTTTCTTGAATTCGTTAAGAGAATCTACAACAAATTTTTTATTACATGCATCATTTTCAAGTATAGGGTCGGCTACACAACGTAGTCGCTTATTATTTAATGAATAATCTCCATCTTCAGTGCGGTATAAGTTATTGGCTACAGCTTCAAACAAAATACCATCCACATAAGCCTTAGTTGGTATATCATCTTCCAGTACTGGGTAAGATACAGCAACCTTAACATTTCCACATACCTCCATGATGTTTATACTCACTACTCAGTAGATCAAATGAACATGATCCATATTATATTCGCAGTATTTATACCTTCCGTGTATCGAAATACTTATCGAATCCATTACGATACCGTCCGTTATGTAATTCACTATCTTTATCGATAACAAGGAAACTGTATCGATTTTCATTCCAACACTGAGCGCAGAGTTCTTTAAACTCATCGAAGCTCATATCCGTATTAACATGATCATCGTACACATGCTTTAGGTTTCCAACATCTTGTCGAAATCTATATATATAAAGTAGCTTGCCCTGACTGACTGACTGACTGACTGACTGATTCATCATCGCCGAGCCAAAACTACTGGACATAAAGAAATGAAATTTTGGAGATATATTCATATTAAGATGTAGGTGCTCGCTAAGAGAGGATTTTTGGATATTCCGTCGCTAAGGGGGTGAAAAGGGGGGTGAAATTTTAAAATGAGTGTGTCTATATCTCAAAACTTTAAAAGTTTACAGATGTGAAAATTGGTATTTAGAATCTTCTTTAAAAATAAGGAAACACGTATTTTTTGTTTTCAGAAAATCCCAATAGGAGGGGTGAAAACGGTAAAAAAGGGGTTGAAAGCCTTTAATCAGAATATCGGATCTTATACCTCAGAAACTGAAGATATTACAGACATGAAAATTGGTACTTTTGATCTCTTTTAAAAATAAAGAAACACGTATTTTTTGTTTGGGGGAAATCCAATTAATGGGAGGGTGAAAAGGGGGTGAATTTTTAAAATGGGTGCATCTATATCTCAAAACTCTTAAAGTTTACACATGTAAAAATTGGTACTTAGAATCTTCATTAAAAACAAAGAAACACGTATTTTTTTGTTTTCGGAAAATCCCAATAGGAGGGGTGAAAAGGGGTGAAAACATGGTTGAATGACTTTCATGAGGATACTTATATCTCAGAAACTGAAGATATTACAGACCTGAAAATTGGTGTTTAGGATCTCCTTTACAAATAAAGAAATACATATTTTTTGTTTTTGGAAAATCCATATAATGGGGGTGTGAAAAGGGGGTGAATTTTTAAAATGAGTCTATCTATATCTCAAAACTTTTAAAGTTTAAAGATGTAAAAATTGTCATTTAGAATCTCCTTTAAAAATAAAGAAACACGTATTTTTTTGTTTTCGGAAAATCCCAATTGGAAGGGTGGAAAAGGGTGAAAAAGCGGTTGAATGCCTTTAATGAGGCTACTTATATTTCAGAACCTGAAGATATTACAGACCTGAAAATTGGTATTTGGGATTTACTTTAAAAATAAAGAAACAGGTATTTTTTTGATTTAGGAAAATCCAAGTAATGGAGGGTGAAAAGGGGGTGAATTTTTAAAATGAGTGTGTCTACATCTTAAAACTTTAAAAGTTTACAGATGTAAAAAAATGGTATTTAGAATCTTCTTTAAAAATACAAGAACACGTATTTTTTGCTTTCTTTAAATCCCAATAGGAGGGGTGTAAATGGGTGAATAATGGGATGAATGCCTTTAATGAGGATACATATATCTCAGAAACTGAAAATATTACGGAACTGAAAATTTGTATATGGGAGCTCCTTTAAAAATAAGGAAACACGTATTTTTTTGTTTTTGGAAAATCCAATTAATGGGGGTTAAACAGGAGTGACAAACTGGGGTGAATTTTTTGAAAGACTATATCTACAGAATATCTGAGAAACGTAAAATGTTATAGACGTAAAAAGTGGGTATTTGGAATCTCCTGTAAATGTAAAGAAAGATAGGTGATTTGTTTTCGGAAACTCCACGTAATGGGAAATAAAAAGGGGTGAAATTTTAAAAAGCGAATTTCTACAGTATATCTCAAAAACTTAACATGTTACAGAAGTGAAAAATGGTATTTTTATCTCTATTAAAAATAAAGAAACGTGTATTTTCAGCTTTCGGAAATACCACTTGGGTGGAACGGGGGGGGGGGGGTAAAAGTGACTGAAAATGGTGTTGAATTCTTTTAATTAGGCTACTGATATCTCAAAAATGAAGATATTACAGACGTGAAATCTGCTTTGGAATCTGCTTTAAAAGTAAAGAAACACGTATTCTCGGAAAATCCAATGAAGGGGGGGGGGGTGGAGGGGTGAAAGAATTGAAAAATTAATTGAATTAATTGTATGAGAATACATACATCTAATAGAAACTAAAGTTGTTACGGACGTGAAAATTGGTATTTGAATCTCCTTAAACAAAGAAAAACGCGTTTTGGGGGCGGGAGTGAAAAGGAGTTGAATTCCTTTCATGAAGACACATAAATCAAAAACTGAAGAAGTTAGAGTCGTGATAATTACTATTTAGAAGATCCTTTACTATTAAGGAAACAAGTATATTTTGCCGGAAAATTCACTTACGGGGTGGGGGGAGGGGAGTGTGAAAGGAAGTGAAAATAAAGTGAATTATTTTTATGGGGATACTTATATCTCAAAACTGAATGTAACAGATGTGAACATTGGTGTTTGGAATATCTTTTAAACATAAAGAAACACGTCTTCTATTTTTTTTGGGGGGGGGTGTAAATAAACTTAACGGCGGTGGGGTGTAAAAGGAGGTGAGATCAATTGATTTTACTGTTCATAATGTACTTAAGGAGCCTCCGTTGCTCAGGCGGCAGCGCGCCAGCCTCTCGCAGTTGGGTTCCGTGGTTCAAATCCCGGTCACTCAATGTGACATTCGTGCTGGACAAAACGGAGGCGGGACAGGTTTTTCTCCGGATACTTCGATTTTCTCTCTCATCATTCATTCCAGCAACACTGTCCAATATTTCATTTCATTTGTCATTCAACGATCATTGCCCCAGAGGTGTGCTTCGGCAGCCGGCACAATTCCTATTGTCGCTGCTAGATGGGGCTTTATTCATTCCATTCCTGACCCTGTCAAATGACTGGAAACAGGCTATACAGTTTCGATGTACTTATTCTGATCATAAACCGATCATTTTTAATCTTTCCTGGGCTGGTTTTCAACAGCCATCTTTTCCTTCGGAGAACGTTCTTAGATTACAGTAGATCCTCCTGGCATGTAAATAAAAATTTAAACACATTTGAAATAAACGATAGGAATGAGATGGACCGTCAAATTGTTCACCTCTATAATAAGGTCAACAATGCACGGAAGTATGTCATTGGTATCGCCAGAAATCCCGCACACTTGCCTACGCGCGACGATGGTGCTGGTCACATTGTAACAATGACACTGGCAGCAGATGTAATTTACCGCCAAGTAGCGATCTTGCCGCTTGCTGTGGGGTTCAGAACATCTTTTAATAATAATAATAATAATAATAATAATAATAATAATAATAATAATAATAATAATAATAATAATAATAATGTTCTGGACCGTTGTCAAATGTGCGGACCCCGCTGGAAAATGGTCCTGGACGAGTAATGACTAAGAATGCAGTCCGGCCGCGGGTTCAGTACCGCCAAGGCACCTAAGACGACACCACGCCGGATCTCCTGAAGGATTTGATCCATATTAAAAACGCTTATAGGAAAAGATGGCAAAGATTTAGGGAGCCAACTGACGGGGTGGAATATCTGGACCTAGCCCGGGAAGTACGAAATCGATTGCTGGAAAGAAAGATTGAAAAATGTGAGGAAACATACCGTAATCTATTAGAAAACGAGTCAGATCGCGAATTTTGGCGGATTCTCGCAGAAAACGAGTCAGATCGCGAATTTCGGCGGAATATATATCTAAAACAATTAGCATCCAATTATAATTTTCAGTATAATACCGTAGCGAAGCACGGGTATCTTGCTAGTAATATAATAAAATTTGCGTTATCTCGAAGTAAATGTTTGGGTAGACAGGTGTAAGTTTGACATAGATAAAACACATCAACACCAAAATGTCTAGCCATACTGAAATATGTTTTCATAATACTTTGTTTATCGCACGCTACATCATCGAAAATAATCACAGAGTGAGGTTTTGTATCTTCAGGACGTATAACATCTTCGTTTTCAGAATAGCTGTAATAGGAGATACTTGGAATGGAAGCCAGCACCTTTTCTAAGCGAGCATATTTACTTTGCTGTAACGATTTCGAATAGACGTAGACGTTGGCGAAACGCAAACCATTTGGGTGTTCCAACAGATTAATCATAAGATTAGTTTTTCCACAATTCGATGGACCACATATGATACAACGCAAAGAGTTTGGAAGGAGAACACTGTGGCGTCGCACAGCATTTTGTTCTCCTCCTCCATCACCGTCTTCTATTACACGAACAGGTAGAGAGATGGTTTGTTTTACCGTTTTAACCATAGCGGACTGAATGATATGCATCACCTGCATGCTTATATATATATGCTTACCTTGAGGTGAAAGCTTTCACACAATGTTTGTCACTCGAACGAGTAACAACAACGTTACTAGTACAACAAAGAAGAGGAAGAAAAATAATAATAAGAAGAAGACTTGGTGTGGACGTGGGTTATTGAATAAAATTATAAACAAAGGTATTGACCACCTCCCATTTGAAGCACACATTCCAGGTTACCAGTATTGTGGACCAGGCACCCGACTCGAAAAACGATTGAAACGTGGTGATCCAGGCATCAATCCTCTAGATAAAGCGTGCAAAGAGCACGATATTGCGTACCAAGAAACTGATGCAAATCATCGACGTGAAGCCGATCGAGTATTAGCTTCTAAGGCTTGGGCTCGAGTCAAGTCACGGGACGCAAGCGTACGGGAAAGGCTTGCGGCGTTAGCCGTAGCTGGAATTATGAAAGGCAAGGTAAAGCTAGGAGCTGGAAAACAAAGAAGACAAAAAAGGAAAACCATTTATTGTTAGCTATTCAGAAAGCTCGCTCTGCGCTCGCACGTCTAGGACCAGGTGTCGGCATCAAGCAGGCAGCTTCCGCAGCACTCAGAGCTGCACGCAAAGCTGTAGGAAACAACAACAAGAACAACAACAATGTAGGAAAAAGAAGAAGAGTTATCCCATTACCACAAAAAAGTTGGGGGGGATTATTCCACTTATTCCACTATTCGCAGGCCTATCAGCCTTAGGAAGCCTAGCGGGAGGAGCGGCAGGTGTAGTGAACGCTATAAACAAAGCCAAAAAAGCAAGAGAGCAACTGTCCGAGATGCAACGTCACAACCATGTCATGGAAGCAGTAGCTTTACGGGGCGGAAAAGGCCTCTATTTAGCTCCTTAAAAAAAGGATTGGGTCTATACCTCTGAAACTACCATACAAACCGCTCTCTAACATTGAATTACATCAGTATGCCTTACAGTTAGGAATTCCTTATTTTCGTGGTGTTTACATGAGAGACACGTTGCCTAAGTACGCACACAAAAACGAGAGTTGTATTGTAAATCTAGAACCCTCTTCCCTTTCAGGTTCACACTGGGTAGCAATATATAAAAGAGGGAAGCATGCACACTATTTTGACAGTTTTGGTGATTTGAGACCACCTTGTGAAGTATCACGCTATTTGCGTGGTTGTAACCGTATTCTATATAACTACGAACGTTACCAATCTTTTGATAGCGTTATTTGTGGACATTTATGTCTACAGTTTCTACTAACTATAATTAGTGCTGATAAGTGTTGACAACACATCATTCATCATGAAGAGTAGAAAGGAGTCGGTGTACACGTTGACTGGAAATGGGTCGGAATTGAGCATGGAACTATCTCCAGCGCTTGTTTTAGATGACTATTCGTACGAAGTAGGCATGAAGAGTTTGTATACCTCATACACGATTCCTAACATAACTAAAAATAATAATCTTCTGAGAATTAGGTATGTAGGTAAACATAAAGATATCAATCATGATATAAAGATACCACCAGGAATGTATGAAATTCAGGATCTTATAGATGTTTTAAATAGAAAGTTTGCACGAATAGGAGATACTCCTGATCAAACACATGAATACGAAAAGAATGGTACAAACAGACCCAACAGTAATTTTACTTTAACCTTTGACAAACATACTTTAAAATCAAAACTTTACAGCAAGTATACAATCGATTTCACCGTTGACGATTCTTTGGCACCTATTCTTGGTTTCGGGCGAACTATTTTGAAACCAAACACAACTAATATCTCACCTTCCCCTATCTGCATTTCGAACATTAACGTTATCCGTGTAGAGTGCAATATTGCAAGCGGTGCATTTTTAAACGGAAAACGTACACATTCCATTTACGATTTTTATCCTAACGTTGCTCCAGGGTATAAAATAGTTGAGCAACCCTTACCTATCATTTATTATCCTATTGCCTTACAAAGTGTAAACAACATCACTGTGACTCTCAAAGATCAAACTGAAAATAAGGTTGATTTGCTTGACGAAAACCTTTCGGTTACGCTTCACATACGACCTATCGAATGAACACATGGGAATCGTCTATAGAAATACAAGCGATAGAAGCGGTAGTGGAGAACGTAAAGCTTCGAACCACATCTATCTAAAACCATTGACATTAAGCAACAAACAATATCTGGAATCTTTAGGATACAAAGTTCTTTACCCTTATAAAGATATAAAACTAAACAGACACACCTCGTTCTCACCTACAGTCAGCTAAGCCTTTATACAGTAAACAACATATTCATCATGTCTCAAGCGCCAAAAGAAGAAAAACCTTTTTTCAATCATTCTACTTCGGGTACTGCAGGATACAATGATGAAATACGAATCCCCTATTACGCAAGCAAGGATTCTATCTCTTGTAATCCTCACGTTATAAGTACAGTTACAGGCGGAATCTTAAAGTTATTACAAACGGACACACGTACACCCAATATGTACAACAGTTACAAACGAAAGTTTTAAGTTTTAGTGCTATCAGCCCTTATAAAGGTAAAACACACTCTGTGTTTTGCTCATAGTGAGCTAAACTTTTGTATGGTAAACAACACCTCCACCATGTTTCGTACGCTAAACATAGAAGAAAAACCTGTTTTCAATCGTTCCATTACTGCTGTTAAGGAGCGAACCTATCGCCCTTACGCAGGTACAACATTCGGATACAATGATGAAATACGAATCCCAGCACGCAAGCAAGAATACCATCTGTTGCCTTCAAAAATTTCTCTTCACGTTATAGGTAAAGTTACAAACGGAGCAGGAGCTATATCCACTACTTCTACCCTAGATAGCAATTTCGGTGCTTTTCTCTTCAGCGGATGTCGATATGAACTTAATGGTACAGAAATCGATCGAACAAGGAATTTGGGAATAGCAAGTACTATGAAGACTTTTGCATCAACGAAATCTACAACCAATCTCCAAAATACTGGTTGGTTCCCTGTCAGTCCAGGTTATGCCCTAGCTGACCCTACAACAGGTTACTTTCACATCGTTATGCCTCTTTCTAATATTTTAGGTTTTGCTGAAGATTATCAAAAGTGTATCACAGGTTGCTCCCACGAACTAGTATTAATTAGAAGTAGCAACGATAATTGCACCCTCAAATCTACAGAAGATAATGATAACTCTAATATAATTATTGAGGATATTTACTGGAAGGTGCCTTCACTCTCTCTCTCCCACCAAGAACAAGCACGCATGCTTAACATTGTAGAAAGAAATGAGAACTTGCAAATCGCATTTCGATCGTGGGAATTGTATGAACTTCCTTCTCTGCCTGCAACCAAACGAATGAATTGGACAATAAAAGCATCTTCACAACTAGAAAAACCACGTTTTATTATCTTTGGATTTCAAACTGACAGAAAGAAAAAAACCACTAACGCTTGTGTGTTTGATCATTGTAATATTTCTAAACTAAAAGTCTTTCTCAATGAGGAATATTATCCAAATGAAGACATACGTGTTAAAATAAGTGCTGGAGACTTTTCCGAACTGTATGATATGTACACAAAATTTCAAGCTGTTTATTACTCATTAGAGGAAAATGAAATCGTTGGACCTATGCTTGGTAGACTAGAGTTTAAAACATTGGCACCTTTGATTATTATCGATTGTTCTCACCAAAATGACTCTATTCGCTCATCTCCAGTCGACATTCGTGTAGAATTTGAAACCGACACCGACATTCCTGCGAATACATCTCTTTACGCACTTCTTCTTCATGACCGAATTGTGGCTTATAAACCACTTAGCGGAGAAGTTACCATAAAACAGATGTAGACTTGAGAAGAAACACTCGCCATGCTTGCATACTTCTCTGTTATTATGGAACATACTATACTAGAACTTAAAAATAGGTATGACTGAAGAATAGGGTGGTGTCGTCATAAATCAATGCTTCCTTCACTGCGCTCGTGTCGCCATCTATAAAGTGTTTATTGATGGAGTTACTATAAAAGAGATGTGGGCTAAGAGGAAACCTTCACTCCATGTGCGTGTACTTCTCTTTCATCATGGAACAGTCTCCACTAGTTCTCATCGATCTGAAACCTTTGGAAAATGGGCGAGTTGAATGTGCTTTCTGTGAATACACCAAGGATGCTGACTTTAGTTGTGCAGCTTTAATTAAATTCGACAAACAAGATAAGTTAAAAAATTTTTTAAAAGACTTACAAAACAAATGTTTCGTTGTGGTGAACGGATTGGGTGAAGAGTTTAAAACTGTTTTTTCTAAACCTGTTGCTGATTTGTCAATGTACGGATGTTCGAAAGCAGCCTTGACAGCAGAAGAAACCAGTGATGATGAATACTTTCCGTGTGAACTACATCAAGAAGAAAAACAGAAATGTGCGTTATGGCATAATAAACACATGCATGATTGGCTCTCTAAAGAGAGTAATGTTATGCGTATGGTGAGTGCTTCTATAAACAAATATCGTCATAGTGGACTTAAATCATTCAACACTCTGGACTGGTGTTATATGCCCGATGAGATTCTGATTTCGCTTGCTGATCATCAACTTCCTTTTCTTTGGAACATACTGCCAGATGAATTCAAGGAAAAACATCCTGAATATGAATATTGTTATGAACATTACTTCAACAACGATCCAAACGCTACTACTCAAATAGATGGTACTCCCAGTATGAAGAAGGACTGTCGTATGTGTAAACAAAAAAAGGTGAAGGAGATGTATTATAATAGTTCTTGCTGTTCAAAGGAATAAATAATAAAAAAGATGGTGTAATTATGTTTATATATACACATTTTTTGTATATGTGTCTTGATTAAATAAATATCATATAACCTCTTTTGTGTATTATTTATTTCACCACCTTCCTTATTGTTAAAATAAAAACAAGCAATATATATAAATTTATTATTTTTTATTTTTACAAACTAGCTCTTTTACATTTAATTACATATATAATCACTTCATTTATACTTTAATAACAATCAAATAGGTACACAAATAATTTATTAGTTCCTGTACATACATTTTAATTAGTACATGAAACATCATACTTCTTATACTTCTTTACTATCACCATCAATGCGGTAATGACCCCACGCTAAAGTTGAAATACCATCTGATTGGATGTATCGTTTATCATCATCTGGTGTTAAAACTACTTTGTTTTGACACACAGTAAACACATGATGAAGATTTGATTGTATAGAATACTGATTTTTCATCATATGCTTATTTTCTCTGAAACACTCCTCATAATCATCTATTGTCAAATTCGCTGTAGATTTTACACCTTTGGCTTTTGTTACAGTTTTCTTTTCTGTTTTTATAGCATACATTTTTGCTCTAAGTCCAATAAATTTACAAAACAACACACCTGACAATTCATCCTTCATGTAGCCTATTTCACGTCTATTCATTCTAGGAATTCTGTAAGGATTATCCTCTGAATAGTCTCCTGTATCAAACCATTCAGCAATATCTTCCTTTATATCTGCGTAAACATCCTTAGTTTTTATATAATAAATAAGGCTATCTGTATCAGTATACACTAATGTAAGGTCCCCCTCCTTTGGATACTTTTGCTTCATGTACGCATAATGAAAATCAACTACCTTTGTTTTAGATAAGTCTAATATCGTCATTCCTACAAACATTGGTTTATCGCTCTTGACTATCACCCTTTCCATTTCAATAGCTGCACACGATTCATCAAAAATGACTCGTTTCTTAAAGGTAGGTTGCGCTATTAAACGCCCAGCACCAAAAGGTCCATCCCAACGCGTCGTCAATTTAACATCCCTAAACTTTCTCACATTCATTAGTGTGCGACCAAAAACGGAATTATTCATTAACTTGAAAAAGTTTTTATCAAGATCGTTTGTGCTTTGCTTACGTTTTTCTGTATTCAATTCAATGTAAGGTTTCATCCAAGGAGCTTGATTAAATTGTAGTATTCTGTAAATTTTTAAACATTGCAAACCATACTTTAAACATTGTTTCAAGTTTCGATAATGCAACACATGCCGATGTTTATTATGTAGTGTTGTCATAAGTTTAGGAAGAGCCTTTTGTGCAGGAGATTTCCTCATTTCAGGACAAAGTGGAAAATCGTTATGCCAATCGTGTATTTCTCTAGGATATAATAAATCCACTTCTAAAATATAACCTATTTCAGATTCATCATCTACATTTAGCACATCAAATTCATCTACATTTTCTACCCAAGAAAAATTGCCTACTGGGAGATACTGCATCATAGCCCACCCATATAGGTTATTTACATCCAAGTACAGTAAATAAGAGTCAGGTATTTCTGGGTTGTAATCGCTCATGTATTTATTGTTAGCTTCAACATACCTATGAGCACAATATACTACTCCTCCTCGAATACCTCTTTCTACAAATTGCATCATATCCACATCGGTGATGAGTTCTATGTGAACTTTTGTTGTCTTTAGAAGCGAACTCCAAGCTAAACCAGGAGCAGTAAAATAATGAGCAGGATCCAACCCATAAGTCTCTCTGCACACCTTCCTAAAGTTTTCAAAAATATCTGCCAAAAGTAGCACATCAGTTTTCAAATACAAATCTGAATAGTCACCCAAAGTAACACAATTAAAAGTTTTCCATACACGTTGTGCTCGTTCATATTCTATCTCAGAAATAGAACTACCAGTAAGCAAACTACCAAACATATCTTTTGGTGGTAAACTTCTTTCATCTAATACGCTTATTTCCTTTACATATTCGTAAGGAAAAACACCTTTTTGACACATCAATTCGAAATGAACAGCGTCTGGAAAATATTTCCGCGTGATATGTTTAGCATCATTGTTCATGTACAAAGCACATTTCTCTAATGAACTGCCTAAGAAGTTGAATGAATCAAGAAATCGTAATTTGAACGACCTGAAAGCTTTACTATCAACAACAGGAACAACTTTAGTAAACGACTTATAGCGTTCTGTATTAGTAGGTATTAATGTTACCCTTCCTGGATTAAATACCTCACTCGCATTATCATCATTCTCCTCTACCTCTACAATCTTCTCACACAATTGTTTGATAATAAAATGACTATCGTATCCACTCAAATTATGAAAAAAGACTGGTATGTAATTCGGTAAGGTGTACTGTAGATTACAACACTGGTGACTAGCACCACGAAATTTTCCAGTTAAGTGGTCATGATCTTTAACTTTAACATCTGTTGCAACAAACTCTTTTTCGCAAACATGACAAGTAGTTGCTCCTAAATATTCTTCTTCCTGATCTCTATTAAGTTCCTCTTTCGGAACTACTTGAACATAATAATGTGCTATATCTTGAACAATACTAGATAATTCTCTAACAAACCATTCGCAACAATCGTCTCCGCGATATAAATTAAATCTACTGTATGTTTCATTGTAAGAACAATGCAAATAGTAAGCGATACTGTGCGCTCTGTGATAATTCAAGGGAGCTGTATAGGAAGTTTCATTGTTTGGCATAGCCGTGTCAATCGGGTTCAAAACGCATTCGATGTCAGCATAAATAGTAAAAGGAACTATTTCTTTATGTTTATAATGAATGAACTTGATTATTTTTTCATTCTCTTTCGGCATTTCTAACTTTACAGGATTAAATTGACTACACGTAACCATGTGGTTATCTAGTCTGGGTTGTGTACCAAAGTATGATAAACAGCGTTCACACACATAGATCTTATGATTATGTTTGTTAACTGTTGAAGACACTAACCGAGATAGAGATTTGATCCACGAAAAATGGTATACAACGTTATCTTGTTCCGTTTGGAGCAGCAATAGGTTTACATGCTTCCTTGCAGAACCCTCTAATTTCTTTGTAATGTAAATAGGTACAATTGTAAACGGTTGATTGCTATCTTGCCCTGCATACATCCACTTTCCATTTTCATACATTACTCCATACACATTCACTGATATATCGTTTTGGTTTTCAAATTTAGACAACTTTTGCATTTCCATAGGAAATGAAATTCCTTCTAAGTTTAAAACACTTCTATAGTCTGGATATGATGATCGACGCTCGGTATGCGTTCTTGCTGGGTTAAGAGCAGCTACAATTGACCATGCAAAACAGTCGTCATCGTTGCATTGTACATTAACAACAGCTTTCTTATCCCGTATGGCTTTAGGTAATTTCAAATGGTGACCCGCATGAAATCCTACATATGAATTTATGTTTATTCGCAGTTCCAACAGCGACTTAAGAGCCCACCCAGAATCTCTCTCTGGATAGCGACTCAATTTGGTTAAGGTCTCTTGCACAACATTTTCTTCATACCAGTCTCGTAAATCTGTTGCAATAGTAATAATATGATTTTTGGTGTTGGTGTGAAGTTTAGTTGTCTGATCCGAACTAGGCAATATGTGTTCAGATATCAATGATGTGTTTACTTTAAGCGCACTGCTTTCTAACGCTTTTTGCACATACTTTTTAAACCATATGTAACACCTTTCCAAAAACAATTTAGGATCCTTCAACTCACAACTATTTCTAATTGACCCTGTAAACATACGCGTCCTGTAACTAGTTTCTAGTAATGTCCAAGCCATGCAACATTTTTCTACTCTTACAGTTACTTTGTTTAAACAATTGTTTTGTATACAATTCTTTAGACTGTCAACTAGATTTATCCAATATGTATTCAATTCATTTGTATTTTCAATTAACGTGGGTTCATAGATTGAAAGATGAGTTGATGGAATAACGTCTACAGACACATTCAACCCTCTGTCCAAACCACATTGTTCTAACATACTCTCTACGGAGGTGTATGTGTCACTTAAAAATTCTTCAAATTTATGATTGTTTGTTACATTATCCAATGAAAAGGAAAGTTCTTCTGACAACCTCAAACGTTTTGGTTCCATCATTGTTTACCTAATTTCTCTATTTTTAATAAAAAAAACAGCAATAACAGTTATGTACATCCGCATGAATCCACCATTGCGGAAGGAATGTATAATGCTACTAGAATAAGGAATTAGTTTCAAATCACACTTGTTCTCAGGACTTCATAACAAATGCTAATGATATACCTTACTGTACATATCAATAAACATTAATACATTTGACATAATTTCTTTACTTTAAATAGACAGTAATGACAGTTGCTGTACACAGTATGTACATCCGTATTGTAGTTCAATAACTGTTTTTGAATCCACGAATACGGGGAATGTATAACGTCACAAGAACAGTGAATTAGTTCGGAATCACACTCATCTTGAAGACTGCATAACAAATGCTGTTGATATATCTTACTGTACATATCAGTAAACACTATCACATTCGATTCAAACCTTAGAGTTTTGTAGTTATAACCAGAAATTATTAAAAAACGAGCATTTTTATCCAACCCTGGAGTCTGTAATATCACACGTAACACACACTCATCAACATTTTTCCTGTGCTCTTGATAGTATTCTTTCGAAGAATCTGATGTGTATACAGTAAACGTTAAGGGTGTAATATTGTTTAACCAACAGTCTTCTTCTTCTTCTTCTGCCTTACAACCCTCAAGACATGAACAAACTATAACTAACTGTTCGATTCCTTCTCTTTGTCTTACACTTATATGCTTATATTTCATATTTTAGGCACACATATAAACAAAAAACAGCTTAGGCACACATATAAACACAGCTAAAAACTATGGTAGATAAAACATAGGTAGGGAAGATTCTAGCGCCTTCTCCTCCTCAGCAGACTACCCTTCCCCCTATACATGCATGAACAATGTTAAAATATTAAAGCAAACATTTTAAACTTTCTATTTAACAAAATCTACCTCGTTACGTGAATTTATTTTGCCTTTATATATGAGCTTCAATCCCCTTTGATTTAATTCCTCCACATCGTTATCGGTTAGTTCTTGGTACTGAGCTGGTAAAAATACTGATGTTGCCACCTCTTCGTCACCAGATTTTTCTAAAATATCTGCAACAATTCGCCTCCCGTACCGAGTTTTAACAGCTCGGTACGAGAGTACATTGTAAACTTCATTGACCGCTAATTGATCTAGCGGTCTATACTCGCTTCCTCTTGATTTGGATAAAGTAGAAAGTTTCTTCAACAAGTCCATTACTTGATAGCAAACAGTTAAATCACACTCTGAAACCAAAAAAAAAGAAATCCTAATATTATCCTCTCTATTCAATCAAGTTATAACTTATTACATTGCGTTACAAAGAAACAGAGAGAAAAACTTACCAAAAGATTAGGTGTGAATCAAATCTCTGGTCAATCCCGAACAGCGCGAGCAGCAATCAAGGATATATGTAATAGATCACTGATGTACACAAGCAAGGTTGCAGAACCAGCGAATACGTTTCCACAAACGAATGCTGGCTATATATATACTAAACTCATCGCAGCAGGAGAGCGCACGTGCAAACCAACTCAGCGGGAGGGCGCACGTGCATGCATGTTTAAAAATAGGAGATAAAGGATGCTGGCTCAGCGGGAGAGCACACGTGCAAACCAACTCAGTGGGAGAGCGCACCTGCCACACACACAAAAGAACAAAGGAAGCGGGGGAAACGAGGCTGACTCAGCTGGGGGGGAGCGAGGGGGGAACGAGGCTGACTCAGCGGGGGGAGCGAGGGGAGGGGAACGATGCTGACTCAGCGGGAGGGGAGCGCGCACCTGC
Organism: Anabrus simplex; assembly: GCF_040414725.1. Taxonomy (NCBI): domain Eukaryota; kingdom Metazoa; phylum Arthropoda; class Insecta; order Orthoptera; family Tettigoniidae; genus Anabrus; species Anabrus simplex. The sequence continues at coordinate 177,945,797 of NC_090266.1, forward strand.
CACACACACACACACAGCTGCACAAAGGGGGAAACGTAACCCCCCTCCACCAAGGGGGTGGAGGCCACACCCCGCCCCCACCACCCTGCACGCGCGCGCGCACGCACGCTCACCTCCCCCACAGAGACAGACCAACACACCCACCCTCCCCCCCAGCACGACCCAACCCCACCAATCAGAGCAAAGCCCCGCCCCCCACCCACCCACCAATCAGAGCACAGGCCACGCCCCCACCCCCACCCCCAACCAATCAGAGCACAGACCACGCCCCCCGCCCACCCCCACCCCACCCCCCACCCCAAAGTGGATCAGAACCGGCGTCACACCACTACTGTGGTTGAATGCCTTTAATGAGGCTACTTATATATCAGAAACTGAAGATATTACAGACCTCAAAATTGGTGTTTGGTATCTCCGTTAAAAATAAAGAAACACGTATTTTTTGTTTCTGGAAAATCCAATTAAGGGGGTTGAAAAGGGGGTAATATTTTAAAATTTTAATATTTTTAAAGGTTATAGGTGTGAAAATTGGTATTTAGTGTCTCCTTTAAAAATAAATAAACACACGTACTTTTTTTGTTTTGGAAAATCCAAATATTGGGGGGTAAAAGGGGGAGGGTAAATTTTTTAAAATGAGTGTGTCTACATCTTAAAACTTTAAAATTTACATATGTAAAAATTGGTAGTTAGAATCTCCTCTAAAAATAAAGGAACACGTATTTTTTGTTTCCTGTAAATCCCAATAGGAGGGGTGTAAAAGGGTGAAAAATGGGTTGAATGCCTTTAATGAGGATACATATATCTCAGAAACGAAAGAGATTACAGAACTGAAAATTTGTATATGGGATCTCCTTTAAAAATAAAGAAACACGTATTTTTTAGTTTTTGGAAAATCCAATTAATGGCGGTTAAACAGGAGTGACAATTTGGGGTGAATTTTTGAAAGACTATATCTACAGAATATCTTGGAAACGTAAAATGTTACAGACGTAAAAAGTGGGTGTTTGGAATCTCCTGTAAATGTAAAGAAACATAGGTGATTTGTTTTTGGAAACTCCACTTAAGGGGAACTCAAAAGGGGTGAAATTTTAAAATGAGAATTTTTACAGTTTATCTCAAAAAACTTAACATGTTACAGAAGTGAAAAATGGTATTTTTCATCTCTATTAAAAATCAAGAAACGTGTATTTTTAGTTTTCGGAAATACCACTTGGGTGGAGGGGTGGGGGTGGGGGGGTAAAAGTGAATGGCAATGGTGATGAATTCTTTTAATTAGGCTACTGATATCTCAAAAATGAAGATGTTACAGACGTGAATTTTGATATTTGCAATCTGCTTTAAAATAAAGAAACACGTATTGTCGGAAAATCCAATGAAGGGGGGGGGGTGAAAGAATTGAAAAATTAATTGACTTAATCGTATGAGAATACATACATCTAATAAAAACTAAAGTTGTTACAGACGTGATAATTCGTATTTGGATCTCCTTTAAAAACAAAGAAAAACGCGTTTTGGGGGGGGGGGAGGGGAAGCCATCTTGGAGGGCGGGAGTGTAAAGGAGGTGAATTCCTTTCATGAGGACACATAAATAAAAAACTGAAGAATTTTGAGTCGTGATAATTGGTATTTAGAAGATCCTTTACTATTAAAGAAACAAGTATTTTTTGCGGGAAAATTCACTTGGGAAGGGGGGGGGGGGGAGTAGTGTGAAATGAAGTGCAAAAAGTAAATTATTTTTATGGGGATACTTATATCTCAAAGCTGAAGGTAATAGACGTGAACATTGGTGTTTGGAATCTCCCTTAAAAATAAAGAAACAAGCATTCTTTTAATTTTTCTTGGAGCGGGGGAGGTGGCGGTAAATAAACTTAACGGCGGTGGTTTGTAGAAGGAGGGGAGACCAATATATTTTACTGTTATTAATGTACTTATAAGGATCCTCCGTTGCTCAGGCGGCAGCGCGAAGGCCTCTCACAGCTGGGTTCCGTGATTCAAATCCCGGTCACTCCATGTGTCATTCGTGCTGGACAAAACGGAGACGGGACAGGTTTTTTCCGGATACTCCGGTTTTCCCTGTCATCATCCATTCCAGCAACACATAATAATAATAATAATAATAATAATAATAATAATAATAATAATAATAATAATAATAATGTTCCGGACCGTCGTCAAGTGTGCTTACCGCGCTTGAAACGGCTCCTGGACGGGTAATGGCTAAGAATGCAGTCCGGCCGCGGGTTCAGTGCCGCCTAGGCACCCAATATGACACCACGCCGGATCTCCTGAAGGATTTTATCCATATTAAAAATGATTATAGGAAAAATGGCAAAGATTTACGGACCCAACTGACCGGGAGGAATACCTGAGCCGTTGCCCAGGTAGCAGATTCCCTATAGTACTACAGGACTAGGAAAGGTAATATTGATTACGGGTAATCCGGTTTGTTAATAGCCTTCTGGTGCTGGAAATAAGAGTGAAAGATAGTTAAAATGCCTAAATATTCTGTCTTTTGAGGAAATGGACTCTTTCGGGATTTCATGGAAATGTGCTGGAAAGTGTGTGGCGTCCTCTTAAAAATGAATACGTTCCAGTGGTCCTCCTGAAGAATATTTAGTAGTGGTAATTGATCGATGATTTATAAGTAGCTGTCGCAAATACGCCCGTCCCCAATCACGCCTCATTATGTCCTTGTGAGGAGCACCATCGGTCATTTTTTTAACTAAGGCATCTTCGCTATAGTTACTTGATTGAAGTGCAGTCCTGTAACCTAATTCACTGTCTTATACGTGAATACCTAAGTGAGTGGATCACCCAGATCTTCTGTAGCTAAATCAACAGTCCTGTGCTTATCTGTAGTCACTTTTCGGTTTATAGAATGTTCCGTGCATTATTATTGATGGGCACAAGTTCGTATATCGAACATACAGTATCAGTCGTCATCTCAAGACAGGTGGGTCTTCAGGTGGAAGAAGAACTACACCCAAGTTTAAGTCAATCTGCTGTTCTACGGAAACTCTTTGTTTACAGTGACTTCCCAATTTCAAAAGAGGGTTCCTATGGTTTCGGGAATATTTTTACTAACATTTTCATCCAATATACATTTTGGTCCAAAGTTTTTGTCCAATACTTTTAAGTCCAGAAGGATATGTCGACAATATCTTCGTCCTGCAGTGAATTACGTCCACTGTACTCACTCGTCAATAGAAAAAAACATAAAATGGAATAGTGTTACCAGGGCAATGTATACATCAATTTAATCAAGTAATATCTCAAATTGACCCCCAAAGTTTTCATGTCAAACAGAAAATACGCCTTCTGTCATCAACACCACTCTTATAATATAATCTCTCAAGAATATGCTGGCTATGTGAAAACTATCAAGCTGTAACGCACATTGCATTACAAAGTAGGTTTAGAAAATATGATAGCGTACAAAATTAATCTACTTACATATCATCATTCACCAGATGGCACTTCCTAGTAAGCAAAAGAAGTGGCTCAAAGAAAAAAAATACGTGGCTAGCGGGTCACCTATACAAGCTCCGAATGAAATTATGAAAACAGGTATATGGCACATTCACTCTAGGTAGAATCGGACAGCGGAAAAAGAAGAAATAAGTATTTATTAATTTTAAAGTACAGTAATACCTTACAAAAATAAAGTGTTTGAAGATATTCATTTCTGCGTAAAATCATCTTCCTCTATTCAAAAGTCTCATTATATTAAGGGGGGACCTACACCTTTGAACATAGAAAAATTAAACTTTATTTAGCACAACAAATACATTAATCCTTAATAATATGCCTACATATTTAGAAATCATATGAACCTATGCGATTATATACAAATTTTTTTAAATGGCGGTGTATCCTGGCCACTACTTTGCCGTTTCCCTGACAGTTTTCAAAAGTGAATATTTTTCTATGATTCTTTTTTATATGATTAGTAATTTTATAGCTACAACATATACTAGAATCAGTGAAGTCCATCAAGTATAAATATATTTTTCATGAAGTTATTTTCAAGTACTAATTTTTTCATTTTTTTAATTTTTTAAAATCTTAACCAATGAAGATAGGTCAATAAATCTAGTACATATTCTTCTCTATGAATTATACATCCATGCAAAATTTCATTATAATATCTTATAAACTTTCAGATTTATCAGGAAAATGTTGTGAAAAACAAAAGTAAGGTGAAACGAGCAGCAAACTTACCGATAAAGGTGACAGAGCTTCATGCTTCTGGTCATAACTCCAAACGTAATGGAGATATTAACAAAAACTTTGCACTGTTATAAAGAGAAAAGTTCAATTATAACTGGAAAAAAATAAATTTAAAAATCACATTTTTGGTCGGTCAAAAATAGTATATACTATATACTATGCTGAATATAGTATATTTTTTCGACACTCAACACTTTACAGAAATATTATTCACAAACTATCAAAGATAGGATATTCATTTCTTTACAGTTAAAAAGGTAAAACTGTATCGAATACAATAATAACTGTCTTAAGAATTTAGTTGGGGGTCTTCCTATAATTGTATGTAAGTGAATTTAATCCTTTATAGGGCAAGAATTTTGTTCTTAATCACTAAACTATTTTTGTGATGTTTGGTTTCAAAGGTGATGTTTAATTGCACTGAGAATGTTTTTGGAATGGATTACTTGTTATTTTTACTAAACAAAAAGTTAGAATTGTGGATAAATGTTTAGCGTACTGTACCTTGCATGTGGATGGTGGCTAAATGCTAAATGGTTCCACCTATTCAATACTTTTGTTATGTAAGAATTACATTAATCCAGTTCGGGAATAGTTTCGGTCTCTGAAGACCGAGCTCGATAGCTGCAGTCGCATAAGTGCGGCCAGTATCCAGTATTCGGGAGATAGTGGGTTCGAACCCCACTGTCGGCAGCCCTGAAGATGGTTTTCCGTGGTTTCCCATTTTCACACCAAGCAAATGCTGGGGCTGTACCTTAATTAAGGCCACGGCCGCTTCCTTCCCACTCCTAGCCCTTCCCTGTCCCATCGTCGCCATAAGACCTATCTGTGTCGGTCCGACGTAAAGCAACTAGCAAAGGTCTCTGAAGACCATCATCAGCCGAATGTTATAATTAGAAAAGTCGTATAACAATGTCTAAAAAATGTATACACATTAAAATTAACAATGCTAGAATGTGTCGTCGGATATTAACATAGAAAAAAATATTTGGGATGAAACACTTTTGAAATGGACTCCTGAACGTATAGTACAAAATCATATAATAAAAATGAAGCCTAAAACATGTTCGTGTTATTCATTGCTTATGAGAGTATTAGGTGTTATTTATTTTTATTTGCAATACAACAAGATTAAAAATAGAATGTTCATTGTTGGAGCATCGCAAACAATGCAATCTCAATTTGTATTGAATGGCACAAAGCACTCCAAACAGAGTGCGACTTCGCACTTGGAGCAGACAGGACTGGAACACTTTACAGTCATTTTTTGTGCTACAATGAGCACAGAGACAGTTACTACCTGTCACAAACATATGCAAGCCTACATTGTTGAAACTTAATTTTCAGCGCGAAAGACAAAAATACCACAAAAAGCAAATGTGATATTGTCTTCTGCTATCAGCAGCGGTATTACAGCAAATACTATCTCAGCGGTTCAAATCACATTTCAGAAATTTATCAAGGTTCGCTCACAATTTGCTGTGGTGCTTTATTATTTGCCTGAGTGAAAATTTACAAAAAATCAGTCAGAAGTTACCACATAACGCAAAATGAAGTAATTATAAACATATAACTAATCATTGCAAGGGCAACTAATTATTTCAGTGAAATGCAGTAGATCAGTTCATTTGTGATTTTTGATGTTGGATGAATGTTGAATGATAACACACACGTAAATACAGCTCAACAATCCAGTAGCATCCAGCAACGAAAGAGATTCAAAACAACTGTAATGAGAAAATATACTTTTAACAATAGACTCTAAACGGATGGTGGCTAAATCCTTAGCTTCCTTGACCTTCACACTCTCCTACCAATTCTCCACAACCTTCTAAATCTCATTATGTCTTCTAGCATAGTCACTACACATTAGAGGTGTGACAAACGGTTATTTTTGTGTAACTGCTACATCTGTCACTGGTACAATAAAGTAACTGTGAAAAGTAACAGTAAAAAATAACGTCCAACGTTACTCACCTTTTATTGGTCACAGCCTGGTCACGGCTTCAAGCTTGTCCCCTTACAGCTGCGTTGCGAAGTCCCATTCATTATCTCGCACATGCGCTCACGCATCACTAAACTATTGAAGATCGGTGCAGCAAAACACGCATTCCTATTTGCTATAAAGTTAACGAGAGGAAGACAAAGGATGAAATGAGAAGACAACATAGCGTCTTTTCTGAAATCTAGAGGAGTGAGTTTGTCAATGCCCCGATCAAGGATAGAAGACAAGAAAACATGATGCGCAATATCTGAATCAACGATTACCCCTGATCAGTTGAATATGTCATAACATTTAACACTTTAGTTACCAGATGACAGCAGCAACTTACACTACGCACTATAGAGTATATTATACACTATAGTCCATTTGACTCTAAGCAATCTCCTACGAAAGCGCTCTCACTTGGAAGACATGCGTATTATCTAAACTCTGAAGGTCACATTCTGTGTCTATAAGCTGCTACTAGTGACAGTTACCACTTCCCAGTTACTGTTTTCACTAGCACGTTATTCTGTTATCGTTACTCGGTAACCTGTGTCCGGTTCCATGGCTAACTGGTTAGCGTGAAATGGCCTTCGGTCACAGGGGTCCCGGGTTCGATTCCCGGCAGGGTCGCGAATTTTAACCTTAGTTGGTTAATTTCGCTGGCACGGGGGCTGGGTGTATGTGTCGTCTTCATCATCATTTCGTCCTCATCAGGACGCGCAGGTCACCTACGGGTGTCAAATCGAAAGACCTGCATCTGGTGAGCCGAACTTGTCCTCGGACACTCTCGGCACTAAAAGCCATACGCCATTTCATTTTTTTTCAGTAACCTGTTATTTTTTGTCCTCGTTACACTTGTAAGTGTGACAGGCATGTAACTGTGACAAAGTAACTGCTACGACATTTTTCATCCATGTCTACTACACATTCAGTGCCTTGATTCATGCCTACAGGTGTAGTCATTCAGCGTAATCTGTAACCAATAAAAGCTAATAAGTAGAGTGGCTAAATCACCATCTTGTAAGGGGTTAAAGTTTTCCAAACTCGTGCCTGAACTTATGCAACCCTACACGAACTCAATTCTCTGCGCTCTTCCGTTCAATAGGCGAGTTGGCCGTGCGGTTAGGGTAGCACAATTTTGAGCTTGCATTCGGGAGATAATGGGTTCGAGTCCTACCTTCGGCAGCCATGAAGATCGTTTTCCGTGGCTTCCCATTCTCACAACAGGCAAATGCCGAGGCTGTGCCTTAATCAATCAATCAAATCAATCAATCGATACTGATCTGCATTCAGGCAGTCATCCAGGTGGCAGATTCCCTATCTGTTGCTTTCCTAGACGTTTCCTAAATGATTTCAAAGAAATTGGAAATTTATTGAACATCTCCTTTGGTAAGTTATTCCAATCCCTAACTCCCCTTCCTATAAATGAATATTTGCCCCAGTTTGTCCTCTTGAATTCCAACTTTATCTTCATATTGTGATCTTTCTTACTTTTATAAACGCCATTCAAACTTATTCGTCTACTAATGTCATTCCACGCCATCTCTCCGCTGACAGCTCGGAACATACCACTTAGTCGAGCAGCTATTCTTCTTTCTCTCAATTCTTCCCAACCCAAACATTGCAACATTTTTGTAACGCTACTCTTTTGTCGGAAATCACCCAGAACAAATCGAGCTGCTTTTCTTTGGATTTTTCCCAGTTCTTGAATCAGGTAATCCTGGTGAGGGTCCCATACACTGGAACCCTACTCTAGTTGGGGTCTTACCAGAGACTTATATGCACTCTCCTTTACATCCTTCCTACAACCCCTAAACACCCTCATAACCATGTGCAGAGATCTGTACCCTTTCTTTACAATCCCATTTATGTGATTACCCCAATGAAGATCTTTCCTTATATTAACACCTAGATACTTACAATGATCCCCAAAAGGAACTTTCACCCCATCAACGCAGTAATTAAAACTGAGAGGACTTTTCCTATTTGTGAAACTCACAACCTGACTTTTAACCCCGTTTATCAACATACCATTGCCTGCTGTGCATCTCACAACATTTTCGAGGTCACGTTGCAGTTGCTCACAATCTTGTAACTTATTTATCAGTCTATAGAGAATAACATCATCCGCAAAAAGCCTTACCTCCGATTCCACTCCTTTACTCATATCATTTATATATATAAGAAAACATAAAGGTCCGATAATATTGCCTTGAGGAATTCCCCTCTCAATTATTACAGGGTCAGATAAAGCTTCACCTACTCTAATTCTCTGAGATATATTTTCTAGAAATATAGCAACCCATTCAGTCACTCTTTTGTCTAGTCCAATTGCACTCATTTTTGCCAGTAGTCTCCCATGATCCACCCTATCAAACGCTTTAGACAGGTCAATCGCGATACAGTCCATTTGACCTCCTGAATCAAAGATATCTGCTATATCTTGCTGGAATCCTACAAGTTGAGCTTCAGTGGAATAACCTTTCCTAAAACCGAATTGCCTTCTATCGAACCAGTTATTAATTTCACAAACATGTCTAATATAATCAGGAAGAATGCCTTCCCAAAGCTTACATACAATTCATGTCAAACTTACTGGCCTGTAATTTTCAGCTTTATGTCTATCACCCTTTCCTTTATACACAGCGGCTACTATAGCAACTCTCCATTCATCTGGTATAGCTCCTCCGACCAAACAATAATCAAATAAGTACTTCAGATATGGTACTATATCCCAACCCATTGTCTTTAGTATATCCCCAGAAATCTGATCAATTCCAGCCGCTTTTCTAGTTTTCAACTTTTGTATCTTATTGTAAATGTCATTGTTATCATATGTAAATTTTATTACTTCTTTGGCCTTAGTCTCCTCCTCTATCTCGACATCATCCTTGTAACCAACAATCTTTACATACTGCTGACTGAATACTTCTGCCTTTTGAAGATCCTCACATACACACTCCCCTTGTTCATTAATTATTCCTGGAATGTCCTTCTTGGAACCTGTTTCTGCCTTAAAATACCTGTACATACCCTTCCATTTTTCACTAAAATTTGTATGACTGCCAATTATGCTTGCCATTATGTTATCCTTAGCTGCCTTCTTTGCTAGATTCAATTTTCTAGTTCCTTCAATTTCTCCTTACTCCCACAGCCATTTCTAACTCTTTTTCTTTCCAGTCTGCACCTCCTTCTTAGTCTTTTTATTTCTCTATTATAATAAGGTGGGTCTTTACCATTCCTTACCACCCTTAATGGTACAAACCTGTTTTCGCATTCCTCAACAATTTCTTTAAACCCATCCCAGAGTCTGTTTACATTTTTATTTACCGTTTTCCACCGATCATAGTTACTTTTTAGAAACTGCCTCACGCCTGCTTTATCAGCCATATGGTACTGCCTAATAGTCCTACTTTTAAGACCTTCCTTTCTATCACATTTATTTTGAACTACGACAAAAACAGCTTCATGATCACTAATACCATCTATTACTTCAGTTTCCCTGTAGAGCTCATCTGGTGGCCACGGCCACTACCTTCCGAATACTAGCCCTTTCATATCCTTCCGTCACCGAAAACATTCGATGTGTTAGTGCGACGTTAAACAAATAGCAAAAAGAAGTTCAATAGGTGCTGCATTGCTGCCCACTTGCTGAGCAGCAATGTGCGATTTGTGTGCGCTGAACCTCGCCAAAGTAATTCTGTATTTTAAATTGTTTATTCGTCTATCTTTCACAGTCCCATTAATTTGTCAAAGGAGATTTATTCAACTACCGAAACTATATACATTGATGTGTTCCGATCTTTTCCATTGTGGAATAAAATTGAAATTAACATTAACTAAAATGTTAATTTTATTTTTATCACAATATATCGTGAACCACACACATGAGTTACATACCATTTAAGATTCCTACATTATATATGTAAAAATTACACTATAGTCAATTCCTTATCTCTAAGGAAAAACTGAAATATGGGCCACGGAATTCACGAAAAATAATATTATACCACAAATTTAACGATTTTCCTGTGAGCGCTATCGCAGTTAGAAGAACATTCTTTACATACTTTTCATTTTTCAGCTTTTCTACAGCTATTTTAAAATTATCATCATTTTTAAAACGAGTTTATTTTCTGAAATTTTTGTCCAACTTGACGTAAAATATCCCTATGTAAGAGGTGAAAAATGAATGAATACTGGTAAAAATGCTCGACAGGCGAAAAGAGTGCCACGAATAATAAGAAGAACTAACACACTCACTCCCAGCTCGCTCTGCTGGAGTGCGACAGGCTTCGGCAGCCGGCACATTTCCTATCCTCGCCGCTAGATTCATTACATTCCTGACCCGGTCGAATGACTGGAAACAGGCTGTGGATTTTCACTCCCAGCTCCCTCTGCTGGAATTTATTCATACAGCCCAACGATATTTAGATGCCACCCTGACTCGCTAGGTAACATGTAACATACGGCTTCAACTAAGTATCACTCCTAAAAATCTGAAAATCTGTACTTACCTTCACAAGATGATCTAGAACGATTTTTTACTTTCCATAACTATTCGTTTCATCACTCAGCGCCACTTGAATTCCAAGCCCGCACTTCAGAGACGTCGGGACACATCCAACAAAGCGGGAAATTACCCCAAGCTATATTAAATTGTCAATCTGCCCACTAGCTACCCGCAAACTGATATACAGGGTCTTTCTTATAAACCCAGACCGTCCAGCGGCGTTTTTACTCTCCGAGACCTAAGCAGCTGTACGGAAGGCGCACGCATAGTTCTTGTAAGGAGCATGCACGTGTTCGACCTAGCATCAGTAGCCAGTCTGAATCTCAGCTGTTATCATGGTGAGACAGTTATCATTGCAACACCGTATTTTCGAATGTAAAAGTGATTGTAAGTACGAGTCGGCTCGACGGATACGCGATGCATTTGTTCAGCAATTTCCTGGTGAAGTGCCACTTTTACGAGCACAGATTCACGTAATTGTAAATAAATTCGAAACTACTGGCTCAGTGCTCAATAATAAACATGCGCACACACGAACAGAGGAAACGCTAGATGACAATGTTGCGAATCTTGAAAGGTCACCGAACAAATCACTCACAAAATCAGCACAAGGAGTAGGGGTCTCGGTTTCCTCTGGACACAGAGCTACAAAGCTGTTACAAATCAAACCGTACAGGTCAGTGGCGGTTTCTGGTATAGCGCAATGGAGCAATGAACCTCCAGTTTATATCAAATTTTATTCAACTACTTAATATTCATAACTCCCTTGTCAATCTCGAAACTCTTGCTTAGCCCATCTATCCGTAATATACTCGTACTGGGTTTCAATTCATGTGAACTGCGCACGTTCCGTGGCTGGATACTTGTCTGGAATGAACCCCCTTCGAAGGCGCTCTCTCCGTCCGCACCTGGGCGAAGGGAGTGGCGAGGTGCGGGGGGACATCGGCCGGCACGTAGACAAGACCAGGATATCGCAGAAACAGATATCCTTGGTTTACGCATGCGCAATATGCCACTCTCTCTAGTCGTGTTGTCGGGGGTGTTGGGGCAAGGTAGACTGACCTTGTGTTGGGATATGTGCCTGCCATCTGTTGCCCTTACAGGAATTCAACTACGTAGCAGAAAAAAGTGCACATAATTAGCGCTAGTGTTGAAGAGCATCATTACTGCCAGCAGTCACATTAAACTGCCAAATTCCAATTGATGTATTTTCCCAAATTTTGCCTTCTTTGGAATAATTACTTTTTGGAGAGAAAATTAACTTAAAAATCACCGAGGCAAAGAGTAGTGGGAATGTAATACCAAAGAAAACGCTAATTGCCTAGCCACAGGAGTTCTTAAAATTAAGTTACGAACATTGCGAACATGCATCCCTAAAGTTTACTCTGTTTTTCAAGTGTGATGCTAGTGTTTACAACAGTTTGCAATAGTTATCATAATTCGTAATATTATTGTACGCTGTGCATGCGTGTGAGTGTTTTTCTGCATTGTTGTGCTGTTCAGAAACTCAATTTTTAGGACATAAAGAAGTTACAATATTTTCTCCGTGTGTGTATTTTTGTGCACTGTAGTTGCGTCCATAATTTTTGTTCCCGGGAAAGGCAAGGAGCTACATAATGTGACCGTGAGGCCACAGCTGAGTGAACAGGTGTTGGTATGGCTTGTGTTCGCTTGTCGGCGAGATGGGGTGTGCGCGACCTTGGGCGAGAACGAGAACAAGTTTTTTTACGTGAAGAGGGCGACCGCCCGGCTAACAAAAATAAAAATAAAAAAAGTGAAGGTTGGCGAGAGAAAGAGAGATACCAGCGCGTGTCACCTGTAATTGCGAGGAACGATATGAATGAAATATTTATAATATCTTTGGTGGCGTGACATGCATATATACGGAAGGCTCAAGGATTAAATTAAAATAAACTGGATAAAAAATAGCACATTTAGAGGATATAAATTAAAAACTGAAATTTTGAAATAATTTACACGACCTTGTGGCAAAAATGGTAATGAAGTTGTATATTCGTACAGTAGAAGAATTTAGTATCTAAATTGACTTTACTTCCGTGCATGTGCACCAGACACGATATTTAAGTCATGTGATAAGATTACTCACTCTCACACTCACTGACGTGCTCCTGGACTATCATCTGCAGTCGCTCAGCGTGGAACGTCGTGAATACTCTCGTCAAGAATAGTGGCTTCACTCCTGTGCTCCTCCTCTGATAATTGTATACAACTTAGAACAGTGCTGTGATCAGACGTCGAATGTGCAGATATTAATCCCTTAAGTACGTGTCATTTCCAAAATACAGTTACGTGTGTGTTTGGAGTCTATGCTAAAGCACTTTGTGTAAGTTTCAGCTTTCTCACGAGTGGACGCGGAAGACGTGGACGTGATCATTTCCAGAAGAGGACGGAACTTCGCATTATGGATTACCAGTGCTTCACCATGAAGTTCTAAACTATCGACCACCGTTGGCGGCGTCGGGATGCAGATTCTTTCATCCTAGCATGGCTGATTGAGAACCCAGACTTCCAGACGTGAAGATTTCTCCTTAAGTTAAGTCGATTACGTCTCATTTATATCTGTTCTATGTAGTTTTGTTCTATTCTTTCTTTCTTTCTTCTTAGCAAGATATTTTGACACATTTTATGGTTGTTTATTTGCTCGGATATGTCGTAAAACTGACACATGCGATTGCTTAATGACCATGTGGCCATGAATTTGACAGTGAGGGTTCCGATAGAGTTATCCATGTGTTATCGACACCATCTTTGCTTATTGAGTGAATTTCGTCACGAATATGAATTAATTTATGTCCGATGGATTTAATGGTAGGATATTTCGTCCATATTTTCAATATTTTTCTTGTAATGGAACTTCTACTTGTACCTCGTGTTTGAGATAACGTGTCATCGGGATATAGAGTCTGAATTCTATGTACGAATTTAATGTGAATATGTGCATTGGGGGCATGTGATAATTAGTTAGAGTAATTAATCATCGAGACACATTTAAGTGGATATTGTATATTTGTAGGACGATGGTAGGTCCTGATATTTCGTGGTTACACATATTTGAGATTAGGATGCGACAAGTTAGAGTCGTCATGGTGGTACACTGTACGTGTAGAGTATATGGAATAATCGTGCATGACATGAATCATCGTGAAACTGAGCTTTCCACATGTTAATGGATTATTCGCGATGAATGCAGTGTAGTCTAATATTAGTGTCTTCAGATGAAGAAAATGAAAGTCCATGTTAATCGATGTACTTCTTAATTCGTGGGAATATCCCAACATTTCTCAAGTAATTCAATAATTTCAAGTTGAAGGTACAGGTGAATGTTCGCGAAGGCCTTAGGTCTGAAGAACAGGTCCTCGACGAAATATCTAAATAATATTTGATTCGTGACTATGCAAGCTCATTCGTTGGTGCAATTTTTCGCCCTCATGAGGTAACTCAATCGTGATGTAACTCAATAAATCTGTTAACAGGAGAGTAATATGATTGATCGACACTCGTCGACATGTACATAGTGTAGATATTTTCTTCTTGGTAATCACAGTCTTCTTGACAATTTCCGTAGTTAGCAGTAGAAGTAGTAATTTGTTAGTAGTTAGAGAATTATTTTCTATATGTTCTGTTCTGAAAATATGTGACACTTTGATATTATCGATTGATAGTGGACGGGATTTCCACATGGATGATATTCTCCCCATTTACTTACATTTGCAAGCCCAGAAGGCGTTTTATTTTGTTGAATTATTGATTAGATGCTTAAAGTTCAGTATTAATTCTCACGAAAAGAGATGTGAGATGACGTGAACAGGTATATCCGACGTCTCGGATTAACTTAGAGAAACCCAAGGCAAATTCAACTTTTCATTTTATAATTACAAAATTGTTAAGATAACGACTGTAAATTTTATTTTTGTTATAATTGTTAACTTTTTGAATCTTGGATATTTCTTTATTATACTCGTTCTTACAATCACTGCATTTTTTCCAGATTCTCGATGAAGGCTTGGCCCAGACCTCATTTTTCCGAATGAAAATTTTTGATTCAACTTTAAATAAATGATTTAATAACTTTAAAGACGATAAAAAAATCTTAACTATGTAACACTCTGTTAGAATGTTAGGGAAACAACTGCCGTGTACCATCCCATTAGTTTGCACCTAGGTTTGTTACATCAAGAGCCATATTAAATTCTATAACGTAGTGATCATAGTCATAAGCACAGACTTCAGGATGGCCAATATTTCATTTATTTAAATAAAAGTGTCATATTTGTTCTATACCTGGAACGTGCTTATTCGATGAACCCTATGAAAATCCTGCCACATTCATTTATTTTATAAGCCTACAGCCATCGAACTGAGCACCCCTGGGGTGTCTCGTGTTCGCAGACTGACTATGTCGGGGACAATAATGAGTTTGAAGAGTGATATGATACTTAAGAAGACGAACTTTCCTTCTCTCTCTCTCTCTCTCTCTCTCTCTCTCTCTCTCTCTCTCTCTCTTGAGCGTAAACTTAAGATTAAGATTAAGGATGCCGGACGCCCAATGCCTGATCTTGATATAACGAGGCATCTTAAAAGTACAAGTAATGAAATCGTGCCTAAATTCAGATTGGATTTATACCGTATAAAATCATCGAGTGGATCTGTGGGTGCGAAATTACTAACATGTTGATTTGTTTTCCTTTTTTAAGATTCATGAGTGATGAAAGCAAAGGGACTTGGACCAAAGTCAGAGTGGTAGATATAGGATATCTGCCCCAAAAATAATAATAAAGAAACACAGAAGTTCTAAATCTCATATGCTTGCCCAGTTACAATTCGATCTCCTGGGAAGACACGATAACCGTCAGTAATTTGACTGTGCTTACAGGTAGTCTGTGGAAAGAGACAACGACCAAGTACGGAAAATTCGTTATGTGCTGTGTAAAGTATGTGGCGCGTTTGAGATGGCTTTGCGCGGGCATGACGAAATAAGTGAATCATCGAATCCTGGCATATTTCGAGGCCTCGTCAATTTTAATTCTGAAATTGACGTTGCATTAAGAGACCATCTGTCCAAAGCTACTGTTTTCAAAGGCACCTCGAAAGGCATTCAGAATAATTTTCTCTCGTGTATGTATGAAATCTGTCGTGAAAAAAAATCACCACAGCGCACTTCATTTCGGTAATCGCAGATGAGACCACCGATATATCAACTACAGCACAATTTGTTATCATTCTTCCCAACGGTAAGCCAGTTTAAAGATTCTGGGGTTTCCTCTACCGTCTAGTCATGGTGTTAAGACAATAGCAGAGTGTTTTAAAATTTTCTTTGAGCGAAGTTGTGGATAATAGAGATAAGTTGATTTCACAAGGTTACGATGGAGCAAATGTAATGAGTGGTCACCATTCAGGGTGCAAGTTCTAATCAGGGAAGATTTTAGGCATGCACATTATATGCACCGTTATGCCCATTCTCTGAACTTAGTCATGGCACAGGTGACAGGGGGGAGAGGAGATATTGAGGGAGGGATATTTCCTTCTGTTGAACCCCCAGTGACGAAAGTCAGGCGCCGCCACTGGTACAGGTTTACACGGGCCCTTTGATTGAAACCTGCTGATCCAGCCACAAGAGAGAGATACTGTCGGTGGTATCTTGCATCGTTGAATGATCGTTTATTCGACCGACAGCTGTGTTCTTTTCGGACGAGGCCTAGTTTCATCTTAATGGCCGTGTGAACAGCCATAACTCTCGCTATTGGTGTGCAGAAGATTCTAACGGTCTTTATGAAGTCCCTCATTATGGAGGATGACACTTCCAGCATCTTTTATAAGCTAAGATTTCATATAAGATTGTTTACACGCTTAAAGCAGGGCGGCCGAGCGCGACGTAAGTTGGGCTGAGGCAGCTGCTGTAGCGCAGGGTACAAACACCGTGCGCTCGGTCTGGGTTTAGAAGATAGACCCTGTACTGCGTACATCTGAACGTAAAACGTTGGCGCGATTTGAAACTCGAATGAAATGAATGAAACTTAATCCGACCAGTGTCGGATATGGGAGTGAATGTGTTAATGTTATGCAGCCATACACTATGAGTAAATCAAATGAACAGTTGATCTTGTATCAGAGTGGGAGAAATACCGTCGGAAGGCCATTAATATTTTCAACTGAAAGGAATATGTGAATACATGCAGTAAGTGAAACTCTTCTATCTGTTGGTACATTCAGAACTGATACCGCGCAACTCATGCAACTCTTCACTAACCATAGTATTTATATGAGTCAGGTGCTTCCTATGGCATATCCATTGTCTATGAAATTAGTAAACGACAGGTTCTAAAACAATTTTACAATTGGCTTTACGTCGCACAGACACAGGTAGGTCTTATGGTGACGATGGGATATGAAAGGCCTAGGAGTGGAAAGGAAGCGGCTGTGGCCTTAACTAAGAAACAGCCCCAATAAAATCCCGCCAGAAACAACCTTTCCTAATATATGATGTAATTACATTTGGAACCGTTAAAATGCTCATATTTTATGTTAGAGTTACTGCATCAGGCTCTATACTGGATCCCAACAGCGTCTTGTACTCGTATTTGTAGCGGCGTTTGAAGCATTAGCCATGCAATCTCACACGTTTCCTTAACGAAAAGATGGGTGCCATCTAGATCACGTACGGATGGGCCAACGACAATGCACGGGGGTAGCGCGGTCCCACCACGAAGCATTTCTCCAGAGAAGGCAACCATGGTGTTGGTAAACTACAGCCAAAACACGTGTAGAAGCTTGTGAGTAGGAACTCTCCAACGTTCTCGTGAGATTGGTCCAGTATTCTTCATGCAGGCACGGTACCACAAAAGCTGCCTTTCCCCAAGAGGATCATCATCCAAAATGCCACGTAGATCATTTTGCACGAAATGGAGGTAGGTACGTACGACAATGAAGTCTGCCAGGTGAGAAATATCGGCGATCTCTTCGTCAGAAAACGTTTTGAGGAGCCATGATAACTGCTTCATATGTTGCAAGACCCTGTTGACCAAAGAGGATAGAATAGAACAACGATGAAACTCAACAATAAATTTCGGTGCCAAGCCGCAAGGCGCTAGTAGTTTCAGTCCGCGATCAGAGATAGCGCCACAATGCACAATGTGTGCAATACCTTACTATTATTATCAACAGATAGCGCAAAGAAGTAACTTCCGGCGTAGTGCTGCACATCCGGTTATGCTTACCGCAGCTCCTCCCTCCCCCCTCCTTACCCATGCCTATCACAACTCCTTATCCATACCTATCACAACTCCTTATCCATGCCCCCCCCCCCCCGCATGCCCTTCACCACCTACTTCGACGATTATAATGCAGTTCTACTATTTCCATTCCCAATACATTATAATACATATATTTTTATTTCCAAGTACTATGTTGTAAATAATGATCTGTTACCCCTAGTTCGTACGGCATACTATGTTATTGAGAGCATAACCTCTCACCACAATGTAGCTTTAGCTTGAAATGAATGTTTGACACATTAACACAAAGCTGATATTATGATAAATAATACTTCCCTTCAAAAGCAAGGCAGCAGAGCATAGCATACGCAAGATAAGGGTATCACATCAGTATACAAATACCACATGAAAATAAAAATAACAGAATTAAATGCACTGAGACAGGGAATATATATATAGGAATACATTAATAGGACAATTCAGCTTCCAGCCCCTGAGCTGTACTCATACAGGAAATATAGATTTCACGAACACTTCCGAAGATATATTTCTAATAAAGAAGCACAAGGAACAAAGATGTACACCACTTGGAATTCAAACAACACAAATAGCATCATTGGAACTACCGCTTCATATCGATATGAGTTCGAACAAGATTAATCGATTGGGTAAAGTCGGTTTCGATGCAATCTAGCAATATTATATCAATAATACTTGACGTTATGTGACTAAATCTTTGTCAGAAGGGCCCACTGATTGAGGTTAGACTTGAAATACTTCACTTCGAATCAAACTGCCTGTAATTTTTAAAATCGCTCATTTCATGCTTACTTGCCTGCCATCTACAGAACATGCCTATAACTATGTACACGTTGTGAATGACCAACAGCACCATCTAAAAGTAGGGACTGGAACTACCTGAAGCTAGCTGCAGATTGGAACCATAAGCCCCATTGAACTTTCACCCGGGCTGTTAGCTGTAATTCTGAAAAGCCATGTACATAGGACGACATTTCAGACAATACCAAACGAAACTGCACGAAAAACTGGTGGACAACAATTTCTGCGGAACAAAATTACAACTGAACAAATGTAAAGTAGGAACTAAATTGAAACTGGATGAAAATAAACTGGACGATCATTCTTTTAACCATTTCCTATTAGTGCGATACTATGTAACCGGGATACATTACGAGGAACACAATTCATTAACTGTAATACTGTACTTTGCAATGATGTTAGTATCAAGTCACAGGATATCCTAGTAGCAAGTAGTCAAATTCATTTAAAGAATAGTGTATTTTTATTCACAGCATTTTTATATAAATTGTATATTACATATTTCTGTTGTTTGTATTTGCTCGGTAACCAGTTTATCTATCCCCAAGTTTGTCTTTGGCAAAGCCATCTAACTGCTCCCTCACGGAAGTAAAAATATCCCATTGTGTTTCCTTTTCCAGACCTTGTTCTTCTAATCGTTTAATAAATGCAGTCAGGTACTTGTAACTATGGACACAATATACTTCTGTCTTCAAATTATGCATTTTCTCCGGCAACAGAAGTTGCCTTGGAAATTGCACCTGCGTAGGTTGGATCCAAAGAAAGCGCAAACTCTCTAATTTTGTCAAAATTCTCACACAATATTGCAGCACACTCAATCCACAATCCCCAGCGAGTAATGACCGGGAAATTTGGAAGGGGCAGGCCAGTGGTATCCCTGTAGGCAACAACACGACTTAGAGCTTTCAGTAGAATATTCTTCAGGGCAGAGATGAATTGATTTGATCCTTATGGATTCACAAACCTTGTGAAGGGCATGAACCAAGCATGTCACATGCTTCAACTTAGGAAATAAAGGTTTCTCTTGGTTAACAGCTGAAACCATGTATGGAGCTTGGTCCGTAACCACAAGAAGAAGTTCTTCAAACTCGATACCAGTAGGCCAGAGTTCTTGCATTACTGTACTGGCATTGGCTTTCTGCAGTTCATAAATTTTAACAACATGGGCTAAACGTTCTCCCCTACTAAGGGAAAACTAATATTTTCAAAACATATCGTTCCATTGAGTCTATGGTTTAATCCACAATGATTCCCACATCGCAATCAGACACTTTCTCCTTAATTCTTTGTATGGTTTCTAGGTAAACAGGCTCCATTTAGTTTTTTCTTAAATTACTCTCATCGGGCATTGGCATCTTTGTGTATTTTTCAAGAAATCCCTTGAAGGCTGGATGGTTCATCTTATTGAGTGGAATTTCTCCTTGTGTGAGAGCTGCACACAAATCAATGTTCAATTCCTTCAAATTTTGGCTTTTTGAAGAATTCTGTTGAAACGCATTTTGTAATAGAGGTTGCCGCGATTTTTTTGCTTGAAGAGTCTTATTCATTTGATGCCTAGAGATGAAAATGTGTTGTTTGATGCGATCTCGCTGGTGTTTTTCATCTGAGAGAGTTCTTGAATCACAGATAGTACATCGCATAACAGTTCCATCAGTGTCTATGAAATCTTGTTTGAATTCCTGAGCTAGCGCAATAAATCGATCACTGGACACCTTTGGCAAGGTAAAATTTAGTAGTACACTCGTTTAGTAATGTAACAAATTGCTAACACCAGTTCACTTGCTAACTCAATGAGACTATCACACAACTCACTCTTGCGCTCACTCGCTGTCCACAGTCTTTTCTAACACCGCGGCGATTACCAGAATTTTCTCATTCGTGCTGGAACTGCAGTCTCAGCGATTTCTAGTAGCTTCGAGCAAAACCCAGCCTCAATTCCCGGAACTACGCGGGTGCGGTTGCTGGCGTCTCTGCGTTACCAGCCTCCGCCTCCATGCGAACAGATGACGTCTCTCACAGTAACAAAATCACATTCACGAACATGTGGAATAGAATCACTCATTGTCAATTTTTATTGCGGGTTACACAATAGCGGTAAAGCGAGAGAAAGAGGTTTTGTCGGGGACACAATTATTTTCCATTGTTGCAGGTGTGCTTTCAACTCTCACGCGGTGTTTACTGAAAGAGATAGGCTTATTATTTGCACGTACACAGCAAGCTGAGGAGACGTTAATAGAAAGTAATTATTTTATATTGATTAGGAATCCTATAGAACAAATTCAATCAATCAATCAATCAATCAATCAATCAATCAATCAATCAATCAATCAATCAATCAATCAATCAATCAATCAATCGATGAACCAGTCACTACTGTTCTGCATTTAAGGCAGTCACGCAGGTGGCAGATTCCCGATCCGTTGTTTTCCTAGCCTTTTCTTAAATGATTGCAAAGAAATTGGAGGTTTATTGAACATCTCCCTTGGTAAGTTATTCCAGTCCATAACTTCCCTTCCTATAAACGAATATTTGACCCAATGTGCCCTCTTGAATTCCAGCCTTATCTTCCCTACTGTTAAAGACACCATTCAAACTTATTCGCCTACTGATGACATTCCACGTCATCTCTCCACTGACAGCTTGGAACATACCTCTTAGTCGAGTAGCTCGTTTCCTTTCTCCTAATTCTTCCCAGCCGAAATTTTGCAACATTTTTGTAACGCTACTCTTTTAGGGGGAAATGGGGATTATGGGCATGGTTGGGGGAAAAGGGATAAAGGTCCAAAGAAAGGCAAAAAGGTGCGTGAAAAATGCCTCTTTTCACAACTAGAAACAAAATTTCAAACAGTGATATCTTTCCGAACGGCTTTAATTTACCTTAACAAAATAGGTGCACACCTAAAAATGCTAACCCTGGTAATAAAGTAAATAGAATCAAATATTGTCTGCCTCTGTGGTGTATTTGTTAGTGAGATTAGCGGCCATCCCCAGAGGCCCGGGTTCGATTCCCGGCTCTGCAACGAAATGTGAAAAGTGGTAAGAGGGCTGAAATGGGGTCCACTCAAACTCGGCAGGTCAACAGGGTAGAGGGGGTTCGATTACCACCTCAGCCATCCTTGAAGTTGTTTTCCGTGGTTTACCACTTCTCCTCCAGGGAAATGCCGGGATGGTACCTATCTTAAGGCCACGGCCGCTTCCTTCCTCTTCTTGTCTACCTTCCCATCCCCCTTCAAGGCCCCTGTTCAGCATAGCAGGTGAGGCCGCTTGGCCGAGGTACTAGTCATCCTCCCCAGTTATTTCCCGACCCAATGTCTCACGCTGCAGGACACTGCGCTTGAGGCGGTAGAGGTGGGATCCCTCGCTGAGTACGAGGGAAAAACCAACCCTGGAGGGTAAACAGATTAAGAGAAAAGACAATGAAATATTGCAATTTCTGTTGTTTATTAATGCCTTGGTGAATCATGGAAACGTAAAGTAAACCAAGGAACAACTGACTTATCTTCACAATGTTCACATGACGATTCTAACAATGGGTAGGATACAACATAAGACATTATATTTTAGAAGTTGCTTTATGTCGCACCGACATAGATATATCTTATGGCGACGATAGGACAGGAAAGAGCTAGGAGAGGGAAGGAAGCGGCCGTGGCCTTAATTAAGGTACATCCACAGCATTTGCCTGGCGTTAAAGTGGGGAAACTAAGAAAAACCATCTTCAGGACAGCCGACAGTGGGGTTCGAACCCACTATCTCCAGAATATTGGATACTGGCCGCACTTAAACGACTGCAGCTATCGAGCTAAAATAAGACAAATACAGCCTTGGTGCTTACCAATAAATATAGCTAATACTAAATATATATATCGGTTTATAGAAACATTTCTTTTTTTTACAATCTCTTTTATGGCGACGGTGGAATAGGAAAGGCCGAGGAGTAGGAAGGAGCAGCCGTGGCCTTGGCCTTAATTAAAGTACAGCCCCAGCTTTGCCTGATGTAAAAATGGGAAACCATGTAAAACCAACTTCAGGACTGCCGACACTGGGGTACAAACCCATTATCTCCCGGATGCAAGCTCACAGCTGCGTGCCCCTAACCCCACGGCCAACTCGCCCGGTGGTTCATAGAAACAGTAACAAGCTGGTGAGAAATGAGATTTAAACTTTGGGAAGAAAGAAAATTGATATAGTAAAAATATCAGAATCTATACTGTAAGTTTGGTTGTCAGACGAAATAGTAAGTTGACTAACCAAATAAACAACGCTAAATTAAATGGCCTAAGAACATTTTAACTCAATATCGTCCCGGGATATCACTTCTCGAATGTAAATAACGAGAGCCAGAGTTAGGGCTGCCATACATCGGTATTTTGTACGGACATGCATATTGACTTGTGGGTGGGTGGTGGTGGTGGTGGGGGGGTGTTGACTAGCTCAGTGGCTTAGCTGCGTGCTTCCCATCCGCAAGGCTTACAAGTTAGGTTCGAATCCCGGTCGATTCTGAGATTTCCATCGCCTTAAACGCCGGCCAAAACCAAAATGAGCGTGGGAGACCCGAGAAATGACTGGAAAAAGCCGAAATATATAATATATATTGACTTGGGTGTCCATATACGAAGCATGCTTACGAAAAAATATAGAGCAGGGTTGAGTGGCTCAGACGGTTGAGGCCCTGGCCTTCTCTCCCCAACTTGGCAGGTTCGATCCTTGCTCAGTCCGGCGGTATTTGAAGGTGCTCAAATACGTCAGCCTCGTGTCGGTAGATTTAATGACACGTAAAATAACTATTCCGGGACAAAATTCCGGCACCCCGGCGTCTCTGAAAATCGTCGGAAGTAGTTACTGGGACCTAAAAACAATGATAGTACTATTAAAAGAAATATGGACATGCCAGTACTTCATATTTTAGAGAGAGTTCGATTCCCACCTCAATCATCCTCGAAGTGGTTTTCCGTCGTTTCCCATTTCTCTTCCAAGCAAATGTCGGGATGGTATCTGACTTAAGGCCGCGACCGCTTCCGTCCCTCTTTCCTCTCTAACCCTTCCAATCTTACCTCCCCCCAACAAGGCTCCTTTTCAGCATAGAGGTGAAACCACCTGAGCGAGGTACTGGTCGTCATCCCCAGTTGTATCCCCCTGACCCAAAGTCTCACACTCCAAGACACTGCCCTTGAGGTGGTAGAGGTGAGAACTCTTGCTGAGTCCGAGAGGAAAACCAACCCTGGACGGTAAAGAAAGAAAGAAAGAAAGAAAGAAAGAAAGAAAGAAAGAGAAATAAAGGAAAGGAAAGGACGTACGTGAAAATCTGTGATTTTCTTGCCCACGAAACATTTGACAGCAACTATGACACCAAGTATATTTCAGATGAAATATTCATCAACAGTTGGGTTCATTTCTGCTCTCTTCAGAGATGGGTATTTGTTTAATTCGGCATCAGAATATACCCTATCAAATGTAATTAAGTAGACAAGTTGAGTGGGTACGGTGTTATACAACTTACCTATTGTTCCTGTCCTAATTACACCGCATAGCAGCCGGAGAAGGCGTGGATGGTCCTGTGGCCTTATATATATATAACTTAACTAGCTTATGTACCCGTGCTTCGCTACGGGATTCTTAGAAAGACTGATTTGGTGGTTTTCCTAACTGAATTCAACATAGGTCATTGCAAAAACGTCAGTAGAAATGTAGCGATTGAAAGCAATGTTATCATATAAAATACTCGATCAAACGAGAAACCGGACACTTTCTCACTTTCAACGAAGAGTACTACGGTGCCGATCTAACAGTCCAAAGTTCCAGAGCTGGAATAACCAGGTCGCAGACTGCCGTGAACACTCCTCTGTCATTACTCCGTTAAATATGCACACTACTCATTCCAATCAGTGCCTCAGAGTAGGGATTGAATAGCTCGAATGCTATGATGAACCAGTGTGTTACGTACCAGTAATATCAGAAAATGTATGAACCAGAGGAATGGCATGCTAAAGAAGAAAGTTATCTAACTCCCCAGCTACTTCCCGCCAATATACAGGCAGGCTGTTACACTCGGTACGACCAGGCGAGTTGGCCGTGTGGTTAGAGGCTCGCAGCTGTGAGCTTGCACCCGGGAGATAGTGGATTCGACCCCCACTCCCGGCATCCCTGAAGATGGTATTCCGAGGTTTCCCATCTTCACACCAGTCACACCAGACTGTACCTTAATTAAAGCCTATGCCGTTTCCTTCACATCCCTATTCCTTTCCTATTCCATCATCGCCATAAGACCTACCTGTGTCGGTGCGACGTAAAGCAAATTTAAAAAAAAACCTCGGTACGCTGCAGTAATCTTATCTATCGGGGATGAGTGGAAACAGAAGACAAAAAGCACATCACAACAAACAATGGTCAATGTAATGTTATTGTTGATAAAGTTTAGGAGCTTTCTATATTCCAGGCCTTCACATTAGTTTCGACTCTGTGATATTAGGGCGTCTTACAAAATTATTTATATCGCAGACTGTAGTTCCTTATTCTCAGACTTTACATACCTATTTTCACTTAATTCTGTTTACCCATTTTCTCGTGACTCGGCGCTGATACGGACTTCGTAACAAAAATCCAAATTCATTAATATCTCTGTGATTATAGGCGGTACGGTAACAATGTATAAGACATAAGTGATAGGAAATTTAATAACTACTTACATAACAACTACTAACTTATGACAACGAAAGTTATGTTAGTTATGTAGTATTTATCGATACGACCACTAATAACATAAATAACCTATTTGAGAATTACATTTCAGGCCTTCCCCTAAACTACCATTTCACTCAGCGTGAATAAAATAATTTATAGCCTAGATTGTAGTGGTTCATCACCCGACTTTACATTCCGATTTTCATTAAATTCTCTTCAGCCGTTTTCTCGTGATGCGTGTACATACATACATACATACATACATACATACATACATACATACATACAGACAGACAGACAGACAGACAGACAGACAGACAGACAGACAGACAGACAGACAGACAGACAACAGACAGAAATTACGGAAAAGTAAAAAATGCATTTCCTTGTTACTGTGGAAATGAGCGATACAGAAATACCATTCTTTTCAAATTCTGAGCAATGTACAGACAAAACTCTTATTATATATATACCAGGTGGCTCACGGACGCCGTACTTTCTACTTATAAATGTCCCGCATGCATAAGTGATGTGTGGGGTGTCTAGCAACTGATTTTAACAGGGGAACTACTGCCAGCGGGCAGGTTACGTCAGAATATGAAGAGATAAGAAACAGAGTCACACTCGCAGCATGTTACTCAGCGTTGCCGGTCGAATGCACCCCTTGCATTTGTAAACATCGTTTTCAACCGCATAGTTCTAGGCTGGTGTATGCTACAGCCGCACTATATTTGCTGTCTGCATGTCGGCAGTAGCTAGTGTGATCAGCAGCGGTGAATACACAGACATTATTTTAATCTGGACAATCTGGTCGGAATGCAACAGAAGCTGCAAACAGACGTATGACTTCTACATACGTACTTCACCGAACAGTATTAGTTTTTGTTTCATGCATGCAACTCTTCCATCGAGTGGAATGTCTACACGTGTATAAATAAATGAGTTATTAGATTTCATTTACTGCATCTTTTTTTTTGCTAGGGGCTTAACGTCGCACCGACACAGATAGGTCTTATGGCGACGATGGGATAGGAAAGGCCTAGGAGTTGGAAGGAAGCGGCCGTGGCTTTAATTAAGGTACAGCCCCAGCATTTGCCTGGTGTGAAAATGGGAAACCACGGAAAACCATCTTCAGGGCTGCCGATAGTGGGATTCGAACCTACTATCTCCCGGATGCAAGCTCACAGCCTCTACGCGCACGGCCAACTCGCCCGGTGCTACTGCATCTTTGGCGTGTCTACAAACAGTAGCGGCGGTTAGGGGGTGGGGTGAGGAGGGATAGTCGCTCCCACCCGCACTTTGTAGAGTAAATATGACATTTATTCCATTTTAGCCAGCTGCAACTAGGAATTTTTTTAAAAAGCTATTTGTACAAGCCTTGTTTTCTTATATGCTAAATCTTTCCTTTACTGTATAGCGCTACGGCAAGTAGTGGAGACGTTACATGTGCTGTGAGGAAGGGTAGTAGAGATACAAATTTTTGCTGAGGTCGTGGCCACTGAGTTATAATTCACCCGCTTGCCGCGCGCATTCGTCAGTCTGGCAGTCTCTTTATTGTCTGTTAGTTTTTTAGTGTGTATTCAAATACTAAATGATTATTAATTGCATAATCATGCCGTACATGTATGTAATTGTACAGGGCGATCTGGCCGTGGGGTTACGGTCGCGCAGTTGTGAGCTTGCACTCGGGAGATAATGGTTTCGAATCCCATTGTCGACACCACTGAAGATGGTTTTCCGTGGTATCCCATTTTCATACGGTACCAGGCAAACGCTGAGGCTGTACCTTAATTAAGTCCACGGTTGCTTCCTTCCCATAAGTTCTATCTGTGTCGGTGCGACATAAAGTCAATTGTAAAAACAGATATATTTAATTGTAATTACAATTTCAACGCGAGAGAATACCAACTTTACATTCAACGGACTAAATTATTTCGTTTGTATTATGCTTTTTATAAGTAAATGTAATTAATCAGCCCCGTGGATTAGGCCTATTAGTAATAATAGTTTTTTTGAGATTTTGATTCAGTGCTGTATAATAAAATTTTCACCAGGTCTCACAAACATACTACGGGGCATTTACTTAATAAATAACATAACACAAAGAAATAACATAGGAACGTTGGTATTAGCTCCTGTTGCAATACGATTACAACTGATTTTTTTTTTTTTTTTTTACATTTGGCCTTACGTCACACCGACATAGATAGGATTTATGGCGACGATGAGACAGAAAAGGGCTGCGCGTGGAAAGGAAGCGACCGTGGCCTTAAATAAGGTACAGCTCCAGCACTTGCCTGGTGTGAAAATGGGTAACCACGGACAACCATCTTCAGGGCTGCTGACAGTGGGATTTGAAACTACTATCTCCCGAGTGCAAACTCAGAGCTGCACGCCCGTAATCCCACCGCCACATCGCCCGGTATAATTACATAGAAGTACGGCATGATTATGCAATTAAAATAATTTAGTATTTGAATACTCACTAAGAAACTAACAGACACTAAAGAGACTGCCAGACTGATGAATGCGCGCGACAAGTGGGTGAATTATAACTCAGTGGCCACGACCTCGGCAAAAATTTGTACCCCTACTACCCTTCCTCACAGCACATGCAACGTCTCCACTACTTGCCGTAGCGCTATATAGTAAAGGAAAGATTTAGCATATAAGACAACAAGGCCCGCACAAATAGCTTTATTTAAATAATTCCTAGTTCCAGCTGGCTAAAATGGAATAAATGTCATATTTACTCTACAAAGTGCGGGTGGGAGCGACTATCCCTCCTCACCCCACCCCCTAACCGCCGCTACTGTTTGTAGACACGCCAAAGATGCAGTAGCACCGGGCGAGTTGGCCGTGCGCGTAGAGGCTGTGAGCTTGCATCCGGGAGATAGTAGGTTCGAATCCCACTATCGGCAGCCCTGAAGATGGTTTTCCGTGGTTTCCCATTTTCACACCAGGCAAATGCTGGGGCTGTACCTTAATTAAGGCCACGGCCGCTCCCTTCCAACTCCTAGGCCTCTCCTACCCCATCGTCTCCATAAGACCTATCTGTGTCGGTGCGACGTTAAGCCCCTAGCAAAAAAAAAGATGCAGTAAATGAAATCTAATAACTTATTTATTTATACACGTGTAGACATTCCACTCGATGGAAGAGTTGCATGCATGAAACAAAAACTAATACTGTTCGGTGAAGTACGTATGTAGAAGTCATACGTCTGTTTGCAGCTTCTGTTGCATTCCGACCAGATTGTTCAGATTAAAATAATGTCTGTGTATTCACCGCTGCTGATCACACTAGCTACTGCCGACTTGCAGACAGCAAATATAGTGCGGCTGTAGCATACACCAGCCTAGAACTATGCGGTTGAAAACGATGTTTACAAATGCAAGGGGTGCATTCGACCGGCAACGCTGAGTAACATGCTGCGAGTGTGACTCTGTTTCATATCTCTTCATATTCTGACGTAACCTGCCCGCTGGCAGTAGTTCCCCTGTTAAAATCTGTTGCTAGACACCCCACACATCACTTATGCATGCGGGACATTTATAAGTAGAAAGTACGGCGTCCGTGAGCCACCTGGTATAGATTACACATTTCAGGCCTTCCCCTAAACTACCATTTCACTCAGTGTGAATAAAATTATTGATGGCCTAGATTATAGCGACTTATTCCCCAACTTTGCATACCAATTTTCTTGAAGATACGACCACTAATATAATAAATATTTGAGAATTAAATTTTAGGCCTTCCCCTAAACTACCATTTTTCTCAGCATGAATACAATTATGTATAGCCTATATTATAGCGACTTATTTCCCATCTTTGTCCACCGATTTCAATTAAGATACGACCACTAATAATATAAATATTTGAAAATTAAATTTTAGGCATTCCCTGAACTGCCATTTCACCCAGCGTGAATACAATTATTTATGGCCTAAATTATATCGACTTATTACCCCAACTATGCATACCGATTTTCATTAAGACACAACCACTAATGACATAAATATTTGAGAATTAAATTTCAGGCCTTCCCCTGAACTACCATTTCACTCAGCGTGAATAAATTCTGTTCAGCCGTTTTCTCGTGATGCGTGTACAGACAGACAGACAGACAGACAGACAGACAGACAGACAGACAGAAATTACGGAAAAGTAAAAAATGCATTTCCTTGTTACTGTGGACATGACCGATACAGAGATTACCATTCTTTTCAAATTCTGAGCAATGTACAGACAAAACTCTTATTTTATATATATAGAAGTATCTTAAAGATCTAAACGGACAGGAAACGTCGTTGTGTGAGTAAATGAGGAACCACCTGTGACAAACAAATTTAACGAACGAAAGCACAAAGAAAAAAGTATCAAAATCCAAATGTACATAATGCAATGAAAAAATGCAAGTGCGGTTAATGCCAAGAGGTGGCAATTAAATGAACAACACACTGAGTCGACGGGATATTGATTTTGTCATCGAGATCTAAGATAAGCTGGAACAGGCCATAGGTGTGCAACACCGTGGTATAAAATTAATAAGTTGTAATGTTAGGACCAGTAACGCTTCGCAGATCTATAATTAGCACTAATAAATTCCCTTACATACGGGATGTATATACAAATGTACATAAAACAGGACTTAATTATTCCCACTAAAATCGCGGAAGTTACCGTGAGACCGAACCTCACCAAACAAGGATGGGTTTGAACCCACAACCCCTAGTAATTTGCGTGTTACATCACTTTCTAATCGATAAAGATAAGACAATACAACACACATAAACAATACAAATAAGAATGCACAATGGTGCCCACAGTAAGACATCAGAATTTGCCACCTAAAAATAAAAACACGTCCTCCTCTGTGGTGTAGTGGTTAGTGTGATTAGCTGCCACCCCCGGAAGCCCGGGTTCGATTCCCGGCTCTGCCACGAAAATTTGAAAAGTGGTACGAGGGCTGGAACGGGTTCCACTCAGCCTCGGGAGGTCAATTGAGTAGAGGTGGGTTCGATTCCCACCTCAGCCATCCTGGAAGTGGTTTTCCGTGGTTTCCCACTTCTCCTCCAGGAAAATGCCGGGATGGTACCTAACTTAAGGCCACGGCCGCTTCCTTCCCTCTTCCTTTCCTATCCTTTCCAATCTTCCCATCCCCCACCAAGATCCCTGTTCAGCATAGCAGATGAAGCCTCCTGGGCGAGGTACTGGTCATTCTCCCCAGTTGTATCCCCGACCCAATGTCTCACGCTCCAGGACACTGCCCTTGAGACGGTAGAGGTGGGATCCCTCGCTCAGTCCGAGGGAAAAACCAACCCTGGAGGGTAAACAGATTAAGAAAGAAGAAAGAAAATAAAAACACACAAATGGAAAGGAAAATATTTCACATGCAGCCTTCTTAAATAAAAGATCTCATCCATGAGAAGGTCGCCCCGACCCACATAAAAATGTAAACAAACACTTCTACTCGACCGAGCTCCACACTCAGCTGATACTGTCTCGACAAAAGGGGACTTTAAATCTTCTGCTCCTCTGAAAGCAGGTATTCATGGACTAGCAAAAGCCGTTCCCTAACGCACAAGGGATCATTCTTTCTTATAAACATAAAGGCTTAAGCGCCTGACCTCTTCTCGGGTCTACTTCATTAAATAACAGTACTTTCATATATAGGGGCTGCCTGCCGAGGCGGTAAAGGCGTGCTCGGTTCACCCGGAAGAATGTGGGTTCGAGTCCCCATCAGGAAGTTGTAAAATTTAAGATACGAGATTTACACTTCCGGAGGTGCATATGGCCCTGAGGTTCACTCAGCCTACATCAAAAAGGAGTACCAGGTTATTTCCTGGGGGAAAAGGCGGCCGGGCGTAGAGCTAACCACTCTACCCCATCACGTGCCGAGGTTACGAATAGTGGAAGCCTTTACCTTCCACCCCTCCAAGGGCGTTCATGGCCTGTACGGAGATGACTTTGGTTTGCTTTTACTTTCATATATATCAGTTCTTCATAAACGCTATGGTGTATCTTCCATACGGCGTAACATTTCGTTCTAAGACCCAGGTTCAAGCCGAGTGCACAGTGGTGGAAAACTCTGCCGGAAATTTTAGATAATCCTTTCTGTTCCGATCTTGCAACAGCCTACACACAGCATAGCCCAAGTCACTGAAATTCATGCATGCAAGATCTTTCAAATCCTAACTTTAAATCAACTAACATTTCCTACTACCTTCCCATACATCAACTATAAGTAGCAAAACTTTCCATTTTGAAGATATTTACGGTTCAACTGATTACATTAACATGCATAAAGAATAAACTGGAATATTTCCCTAGTGACCATTCTATGTTATACCTATCTCCCTCATTTCCCGTCAATCATAGTTAACAACACAAGCCCCACATGCAATAGTCCTGTGGAAATTAACTAATCGCCAGAAGGGCTTACTCAATATCTTAGTTATAATACAAGGTTGTCAGAAGGGCTTAATTAACATCTTAGCTACATTACAAGGTTGCCAGAAGGGCTTAATTAACATCTTAGCTACGTAGCAAAACAAACAACTATCTGCGAAATCATTACTACCCCTAACACATGCCAAAAACACCTGGTCACTTATCTCATGGCGGATGACCTCACGGCTTCCCCCATTTGGACATGGCTACTCTGTTTAGCCCATCATGATGATGCCGTCGTCCTGGGCTGATCCTCTTGGTCTCGTCTCCCTGGATGGCTCCATGGTGATGTCGTCTGCTTGAGGTAAATGTAGGAAGGTCTCGTGCTCTATCAGCTCTTGAGGTCGATACAGATCTTCACTGCAACCAAATACCTAATTAGTGGATAGCAGTGCGCTAAAGATGCTCCTATTCACTCTCACAGGCATAAAATCAGACATTGGCGATCTGCAAAGCTAAGTATCATTATTCCCTGTCCACTGCTTAAACGCGCGCGAACTCGTGTGTGAAGTGACTTCAATACTAGGCCGAAATAAATAGCCTAATTCTTTGAACAAAATTTTTATTACCTCTTGCTCAACTACACACGCATGTTAGTTTGACGGTATCAATATTAATTGCTCGAGCCTATATCTCCAGCTATACTGCAATTTCTCTATATTTACATGGCTTGCCCATACAGCTCCTATGGTGAAGTCTATGCATACAGCGTCATCTCCGGTTAAATAGTTACACACTCGCGACCGCACTGTAAAGTGTCTGAACGTAATCGTTCAATTGAACTGGTTTCTAATAAGTGTATGAATCACCTATCAGCCGAATAAATACCTGCGCAACCGCACTAAGGTAAGCTGAGTCTTTGTCCTATACAACGTTTATGGCGCAATTTCTCGAACAAACTGACATACTCACGACACGCACAGAAGTAAAATCTTGGAACAGAATGCGATGCCTCCCTCCGGATCACCCAGTTCTTTTAGGGAGCATCAAGGCACGCCACACTGGGGGGATCACCAGCAAACGCCCTTGAGGTCGGTATGTGGCTACTTGACTGATTCCCACTGTGTGGACGCGTATGCTGTATTATAGAATTCATTACTTATTAATGTCACAAGACACATCATGACATTCCGAAAATTCCGAGGATTATTACCGTCGTTTTATCTTCTCTAAGAACCCACTAGGAGAGTAGATATGGCTCGATTCCCTCGAAGTGACAAGCCTGCTTTTTGCCGCTTTAAGTTTTGTCAAGATGGCATTGTGGTTCCCCAAACAATATCCACATATTCCTGTCCCTCTCTGACAAAATCTTCTCTCTCACATATGATGCCACGCCCGTCCTAGCGGACTACAACCAAGCTCCCGTTTCCAATATGGCTTCGTACCAACAATCATTGAGTCCTATTGTGTATGTGTATGTTGGGTATTCAGCCCGAAGGCTGGTCTGATCCTCCACAGCTCCACCAAAGGCTATCATAGACAGCATAGGCGTCACTGAAGAGGCATACTAGAGAAATGAGGAGTGAGGTAGTTTCCCGTTGCTTTCCTATTGTGCAATACTATAATTGGGTTAAATATCATCTTTCACGCCATGAACAGTATCGTTCAAGAAGTAAGTAAATTTAAAAGATTGCTACAAATTAAAGTAACACACATGCAGTGGTCCTAACCACACGGCCAACTCGCGCGGTGTTCAGTAACACCTTGAGTGAGGTGTATTGTCTTCCAGTAAATGACTGGCAAGAAGAACCGACACCTGGTAACTCAAAATAACTTTTTTTAACCGTCCGACTCGTTGGCTGAATGGTCAGCGTACTGGCCTTCGGTTCAGAAGGTCCCTGGTTCGATTCCCGGCCGAGTCGGGGATTTTAACCTTAATTGGTTAATTCTAATGGCACGGGGGCTGGGTGTATGTGTTGTCTTCATCATCATTTCATACTCATCATGACGCGCAGGTCGCCTACGGGAGTCAAATATAAAGACCTGCACCTGGCGAGCCGAACCCGTTCTGGGATATCCCGGCACTAAAAGCCATACGACATTCTTTTTGTAACCAATTTGCTTTACGTCGCACCAACACAGACAGGACTTATGGTGACGATGGGATAGGTAAGGCTAGGAGTGTGAAGGAAGCGACCAAGCCCTTAATTAACGTACAGTCCCAGCATTTGCCTGATATCAAAATGGGAAACAACGGAAAACCATCTTCAGGGCTGCCGACAGCGGGGTTCGAACCCACTATCTCCCGAGTGTAAGCTCACAGCTGCGCGAACCTAACCACACGGCCAACTCGCGCGGTGTTCAGTAACTCCTTGTGTGAGGTTTATTTTCTTCCAGTAAATGACTGACAAGAAGAACCGACACCTGGTACCTCAAAATAATCAATGTGCTGGGTTTAACACAAAAATATGTAGGCCTGTTATCTGTTTTATCAATTCATTTTATTATTTATCGACTAGCTCCTCCTATCAGCGTTGGTAATTTAATTTCCTCAACTTCGATTCTGAGGAAAGATGTCCGTCTCTATTTTTCCTACTAGAATAAGAAAGAAGTTGTTAACGCTGGAAGTAGAATACTGTGTGAAGCAGAATTATGGGAAGTTATTGAGGTTAGAACAAATAACAAATACATAATAATAATAATAATAATAATAATAATAATAATAATAATAATAATAATAATAATAATAATAAATGTTATTGGCTTTACGTTTCACTACATACTTGTATGGTTTTCGGAGATTACGAGGTGCCAGAATTTCCTCCAGCAGGAGTTCGATTCCCGGCTCTGCCACGAAATTTGAAAAGTGGTACGAGGGCTGGAACGGGGTCCACTCAGCCTCGGGAGGTCAACTGAGTAGAGGTGGGTTCGATTCCCACCTCAGCCATCCTGGAAGTGGTTTTCCGTGGTTTCCCACTTCTCCTCCAGGCGAATGCCGGGATGGTACCTAACTTAAGGCCACGGTCGCTTCCTTCCCTCTTCCTTGCCTATCCCTTCCAATATTCCCATCCCTCCACAAGGCCCCTGTTCAGCATAGCAGGTGAGGCCGCCTGGGCGCGGTACTGGTCATCCTCCCCAGTTGTATCCCCGACCAAGAGTCTGAAGCTCCAGGACACTGCCCTTGAGGCGGTAGAGGTGGGATCCCTCGCTAAGTCCGAGGGAAAAACCGAACCTGGAGTGTAAACAGATGATGATGATGATGATGAGGAGTTATTTTACGTGCCAGTAGATTTACCGACACGGGGCTGACGTGAAATGAAATGGCGTATGGCTTTTAGTGCCGGGAGTGTCGGAGGACATGTTCGGCTCGCCAGGTGCGGTCTTTTGATTTGACGCCCGTGGCGGACCTGCGCGTCGTGATGAGGATGAAATGATGATGAAAACGACACATACACCCAGCCCCTGTGCCAGCAAAATTAACAAATGAAGGTTAAATTTCCCGACCCTGCCGGGAATCAAACCTAGGACCCATTTGATCAAAAACTAGCACGCTAACCATTTAGCCATGGTGCCGGGCGTGTTGCAGCACCTTCAAATACCACAGGACTGAGCTAGGATCGAACCTGCCAAGTTAGGGTCAGAAGGTCAGCGCTTCAACCGCCTGAGCCACTCAGCCTGGCCTGTAGAATAATATAGGGACTGCCAAACTCCACAGTCAATAAATTGTGAGTAGAGTGGAGAATTATAGGCACAAAAACAGGCATATAGGCTCTTAAATTAGCCCAAATATTCATGCAAATAGGCACTAACGTGTAAAATAGGCAACAAAATAGGCATGAAAATTATTTATAATTTAATAACATACTACATTAGTACAAAAGCATTTCACAACAAGCGACTTATCAATGTTTTCCGGTAACAATCTTGTTCTCCTGTCATGCAGAATGCTTTTGTACTGAGAGAAAGATCTCTCAACATCGCATGAAGTGATTGGACAAAACCTCAATGAAGCCACTTCATCTGGTTTTCGTTTAATTGTTTTATCTACCTCACCTCGTAGCACCCAGGCTACTTTTACCAATGCTTTCCATCCTGGATTCCGCTGCAGGACCCTATCGAACTTTTCGCTGAAAGCGGCTACCGTAACACAGGTTCGGTCAAAACTTCCCCTGACTTCTTCCACAATCCTAAATGACCATGCCACTTTCCTCCAATTCGGTCATTGCTCCCGACAACTTGTTGAAATTTGAAGATGCTCCAGTTTATGGAGGGGATATTACCTCCCACCACTGCAGTGCACAGGTCTGAAGAAAATTGTTGTTGGTCGCTGTTCATAGTGGACTGGTAGAAAGGCAGCATTGATACAGCTTTCTGTATTCATGTCAGATGCATCGCAGTATTTCTATGTTGTCTATACGGGTTTTTTCACATTTGATCTGAAAAATAACAAAATTGACTTAAATTACAATGTTCCTATATCTTAAACTAGCAAGATACCCGTGCTTCGCTACGGTATTATACTGAAATTTACAATTGAATGCTTAACGTTTTTATATAATCCGCCGAAATTCGCGATCTGACTCGTTTTCTGAGAGGATCCGTCAAAATTAACGATCTGGCTCGTTTTCTGAGAGATTACGGCAAAATTCCTCCCATTTTCCAATCTTTCTTTCCAGCAATCGATTTCGTACATCCAGGGCTAGGTCCAGGTATTCCACCCAGTCAGTTGGGCCCCAAAATCTTTGCCATTTTTTCCTGAATCAAATCCTTGAGGAAATCCGGCGTGGTGACGTCTTGGGTGCCTTGGCGGTACTGAACCCAGGCCGAACTGCATTCGTAGTCACTACCCGGCCAGGACCAGTTTCCAGCGCGACCCGCACATTTTGACGACGGTCCAGAAAATAATAATAATAATAATAATAATAATAATAATAATAATAATAATAATAATAATAATAATAACCTTATTATAGAAGTGAATAATTGCACGGCCAATGCCATTCCTACCGTTTATTTCAAATGTGTTTAAATTTTTATTTATATGACTGGAGAATCTACTGTAATCTAAATTTATGTTCTCCAAAGTAAAAGATGGCTCTTGAAAACGAACCCAGGAAAGATTAAAAATGATCAGTTTATGATCAGAATAAGTACATTATGAACAGTAAAATCAATTGGTCTCAACTCTTTTTTCACCCCACCGCCGTTAAGGTGATTTACCCCCCCTCCCCCCGCAAAGCGTGTTGCTTTATGTTTAAAGGAGATTCCAAATACCAATGTTCACGCCTGTTACCTTCAGTTTTTGAGATATGAGTATTCCCTTAAAGATAATTCACTTTTTTAACTTCCTTTCCCACTCCCCCCCCCCCCCCCAAGTGAATTTTCCGACAAAAATACTTGATTCGTTCATAGTAAAGGATCTTCTAAATACCAATTATCACGACTCTAACATCTTCAGTTTTTGAGATATGTGTCCCGCTCCCAAGATGATTTCCCCCCCCCCCCCCAAAAAAAGCGCGTTTTTCATTGTGTTTAAAGGAGATCCAAATACCAATTTTCACGTCTGCAACAATTAGTTTTTATTACATGTAAGTATCCACATACAATTAATTCAATTAATTTTTCAATTTTTTAACACCCCCCCCCCCTTTCATAGGATTTTCCGAGAATACGCGTTTCTTTACTTTTAAAGCAGATTCCAAATACCAATTTTCACGTCTGCTAAATCTTTCGTAGTTGAGATAATAGTATCTTCATACAAATATTTCAACTAATTTTTCAATTTCCCTTTCCCCGTTTAAGTGGATTTCCGAAAAAAAACCTACGTATTTCTTTATTTTTAAAGGAGATTACAAATACCAAATTTCACGTCTGTGACATCTTCAGCTTTTGAGATATTAGTATCCTAATTAAAATAATTCAACCCCATTTTCAGTCACTTTTACCCCCTCCACCCAAGTAATTTTCCAGAAAAAAAATACGTGTTTCCTTATTTTAATAGAGATAAACAATAATATTTTTTACTTCGGTAACATGTTAAGTTGTTGAGATATACTGTAGAAATGCTCATTTTAAAATTTCACCCCCTTTTTATTTCCCCTTAATTGGAGTTTCAAAAAACAAATCACCTATGTTTCTTTATATTTACAGGAGATTCCAAAAAACAGTTTTTACCGCGGTAAAATTTTACGTTTCTGAGATATACTGTAGATATAGTCTTTCTAAAAATTCACCCCAATTTGTCACTCCTGTTTAACCCTCATTAATTGGATTTTCCAAAAACAAAAACTACGTGTTTCTTTATTTAATAAGGAGTTTTTAAATACTGATTATCAGGTCTGTAATATTTTCTGTTTCTGAGATGTAAGTATCCCTCATTTAAGGCATTCAATCCCTTTTTCACCCTTTTTCACCCTCCTATTGGGATTTTCCTAAAACAAAAAAATATGTGTTTCTTTATTTTTAAAGGGGATCATAAATACCAACTTTACATCTGTAAACTTTAAAAGTTTTGAGATATAAATACACTCATTTTAAAAATTCACCCCCATTTCACTCCCCCCCCCCATTAATTGGATTTTCCAAAAACAAAAAATACGTGTTTCTTTATTTTTAAAGGAGATCCCAAATACCAACTTTCAGGGTCTGTAATATCTTCAGTTTCTGAGATATAATTGTCCTCATTAAAGGCATTCAACGCCTTTTTCACCCCTTTTCACCCCTCCTATTGGGATTTTCCGAAAACAAAAATACGTGTTTCTTTATTTTCAAAGGAGATCCCAAAATACCAATTTTCAGGTAAGTAATATCCTCTGTTTCTGAGATATAAGTGTCCTCATTTAAGGCATTCAACCACTTTTTCACCCTTTTTTCATCCCTCGTATTGAGATTTTCCGAAAACAAAAAATATGTGTTTCTTTATTTTTAAAGGGGATTCTATATACCAATTCTTACATCTGTAAACATTAAAGGTTTTGGGATATAGATACACTCATTTTAAAAGTTCACCTCCTTTTCACCCTTCCATTAAGTGGATTATCCAAAAACAAAAAATACGTGTTTCTTTATTTTTAAAGGAGATCCCAAAGAGCAATTTTCAGATCTGTAATATTTCAGTTTCAGAGATATAAGTATCCTCATGTAAGGCATTCAACCTCTTTTTTCACCCTTTTTCACCCTTCCTATTGGGATTTTCCCGAAAACAAAAAAATACGTGTTTCTTTATTTTTAAAGGAGATTCTAAATACCAATCTTACATTCGTAAACTTTAAATGTTTTGAGATATATATACATTCATTTCATAAATCCACCCCCTTTTCACCTCCCCATTAATTGGATTTTTCAATAACAAAAAATACGTGTTTCTTTATTTTTAATGGAGATCTCAAATACCAATTTTCAGGTCTGTAATATCTTCAGTTTCTGAGATATAAGTGTCCTCATTAAAGGTATTCACCCCTTTTTTCACCACTTTTCACCCTCCTATTAGGATTTTCCAAAAACTTGTGTTTCTTTATCTTTAAAGGAAATTCTACATACCAATTTTTACACCTGTAAACTTTTAAAGTTTTGAGATATATATACACTCATTTTAGAAATTCACCCCCCTTTTTTTACCCTCCCATTAATTGTATTTTCCAAAAACAAAAATTACGTGTTTCTTTATTTTCAAAGGAGATCCCAAATACCAATTTAAAGGTCTGTAATATCTTCAGTTTCTGAGATATAAGTATCCTCATTAAAGGCATTCAACACCTCTTTCACCCTTTTTCACCCCTCCTGTTGGAATCTTCCTAAAACAAAAAATACGTGTTTCCTTATTTTTAAAGGAGATTCTAAATACCAATTTTTACATCTGAAAACATTTAAAGTTTTGAGATATAGATACACTCATTTTAAAATTTCACCCCCTTTTTACCCCCTTTGCGACGGAATATCCAAAAATCCTCTCTTAGCGAGTACCTACATTGTACTAAAAATGTATCCTCAAAATTTCTTTTCATTATGTCCAGTAGTTTTGGTTCGGCGATGTTGAGTCAGTCAGTCAGTCAGTCAGTCAGTCAGTCAGTCAGTCAGTCAGGACATGTTATTTTATATATATAGATTTCTACAGTTAAGCTAATTGGTATAATGTTTGGTATATATCATGCTTTCGTTTCAAAAAAAGGGGGAAAAGGCTATTTAGAGATTATGTAACTAAGGTTAAGTTAAGAGTAAGTTCCCACCTTCCAATACTTATCAATTTCTATATAATAGACTTATTAATTACATAATATAATCCATATAACCTCTAGTACATGTTTCGTTCCGATATGGAACATCTTCAGCTAAAATTGGTAAAATGGCAAGACAATTAAAATACATTGATGTTAAGATGATACATAAGCTAAAAGATATGATAAAATGGCTCGAAAATTAAAACATATGATAAAGATGATGAGATAAAGTTCATTCATGTTGGTTAAAAACACAACAAGTCAGTTTTCAAGTGGCGAATTAAAAACAGCGATAAGGTTCTTCATGTTGGAGGCGTGTACATTTTGTCGATCTTGAAGATAAATTGAAGAATACAGGATTTTCTTATATGTGATTTATCGGGGAAATCTTGATAAAATAACCGTAGTTGAAGTTGAGTTTGGTAGGATTATTAAAATGTGTCTGAAACGAGAAAAGGAGAAGTGAAATAGAAAATATTTTGAGGAGAAAACCTTGTTAAAAATGTATGTTCGCGAGAAAGAAGGATAATAGAGTTGATTACCTTAAAGACAATCTTGTCGTATTTAACGTCCTCCCTTACGCCGTGTTGTTAACTGACTGAGTCTTGTGTACGTGTGTGAGGTGCTTGTGGTGGGCGGGGAGTATTGGAGGGAGAGGTAAGTGACGTGAGGAGAGCGGGTGAAGTGTTGTGTAGGGTGGAGCTTACTGAGGAGTGGTGTTGTGATAGGCTAGGGGAAACGGACGGAAAGGTAGGGGGACAATTATGTAAGGTGGAGCTGTTCGGAAGGAGGTGTGTTGGTTGTTTGTTGGGATTCTTTTTGATGGTTTTTCTGGATGAGTCTAAATTAGTAGCCTCTTCTAATAATATATTTATGTTTTCCGTAATTTCGTTAACATTCTGGTTGGGATTTCGCTTCTGATCAATTTCAATGTAGATATTTTCAAGGATATTCATTAATTTACCTTTGTTTAGCGTTTGTAGAATGGTTAAGTCCCTTTCTATCGATGTAAAATTGTGTTTATATTCGGTCATGTGAAGACTCATGGCCGAGTACTTCCTGTGTTTTTCGGCATTAATATGTTCTTGGTATCTTACTGAGAAATTGCGGCCTGTTTGTCCGATATAAGAAGTGGCACAATTTGAGCATTTAAGCCTATATATCCCGGAATTTAAATATTTGTTATTACTTGCAATGCTTTGGTGATTGAAAATTAACCGTTGATTGTTGTTATTGGTGCGGAAAGCAATATTGAAATTAAATTTCTTAAAAATGTTAGTAATCTGGTAAATATTCCCGTTATTATAAGTAAAGGTGGCGAAGTTCTTCTTTTTATGTTCTTTTACTAGCTGCGTTTGAGGTTTATTCTTCATTTTATTCACTAATCTATCTATGTAGTGTTTTGTGTATCCGTTGCTTATCGCTATTTTATAAATGAGATTAATTTCTTTTTGGAGGTCGTTTTTAGATAAGGGAATGTTGAAGGCTCTGTTTAACATGCTTAAAAAGGAACTCTTTTTATGTGCCTCAGGATGGTATGAATCTTTTCGTATGGTATTTATAGTTTGAGTCGGTTTTCTAAAGATTGTAAAGGCCAACTTTTCTTCTTTCCTTTCGATTGTTAAATCAAGGAAATTTAGTTTTTTATTGTTCTCAGTTTCTAATGTAAATTTTATGAAAGGGTCCAAACTGTTGATTTGGTCTAATAAATTAGTGCTACTATTGATTTGTTCATCTATAATTGCGAAGATGTCGTCGACAAACCTTAGCCAGATAATGATGCCTTTTTCATCATTTAAAATTTTATGTTTTTCTAAGTGATCCATGTATATTTCAGCAAGGATACCTGACGCTGGAGATCCCATAGGAAGACCACTTTGTTGGTATACTGTGTTATTGAAGGAAAAATAATTATTGTTAAGTGTGAATTCTAGGAGTAACATAAATTCTTCTATTTCATGGTTACTAAGTTTTCTGTGTGTCTTTAAGTTGTTCTTAATTATATTTAAAGTTTCTTTCGTGGGGATCGTAGAATACATATTAGTGACGTCGAAAGAGTTCAAGGTGAAAGATGATTTTAATTTTGTGTTCTTGATAATTTTACAAAATTCTATTGAGTTATTGATTGTGGTTCTGCTTTGGAATGTATAGTACTTCTTTAGGAAGCTATTGATAAATTTAGAGGTTTTGTAGGTGGGGCTATTTCTAAAGTTAATAATTGGTCTAATGGGTGTGTCAGGTTTATGTATCTTAGGCAAAGCCCTTGCTGTTGGTAGTCTTGGATTCATATTAATTAGGTTTGATATTTCGTTCTCATTAAGGATGAAATTAATGTTTTTAAGTATTTGTTTTAATTTTCTTTGGACAGAGTTAGTCGGATCTTTTTTAATTTTTGTGAAAGTATTATCTGAAAAAAATGCTTCGGTTTTTTCTATATATTCTTTTTTATGCATAATAACTGACACATTGCCTTTATCCGCCTTTGTGATTATAAGGTCATTATCTTTTATTTTTTGTTTTAGGCCTTTTATATCTGTAGAAGGTAAATGGGGTGTGTTAACTTTCTGATCTTTAAATAATTCTACAAGTTTCTTTTTGACTTCGAATTTAGTTTCGAGTTGTTGATCTACTGGAAGTTGAGCTATGACCTGTTCTACTTCAGCAATGGTTGTTATGTATTGCTTTTGGTTGTATGGATTAGACCAATTATGTTTGGGTCCTTTGTTGATAATCTGCAATTCTTTGTCCTCGAAAACAACGTCAGTTAGATTCTTAGTCGGGGGGTGAAAGGTTGAATTAAATACGACAAGATTGTCTTTAAGGTAATCAACTCTATTATCCTTCTTTCTCGCGAACATACATTTTTAACAAGGTTTTCTCCTCAAAATATTTTCTATTTCACTTCTCCTTTTCTCGTTTCAGACACATTTTAATAATCCTACCAAACTCAACTTCAACTACGGTTATTTTATCAAGATTTCCCCGATAAATCACATATAAGAAAATCCTGTATTCTTCAATTTATCTTCAAGATCGACAAAATGTACACGCCTCCAACATGAAGAACCTTATCGCTGTTTTTAATTCGCCACTTGAAAACTGACTTGTTGTGTTTTTAACCAACATGAATGAACTTTATCTCATCATCTTTATCATATGTTTTAATTTTCGAGCCATTTTATCATATCTTTTAGCTTATGTATCATCTTAACATCAATGTATTTTAATTGTCTTGCCATTTTACCAATTTTAGCTGAAGATGTTCCATATCGGAACGAAACATGTACTAGAGGTTATATGGATTATATTATGTAATTAATAAGTCTATTATATAGAAATTGATAAGTATTGGAAGGTGGGAACTTACTCTTAACTTAACCTTAGTTGTGTTGAGCCAATACGGAATAAACATGAGATTTATAAGCTGTAATTTAGCCAACCAGGCAAAAAAACAATCAAATACCTATTTGAACTTAAAGATTAAATTGTCAAAAATTGGCAAAGACATAAATTTCCTAAAACAATGTTTACATCAAAAACTCGTTCCTAAATTTCTAAATTCAGTACAGAGAAAACCTTGTACAACAAAATGGCACAAAGCTACTCAGGAAAAAACTAACGACTTATGGCTCAAAAATGAAATTAAATTTCTATACAGAAAAAAGTCTTTTTTAAACTCTAAGTTATATAACGCTCATCTAGAAGCTTCCTCCCTTATGGCCCCTATTGAATGGGATTCCTTTTTGAAATATGGTGATACAAAAATTCAAAATATCTTGGATAAGAAACAAGAAATCTTGAACAAAAAACTTCACGGTCTTACTCTAAATCAAAAAAACATAAATCAGTCAAAAGAATCCTCCACTAACATTGAACCCAATTCAACCTTTCACCCCCCGACTAAGAATCTAACTGACGTTGTTTTCG
The DNA here is from genome assembly GCF_040414725.1 of Anabrus simplex. Lineage (NCBI taxonomy): Eukaryota > Metazoa > Arthropoda > Insecta > Orthoptera > Tettigoniidae > Anabrus > Anabrus simplex. Next base: position 177,989,817 of record NC_090266.1, read on the forward strand.
AGGACAAAGAATTGCAGATTATCAACAAAGGACCCAAACATAATTGGTCTAATCCATACAACCAAAAGCAATACATAACAACCATTGCTGAAGTAGAACAGGTCATAGCTCAACTTCCAGTAGATCAACAACTCGAAACTAAATTCGAAGTCAAAAAGAAACTTGTAGAATTATTTAAAGATCAGAAAGTTAACACACCCCATTTACCTTCTACAGATATAAAAGGCCTAAAACAAAAAATAAAAGATAATGACCTTATAATCACAAAGGCGGATAAAGGCAATGTGTCAGTTATTATGCATAAAAAAGAATATATAGAAAAAACCGAAGCATTTTTTTCAGATAATACTTTCACAAAAATTAAAAAAGATCCGACTAACTCTGTCCAAAGAAAATTAAAACAAATACTTAAAAACATTAATTTCATCCTTAATGAGAACGAAATATCAAACCTAATTAATATGAATCCAAGACTACCAACAGCAAGGGCTTTGCCTAAGATACATAAACCTGACACACCCATTAGACCAATTATTAACTTTAGAAATAGCCCCACCTACAAAACCTCTAAATTTATCAATAGCTTCCTAAAGAAGTACTATACATTCCAAAGCAGAACCACAATCAATAACTCAATAGAATTTTGTAAAATTATCAAGAACACAAAATTAAAATCATCTTTCACCTTGAACTCTTTCGACGTCACTAATATGCATTCTACGATCCCCACGAAAGAAACTTTAAATATAATTAAGAACAACTTAAAGACACACAGAAAACTTAGTAACCATGAAATAGAAGAATTTATGTTACTCCTAGAATTCACACTTAACAATAATTATTTTTCCTTCAATAACACAGTATACCAACAAAGTGGTCTTCCTATGGGATCTCCAGCGTCAGGTATCCTTGCTGAAATATACATGGATCACTTAGAAAAACATAAAATTTTAAATGATGAAAAAGGCATCATTATCTGGCTAAGGTTTGTCGACGACATCTTCGCAATTATAGATGAACAAATCAATAGTAGCACTAATTTATTAGACCAAATCAACAGTTTGGACCCTTTCATAAAATTTACATTAGAAACTGAGAACAATAAAAAACTAAATTTCCTTGATTTAACAATCGAAAGGAAAGAAGAAAAGTTGGCCTTTACAATCTTTAGAAAACCGACTCAAACTATAAATACCATACGAAAAGATTCATACCATCCTGAGGCACATAAAAAGAGTTCCTTTTTAAGCATGTTAAACAGAGCCTTCAACATTCCCTTATCTAAAAACGACCTCCAAAAAGAAATTAATCTCATTTATAAAATAGCGATAAGCAACGGATACACAAAACACTACATAGATAGATTAGTGAATAAAATGAAGAATAAACCTCAAACGCAGCTAGTAAAAGAACATAAAAAGAAGAACTTCGCCACCTTTACTTATAATAACGGGAATATTTACCAGATTACTAACATTTTTAAGAAATTTAATTTCAATATTGCTTTCCGCACCAATAACAACAATCAACGGTTAATTTTCAATCACCAAAGCATTGCAAGTAATAACAAATATTTAAATTCCGGGATATATAGGCTTAAATGCTCAAATTGTGCCACTTCTTATATCGGACAAACAGGCCGCAATTTCTCAGTAAGATACCAAGAACATATTAATGCCGAAAAACACAGGAAGTACTCGGCCATGAGTCTTCACATGACCGAATATAAACACAATTTTACATCGATAGAAAGGGACTTAACCATTCTACAAACGCTAAACAAAGGTAAATTAATGAATATCCTTGAAAATATCTACATTGAAATTGATCAGAAGCGAAATCCCAACCAGAATGTTAACGAAATTACGGAAAACATAAATATATTATTAGAAGAGGCTACTAATTTAGACTCATCCAGAAAAACCATCAAAAAGAATCCCAACAAACAACCAACACACCTCCTTCCGAACAGCTCCACCTTACATAATTGTCCCCCTACCTTTCCGTCCGTTTCCCCTAGCCTATCACAACACCACTCCTCAGTAAGCTCCACCCTACACAACACTTCACCCGCTCTCCTCACGTCACTTACCTCTCCCTCCAATACTCCCCGCCCACCACAAGCACCTCACACACGTACACAAGACTCAGTCAGTTAACAACACGGCGTAAGGGAGGACGTTAAATACGACAAGATCGTCTTTAAGGTAATCAACTCTATTATCCTTCTTTCTCGCGAACATACATTTTTAACAAGGTTTTCTCCTCAAAATATTTTCTATTTCACTTCTCCTTTTCTCGTTTCAGACACATTTTAATAATCCTACCAAACTCAACTTCAACTACGGTTATTTTATCAAGATTTCCCCGATAAATCACATATAAGAAAATCCTGTATTCTTCAATTTATCTTCAAGATCGACAAAATGTACACGCCTCCAACATGAAGAACCTTATCGCTGTTTTTAATTCGCCACTTGAAAACTGACTTGTTGTGTTTTTAACCAACATGAATGAACTTTATCTCATCATCTTTATCATATGTTTTAATTTTCGAGCCATTTTATCATATCTTTTAGCTTATGTATCATCTTAACATCAATGTATTTTAATTGTCTTGCCATTTTACCAATTTTAGCTGAAGATGTTCCATATCGGAACGAAACATGTACTAGAGGTTATATGGATTATATTATGTAATTAATAAGTCTATTATATAGAAATTGATAAGTATTGGAAGGTGGGAACTTACTCTTAACTTAACCTTAGTTGTGTTGAGCCAATACGGAATAAACATGAGATTTATAAGCTGTAATTTAGCCAACCAGGCAAAAAAACAATCAAATACCTATTTGAACTTAAAGATTAAATTGTCAAAAATTGGCAAAGACATAAATTTCCTAAAACAATGTTTACATCAAAAACTCGTTCCTAAATTTCTAAATTCAGTACAGAGAAAACCTTGTACAACAAAATGGCACAAAGCTACTCAGGAAAAAACTAACGACTTATGGCTCAAAAATGAAATTAAATTTCTATACAGAAAAAAGTCTTTTTTAAACTCTAAGTTATATAACGCTCATCTAGAAGCTTCCTCCCTTATGGCCCCTATTGAATGGGATTCCTTTTTGAAATATGGTGATACAAAAATTCAAAATATCTTGGATAAGAAACAAGAAATCTTGAACAAAAAACTTCACGGTCTTACTCTAAATCAAAAAAACATAAATCAGTCAAAAGAATCCTCCACTAACATTGAACCCAATTCAACCTTTCACCCCCCGACTAAGAATCTAACTGACGTTGTTTTCGAGGACAAAGAATTGCAGATTATCAACAAAGGACCCAAACATAATTGGTCTAATCCATACAACCAAAAGCAATACATAACAACCATTGCTGAAGTAGAACAGGTCATAGCTCAACTTCCAGTAGATCAACAACTCGAAACTAAATTCGAAGTCAAAAAGAAACTTGTAGAATTATTTAAAGATCAGAAAGTTAACACACCCCATTTACCTTCTACAGATATAAAAGGCCTAAAACAAAAAATAAAAGATAATGACCTTATAATCACAAAGGCGGATAAAGGCAATGTGTCAGTTATTATGCATAAAAAAGAATATATAGAAAAAACCGAAGCATTTTTTTCAGATAATACTTTCACAAAAATTAAAAAAGATCCGACTAACTCTGTCCAAAGAAAATTAAAACAAATACTTAAAAACATTAATTTCATCCTTAATGAGAACGAAATATCAAACCTAATTAATATGAATCCAAGACTACCAACAGCAAGGGCTTTGCCTAAGATACATAAACCTGACACACCCATTAGACCAATTATTAACTTTAGAAATAGCCCCACCTACAAAACCTCTAAATTTATCAATAGCTTCCTAAAGAAGTACTATACATTCCAAAGCAGAACCACAATCAATAACTCAATAGAATTTTGTAAAATTATCAAGAACACAAAATTAAAATCATCTTTCACCTTGAACTCTTTCGACGTCACTAATATGTATTCTACGATCCCCACGAAAGAAACTTTAAATATAATTAAGAACAACTTAAAGACACACAGAAAACTTAGTAACCATGAAATAGAAGAATTTATGTTACTCCTAGAATTCACACTTAACAATAATTATTTTTCCTTCAATAACACAGTATACCAACAAAGTGGTCTTCCTATGGGATCTCCAGCGTCAGGTATCCTTGCTGAAATATACATGGATCACTTAGAAAAACATAAAATTTTAAATGATGAAAAAGGCATCATTATCTGGCTAAGGTTTGTCGACGACATCTTCGCAATTATAGATGAACAAATCAATAGTAGCACTAATTTATTAGACCAAATCAACAGTTTGGACCCTTTCATAAAATTTACATTAGAAACTGAGAACAATAAAAAACTAAATTTCCTTGATTTAACAATCGAAAGGAAAGAAGAAAAGTTGGCCTTTACAATCTTTAGAAAACCGACTCAAACTATAAATACCATACGAAAAGATTCATACCATCCTGAGGCACATAAAAAGAGTTCCTTTTTAAGCATGTTAAACAGAGCCTTCAACATTCCCTTATCTAAAAACGACCTCCAAAAAGAAATTAATCTCATTTATAAAATAGCGATAAGCAACGGATACACAAAACACTACATAGATAGATTAGTGAATAAAATGAAGAATAAACCTCAAACGCAGCTAGTAAAAGAACATAAAAAGAAGAACTTCGCCACCTTTACTTATAATAACGGGAATATTTACCAGATTACTAACATTTTTAAGAAATTTAATTTCAATATTGCTTTCCGCACCAATAACAACAATCAACGGTTAATTTTCAATCACCAAAGCATTGCAAGTAATAACAAATATTTAAATTCCGGGATATATAGGCTTAAATGCTCAAATTGTGCCACTTCTTATATCGGACAAACAGGCCGCAATTTCTCAGTAAGATACCAAGAACATATTAATGCCGAAAAACACAGGAAGTACTCGGCCATGAGTCTTCACATGACCGAATATAAACACAATTTTACATCGATAGAAAGGGACTTAACCATTCTACAAACGCTAAACAAAGGTAAATTAATGAATATCCTTGAAAATATCTACATTGAAATTGATCAGAAGCGAAATCCCAACCAGAATGTTAACGAAATTACGGAAAACATAAATATATTATTAGAAGAGGCTACTAATTTAGACTCATCCAGAAAAACCATCAAAAAGAATCCCAACAAACAACCAACACACCTCCTTCCGAACAGCTCCACCTTACATAATTGTCCCCCTACCTTTCCGTCCGTTTCCCCTAGCCTATCACAACACCACTCCTCAGTAAGCTCCACCCTACACAACACTTCACCCGCTCTCCTCACGTCACTTACCTCTCCCTCCAATACTCCCCGCCCACCACAAGCACCTCACACACGTACACAAGACTCAGTCAGTTAACAACACGGCGTAAGGGAGGACGTTAAATACGACAAGATTGTCTTTAAGGTAATCAACTCTATTATCCTTCTTTCTCGCGAACATACATTTTTAACAAGGTTTTCTCCTCAAAATATTTTCTATTTCACTTCTCCTTTTCTCGTTTCAGACACATTTTAATAATCCTACCAAACTCAACTTCAACTACGGTTATTTTATCAAGATTTCCCCGATAAATCACATATAAGAAAATCCTGTATTCTTCAATTTATCTTCAAGATCGACAAAATGTACACGCCTCCAACATGAAGAACCTTATCGCTGTTTTTAATTCGCCACTTGAAAACTGACTTGTTGTGTTTTTAACCAACATGAATGAACTTTATCTCATCATCTTTATCATATGTTTTAATTTTCGAGCCATTTTATCATATCTTTTAGCTTATGTATCATCTTAACATCAATGTATTTTAATTGTCTTGCCATTTTACCAATTTTAGCTGAAGATGTTCCATATCGGAACGAAACATGTACTAGAGGTTATATGGATTATATTATGTAATTAATAAGTCTATTATATAGAAATTGATAAGTATTGGAAGGTGGGAACTTACTCTTAACTTAACCTTAGTTGTGTTGAGCCAATAGGAATAAACATGAGATTTATAAGCTGTAATTTAGCCAACCAGGCAAAAAAACAATCAAATACCTATTTGAACTTAAAGATTAAATTGTCAAAAATTGGCAAAGACATAAATTTCCTAAAACAATGTTTACATCAAAAACTCGTTCCTAAATTTCTAAATTCAGTACAGAGAAAACCTTGTACAACAAAATGGCACAAAGCTACTCAGGAAAAAACTAACGACTTATGGCTCAAAAATGAAATTAAATTTCTATACAGAAAAAAGTCTTTTTTAAACTCTAAGTTATATAACGCTCATCTAGAAGCTTCCTCCCTTATGGCCCCTATTGAATGGGATTCCTTTTTGAAATATGGTGATACAAAAATTCAAAATATCTTGGATAAGAAACAAGAAATCTTGAACAAAAAACTTCACGGTCTTACTCTAAATCAAAAAAACATAAATCAGTCAAAAGAATCCTCCACTAACATTGAACCCAATTCAACCTTTCACCCCCCGACTAAGAATCTAACTGACGTTGTTTTCGAGGACAAAGAATTGCAGATTATCAACAAAGGACCCAAACATAATTGGTCTAATCCATACAACCAAAAGCAATACATAACAACCATTGCTGAAGTAGAACAGGTCATAGCTCAACTTCCAGTAGATCAACAACTCGAAACTAAATTCGAAGTCAAAAAGAAACTTGTAGAATTATTTAAAGATCAGAAAGTTAACACACCCCATTTACCTTCTACAGATATAAAAGGCCTAAAACAAAAAATAAAAGATAATGACCTTATAATCACAAAGGCGGATAAAGGCAATGTGTCAGTTATTATGCATAAAAAAGAATATATAGAAAAAACCGAAGCATTTTTTTCAGATAATACTTTCACAAAAATTAAAAAAGATCCGACTAACTCTGTCCAAAGAAAATTAAAACAAATACTTAAAAACATTAATTTCATCCTTAATGAGAACGAAATATCAAACCTAATTAATATGAATCCAAGACTACCAACAGCAAGGGCTTTGCCTAAGATACATAAACCTGACACACCCATTAGACCAATTATTAACTTTAGAAATAGCCCCACCTACAAAACCTCTAAATTTATCAATAGCTTCCTAAAGAAGTACTATACATTCCAAAGCAGAACCACAATCAATAACTCAATAGAATTTTGTAAAATTATCAAGAACACAAAATTAAAATCATCTTTCACCTTGAACTCTTTCGACGTCACTAATATGTATTCTACGATCCCCACGAAAGAAACTTTAAATATAATTAAGAACAACTTAAAGACACACAGAAAACTTAGTAACCATGAAATAGAAGAATTTATGTTACTCCTAGAATTCACACTTAACAATAATTATTTTTCCTTCAATAACACAGTATACCAACAAAGTGGTCTTCCTATGGGATCTCCAGCGTCAGGTATCCTTGCTGAAATATACATGGATCACTTAGAAAAACATAAAATTTTAAATGATGAAAAAGGCATCATTATCTGGCTAAGGTTTGTCGACGACATCTTCGCAATTATAGATGAACAAATCAATAGTAGCACTAATTTATTAGACCAAATCAACAGTTTGGACCCTTTCATAAAATTTACATTAGAAACTGAGAACAATAAAAAACTAAATTTCCTTGATTTAACAATCGAAAGGAAAGAAGAAAAGTTGGCCTTTACAATCTTTAGAAAACCGACTCAAACTATAAATACCATACGAAAAGATTCATACCATCCTGAGGCACATAAAAAGAGTTCCTTTTTAAGCATGTTAAACAGAGCCTTCAACATTCCCTTATCTAAAAACGACCTCCAAAAAGAAATTAATCTCATTTATAAAATAGCGATAAGCAACGGATACACAAAACACTACATAGATAGATTAGTGAATAAAATGAAGAATAAACCTCAAACGCAGCTAGTAAAAGAACATAAAAAGAAGAACTTCGCCACCTTTACTTATAATAACGGGAATATTTACCAGATTACTAACATTTTTAAGAAATTTAATTTCAATATTGCTTTCCGCACCAATAACAACAATCAACGGTTAATTTTCAATCACCAAAGCATTGCAAGTAATAACAAATATTTAAATTCCGGGATATATAGGCTTAAATGCTCAAATTGTGCCACTTCTTATATCGGACAAACAGGCCGCAATTTCTCAGTAAGATACCAAGAACATATTAATGCCGAAAAACACAGGAAGTACTCGGCCATGAGTCTTCACATGACCGAATATAAACACAATTTTACATCGATAGAAAGGGACTTAACCATTCTACAAACGCTAAACAAAGGTAAATTAATGAATATCCTTGAAAATATCTACATTGAAATTGATCAGAAGCGAAATCCCAACCAGAATGTTAACGAAATTACGGAAAACATAAATATATTATTAGAAGAGGCTACTAATTTAGACTCATCCAGAAAAACCATCAAAAAGAATCCCAACAAACAACCAACACACCTCCTTCCGAACAGCTCCACCTTACATAATTGTCCCCCTACCTTTCCGTCCGTTTCCCCTAGCCTATCACAACACCACTCCTCAGTAAGCTCCACCCTACACAACACTTCACCCGCTCTCCTCACGTCACTTACCTCTCCCTCCAATACTCCCCGCCCACCACAAGCACCTCACACACGTACACAAGACTCAGTCAGTTAACAACACGGCGTAAGGGAGGACGTTAAATACGACAAGATTGTCTTTAAGGTAATCAACTCTATTATCCTTCTTTCTCGCGAACATACATTTTTAACAAGGTTTTCTCCTCAAAATATTTTCTATTTCACTTCTCCTTTTCTCGTTTCAGACACATTTTAATAATCCTACCAAACTCAACTTCAACTACGGTTATTTTATCAAGATTTCCCCGATAAATCACATATAAGAAAATCCTGTATTCTTCAATTTATCTTCAAGATCGACAAAATGTACACGCCTCCAACATGAAGAACCTTATCGCTGTTTTTAATTCGCCACTTGAAAACTGACTTGTTGTGTTTTTAACCAACATGAATGAACTTTATCTCATCATCTTTATCATATGTTTTAATTTTCGAGCCATTTTATCATATCTTTTAGCTTATGTATCATCTTAACATCAATGTATTTTAATTGTCTTGCCATTTTACCAATTTTAGCTGAAGATGTTCCATATCGGAACGAAACATGTACTAGAGGTTATATGGATTATATTATGTAATTAATAAGTCTATTATATAGAAATTGATAAGTATTGGAAGGTGGGAACTTACTCTTAACTTAACCTTAGTTGTGTTGAGCCAATACGGAATAAACATGAGATTTATAAGCTAGAGATTATGTTTCTAGAAAGAACAAAACGTTAAAGTAGGAACAAGGGATTTCATAATTTACATGGAAATATGTCCTCAAAGATTTTTCAGTTATAATTTGGCAGCATCATGTCGAGTTCAACGGGTGAAAAAATAATAAAAATGACATGAAACGATACCTGAGTAGCGCAGAGGAGAGATCCTTCCTTTATGCTTGCCTGGCACCCATCAACCTGTCCCTAGCAGTATTCTTACTTATATAGAAGAATTAAAATGGAGGCACTATAAATTTCAGATTTGTGAACATTTGATTTGTTGCTATTCGCCGGCTTTTGTCAGCCGGGTCAGCTGTCACGAAGACTATTTTCTCTTACCTACAATAAATCCTGCATCTTGTGTGCCCACAAGGCTGTCACCCTCGTTGGAAATTAGAAAACCGTAATTTGAAATTGTCGTGGCATGCACCTGTAACCTTACATTTTGTTACAATTTAGCAAGACTCTGGGGGGTTGCCTGAGGCTTGTTGGCCGCTTCGCATCCCTAACCTGGGAGTTTACGCCCATCCCCCCTCCCAGATTCTCATTGCTTGCCTCCAGCATAATGGATACTAACCGGGCCTCACCTTTCCAGACCAACGGCGTGTTCACTGGCCTGGTCTTGTAAAAATAGTATTGGGAGCCTTGTAAAACACGCTGTGATATAATCTGATCCGTGCCATGTTGTAGGCTGTATCTAGCTTCTGTGACATTGTCCTAGCCGCGCCATATTGGATCTGCAATCTATGTTTCTCGAAGGCTTAGCGGAAGCACAGCAGATTTCACTAGAGCCTACACATATCGCTGGTGAAAGTTAATCCTAGAATATTGCTCGTTGAATATTAATCTGTATACGTGTTTAACTTTGTTGGTAATCTTTGAGTACTTACCGGTAGTTCTTGCGAATATCTAAATTTAGGCCTAATTGGAATTTTCATTTCTATTTGTGTTTAGTAAGAAGCTAGGATACGTCTGAACGTAGTTTAAACATTATTGTAGTGTAGTATAGTAACGTATTAGAAATTAAGAGTGCCTATTCTATAATTTTGAGTAGTTTTGCGAATTTCGAACTTTAATGGTAATTTTCTTTTCTGTTTTCGGTTGGTAATAACCTGTTGTAATTAGAATACGTCTGAACGTAGTTTAAAATTATTGTAGTGTATTATAGTATCTTATTAGAAAGTAGTGTGTTTTTTTCTATTACTGTGAAATATTTGTGTAATATAGTACCGTTTCTGTGGTAACCGTAGTAACTCTCTTACTAAAATTATGTTGTTGTAATTAGAGAAGACTTAACTACAATTAAGAATTGTGTAATTCTTGTGTATTATTCTCTGTTTCCAGTAATTAACAGCAATTTTCATCCTGTTAGCGTGTTGTAGGAATAAAAATCGTACAATTAAGTAGAATTGTAGTGTAGTAGTAGCAACCTATATTAATTAACTTACTGTCGTGTGATCTTTGTGAACTAACCTATACAATAGTTCTTTCCTTTCATTTTTATTTTGCACAGAATAAGTTATCTTATTTTGCTTTGCTTTTCGCTATTTAGTAAAGAATGGCTAAGCAGTGCGAGTGTAGGAACTGTGGGTGTGGCCAGGCATTAAGGAGTATGAGTGAGGAGTTGGAGAGCTTGACGGAGATAATTAGGATTCTCTTAGAGGACAGGAAGGAAAGTAGGCCTCCAGACAATGTACAGGATATGGCAGGTGTAATAGAGATATGGGAAGGAAAGGGGGGAATTGTAGAATACAGGTGGTCTAAGTTTTAAGCGGAAGGAGATTGCAGGCTAAGGGCTCCATTCAGGATCAAAATTCAGGACAGGTATCGGTGAGAAATCGGTACGAGTCACTGCAGGTAGAACAACCGAGGAACAGGGAACTGTTGCCGAGAAATGTGGAAGTAGGAGAAAGGGAAGAGGTAGGAAAGGGAAATGTGGAGTAGTGGATAGGAAAAGACAGGTGGAACAGGATCATGGAATGGAAAAAAGGGAGGAGGAAATAGCTTTTGCAGCTGTCAGGAAAGATAGGACTGACCAGGAGGGGAGGGTATCAAATGAGGTGGGTAGGATTGAGGCTCTGGTCATGGGGGATTCTATCGTTAGACATGTCGGGAAAGTGTGTGGAGGAAAGGGTACCAGGGTAGAGTGTTATCCAGCAATTAGGTTAAGGCAGATGTTGAGGAAAGTAGAAGAGAAGGAGGAGGGAAAGGAGAAGGTGGTAGTGTTTCACGTTGGTACTAACAACGTAAGACAAGCAGGTATAAGTACCAACATAGTTGGGGATGTGTGGGATCTGGTAAATGCAGCAAGGGTGAAGTTTAAGGAAGCGGTATTGTTATCAGTGGAATACTGTGTAAGAGGGATACTGACTGGAAGGTGATTGTGGATTTAAATGAGACTATGGAGTGGGTATGTGGGAAACTGGGAGTGAGATTTCTTGATCCTAATGGGTGGGTAGGAGATAGGTATCTGCGCTCAGATGGCCTTCACTTAAACCGCAGTGGTACATATAAGTTAGAAAATTTGTTTAGAAGGGTTATAGGGAGGTACATTCAGGGAAACAGGGTGGCCTAGGGAGCGGTGTTAAGGGAACAGGGGACTGGAAATCAAGTAGGGATGACATAAAACTGTTAGTGTTCAACTGTAAAAGTACCGGTATTGTAAAGAAAGGAACAGAATTAAGTAATTTAATAGATATGTACTTACCAGATATTGTTATACGAGTTGAATCATGGATGCGAAATGATATAATGGATGCAGAAATTTTCTCACGGAACTGGAGGGTGTATCGTAGAGATAGGATAGGAATGGTATGGGGGGGAGTATTCATTCTCGTGAAAGAAGAATTTGTAAGCTACAAAACATTTAAAGATGACAAAAAAAGAAATTCAAGGGGTAAGGCTCATCTCTAAAGATAATAGGCATCTTTTATTTTGGGAGTTTACAGACCAGGAAAGGGTAGCGCAGATGCTGATTCAGAATTATTTAATAAGATAATCAGCTATGTGGGAAACGATAAGGAAAGGAACGTGATTTTACCGGGTGATCTCAATTTACCAAATGTCAATTGGGAAGGTGATGCGAACGACAGGAAGCATGACCGACAAATGGCAAATAAGTTAATATGGGAAGGGCATCTGATTCAGAAAGTGATGGAACCAACTAGAGGGAAGAATATTCTAGATGTGCTGCTGGTAAAACCCTATGAGCTGTATAGAGAAACCGAAGTAATAGACGGTATTAATTATCACGAAGCTGTTTTTGTGGTAATTAAAAATAAATGTGAAAGAAAGGAAGGTATTAAAATTAGGACTATTAGGTAGTAGGCCCTACCACATGGCTGATAAAACAGGCATGAGGGAGTTTTTAATAAGTAATTATGATTGGTGGAAAACGGTAAATACAGTACAAATGTAAACAGACTCTAGGATGGGTTTAAAGCGATTGTTGAGGAATGTGAAAATAAGTTTGTACCTTTGAAGGTGGTAAGGAGTGGTAAAGATCCACTATAGTATTGACGTCCGAAACGGGGGAGGAGCCTACGGTCAGCTGTTTCCAATATGGCGGCGAGATAGTGACGGGAAATAAACACGACAGTGATCGGGTGTGCGTCTGTAGGATTTATTAAGTGTTCAAAATGTCTTTGGTGTCCTGTGCGCAACTGTTGAGAGTTGTCGGAGATTTCACGCGTCCATTAGTGGAAGGGGAAGAAATATTCAAGCGTAATTACTTGATATGTGTAGGTAAAAAGTTTGAAACAGAAGATGAAAACTGGTGTTGTAGCGTTGTGTTTACAATCATCCCACATCGATTCAAAACCCCACAAAGTTAACGTTGTCTTGAACAAAGGGAGTGAAAATGTGAAGTGCAACTGTACATGTAAAGCGGGTTTGTCAGAGAAATGTTACCGTTGACACACTAATGCACCTTAACAGTTAAGCTACTGTAATTTTCCACTATTAGAGGTTATGGAGTAATTTCTTGTTGATTTGGTCCATGCCAAAGCCTTAGCCAGGTGACGGGGAGTTACCTGTCTTGTAAACTGTAATCTTGGGGAAGAAATAAAATAATAATTCTACTAAGTAAATATTGTAAAGCAAATAAATCCTAGGCTTTATACAGGCTTGTGTTGGAACAGCCCACATCCTAATCTTAATATTCTTCCATTTTTACCATCAGCACAAAAGTTAGAACTTAGAACCGACAATAATAAGTATAAAAATTATAACTACCTACAGAATATGCAGAGCAAAGTTTGAAAATTATAATTAAAGAATACTATAACCTCTAGTCACAGCTGTTTGGGGTTGAAGAATACTTGGTTTGTCCAATTCTACCAAATAATTAGGTTATGGCTTCTAATTTATGATGATCGGGCGAGTTGGCCGTGCGGTTAGGAGCGTGCAGCTGTGAGCTCGCATCCGGGAGATAGTGGGTTCGAACCCCACTGTCGGCAGCCCTTAAGATGGTTTTCCGTGGTTCCCCAAATGCTGGTGCTGTACCTTCATTAAGGCCACGGCCGCTTCCTTCCCATTCCTAGACCTTTCCTGTCCCATCGTCGCCATAGGACCTATCTGTGTCGGTGTGACGTAAAACAAATAGCAAAAAAAGCTAATTTATGATGGCAAAATACTACGTATTCTCTTTCATTGAAAGAAGTATTTTATAGACAATTTAAATGCAGTGTTTAATTACTACCAGTTAAAGATATTACTCACACGTAGATAGTTAATTTACTGTCTGCTGTTACACATATGAAGAAGTTTACAAAGAGCGGATTACATTCTATGTGCGGCACAGAAGTATTAGGCTACAAGTTTATCAGTATTTTTGATGTAGCTAAATCTTTGTGAATACAAATTAGAGACAATAACTATCAATGAGTACAATAAACAGTACCGGTACCTACGCTGTGGAAAGAAGTCGTCTTCACGAGAATGCAGACTGCACACTGTCATGTATCGCGTAACGCGTTTTCCAATTGACAGCGCGGAAGCCCATCTTTCTCTCTGAACTTTTTGTACAGGAAAGTAGTGAAGAGATTTCGCAACCGTATACAGAGCAGTACCTCCTCAAATTGACAATTTTCTTTCTGTTTCCATCACGACGTCAATGCTTCGCCATGTAAATAAAGCTCACCAGTCACTATGTTGCAGCTTCAACATTCTTCCGCGTGGCTGCGCCATCCAACTTTTCTGACGTCAGTAACAGGGAAGTCAAGAGACTAAGAAGGAGGTGCAGGTTGGAAAGAAATAGAGTTAGAAATGGCTGTGGAATTAAGGAGAAATTGAAGGAACTTACTAGGAAATTGAATCTAGCAAAGAAGTCAGCTGAGGATAACATGATGGCAAGCATAATTGATGGCCATACAAATTTTAGTGAAAAATGGAAGAGTATGTATAGGTACTTTAAGGCAGAAACAGGTTCCAAGAAGGACATTCCAGGAATCATTAATGAACAAGGGGAGTGTGTATGCGAGGATCTTCAAAATGCAGAAGTATTCAGTCAGCAGTATGTAAAGATAGTTGGTTACAAGGATAATGCCCAGGTAGAGGAGGTGACTAATACTAAAGAAATATTAAAATTTACATATGACAGCAATGACATTTACAGTAAGATACAAATTTGAAAACTAGAAAAGCAGCTGGAATTGATCAGGTTTTGGGGGATATACTAAAGACAATGGGTTGGGATATAGTACCATATCTGAAGTACTTGTTTGATTATTGTTTGCATGGAGGAACTTAACCAAATGAATGGAGAGTTCCTATAGTAGCCCCTGCATATAAAGGAATGGTGATAGACGTAAAGCTGAAAAGTACAGGCCAGTCAGTTTGACATGCATTGTATCTAAACTTTGGGAAAGCGTTCTTTCTGATTATATAAGACATGCTTGCAAAATTAATTACTGGTTTGATAGAAGGCAGTTTGGGTTTAGGAAAGGTTATTCCACTGAACCCAACTTGTAGGATTCCAGCAAGATATAGCAGATATTTTGGATTCAGGAGGTCAATTGGACTGAATCGCGATTGATCTGTCTAAGGCATTTGATAGGGTAGATCATGGGAGACTACTGGCAAAAATGAGTGTAATTGGACTTGACTAAAGAGTGACTGAATGGGTGGCTCTGTTTTTAGAAAATAGATCTCAGAGAATTAGAGTAGGTGAAGCTTTTTCTGTCCCTGTAATAATTAAGATATGAGTTCCTCAAGGCTGTATTATTGGACCTTTATGTTTTCTTATATATATCAATGGTATGTGTAAAGAAATGGAATCAGAGATAAGGCTTTTCACAGATGATGTTTAAAGTAATAAATAAGTTACAAGATTGTGAGCAACTACAAAATGACCTCGATAATGTTGTGAGATGGACAGTAGGCAATGGTATGATGATACACCGGGATAAAAGTCAGGTTGTTAGTTTCACAAACAGGAAAAGTCCTCTCAGTTTTAATTACTGCGTTGATGGGTTGAAGGTTCCCTTTGGGGATCATTGTAAATACCTAGGTATTAATATAGGGAAAGATCTTCAATGGGGTAATCACATAAATATGATTGTAAATAAAAGGTACAGATCTCTGCACATAGTTATGAGTGTATTTAGGCGTTGTAGTAAGGATGTAAAGGAGAGAGCATATTTGTCTCTGGTGAGACCCCAACTAGAGTATAGTTCCAGTGTATGGGACCCTCACCAGGATTACTTGAATCAGGAACTGGAAAAAATCAAAAGAAAAGCAGCTCGATTTGCTCTGGGCGATTTCCGACAAAAGAGTAGCGTTACAAATTTGTTGCAAAGTTTGGGCTGGGAAGACTTGGGAGAAAGAAGACGAGCTGTTCGACTAAGTGGTATGATCCGAGCTGTCAGTGGAGAGATGGCGTGGGAGGAGCATCAGTAGACGAATAAGTTTGGGTGGTGTCTTTAAAAGTAGGAAAGATCACAATATGAAGATAAAGTTGGAATTCAAGAGGAAAAATTGGGGCAAATATTCGTTTATAGGAAGGGGAGTTAGGAATTGGAATAACTTACCAAGGGAGATGTTCAATAAATTTCCAATTTCTTTGCAATCATTTAAGAAAAGACTAGGAAAACAACAGATATGGAATCTGCCACCTGGGCGACTGCCCTAAATGCAGATCAGTGATGATTGATTGATTGATTGATTGATTGATTGATTGATTGATTGATTGATTGATTGATTGATTGATTGATTGATTGATTGATTGATTGATTGATTGATTGATTGATTGATTGATTGATTGATTGATTGATTGATTGATTGATTGATTGATTGATTGATTGATTGATTGATTGATTGATTGATTGATTGATTGCACTTAATTGTAAGTTCACTGAATGCTTTTGCAAGCCAATTGTTTTGAAATAATAAGTTATCAATAATATTTTGCTGTCTATTTATTATTGCCTGCTGATTTTCTAGAATTCGTTTGTGCTCGTCCAGCCTTTCATGACACACATCAATGGACTACCTAACTGCTTTTCTATTTGAATAGTTGTTTTATTCAATGTAGCCATACCTTCAGTTAAAATTTGCAGCAGTTTATAAATGTCCCCAACTGATGGTGCCGACGCAAGTGACTGCGCTTCATCTTGCATGCTCCTACGCCGCTGTGAGTTTCACTGGTCACACCATCATGTCTGAACCTGGGAGTTCAAATATTCCATATCTTGATCGATATTTTTTAAATTGCATTTCAGTTGTAAATCTCCACTTTCACGGGAAATGAATCACAGTTCAAAATACCGAGTTTTTAATTTTTAACCACTCTTTGACAAGAGACCACCAGCGTTCTAACTACTCGTTCAGTAATTAAATTATTATTTACATTTTAGCAATATAAAATGTCTCTAAGAGTTACATTTGTGATCATTATTGTCAGGGTTAAGGCCAAGTGAATGTAAACAAAGGCATCAAGGTAGTTTAATGTGTTTTTGAAGGGTCACGACACTTTTATATTATTCTCTTTGGTTTCGATTCGATATACCTTTATAATGCATTGTAAGACATTATAACGGGTTACATGAATAAATTAGAGATATACATGCAGGGTATATTTAGGCCATATGACTGCATGACCCCCTGTAGACAGAGGTAAGAAGATAAGAAATAATCAAGGTGTGATTTAAAATAATCTATAAACTACCTATAGGTGAAGGGATGTTTACGTCATTGTCAGTGGATATAAATTCTCGTCCTCTTCCCGAAGTGGTGCAATTCCTTTCAGGGACACCCTCAATGGAGGTGAGCTGAATATACATATCTAACCACATACCAGCCCTTCCTGGCAACTTACATTTCTTCCATTAACAGGAATCGAATCCAGGTCTTCGAGAACGATACCTAACAGCACTAACCGTTACACTACGGAGGCACACATCAGTACATGAAGCGGAGTTGGTTAATTTATAACTGATTAGAAACTGAAAGGAGATGGATTCATAAAATTAAAAAAAGCACATTAGGTTAACGTCCGCCTCTGTGGTGTAGTAGGTTGTGTGATTAGCTGGCAAGCCCGGAGGCCCGGGTTCGATTCCCGGCTCTGCCAACTGAGTAGAGTGGGGTTCGATTTCCACCTCAGCCATCCTTGACCGTGGTTTCCCACTTCTCCTCCAGGGAAATGCCGAGATGGTACCTAACTCAAGGGATTACATGACAGTTACCCGCACTGACGCTTCCACACACTGCCAAAAATACTGACACTTCCGCACAGCCGTTGGGTGCGGCTACCTGATTAATGACTCCGAAATAATGAGGATATAATGTTACAAGTAGGCTACGGTAACTCTAAATCTAACAGCTTTACAACTCATAACATAATTCTGCCTTTCAGTACGGAGAATCTCCTCTCAAGTGTTGGTCTCAGCGTTGCCTACTGGGCAACGGTGTCAGGCGGTAGAGCTCTCGCCTGCTGAGCTCAAGTTGGCAGGTTCGATCCTGTCTCAATTCAGTGGTATTTAAAGGAGCTCAAATACATCAGCCTTGTGTCGGTAGATTTACTGGCGCCTCGGTGGAATTTCGTCACGCAATTCTTTTACGTGTTGGTAAATCGACCAACACGAGGCTGACGTATTAAAGGAGCGTCAAATACTATTGGACTGAGCTGAGAATGAACCCACCAATTGATATCAGAAGACCAGCGCTCTACCACCCGAGCTACTCAGCCTGTCTATTATGATGATGATGATGATGATTATTGTTACGGGGTTACCCGTGGACCAGCAGAGGTGAAAGAAGGTGCCGGGATGAATGGGTCTAACTACAAAGTCAAAATTTATTTAAAATTTTAACAAAGGTTATATTTTCAAAAAACAACCAAATTTTAACAACTTTTCACTTAGTGAAATAACAATGACATAGCAACTTAGAAACGAGACCTAGAAAGATCCAAGACTTCAGAATTTTAACACTCTTGGGCTACAAGCCCCTAGTTTTACAATTTTGAGCTCCTAGCTCAACTTTACAAAACCACAAATTTGTTCAAAGGGCAGAAATCCCCTAATACATGGAGCACTTCCTCCCAATTTACAATATCAAGCCTCCCAGAGGCATTCTTACAATACTTGAAAAGAGCTGACGTGCTCACAGTGTTCCCAGCCTACTCAAGGCAACACAATGTGAAAATCTAATAATCGATGGCATTACAAGGCACTATTTACAAATAGCAATCTTATTACACAGAGGTATCTAGTACCCAACCTACGGGGCCTTGGTGAAAAAGAACAGGTTCAATAAACGGCCCGAGTACAACAGGAATGGAGTCAAAGATTGAGCTTCCAAAAAAAAAAAATTACAGACCTGTAGGGCACTTGGCCAACGAAACAGGGGCTAATCCCAAACTACTGAGGTAGCGCGAATGGAGATAACTTCAATACATTGGAGAAACAAAATGCGGTACCTCGAACCAAGATGAAGGGGAGTTCGAGAGGGTATATCACTCTCTATCCCCGGTTTACAGTTAAAGATTTATGAAATTTTACATGAGCCGAAACGAGATTTACATTTAGAGAAGTTAGTTACATAGTTAAAGTTTCGAACCTTTCCCTCGGGTTAAACTGCGGAGCAAGCAAAAGGTGAAGATGTTAAGTGGCCATACCTTGCCGGAGTACTGCTGCCTGATGAAAGAGGCACCTCCCTCCTCCTGCTTGACACACACACTTAGTTAGATGTTGATCAAATGGCCAAGAGACGTCAAAATCCGCAGTTCGTAAACCCTCGGGGAAGGTTCGAGACCTTTCATGAATAATCAAGACACACCCACAGAGTTTTATTGGTTAAAATCAAAAGTTACACTCAAAATCGAAGAAGAAATATGGGATTGGTTGGAAATTAATCACAGAAATTCTTGATTGGCTAAATTCAAAACTGGCGGAAAGAAAAGATAAATATTGCCAACCCAAATATGAATGAACGAAATTTAGTAAAGATAAAACTTATGAATACAAAGTTTCTTCAAGAAAGGTTCCTTCACTTCTCACCAGGGTGCATGATCAAAGTTTGTTAGTAGTGACATCTATGATAGAATGTCCAAACTTCTTGATGAACGGAAAACAAAACAAGTTGAAATTCACACAGTACTGGAAACTTCACAATAACAAAATTACGGTAGTGACATCTTCAGAGGAAATTTATAAGTTGGTCCAGTTTCAAGTTCAGTGTTTCTCCTGTAGAGGAGTTTTTTGGGCGCAAGATTTAAATGCGCGGTGTTGGGGTGTACCTCCCGGTACAATTATTATTATTACTAGCGAATGTACCCGTGCTTCGCTACGGTATTCTACATTGTATTCGAATATCGAAGTAAATAGTGTACATGCAGTAAATAAGATTGTTTTAAAATTGCATGTCTCTTAGCGTTATCCGAGAAAGAGCATGGGGAGGTCCCCGTACGTTGTTTCCAATGTAAAGTGTTTGTTACGGATTTGTGATATAACGGCAGGCTCACTTGCCTACTGCCATTCACAATCGAGTTGGGAAGTTTACATTATAATTGCAGGCCCCATTGCCTACTACGCGGACAGAATCGATTTGGGGAGTTTTCGTTAAAATGGCAGCCCCCTTTCCTACTTCAAGACAGATTACAGTTGAGGAGTTTTTATTATAATGGCAGGCAATTACCCTACTATCACTCGAAATTGAGTTGTGCAGTTATCATTATAATGCCAGGCCCATTTTCCTACTTCCAGCCAGCTTACTACCAGTCACACCAAGTTGGTGAGTTTCCATCAAAATAGCAGGCCACTATGCCTGATGCCAGTCACATTTTAGATGAGGACATTTCTTTATAATGGCGGGCACCCTTGCCTACTGACAAACACAATCGGGTAGGGGAGTTTTAAACAAAACTGCATGCTCACTTGCCTTCTGCAAGTCAAATCGAGAAGTGAACTATTCATTACAATTGTAGGCCTTCCTTACTAATGACAGTTACACAGGAGTTGGAGAAGGAACCCTTTCATACTGCCAGTCAAAGTCGGTGTGGGGAGTACTAATTACAATAGCAGACCCACTCTTTCTCGATCGCTACAAATCGACATCAGTGAATATATATAGATTGACATACGAAAGTATATGCGTGTTTACAATATTGAAGACCTTCATTTACAGATTAACTGCTACTAAACGTACGTCATATCGACAAAGGATTATACCATAAGACACGCCGGATTTAGTGGCCTAAATGGCTGGTCCTATGATATGTCATCTATTCTTGGGTCAGATTGAGTTAGAAACGTGGAACGGGGTAACGTTTTTGTAAGATTATCTCACATTACATTACTTTTCGGATAATTATGTGACAGCTACATACATAGCATTTGGCTCACACATGGCTACTGGGTTGGCCAATTTTCGTGAAGAGTTTGATGATTCTGTATTTCATATAAGTAAACGAAAGTATGAATTATGCATGTGAAAATTCCAAATTGACTTAACATCGATTAATAGAGAAAAATCAAACGTAAAAGGGATACAGATACGGCAAAAAGTCATAAGACCAAGGTTGTAGATCATTCCAAATTGAACGGAGATTGTGCAATCCGTTATGTGATAGGAATTTCCGAAGGTCTGCACCATCGTTAAAATTGCCTGCATATTTCGATATTCTTCGGGGATAAAAAGTGAAAAATTTAATGATCTTGGATGTTTACCGTTCGTTACAGGCTAAAACGTATAATTTTGTCAAATTTCAATTATCTTCTTTTTCTTCTGGCAGATTATGCCGCAATCTGGATTTTGGGCGAGGCGGGTAAAAATTAGGACTTTCAGGAAACTAAACCAAAAATTATGCAGATGGTCATTATTACCCCTTAAACGGAATGCTGTACGAAAATTTCGCCAAAATAGTGAGTGTAGAGACACACAGTCGTTACGATTTGATTTATATAGATAAGGAATCTGCTCCATGTAAAACACCTTTTGGGCTATGTCCGCTGGACTTAACCTGCAAAAGTGACCATTCATGATATCTCCCTTATTAATCCTCCTGACGAAAAAATGCACATGAAAAAAAGGTTTAGAGGTGGAATTCCATCACGTTTGGTCGATTTCCAGTCAGGTTGGTCTTGTTCTGTATATATTGTGGAAGAGTAAAATCACCATTTCGGTTCCCTATAAACCGCCAGTCCATTCCGGAACATGAAATGTTATTTACGTTTAAAACCTACCTTTGGACAGGTGTATGCTAAATATGAATTTTGGTTCGAATGTCTTCAGTAGTTTTCAATTTGTAAGGAATACGCTTTACACGCACCCGCTCGTGAGTTAAGTCCGATGGGACTTATACAGAAAAACCGTCCGTTAATGATATCTCTCGTATTAATCCTCGTATCGAAATGATGCACATGAGAAAAAAGGTTTAGAAATTAATTTCTACCAAGGCAGGTAGATTTAAATTAACGTTGGTTGTGTATATTTTGTGGAAGTGCAAAATCACTGTTTCGGTTTCGTATAAACCCCCAGTCAGTTCAGGGATTTAGAAACAATATTTGCCCTAAAACCCGTCAAGGACAGGTGTATTCCAAATATGAGTCTTGGTGGAAATACATCCAGTAGTTTGTAGCACTCGCGTACATACGGCGTAATTAAGGAAGAAAATGATACAGTTAAGAAAGTTGAAAGTAATAGAAAATGGATTATAACTGAGGACAGCCGGATAACGACAAATATGTTAATGTATTGGAAAATCAAATGCCCCTCAATAAATTATGCTAGTGTGAGTTATGGATATAATAAAGCGGTAACAGGGGAGAAATTTAGTCCAGTGATTCCTAGGTAAACAAATAATAAGATGATGACTAATGGTGTTATTACTTAATCTATTCGAGGGCGGTTATAACATCCAACGATATTCCGCCAATATCCCGCAGATAGGCCGATTGACGCCTCTCTTGCCTTCTACCCAAGGAACAACCACGAATTTAAAAGCATGATGAGGAAAATGGCAATACGTTACTTCCCTGCTGGCATGCAGTCAGAGACGTTGCCATGGTAACCTGTAGGTTCGTTGTCGGTCTGTCGGTCACTCAATGCAGAGCATGATACCAGCGGAAAATTGTAAATTTCTCCGTCATGTGAAGAGTAAGGTAAATTATGAACATAACGAAAGTTGTTTATAATGAAGAGACGTTTCACGTACGGTAAACGAAGTT
The DNA here is from genome assembly GCF_040414725.1 of Anabrus simplex. Classification (NCBI taxonomy): domain Eukaryota; kingdom Metazoa; phylum Arthropoda; class Insecta; order Orthoptera; family Tettigoniidae; genus Anabrus; species Anabrus simplex. The sequence goes on from NC_090266.1 coordinate 178,012,930, forward strand.
TACAGAAAATCAATAGTATAAGAGTCTATTCAAAGATTTTAAAATGATATGCATAGTGAAACCTTCCCCGGTACGAGTATACTCTAAATATGAAGCTTGGTTGAGATCTATCCAGCCGTTTCGACGTGATGGTGGAAAAAACATTCTGGTTTTCCTATAAACCCCCCGTCTATTCAAAGATTTTAAAATGATATGCATATCGAAACCTTCCCCGGGATGAGTATACTCTAAATATGAAGTTTGGTCGAGATCTATCCAGCCGTTTCGACGTGATGGTGGAAAAACCATTCTGGTTTTCGTATAAACACCCTCGTCTATTCAAAGATTTTAAAATGATATGCATATCGAAACCTTCCCTGGGATGAGTATACTCTAAATATGAAGTTTGGTTGAGATCTATCCAGCCGTTTCGACGTGATGGTGGAAAAACCATTCTGCTTTTCCTATAAACCCCCCGTGTATTCAAAGATTTTAAAATGATATACATATCGAAACCTTCTCCGGGATGAGTATACTCCAAATATGAGGTTTGGTTGAGATCTATCCAGCCGTTTCGACGTGATGGTGGAAAAACCATTCTGCTTTTCCTATAAACCCCCCGTGTATTCAAAGATTTTAAAATGATATGCATATCGAAACCTTCCCCGGGATGAGTGTACTCTAAATATGAAGTTTGATTGTGATCTATCCAGCCGTTTCGACGTGATGGTGGAAAAACCATTCTGCTTTTCCTATAAACCCCCCGTGTATTCAAAGATTTTAAAATGAAATGCATATCGAAACCATCCCCGGGATGAGTATACTCTAAATATGAAGTCTGGTTGAGATCTATCCAGCCGTTTCGACGTGATGGTGGAACAGACAAACAGACACGAAACGTAAAAAGCACCGATTCGGTCTTGAGTTGACCTAAAACGGATAAATATCTGAAAAATTGGCAAAACAAAAGAAATTACAGACAGCGGACCCCCTACAATTTTATTTATATAGATTATTATTATTATTATTATTATTATTATTATTATTATTATTATTATTATTATTATTATTATTATTATTATCAGTCCGCTCAGTGGCCATAATCGTTAAGAACACAAATCTTCGAGGTCTTATGCCGTGCTTAGCCGGTTCCAATCCTAGTGGGGTGAGAAAAATTCACATCGGAATGTTGTCCGGCAGGTAAGATAGGTGATGGTGGTATACAATTTCTAATCACTAGATTGCGTGCCAAAAGCCTCGGTTCCATTCCAAACCTCTCCTCAGATTTATGTGGAGTGAAGGCATATGACGCTCTTGATGGTGATTCGTCCGTTGGACGGACGCGTTAAGCCTTGAGCAGACCCCTCGATGTTATTCGACAGGTGAACAGGCTATGTACTGACACCAGGTTTCACTCTCCCCCTTCCTCCTCATCATCATCATCAAACACACCCAGACGCACAGGTCGCCCACGGGAGTCATCTAGAAAAACCTGGACCAGGCCTTTCCGAAGGCCAGATGACATTATTATTATTATTATTATTATTATTATTATTATTATTATTATTATTATTATTATTATTATTATTATTATTATTATTGCTACTTGCTTTACGTCGCACCGACACAGATAGGTCTTATGGCGACGATGGGACAGGAAAGGGCTAGGAGTGGGAAGGAAGCGACTGTGGCCTTAATTAAGGTACAGACCCAGCATTTGCCTGGTGTGAAAATTGGAAACCACGGAAAACCATTTTCAGGGCTGCCGACAGTGGGGTTCGAACCTACCATGTCCCGAATACTGGATACTGGCCACACTTAAGCGACTGCAGCTATCGAGCTCGGTTATTATTATTATTATTATTATTATTATTATTATTATTATTATTATTATTATTATTATTATTATTATTATTATTATTCGTAAGACATTGACAATGTTTTGTTGTGAATATCGTAATTGGTATAATGATCGGATGCTAATGCACTTGTTGCGCTTCAGTTTGTGACACGTTACATTCAAAAGGTAAAAATACCTGTCTTTCTATGAATAAATACTTTTAGTCTTCTCATTTCATGGAAACGACGTACATAAACTCGACTGATCGGCATGTTGAGTGCAGGCAATGATGTATGAGTTTGCGGTCCTCTTAACTTCCCTCTAGTTGGAGAGTTACGGGTTATGTATATGCACTCTTTATGCGGATATAAATGCCAACTAGAGCCAAAGGGATCGTAAATATTGTGGGCAAGATGAAAGGAAGTGGAAGGGGTGTTGGCCTTTACGGCCACCACGCGCTCCAAGAACAGTTTTGCCATAGGCACCGCGCGACTCGGACCGTAAGTAATTGTGTTCATTATTAAGATAACTTTGGTCATCAACACTGTAAACTTGTGTGTGTAGGAACAGTATGATAACCTGCGCTTTTGTGTAGTCTGTGGCAAAGTGTGTGATTGTTATTACTTGTGCCTGTGATTTATAGAGTTATGCCAGGACATAACTTGAATTTCGGTATTTTTTCTCCATACTTCTACTTTAAGTAAAGCTGGTGTAGAGATTCAAATATGGAACTCCGATTGGTGCAACTAACCAGTCCTGTCGTGGGGTGTGATTTACTGCATTAGGCTATGGACACGAGTGAAGCGTAAAATAATACAAGTTTATAATTTGTTAAGAAGGAAGCCAAACTTTCCTGTGCCGACTCAGTTAAATGTAACTTAAAAATTTTCAATCTATGGAACTCACAAGTTCAATATAAATGTTGCACTATAACATACTTGTAAGAAAAAAAAAATCACGGGAGGGCATCATTAAGATGGGTTCCAGATTTCTAGTTCCTCTGGAATTTCAAGTTTCCCTGTCATATTTCATTCCAGCAACACTCTCCAATATCATTTCATTTCATCTGTCAATCATTACTACACCCACGCGACCTCAGTTTTATAAAGAATTCACCACTCGTATTAAACACAAATAACCATAAATGTTCCAAATATTTATGTGTGACTTGATAGAAGTCCGCCTCTGTGGTGTAGTGGTTAGGGTGATTAGCTGCCATCCCCGGAGGTCCGGGTTCGATTCCCGGCTCTGGCACAACATTTGAAAAGTGGTACGAGGGAGTGAAACGGGGTCCACTCAGCCTCGGGGGGTCAAATGAGTAGAAGTGGGTTTAATTCCCACCTCAGCCATCCTCGAAGTGGTTTTCCGTGGTTTCCCACTTCCCCTCCAGGCAAATGTCGCGATGGTACCTAACTTTAGGCCACGGCCGCACCGCTTCCTTCCTTGTCCCTTGTCTATCCCTTCCAATCTTCCCACTGCCCGGCTGAATGGCTAAATGGTTAGCGTGCTGGCCTTTTATCCAGATGGTCCCGAGTTCGATTCCCGGCCGGGTCGGGGATTTTAACCTTAATTGGTTAATTCCAATGGCTCGGGGACTGGGTGTGTGTGGCGTATTCAGCATTACAAATCATCCTAGGTAGGGTTCTCATCTTCACAGACATGCAGGTCGCCTAATAGGCCGTCTACTAGAAAAAAGACCCGCACCAAACCTCTCCGGAGGCCATACGCCATTAATTAATTAATTTCCCACTCCCCCGCCCCTCCACAAGGCCCCTGTTCAGTAGGTGAGGCCGCCTGGGCGAGGTACTGGTCCCCCTCCACAGTTGAGTTGTATCACCCGACCGAAAGTCCCACGCTCTAGGACACTGCCCTTGAGGCGGTAGAGGTGGGATCCCTCGCTGAGTCCGGGGGAAACAAACCAACCCTGGAGGGCAAACATATTAAGGAAGAAAGAAAGAAAGAAAGAAAGAAAGAAAGAAAGAAAGGATGGAAGGAAGGAAGAAAGAAAGACTTCATAAAATCTGATGATGTTCTTTCAAGAATGAAACATGTCATTCTTTGTTTAATAGTGTGTATTTATTCCTGTGCGACTCGTTGGCTGTTTGGTCAGCATACTGGCCTTCGGTTCAGAGGGTCCTGGGTTCGATTCCCGGTCGGGTCGGGGATTTTATCCTTAATTGGTTAATTCCAATGGCTCGGGAGCTGGGCGTGTGTCTGGCGTATTCAACATTAGAAATCATCCTAGGTAGGGCCCTCATCTTCACAGACAATCGGGTCGCCTAATAGGCCGTCTACTAGAAAAAAGACCTGCACCAGGCCTCTCCGGAGGCCATACGCCATTATTATTATTATTATTATTATTATTATTATTATTATTATTATTATTATTTGCTAGGGGCTTTACGTCGCACCGACACAGATAGGTCTTATGGCGACGATGGGATAGGAAAGGCTTAGGATTTGGAAGGAAGCGGCCGTGGCCTTAATTAAGGTACAGCCCCAGCATTTGCCTGGTGTGAAAATGGGAAACCACGGAAAACCATTTTCAGGGCTGCCGATAGTGGGGTTCGAACCTACTATCTCCCGGATGCAAGCTCACAGCCGCGCGCCTCTACGTGCACGGCCAACTCGCCCGGTATTATTATTATTATTATTATTATTATTATTATTATTATTATTATTATTATTATTATTCCTTGTTTAATAATGTTTTAAAGGTATGTTATAGTGTAATATTTATGTTTAACTTGTGTGTTCGACAGACGGAAAAGCTCAGACTTACAGCACTGGATTCCGTGGTTCAAATCCCGGTCACTCCATGTGAGATTTGTGCTGGACAAAGCGGAGGTAGGACAGGTTTTCTCCGGGTATTCCGGTTTTCCCTGTCATCTTTCATTCCAGAAACCTCCGTGGCTCAGGCGGCAGCGCGTCGGCCTCGCACCGCTGGATACCGTGGTTCAAATACCGGTCACTCCATGTGAGATTTGTGTGCTGGACAAAGCGGAGGCGGGACAGGTTTTTCTCTGGGTACTCCGGTTTTCCCTGTCATCTTCCATTCCAGCAACACTCTACATTCTCATTTCTTAGCATCTATCATTCATTAATAAATAAATCACTTTGGGAGTGGCGACCCCATCGTACTAATAGCCTATATCTGCTTCATTCATTACATCCCTGACCCGGTCAATGACTGGAAAAACAGGTTGTAGGTTTTCATTTTCATTTCATTCCAGCAAAACTCCCCAATATCATTTCATTTCATCTGTCATTCATTAATCATTGCCTCAGAGGAGTGCGACAGGCTTCGGCAGCCGGCACCATTCCCATCCTCGCCGCTAGATGGGGGTTACATTCATTCCATTCCTGACCCGGTCGAATGACTGGAAAACAGGCTGTGGATTTTCATTTTCATTTCACACATTTGTCAGTAAAGAAACATTTTCTATCGTACTGGTCGATTTTCTTGTTGTTTTTTTAGCGGCTGCAGTGGAAGGTTGTGGTTTTTACGTGACTGTTGTTATCAAGACCATACCCACGGGACCTCAGTTTTATATAAAATTCACGTCAGTTTCCACTTCGAAAATCTCATATACATTGACCGGGTCAAACTTCGGCCGTTTTGGTGTAGGTTAGCGAAGTCAATTTGTCATTAGGTTGTTTTGTTTGACATCTGACTGTAATTAATTTAGGGTAACGATTCGTACCATGAATTCCAAAAGTCAAAGTGACTGCTTTTTTCTGAATAGTATTGACAGGATCAAGTCGAAATATTTAACTAGAACACACACGTGATATAGGCCTAAGTGTGATCAAATCGTATGTAGAAACGTTGGGTCTATGGTAATTTTTACAACAATAATTATTCTTCACTCACATGTCATTGGATGGACACTGGGGAAGCACTACGTCCAGTCACTGGGTTATTCCGTCACTGGACTGATGTTATTTAATACTAAATTAGTTTTAATCTTATAAATGAAATCCTAGGGGTCCGATGTTTGTAATGTCATTTATTTTGCCAAATTTTGATATATTTAGCCGTTTCAGGTCCATTCAAGATCGTATCAGTAGTTTTAAGCTTTCGTGTCTATTTGTTTGCTTGTTTGTTTGTTTGTTTGTTTGTTTGTTTGTTTGTTTGTTTGTTTGTTTGTTTGTTTGTTTGTTTGTTTGTTTGTTTGTTTCACAATCACGCGTTAACGGCTGAATAGAACTCGACCAAATTTCATATTTAGAGTCTACTCATCCAGGGGCAAGTTTCGATATGCATATCATTTAAAAATCACTGAATAGACTGGGGGTTTATAGGAAGACTAGAATAGTTTTTCATCCAGGAGATCGGGGGTTCTAGCCCAACTGTCGGCAGCCCTGAAGATGGTTTTCCGTGGTTTCCCATTTTCACACCAGGCAAATGCTGTACCTTAATTACGGCCACGGCCGCTTCCTTCCCACTCCTAGGTCTTTCCTGTCCCATCATCGCCATAAGTCCTATCTGTGTAAAAAAGGAGTGATTTTTTTCAATTTTCTCTTACACTATCGATTATATCTCGACCAAACCTCGTATCTAGAGTCTACTCATCCAGGAGCAATTTTTATATGTATATCATTTAAAAATCGCTTAATAGACTGGGTAATTATAGGAAGACCAAAAGAGGTTTTTTTTTTCAATTTTTCTTTTACACTTTTGATTATATGTCGACCAAGCTTCATATTTAGGGTCTACTCTTCCAAGCGCAGATTATCACTGAGTAGACTGGGGTTTTATATTGAGACCGGAAGAGTTTTCTTTTTCCATTTTCTCTTACACTACTGATTATATCTCGACCAAACTTCATATTTAGAAACTACTCATCCAGGATCAGGTTTCAATATGCATAACCGAGCTCGATAGTTGCAGTCGCTTAGGTGCGGCCAGTATCCAGTATTCCGGAGATAGTAGGTTCGAACCCCACTGTCGGCAGCCCTGAAAATGGTTTTCCGTGGTTTCCAATTTTCACACCAGGCAAATGCTGGGTCTGTACCTTAATTAAGGCCGCGGCCGCTTCCTTCTCATTCCTAGGGCTTCCCTATCTCATCGTCGCTATAAATCCTATCTGTGTCGGTGCGACGTAAAACATTAAAAAAAAATGTTAATGGTGTTTTTTTCATTTTGCCTTACGTCGCACCGACACAGATAGGTCTTATGTTATGGCGACGATGGGATAGGAATGTGCTGGGAGTGGGAAGGAAGCGGCCGTGTCCTTTATTAAGGAGTGAAAATGGGAAACCAAAGAAAACCATCTTCGGGGCTGCCGACAGTGTGGGTCAAACACACTATCTCCCGCACGGCCACTTGCTCTGTAAATTACAATGTCCAGTTTGACAGCTTTTAGCATAATAATAATAATAATAATAATAATAATAAAGGAACACGCTGTAGTGATTACATCCCTCATCCCTCCACACCAGGTTGGTGTCAGGAAGGGCATCCGGCCGTAAAGCAGGGGAAAATATACATTCGCAACTCAGTTCACACCCGCGACCCCACAGACGTTGTATAATAATAATAATAATAATAATAATAATAATAATAATAATAATAATAATAATAATACCGGGAGAGTTGGCCGTGCGGTTAGGAACGCGCATCTGTATGCTTGCATCCGTCATTAAAAGAAAGATAATAATAACGGTTATTATAATAATAATTTCGTATGAGGATGGGTGGCGTTTGCCGTAGATAGGAAACTGTATCTTACGGTGGTGGAATTATTGTCGTGTGGGTTGAAAGAATGTTGGAGTCAGAAAAATTACCGAGTCCCCGAATCAAGGGAAATAACAATTTAAGATTCCTAACCCGTCCGGTAATCAACCCGGGGCCCTCAGAATTGAAGGCCTCTATGGTGACCTTTCAGGCAAGGAGCCGGACTGTGATTTATCCACTACGTTCTATTTTTATGAGTGTGTGTGTGGGGGTGTGCTTTATTGCTGAAGTAATACGGTTTCTTTCGTCGAGCAGCTGTTATTGAGTACAAGGACAATGGTGACATTTGATTGTATGCGCGTAACCACTTTATGTCAACGATCATTAACAAGGGAAATTGCTCGACGAGTGTGAGTGAATCAAAGCGATGTGTTTCGGAAGTGAAACCATTTCAGTACGACAGTACGACAAGTATTATACTATACATTCCACAATCGCAGCTGACGACCGTTTTCCCGTACTTGAATGCTACGGGACTCAATTCGGCGTCTTGTCGATATCATGATATCGTGTACTCATTCAGCCTGTTAGGAACAGTCTCTATGATGTTTATCTCTATTCCGAATGGTCAGGGCGAGGTGAAGCTGTTTCACCTCGATGTTGTCCTGCCGTCTGGCTGAGTGTCAACGTCTTGGCCTTCATTCTTCGGCGCCCCAGGTTTGATTCCCGACCCGATCATTGGATTTTAATCGTGAACACATACACCACTCAACACTATCCCCCTCAGAGTAGCATGCAGTTTCCAATACACGGCTGGCGCCCCCACCCTCATCGGGCTGTTAAGTCTTCAGCTTGGAGGGTGGTTGGATCCTCAAACACATGAAATTATTATACAATACTCAAAAGGAGTTTTACATATTATGATTTTACACGTTATATGTCGCGGTACGTCAAACATATGCCACTTGGGAGCGTGGGTTGTCGACCACGGGGCCCTGAGTTGAGTCCTAGCATTGCTTCCACTTACTTGTGCCAGGCTCCTCACTTTCATCTATCCTTTCCGGTCTCCCTTTTCACTTTTCGAAGTGTAGGATCCCTTAGGCTATATTTTTTCTCTCTGATGAGTGTTGATAAAGGATGATTGCCCAGTTGCAGTTCATCTTAAAACAGTAATCACCACCACCATCTAGAACTTACTTACGTCGCACCGACACAGATAGGTCTTATGGCGACGATGAGAAACGAAGGGCTAGGAGTGGGAAGGAAGCGGCCGTGGCATTAAGGAACAGCCCAAGCATTTGCCTGGTGTGAAAATGGGAAACCACGGAAAACCATCTTCAGGGCTGCCGACAGTTGGGTTCAAACCTACTATCTCCCCGGATGCAAGCTCTTAGCTGCGCGCCCCTAACCGCACGGCCAACTCGCCCGGTACCAGCACCATCAACATCTCAAACACGTTTACAGTATGCACTGCAGGCCAGTCTCGGTGACAGATCAGAGTCGATATTTTTCTGATAGAAGGCATTTGTCGTGTAGGTCAATTTTACAATATCACTGGTAAAGCCGGTGTATATACAGTACATGTATGGCTGAGATAAACATAGCAAAAGTATCCACTTCTCCCACTGACCGCATTCGAACAATGATAATTATAATAATAATAATAATAATAATAATAATAATAATAATAATAATAATAATAATTTCGTGTGACTATTTCTAGCCGGGTACAGCCCTTGTAAGAAAGACCCTCCGATGAGGGTGGGCAGCATCTGCCATGAATAGGTAACTGCGTGTATTGTGGTGGAGGATAGTGTTATGTGTGGTGTGTGAGTTGCAGGGATGTTAGGGGCAGCACAAACACCCAGCCCTCGAGCCATTGGAATTAACCAATGATTGTTAAAATCCCCGACTCGGCCGAGAATCGAACCCGGGACCCTCTGAACCGAAGGCCAGTACTCTGACCATTCAGACAACGAGTCGGGCCGAATAATGATGTTGCTGCAAGACGGATGGTGACAAGTAGATGTCGCAGCTCGTATCTTAGCGAGTCAAAGTGATGTCTCCAGATATTGGACAAAGTTCAAAGGGACACAAACGGTTGCTGACCGACAGCGCACGAGAAGCCGACGCGAAACAACTCGCAGGGAGTATCGGTACGTCGCTGGCCCACTGCTAGTACTACCTTGTTCCGCCAGGATCTTCGGATGGTCACCGGAGTGAATGTGTCAGATCAGAAGGTGCTAAATCGCATGCAAGATGTAGTATTGATTTTAAGGAGGCCTGTGGCAAAAATTCATTTTAAATCACATCGTACGGCAGCTCGTTTGAGGCGAGCGACAACTCCGCTAGGAACGGTGTAAGCGTTCGCTCTTTTTTTTTTTTTTTTTTTTTTTTTTTTTTTGATGCCACCATAAGGTTACAGCCATACCACAGGAGCATTAGTGTCTGGAGACAATCTAGTGAGAGATGGAACAAGGCCTTCACCATGGAGCACCATCAGCAGCAAGAGGATTCCGTCATGTGTTGACGTGGGATCATATTCGGTCGACGCACGTCTCTAATTCCAATCCAGGGTAACGTGGCTGGTCTTGTACACAGAGACAACATCCTCCAACCTGAAGTTACAGGTTTTGCTGCCACTGTGGGCGAGGTCTTCAGAGTAGCAGATGATGCTCGTGCATTCTTGAGACGCATAAAGCAAATTGAATGGCTGGCATATTCTGCGGATATAAAATGCGTTGAACTGAAGAGAGCAATCGCCCACCGTCCTAATCCTTCTGCTCACATTCAACAACAGACTGAAACTGCTATCCAAGAGTGGAATAATCTGCCCAATCTTTGGTGCTGAGCATGAATCGTCGTGTTCAAGCATACCTCAGGGACCGAGCTGGCTATACATGGCACTGATCTGTCATGAAGTGAACTATAATTTTGTGTTCAAAATCACACATTACCAACTTTGTGTTCCTGTTGCTTCTGCATAGCTGACTGCATGTTATTATTCTTCGTAATACTGTTACGAGCCAGCCCTGTCGTAGCCCCCTTCGGTACTTCCCGGAAGAGATTGATGAGTAAGATCGAGATTTCATAGCCGCCATGAAGGGCATGGCCGTCTTCCCAAGTATTGAGCTTTCGTCTGGTTTCCTCGTAGGCCTTCTGGAACGGGAAAACTCCATCTCTAGCCGAATATCGAATATACCAATACTCCACCATCAGGATATAAAAAGAATGCTAGCTGCGAACAGTGAGTCATTATTGCAGTTTAGTAGCTGGACCGGGGCGGCAGCCGTCAGTGCCCAACCGGTGTCGTAGTATCGTCGTGTACTGAGCGGAGTGCTGTCTGGGTGTACTCTGTGTGTACTACCAAGGACTGTAGACTGCCTTGAATTCAATATGCGGAACAGCTGGCGTGAGCAGAATTGGAGCAGTGTTAATTGTTGTTGAGAGGAATATTGTAGTGTTGGACTAGCACTGGTGTGTTGTTACTGTTGCGTGGTTCACTGTATTGAACATGAGGACGGGGAGCTTTCTCTGGAGTCGCGCCAAGGAACGGTCGTGCGTTGTGGAGCCCTGCAGCTACTGTGCAGGATGACTGGACTTGCGAGACGAGTGAAAGTAAAGGCCGGTCTCCACTGATTAACATTTAACAACAACATGTTAAATGTTAAAAGTGTTAAATGTTAACTGGTGACACCATCAACATGTTAAATGTTAAATGTTGAATACTGTTTCATTTAACATTGTGTCCACACTTAATAAACATGTTAAACTTAACTTAACTTTCTTTGTTTATGTGTAGGTAGTTCATCATATCAGTATGTGGTAATAAATTTAAGTGGTGTCTAGTATTTTTCAAACAAGGACAATGGACTCAGATGAAAAAGATTTGGCCTTTGTTATTGCCACTGTTGCTTCTTGTTATGATTTTCAAATGCAGTTTTATTAGACACATTTCCTCCCCTCATCCTGCTCATTGCTTCAAAAGCAAGATACTATGAAGTATAAACTTCGTTCGTTCCCGCCCTTCGACTTCAGACTTTTTCTGATTTTTTGCAATACTCGACTGTACTGGGAGCGGAGGTATGCTAGGTTTTTTTCGATGCACTGGCGGGAATAATTATAATATAGAGTTCCCGGAAACTGTCGGCTTTCTTCGCTTTATCTTTGTATTCCTTTGATGAGACATCCCACAAACAAGGCCTTTCTATTATATCATTAATTAAGTAAAGGAATCTTGCTCCACTCCATTTCTGACTATAAATTTTAGTATAGTGCAAACAGAACGACACGCGTACGCATACCGGTACTGGTACTGTATTTGTAGCTTATAACAAAGAGAATGAGTGTTGCGGAGTGTTGTAACTATAATCCTACTTCACGAGAAGCACGTCGTTTGCGTCGTTTGGCTATCTGTTGACATGGAAACGGCAAGGAAGTTGCCGAAGCTGTGCCAACATCTCACGAACAACGAATTGACTTGACATGTTTTCCACTTGGAGCGGAAAACACGCCAACATGTTAAAAGTGTTAACCTCAACATTCTGAGTTAACATGCAAAGTCAATTGGAAGACACAAACACAATATACATGTCAATTGTAACATGTTAAATTTAACATGTTGGTGTTAAATGTTAATCAGTGGAGACCGGCCTTAAGGCGAACTATCGATCAGGATTATTGCTTGTCTCCGGTAATTCCAGCGAGCCTAACTACTTACTGTGAGGGAGTGGAGTGTAGGCATTAATGGTTGAATGCAATTGCGTGTATGTTCACTGTGTGTTTGCGCACGCGTGCTTAATGGATCCTCCTAGAATTATATTAGATCGATAAAGCAGATAGTGTTTTGCTTTATCAACGTGTAGCATGTGCGTACGTGCACATAGCAAAATAAAAACTGCACTAGACGAGAATATGGAAGACGTTTTTGAGCACCGTATTATACTCACCATATATGAAGTGAAGACCGATACAAATAATTTTCTAGCATGAATATTTTATTTAAACTCTAGATCCCCGTTTCCTGTCAAGGCACCAACAATAAATTACTGTTTTCACGAGATTTTATTAATTTCGTGTAACTTCTAGCAAACAGAGTACACAAATCTACGACAGAACTGTAGATCCACGTGGCATTCTCCAACATTTGGGCTAACATTACAACTTTTAGTGACTTCGATGAGAACTGTACCCAGCCCGCTAACTATTTTTACCAGTTTGAAAGACACTTTGTATAAGCCATCTTATAACCAAGGTAGAGCCGCTCATAGGCCTGGAGAGGAAAGGCCTAGGAGTGGGAAAGAAGCGGCCATGGCCTTATTTAAGGCACAGCCTCAGCATTTGCCGGGTGTGAAAATGGGAAACCACAGAAAACCATCTTCGGGACTGCCGGCAGTGGGGTTCGAACCCACTATCTCCCGATTACTGAGTACTGGCCGCACTTAAGCCACTGCAGCTATCGATCTCGGTTTTCACAGTATCTTAGCCTCTAAAGACCCAATGCTAAATTTAGAAAACATTTTTCTGTTTAGTGGGCTCTTAGATAACAAAATATGACAAACCTGAAAAAATATTTTAGGTGGGGGTATGGGACATTTAGTTCTGTGTGGGGGGGATATTTTGACATTAGCTTCGTTCCTTTTATGTTCAGTTTGATCTTAAGGGACAAAATATGACACATCTGTAGAACAAGTATTTTAAGAGTAATTTGGAGAGGGCTTCTAGGGTTATTTTTGGTTTTATCGCATATAATATGTCCGGGACTATACCAAGTTTTGACATTTACACCGTGCAGCCCTCTATACCTTGAAATAGAAGAAGACACGACAAGAACAAACATAAAACTCAGAATGTGGTATGTTTCGAGCTATCAGTGGTGAGTTGGGGTGGAATGACATAAGTAGGAAAGATCATACAATGAAGATAAAGTTGGAATTCAAGAGGACAGATTGGGGCTAATATTAATTTATAGGGCGAGGAGTAAGGGATTGGAATAAATTATCAAGAAAAATGTTCGATAAATTTCCAAATTCGTTGAAAATATTTAAGATAAAGCGTAAACAAGTATAAATAAATACATTACGGATATACTCTTCTCTATTTTGGGATATTATGAGTACTTCATACCCCCCACAAAATTCTACAGATGACAGTTTAAAGATATACACACATGTAACCCTCATACAAAATGTTGCAATATCTACTGTGAAAACCCTAAAAGCAGCAAATGGTAGTCTACTCAACTTAAAATATTATAAAGAAAGTTACTTGATACTTGCTATGTACAGATCACCCTTCACAAGCCCAAAGATATTCATAGAAGAACTGGGAAATACACTACAGCAGCTACCAACAGCCGCACATTATATAATAATAGGAGATATTAACATAGACATTTAAAACCCAACTGGTCAGTATGATCAAAAAAATTAAAAATGAATACATAAACACCTTAAGTGCAATTGGTTTCATTTCATACATCAACTCTGCAACAAGGATAACCCCAAAATCTAGAACATGTATAGATCACATACATGTTAAATCCCATAGAAATAACCATTTTGAGTCATATGTTCTGCATACTAGCATCACAGATCACAGTCCTATTTTCCTCATACAAAAACATCCCCAGAAATATCATATACCACAAATGGAAGGAAAAATATTGAACAACACCAGAATAAATTATGAAGCTTTAAATAAAGCATTTAAAAAAAGGAAAATTGGGAATCTGTCCTGAATGAACATGATGTCCACAAAGCAACCGGTAGTTTCATATCTCATCATACTAACACAAGACATGTAAGATCAAAATTCAGAAAGATAACATCATGGATCACAACTGGAATCCTAACTTCCATTAGAAAAAGGGACAAATTACACCAGTCAATTGTAAAACAAAAGATGAGGTCCTCAAATAATGACGAGTACACGAACACTATTAAGAAACATAAAACATACCGAAACTGGATAAACAGGCGCATTAAAGTAGCAAAAGAGAAGTACTATTCAAATAAAATTATGTCAAGCTCAAACAATTCTAAAATCCAATGTAAAAGCATTAATGATATAACATGTAGGAAGGAGAAAAGAAATTCAGATATAGACAGCATAAAGCTTACAGACTCACAAGAAACAACCCAACCAACTACCATTGCAGGCAAATTTGTAGATTTTTTCAGTGGTATAGGTTTAGAACTTGCTGAAAAAATAATGAATACCAGCAAAGAACCTAATGACACATGTACATACGACATTCATGCAATACCTCAACCACAATCGATCCTTTTTCTTCCCATAACAGAAACAGAAACAATGAATCACATAACTGCATAATAAGATAAGTCAGCCAATGGCTATGACAATATCTCAAGTGAAATACCTAAAACATTTAGTTCACATATTCTACAGCCTCTGCATTATATTTTTAATCTATCACTAAAGAAAGGACAATTTCCAGACCCATTCAAAATTGCTATTATAGTCCCAATCCATAAATCAGACGATAAGGGAGAGTTAAACAATTATTGCCCAATTTCTCTCACAACCCACCTTTCAAAATAACTAGAGATACGCATTAAAACCAGATTACTTAATTACCTGAATAAGTATGACATATTGTCTCCAAAATCAGTTAGCGCTCAAGATGCAATATTCTCCTTAACTGATTATTTGTATAAAACCATTGATAGCTCTAAAAGAACTATTTCTATATTTCTGGATTTAACAAAAGCATTTGATACTGAAGACCACAATATACTCATTAGAAGACTTGAAAAAGTAGGCATTCGTGGAATTCCTCAAAATCTAATTAAAAGCTTTCTTTCTAACAGAATACAAAAGGTAAGAATCAAGGATATCCTAAGTAAAAGTGCTCAAGTAAAAATCGGAGTACCCCAAGGAAGAGTGTTAGGAGCAATTCTTTTTCTGTTATATATCAATGATCTGTGTGAGCTAAACTGTAATGCAAAAATTAACTCATATGCTGATGACACGGTAGTCACAGTCACAGGTGAAACTTGGGAGGACACCTTCAACAGAGCTCAAGAAACCCTAGTCATAATTCAGAAATGGCTAAACAACCACCTACTTACTTTAAATGAAAATAAAACAAAATTCCTCTGCTTCTCGCATAACAAAACATTGCAACCCTCAGACAAACTAACACTAAGACTCCACACACCAACTTGCAAAAATACTGAAAGTTGCAACTGTTATACTTTACAGAAATCAATAAATGTTTCATACCAAGGGATAATTATAGATAGTTATCTGAAATGGAATTTTCATGCATCAAATTTGATCATTAAATTTCAGAAACTTATTTATATATTTTACAGAATTAGAAATGTTATTTCAACAAGAGCCTTGATATCTGTATACCGGTACTTCGCCTTAGTTCAATCGCAACTGCAATATGGAATTAACAGTTGGGGTGGAATACTTGAATCACACTTGGCTCAGGTAAATACATGCCAGAACTATATACTGAAAGTCATGCACAAAAAGCCACTGATGTTTCCAACATATGAACTGTTCCAGCAAAGCATGGTACTTAACATACGGCAGGTATTTGTACAGTCAGTCACCCTATACATGCATATAAATTTAAAGCTCTTCTGCAAAAAACACAAGTCAAAAATTTGCTCTAGGCTGCAAGACAGAACTGGAATAAGTATACCACGCCCGAACACTTTACTTGGACAAAAAAAATCTAAGTTGTCTAGGGCCACGGATGTTGTTGTTTGAGTCATCAGTCCATAGACTGGTTTGATACAGCTCTCCATGCCACCCTATCCTGTGCTAACCTTTTCATTTCTACGTAACTACTGCATCCCACATCTGCTCTAATCTGCTTGTCATATTCATACCTTGGTCTACCCCTACCGTTCTTACCACCTACACTTCCTTCAAATATCAACTAAACAAGTCCTGGGTGTCTTAAGATGTGTCCTATCATTCTATCTCTTCTTCATGTCAAATTTAGCCAAATCGATCTCCTCTCGCCAATTCGATTCAGTATCTCTTCATTTGTGATTCGATCTATCCATCTCACCTTCAGCATTATTCTGTAACACCACATTTCAAAAGCTTCTATTCTCTTTCTATCTGAGCTAGTTATCGTCCATGTTTCACTTCCATACAATGCCACGCTCCACATGAAAATCTTCAAAAACATCTTTCTAATTCCTATATCAATGTTTCAAGTGAGCAAATTTCTTTTCTTAAGAAAGCTCTTCCATGCTTGTGCTAATCTGCATTTTATGTCCTCCTTACTTCTGCCATCGTTAGTTACTTTACTACCCAAGTAACAATATTCATCTACTTCCTTTAAGACTTCATTTCCTAATTTAATATTTCCTGCATCACCTGCCTTCGTTCGACTGCACTCCATTACTTTTGTTTTAGACTTATTTATTTTCATCTTGTACTCCTTACGCAAGACTTCATCCATACCATTCAGCAGCTTCTCGACATCTTCTCCAGTCTCAGATAAAATAACAATATCATCGGCAAATCTCAAGGTTTTGATTTCCGCTCCTTGGATTGTGATTCCCTTTCCAAATTCCTCTTTGATTTCCTTTACTGCCTGTTCTATGTAAACATTGAAAAAGAGGGGGTACAAACTGCAGCCTTGCCTCACTCCTTTCTGGATTGCTGCTTCTTTTTCAAAGCCCTCGATTCTTATCACTGCAGACTGATTTTTATACAGATTGTAGACAATTCTTCGTTCTCGGTATCTGATCCCAATCACCTTCAGAATCTTAAATAGCTTGGTCCAATCAACATTATCGAATGCCTTTCCTAGATCTACGAATGCCATGTACGTGGGCTTGTCCTTCTTGATTCGATCCTCTAAGATCAGACCTAAAGTCAGGATTGCTTCACGTGTTCCTATATTTCTTCTGAAGCCAAATTGATCTTCTCCCAACTCAGCTTCAACTTGTTTTTCCGTTCTTCTGTAAACAATACGTGTTAAAATTTTGCAGGCATGAGATACTAAACTAATGGTGCGATAGTTTTCACACCTGTCAGCACTGGCTTTCTTGGGAATAGGTATAACAACATTCTGACGAAAATCGGATGGGACTTCCCCTGTCCCATACATCTTACACACTAAATGGAATAACCTTGCCATGCTTGTTTCTCCTAAGGCAGTCAGTAATTCAGAGGAAATGTCATCAATTCCAGGTGCCTTGTTCCTATTTAGGTCGCTCACAGCTCTGTCAAACTCTGACCTCAAAATTGGGTCTCCCATTTCATCAGCATCAACAGCCTCTTCTTGTTCCAGAATCAAATTATCTACATCTTCACCTTGATACAACTGTTGGATATGTTCCTGCAATCTTTCTGCTTTGTCTTCTTTCCCTAGAAGTGGCTTTCCATCTGAGCTCTTAATATTCATACGCCTAGATTTCCTTTCTCCGAAGGTTTCCTTGATTTTCCTGTATGCAGCATCTACCTTTCCTAGGACCATACAACCTTCGACATCCTTGCACTTCTCCTTCAGCTAGTCTTCCTTAGCTACCTTGCACTTTTTATCCACTTCATTCTTTAATCGCCTGTATTCTTTTCTGCCCTCTTCATTTCTAGCATTCTTGTATTTTCGTCGTTGATCAATCAGGTCTAGTATCTCCTGAGTTATCCACCGATTCTTAGTTGATCTTTTCTTCCTTCCTAACATTTCTTCAGCAGCCTGCTGACTTCATTTTTCATGACTCTCCACTCTTCCTCTATTGTGTTTCCTTCAGCCTTTTCATTTGGTCCTTGTGCAACATGTTCCTTGAAACAATCCCTCACACTTTTTTCTTTCAACTTGTCTAGATCCCATCTTTTTGCATTCTTTCCTTTCTTCAATTTCTTCAGCTTCAGATGGCATTTCATGACCAACAAGTTGTGGTCAGAGTCCACGTCTGCTCCTGGGAAAGTTTTGCAATCCAACGCCTGGTTTCTGAATCTCTGCCTAATCATAATGAAGTATGCAACGCATTATCTGTGGACGTGATCAGTGGCAACCAGAATACCCTGAAGAAAAGGCTATTCACATGGCTCATTAACAATTATTACAAAGTAGATCAACTTATAAATTTCCAGTATAATATTTAAATCAACTAGCACACTATTCCTCTCTACTAAGAAACCTACATTCTCCTTAATCCTTGTCTCCCTTTTCCAGCTTCCTGTTCATTACACCAAATGCAGAAAAACGGTTCATAAAATTACTGTCGTACAATATCACAAAAATTATAATGGAGGAAATGATATTCACTAGATGCCATGATGTACAAAATGTAGCTATTGTATTTTTGAAGCCCACACACAAGTTTACCTTGCGTGGGATTCACACTGTATCTTTTACAACCTCTGTATGTATATATAAGGTGAATGAAAATGTTTGAAATAAAAATAAGAAAATAAATTTAAAAAGTTGGCCATGCGGTTAGGGGCGCGCAGCTGTGAGCTTGCATCCGGAAGATAATGGGTTCGAACCCCACTGTCGGCAGCCTTGAAGATGTTTTTCCGTGGTTTCCAATTTTCACACCAGGAAAATGCTGGGGTTGTACTTAATTAAGGCCACGGAAGCTTCCTTCCCACCCCTAGACCTTTCCTCTCCTATCGTCGCCATAAGACCTATTTGTGTCGGTGCGGCGAAAAGCAAATTGTAAAAAGAAATGAATAAATAAATGTAAATATGAGGTAAACAAGTGATAGGGAATCTGCCACCTGGACGAGCGATCTAAATGCAGATCATTGATTGATTGATTGATTTATTATGTACGATACAAAAGGTCATCACAAGTTACACTAATTGTCTTGAAGCAGATAAAGATAAAAATACATTGCGTATTATGTTGCTAGAGGTTAGGAGACTGAAGAGAACAAATAAATACAAATTTAGACTATTATATCTCACGATGATTTGCATTATGTACCTCATTTTCAACTTACGGGAAACGATATTCCTCCCATCGTAGGGCGTCAAAGCTTGACGCTCTTCGTGACATCAAACCCCGTGCTCGTACTCTCTACTGCATACACAATTTTGAGAATAATCCTTAATAATGAGTCGTGAATTTCCATTACGAAAATTAATTAAGTTACGCATTGACCAGAATTTGAAACACATCATCCTACGTTCACGAACATACTTCGAGAACAATAAAGCACAGGTCAACAAACATCATGATTGCAATAAGTAGATGGCAGTGATGATGACAATAATATTACACTATGATAGTGATTATTTTTGTTTCAGTGCAACATGGAGCATAGTGAGCCTGACGTAGACAACTGCACCACTGCAGCAAACGGTGGCTATTCTGGAATTCACATAGCATTTCCCGTGGCTCTCTCTTCACTCGGAGTACTGGGTAAAGTAGCACTATTGTAAGATATCAGCCATATTTCTATAGCTGGGCCCACGAATGTTGGAGTCTGACATTTGTAGGGCTAGAGCAGTAACTACGAAGTACGCTGCGTTGTCATAGTAACCTCCATCTGCGGCATATCACTCTTTCATACAGGCTGAGTGTTTAATAAAACTTGTAGGCCTAATGCAATTCAAGGAACTTTGACTCTTTCCTAAGCTCGCGCTAGTAATTGGAGTATTTAAGACAGAACACGTCAGTGCCGATAGATATGAGATTTTATAATCACTAACAAAATCATCAGTTTCTGACAATAATCTCAACAAAGGCACATGTTTAATACAGGATAGAACTGTAAAACTTTCTTTGCTAGTTGCTTTACGTCGCACCGACACAGATAGGTCTTATGTCGACGATGGGACAGGAAAGGGCTAGGAGTGGGAAGGAAGCGGCTGTGGCCTTAATTAAGGTACAGACCCAGCATTGGTCGATATGAAAATGGGAAACCACGGAAAACCATCTTCAGGGCTGCCGAGAGTGGGGTTCGAACCCACTATCTCCCGGATGCGAGCTCACAGCTGCGGGCTCCTAACTGCACGGCCAACTCGCCCGGTAACTGTACAACTAGCCACTGATTAACTTACAAAAGAAAACTAACAACGAAAACAATACTCGGAAAACAAACACGTAAATACACAAAGCAGCAACAACTAGCACAGCTATCACAGGAGAACTGAGAGCAAGCCAACCCACGTGGTGATATCTTCCGTAAAGATGGCATCGCTCTTACCGTTGAAATAGTGAACCCGCATGATCGGGGTCATAATTTAATCATGATTTGATTTATGAAAGAGAATAGGGTACAATTATTGAAGTACATAATTTTAGTTGACAATATTTCATCTGTGTATTGTTGAAACATGAGCGGAGAACGGAACACAGTGGAGCCCGGGAGATTAGCTTGTCACAATGGGTAGAGAGCTGCCACACAGCAGGGGGCCTATTAATTTAGCGACCAGAAGATACGGATGTCCACAAATATGTTTCGTACAAGAAGAGAAAGGTGAGCCAGAAACAATAGAAAGGGTTGCAACATTAGCGCTGCGAAGGTATATTTTGGTGAGTGCAAACGTTCCGCTACGTCACGGATTCTCGGAATCAGAAAATGGAAAAATACAGAGTTTCCACGGCAATCTTTGGCTAAGTTGTTACATGTGAAAATTCAAATCAACCGCTCGTAGTGGACCAATCACAAAATTTAGTTGACGACTCAGGAATACCATCGTGAAGGATCTGAATGAAATAATAAAGTTAGTTTCGTAAGTAATCATCAATAAATTATTGCAGTTATATGGATCAACTTAAGGAACTTTTTAGAGATCATGCATGGAAGAATAATCAATAATAGTTTGCAAATTAAATAAATTGAAGACGGACTTTCTTGGAATTTGAGCACCTCGATTGCTATTGGCTGGAAGGTGACCACGCTGGGAGAGACGCTATCAAGCCCGCGAAAAATCAGGAGCGACATCTGGCTATATCTCCGGAATCTATGATCGTAAGGAGATCATATTCGATCCAGTGTATGTTCCAAATGAGGGGATTAATTTGATATAAATTATAATTTCCAGTTCGGAATGCAAGTGCCGATTTGAGAAATCCACCCCACTCTCTCCAAGACATGACGCCAGCTAAGCCACGAGGAAGGCATTCACCGATAAATATGAGCGCAATGAACACTCACCAGCTTACTCTGAAATTTTATTTTGACGCTGACTCGTCGCCCGCAGCTTAGTCAGAATTCGTCGTGTGCCGCTGAATTAACTTGCATTTGTACGAACGACCGCATGTACTTACATGATGTGCTCGTATGTGGGCGAAGTGACTTGTAGTGTTTTCGTTTTGTTCCAGTCAGTCGAGTAAAGTTAAACGTTCCAAATCATGTTACGATTTGAGACTTTGAGATATATAGTTTGTGAAGTCTGAAGAGTAGATAGTATTTCCAAGGAGATAAAAACTTTCTTTTCCTAAAAACAATCAACGCAGAGGTAAACTACTGTGTGACGAACAGTACAAGGGGATAACAGTGAATTATTTGAATCTGTGTTGTAGGAATCGAACCGTCATCATAATGAACTCTTCAAGAGTGCGACGTGATTCGGACGGGCCGGACAATGCGAAGCGCGTCGGGCGTTTATATTGAGACTCCGCCGTTGTGTTAAGTCCCTTGTGCGGAAACAGGGACGAAGAGATAACAGTGTAAATAAATTAATGTGGGTCTAGGATGATTAAATGTTATTATAGTATTCCAGTGAATACCAACAGTGTTAATATTTGAAATAGTAAATGTGTGATAATTTAATAAGTATGGCGGAATGCCAGGAAGTTATATGTGACGTGCAACCAGCCATTATGGAAGGGTAAACAGCAGAGAGGGCCAAATGGGTCTCTCGTCTGCTATGCCGCCAAGGATTACAACTACCAGATGAGTACCAAGATGTAAAAATATTTGGCGATGTTACTATGACAAGGGAAGAAGAATAATTTGATTTTGACTTTGTTACTTCACGTAACAAAAGGGTCGCTTCTCGATGCCATTCTAAATTTGTATAACGAACGGTATTAAATGATTCTAACGTAAATGTCGGGTCGAAATATGTATTCATTTTGTTGTACATATGATTCTGTAGGTATAGGATAGTGGTTAAGTCATGTATGTATTATCAGTATTTTATAGTCGAGATGTTTCGACAAATTTGATTTTGTGTAGTGTTCAATTCGACCCGGAGTTTGCTTTTATGTTATTTATTTGACGACAAGTTGTATAATAATGGTTATGAAAAATCCAGTCATGTGTCAGGCCAGCTGTGTTTATGTTGTTATGTTAATAGTCTCCGTTTGACGTTGTCAAAATTTGGAGGGAATGCCACTAATAATAAGCATCATAATAATAATTCATGAGATATCGTCTTTCTATGTGAACAGTGAGTAATAGTAAATTTTTGAGTGATAATATGTTGAAATTATCGGGAATCGTTAACGACGGTATAGTTTTTCTAATTCGGACTTAATGTGTGTGATAATCTAAAGTTGTGAATTAATAATTATGAGCAATGATATCGGTGCTAATAATCCTTTAACGCTAATAAACGTCTTATTTAAATTACGGTCCAATATTTTATAAATAAATGTCAGATATTTAATTTGTAAGTATTAGCCGGAACACGTAGGACTATTAAATACGTGATCATGATTGTCAGATTTTGGAAATATAATTCCAGGTTAATGTGATGATTTGTGGAGAATGACCTCAGAAATAAATCAGATGGGAAGAGAGATATTATAAAGATCACGCAGTCAGGATATAAAAATGTCGTACGATGTCATAGATGAGAAATATAAGTCAGTTGAAAACTCTGTGATTAATATATGGATAAAATAATATTGAGATAGAAAGAGATATAATTTCCGTATGGGAAACACTTAGCCTATAATGAAGCTGTGTTGAAATAATATGATGCGAGGAAATGTATGAAATTAATGATGAACACAGAGAAATGAGTGTAAAAGTACGGGCAATATAACAGAGTAATACTGAATTACGTAGCGGGCAGGAGTCGAACCCGTGACAGCATGTACGAAGTAAATAGACTGCGCAGATATTCGTTGAAAGACTACGGACGTAAAGATAACGAGAGGTTCAGATTCCACATAAAGGATCGTATGTTGAGATAGTTAAAAATGACAAGTGATGATAATCATGATACCGTAATAATAATAATAATAAATATTTCAGATCAAGAAGTTG
This sequence comes from Anabrus simplex, assembly GCF_040414725.1. Taxonomy (NCBI): domain Eukaryota; kingdom Metazoa; phylum Arthropoda; class Insecta; order Orthoptera; family Tettigoniidae; genus Anabrus; species Anabrus simplex. The sequence continues at coordinate 178,036,605 of NC_090266.1, forward strand.
GACCGTGTTAAATAAATAAACGAGGATAAATGTGTTAAAGAGGAATATAACTGATGGCGTGAGACCGATAATAATAATAATAATAATAATAATAATAATAATAATAATAATAATAATAATAATAATAACGTTAGAACGGTGATAAATCGTAGTGATCAGTATAACAATAATTATCAGAATAATAATAATAATCACATTTGGTTTGGTGATCATTGTAGATTCGTAAATGTAACCGGTATATTGAGATGTTTGCGGACGTGACCAACTCATAACCCATAATAATAATAATAATAATAATAATAATAATAATAATAATAATATGAATGATATCATAATAATATTAATAATCACATGAGTGATAGTATAATAATAATAATAATAATCACATGAGTGATAGTATTATAATAATAATAATAATAACAGTAATAACATTTGTGTTTTGCGTCCCGTAATAATCAGGATCATAATAAAACGTGGCGGTGTCAGGAATCATCGAATAATAATAATAATAATAATAATAATAATAATAATAATAATAATAATAATAATAATAATAATAATATGTACCGGTAAAAGAGCCCGACTCTCAGATTATATTTTAAAGTAAGCAAGTATATAGTTCTCAAGGCAAAAACTGGGTGACTAGTAGCTAGGGCTCGGTACAGGAGGTAGGGTCCTATCTACAAGAAAACTTTGACATTGACTGAACATGAGTTTATTCATATAAGACATGAAATTGCACATCACCTCCAGGTAGATATAAGTTGTCTTCCACATAGTCCTATAATATGGCTCGGATTCTCCCGTTCACCAAGCGGAGCAGGTTGGAACACGTTCCAGAAGATTCCAGGGACTCCGTACAGAAGCGGCTGGACTGTCTGGGTTGGTAGACGGTAGAGATGCCTCGAACTTTCGAGGCCCAGGTTGAACCCCGATGATCCTGGTGATGTTGCAGATAATCATTTGCTACTGCAGTCCAATGTGACTGAGAGGGTTGATGTCTCCAAGGTCACTCGCAGTACTGATAAATCTGAGTTCATAAAAACCGTGGGTGATTAACCTATAAGCGAAGTCACTGGTTATTATTCGTCAAGACTTTCAAAATTTAACACTCGTAAAATGATATGTCTCTGTATACGAGGATTATGAATATTTTCAAAGTTCACCACTAGCAAAAGTCTTCGTCTCTGAATAAATACTGGCAAAAATAACACAAGTCCCTTCTCATGAAACTATAACCAAATTTAAAGTTCATCACTGGCGAAGGTACAAGTCTTTGAATGAACACGGACGAAAAACATAAGTCCATCCACATGAAAATCTGAATAGATTTAAAGTTCATCACTGGTGAAATTTATAAAGTTTTGAATCAACACTGGCGAATGTACAAGTCTTTGAGTGAACATGTACGAAAAACACAAGTCCATCCACATGAATAAATTTACAGTCTATCATTGGCGAAATTTATAAGGTATCCAAGTCTTTGAATAAACACAGGTGAGATCCTAAATTTATGTTTTAAAGACGTTGAATGAAGTTAGAGTTCATCACCGGCAAAGTTTATAAGTCTTTGAACCAGTACCGGCAAAATCACAAATTTATGCTTACGGGAACGTTGAGCACATTCAGAGATCATCACTAGCAAAGTTTGTAAATCACTGTCTATTAGAGGAATGAGTCTCTTAACACTCGCAAATATTGCAGGTTCAATTTATGAAGAATTCGTTCTTTAACACACGTAAATAATACAAGTCCAATTATGAATTTAACACACGTAAATAATACAAGTCTATTTTATGAATAATTGGAAAAATTCCAGTCTCGAACACACGTAAATATTGTAAGTTCAATTATGAAGACTTAGAAAATGTTCTTTAACACTCGAAATATTGCAAGTCCACTTTAGAATACTTGGAAGAATTCGTTCTCCCACACTCGAAGAAAATACAAGTTCCCTTTATGAATACTTAGAAAATTACAGAGTTCCTCGTCGGGACTGTCACTACACGACGAAAGTAGCAGCGAGTGTGTCCACGCTGACTACTCAGCTGTAACTGAGTGAACAGGCTACAGTGGGCTCTCCTTTTATTCGATCCGGGGCGTCTACGTCACAATACGGCTTGAGTGAATATCTCCTGAATCCCTCGATGGATTTACTTAAAACTCGAGCATTGCGATGTTCAGGTGATTCCAAACAAGATGACATATCGCTCAAGCCGCTAGCGTAATTATTATGGGAGTTACAAAATTTTCCCCGTCGAACATTCGGGAAGATGTGACGTGGAATCTAGAATATACGAGTCCAGGCTGGGAACACGTGGTGTGACGGGCGGGCGGTCTAGCTAGCCCCTGTGGCTACATCACAGCTCACAGCTGTCCTTCACTCGCTTGCTTGCCCCGCTGACGGTAAACAATCCAGGCGTGCTCAGAACATTACGCGTGATAATTAAATGTCATTTATACTCAAAAAATACTCATGTACAGGTCGTAACCGGTACAATAATAATAATAATAATAATAATAATAATAATAATAATAATAATAATAATAATAATAATAATATTCTAATAATAATGAATTAAAGTATTGACGACGACATCATTCAGCTTGCGATTTCATCGGAATAATAATCACATGTTCTCTCATAACTAGCTGGCTCATGCATGAGTCAAGTTACTGTAATACCTTGTTTGTTTATTTTTGCTTGCGGGGTGAGTGGAGGTCATCGGCCGGTAATTCCCAATACTCTTCACGTTATCTCATCGAGACACTAACCTACTGAGACCATGTGGCCGAATTGGGCAGTATTTAGATCATGTGTAAATAATTTGTAAATGTTAGTTCCAGTGGCATGGCATCAGCTGGATATATAAAATAGAACCCGTTTGTGATAATACTTTCCGAAATCATTGTGACATTTCCCATCCCGAGTGCCGACCTCGGGAAAATGTAGATAGTCGGAGGTACTTATCTAATTTAAATCGAGAAGCCGACTACTGTATAAACATGGTTTATGCTCGGGCTCTCGTGTCATACGGACATAGGTTCGATCCTAATGCGATCGATCAGTGAATTATACCCCACAGTTGTATTTCTTTTCCAGGATGAACATTATCAGCGTATTGTCACCACTTGCGGTGAAGCAAGTGACTTGTTTGATTTAATGTGTTGTCAAATTAATTTGTATTATCAAGTGTATCAAAATTCAGCGCGCCGGATGGCGCAATAAACTGCTCCTTCTGGCAATTATTTCAAAGGAAACCATTCTCATAATCTTTTTATTGTAAGATATCATGCCCTTTTTAAAGTTAAATGTCACTTCCTAGTCCTATCATGGAGTCCTTAAATTCATGTTACAATTGAGCTTTCCCCATTTTATTTTTAGTTGCCCCGTTCATTCCCGTGTTCACTGATGCCTCTATATTTATATTTTTGATGACTTAAATAATGAACCGACGCCCCTGAGATAAATGCTAGTCTGGGACTCGGGAGGTGGACGGGTGCAATAGCAACAGACCATTTTCGAGCAGCGTTAGTGAACTTCTTTTCGCTGGTGCCGCTAGAGGTCTGACTCCAACTCTCGTACCTTACAACGAAGTTGTTTGGTTTGGACCAGACCGATTGCATTTACACTTGGCAGGATGATCAACACCATAAACTTAATCCCCATAGCCATTCTACCGTAAAATAGTATGAACATTCTAAATTGTTGCTGCACTTTTAAATGGAAAGTGGTATATCGAAGGCAACGATTGCAATAAAACTTGACAGGATAATCAGTTAAGATAGAATCGCTGCACGTTACGTACACAGTACACAGTATGACAAAATGAGTGATTTTAAACAGATATCCGGCAGTTCCCGCGTTTATATTAATAGCATGCACGTTTATATACAGATGGCCAAGATCACATACGACATAATATTTCACCTTCCATTATAAATGATACAGAAGTATTAAAACGTTAATATATCGATGTATTTGTATATTGTATGCTTTAGTAAAATAGTATTACGTGCCAGTCCTCTCGTAGCTCCCTTCGGTATTTCTTGGAAGGGATTAGTGAATCAGATCGGTGTCCTCCTAGCTGGCCTGGAGGGCATGGTCGGCCTTTTCAGGTATTGTGCTTTAGTCTGGTTTCCTCGTTGGCTTTCTGGAATAGGAAACGAGAACCCTCCCTCTCTAGCTGCACCACGAAGGTCCCAGTACTTTATCACCAGGATATCGAAAGGGAGATAGCCTCGAACACTCTGGCAGAAGTTGTCCTTGCTAGTTGCTTTACGTCGCACCGACACAGATAGGTCTTATGGCGACGATGGGACAGGGACGGGCTAGGAGTTGGAAGGAAGCGGCCGTTGACTTAATTAAGGTACAGCCCCAGCATTTGCCTGGTGTGAAAATGGGAAACCACGGAAAACCATTTTCAGGGCTGCCGACAGTGGGGTTCGAATCGGCAGAAGTTGGAACTGGACGGCAGTAGTGCTGGGTGTCATCAGTGTCCTACCAGAGTCAGTGTCTGAGTACCGTTGTACCGTTGTGTTGGAGTACGCAGTACTGTGTTCTTACTACCGTCGTGGAGTCAGCGTGTGGAATAGCGGGCGTGAATAGAAATGGACCAGTGTTAATTGTCGTTGTTGTGAGGAATATTGTAGTGCTGGCTAGCATCGTTGAGTTGTTGCTGTTGTGTCACCGCTGTTTAGTTGTCAGTGTTAAGTAGTTCACTGTGTGGAGCTGCCACGGGAATCAACTGTGTTGGCTGTGTAAGTGGCGAACCTTCTCTGGATTCGAACAAGGGACAGCCATGTGTTGCGGTGGCCAGTACTCCTGTGTTAGTATCCGTCTGCATGCAGTAGGAGTGAGGAGACTGACCGTGCTAGACGAAACTGAAAGGTGGGTTTTCAGTCAGGATTACCACCTTCCAGGTAATACTGGAGTGCCGGACTACCTACTGTGAGGAGGACAGAGCCTTTGTAAATAGACAGCAATTAGTGGAGTGTAGTCATTCATGATTGAATACAATTGTGAGTATATAAATGTGTGTGCTTATAGGGTCACACCGGAATTAAATTAGATCGATAAAACATATATTTTTATTCCTAGCAATAGGTTCTTCTTCTTCTTCCTTAATCTATTTACCCTCCAGGGTCGGTTTTTCCCTCGGGCCCAGCGAGGGATCCTACCTCCACCGCCTCAAGGGCAGTGACCTGGAGCGCGAGACTTTGGATCGGGGGGATAAAATTGGGGAGGGGGACCAGTACCTCACCCAGGTAGCCTCATCTGCTATGCTGAACAGGGGCCTTGTAGAGGGATGGAAAGATTGGAAAGGACAGGCAAGGAAGAGGCCTTAAGTTAGGTACCATCCCGGCATTTGCCTGGAGGAGAAGTAGGAAACCATGGAAAACCACGTCAACGGTGGCTGAGGTGGGAATCGAACCCACCTTTACTCATTTGACCCCCTGAGGCTGAGTGGACCCCGTTCCAGCCCTAATACCGCTTTTCAAAATTATTGGCAGAGCCGGAAATCGAACCCAGGCCTCCGGGGGTGGCAGCCAATCACGCTAACAATAGGTCTGTGGAACGCAAAATTACGTTCGTGTTGTCAGCGCCTCATTTTCTGTACAAAATGTTTTATGTAACTTTAAACTAGAACTATCGGTATATTTCTACAGTGCATTCGCGAGATTCATTCTGGGTCATCATCAGCTAACCGCTCCGATAAAACTCCTTGGCGGAATGGTGAGCGTTGAAGCCTTCGGTTCAGAGGGCACCGGGTTCGAGTCCCGGCAGTGTCGGGGATTTTATTCGCTTCTGATTAATTCATCTGTTTCGGGGACTGGGTGTTTGTGCTTTTCTCAACCCTCTCCTTTTCATACATAGCCAAAACACCACACTATCAACCACCACAGAAACATGCAATTGTGATTACTTCCCTCCTTATAGGATAAGAGCCGTCCAGCTACTTTTCAGTAATTAATAGTCCGGCTCCATGGCTGAATGGTCAGCGTGCTGGGCCTTGGTCACAAGGGTCCCGGGTTCGATTCCAGGCAGGGTCGGGAATTTTAACCATAATTGGTTAATTCCCCTGGCACGGGGACTGGGTGTATGTGTCGTCTTCATCATCATTTCATCCTCATCACGACGCGCAGGTCGCCTACGGGAGTCAAATAAAAAGACCTAAACCTGGCGAGTCGAAGTCCTCGGACACTCCCGGCACTAAAAGCCATACGCCATTTCATTTCAGTAATTAATTGTAATACTACAGTTGGTTTTATGGCAAAAATATTTCACCATTAAATCTAAATTAAATGTATAAGTTTATTTGAACATTCACCCAAGTTCATCGAAATCTATCAGGTCCAACCCAAACAGTTACCTTGCTAGGGACTCCATATATTTCAAAAAGTCCAGTGGTGTACCATAATTGCTGACCAAGCATCGACAATCCTTGCCGGGATGAGTGGCTCAGATGGATGAGCCCAAGTTGGTGGATTTCAACCTCAGTTCGGTGATATCTTTTTAAAGGTGGTCAAGTGCGCCAATCCCGTATCGGTAGCTTAATTGGCACGTAAATTAACTCCTGAGGAATAAAACTTCAAAACATGGAGAAGTAGTTAGCGGGACATGACACAAGCAACATAATAAAATCATAACCTTATCAATTTTCGAAACTAAAGAACAAGCGGAGGTGTTAAATTACAACAAACTCAGGTCGACACAACAGAAGAAACGCGTTCATGTTTTAGTACAGTTAGCTATAGCTTCCAAGCTCGAAACACGCATACATATGCTGCCTATACATCTAATACGAACAGTGCGTTGAGTATGTGCAATAGACTTCCAATAACCGCTACTCATTTTGTCATATTTGGCTCCTAACTACAGTACAGCCATCCCCGATTCCCAGGCTAACTGGTTAGTATGCAGACACCGAGACAGTGGCTGCTCGATTTCAGTCACGTAGCTGAGACCTTGCAATCGGGAGATAGTCTGTTCGAATCCCACTGTCAGCAGCGTTGAAGATGGTTTTTCGTGGTTTTCCTTTTCCATACCAGGGAAATGCTGGCGATGTACTTTAATTAAGGCCAAGGTCTCTTCTTTTCCAACAGGGCGAGTTGGCCGTGCGGTCAGGGGCGCGCGGCTGTGAGCTTGGATCCGGGAGATAGTGGGTTCGAATCCCACTGTCGGCAGCGCTGAAGATGGTTTTCCGTGGTTTCCCATTTTCACACCAGGCAAATGCTGGGGTTGTATCTTAATTAAGTCTACGACCGCTTCCTTCCAACTCCTAGGCCTTTCCTATCCCATCGTCGCCATAAGACCTGTCTGTGTTGGTGCGACGTAAAGCAACTAGCAAAAAAAAAAAAAATCTTATTTTCCACTCCTAGCGCTTTCCTATCCCATGGTCACCATAAGACCTATTTGTGTCGGTGCAAAGTACAGCAAACTGGGAAAAAAAAGCATGCAGGCCTTTGGTTCAGGGAGCCCCGCGTTCGATTCCCGACCTGGTCGGAGATCTTAACCTCAACTGGTTGATTCTTTTGGCTCCTTGAATCGGCTTTTGTGTCTTCTTCATCATTAGATTTCAACTAGGTAGGGCACCATCCTGACAGACCCACAACAAGTCATCAGCTCGAAAGACGTGAACCAGGGCCTCCCCCGAGGCCATAATCTATTATTATTATTATTATTATTATTATTATTATTATTATTATTATTATTATTATTATTATTATTATTTCTTAATCCATTTACTATCTAGGGTTGGTTTTTTCCCTCGGACTCAGCGAGGGATCCCACCTCAAACGCCTCAAGGGCAGGGTCCTCGAGAGTGAGACCTTGGATCAGGGTATACAACTGGGTAGGAGGACCAGTGCCTCTCCCAGGCGGTCTCACCTGCTATGCTGAATAGGGGCCTTTTGGGAAGATGGGAAGATCGCAAGAGATATACAAGGAAGAGGGAAGGGAGCGGCCGTGGTCTTAAGTTAGGTACCATCCCGGCATTTGCCTGGGGGAGAAGTGGGAAGCCACGGAAAACCACTTCGAGGATGGCCGAGGCGAAAATCGAACCCCGTCTACTCATTTGACCTCCCGAGACTGAGTCAGCCCCGTTCCAACCCTCGTACCACTTTAAAAATTCCGTGGCAGAGTCGGGAATCGAACCCGGTCTTCCGAGAGTGGCAGCTAATCACACTAACCACTACACTACTGAGGTGGCTTATTATTATTATTATTATTATTATTATTATTATTATTATTATTATTATTATTATTATTATTATTATTAATTTACTATACGTTCTAAATTATTAAATTTATTTGTTTATATAAAAACTATTGAATAAGCAAACATACATCTTAATTAGGTACAATGCATCATGGGATGAAGATCTATTGACGAACGATTCTTCTAGACCAGAGGTGCTCACGCTGGCCATTCTGTCCCGCGGGCGCCCAGCACTGTTAAGTGGACCGACTGGCAGGCGTTGAGCGAATGTTATTCAATCACAGTGACGTTGTGGCTACGTCATAAGCCGTGAAGATTGGACGAAATACTCCCAGTCACTCTCGATCACTGCGGCGATACACGAGTTGAAATGGAGGCAGAAAATAATGAAAGAAAGAGGGCAAAAATCCACGTCATTTTCAGTTTACGTTGTAAGTTATTTATTTTCATTGCAGTTTATATGATTTGACCGGATATAATAAAGGGTTAGTCCTACAACCTCAAATATTTGTATAATGTACGTAATGAATTACAATTTTCACTATTATACTTTAAGAGGTACTTTAATTAATGAATGAATGTTATTTGCTTTACGTCCCACTAACTACTATTTTACGGTTTTCGGAGACGCCGAGGTGCCGGAATTTATTTCCGTAGGAGTTATTTTACGTGCCCGTAAATCTACCTACACGAGGCTGACGTATTTGAGCACCTTCAAATACCACCGGACTGAGCCAGGATCGAACCTGCCAAGTTGGGGTCAGAAGGCCAGCGCCTCAACCGTCTGAGCCATTCAGCCCGGCAAGAGGTACTTTAGAAACAGTTCTAATATAATGGGAATAAGGTCAATAATCTGTGGCTTGTGGTTGCTTGGGTTGAAATTATCCGATAAACTCACCAACAATCCAATTACACTTACCGGGAATAAAATCAGTGAGGTTACTTTACATTATGCAATTATATTAATTTTTGTTTAATGAATAACAGGAATTTTACAATTTTTTAAAATAGAAATACTGTTATTGCCATCCAATGAATTATAAATCGTAGCGTGTACGCTTAAACCCTGTACCTTTGTAGATTGTAATACAAAAATTATAACGTGTCAGTTTTCTTTGAGGGAATATATATAAGAAAATAAAACTGACTGTTTATATCGAACCGGGCGAGTTGGTCGTGCGGTTAGGAGCGCGCAGCTTTGAGCTTCCATCCAGGAGATTGTGGATTCGAGCCCCACTGTCAGCAGCTCTCAAGGTGGTTTTCCGTTTTTTCCCATTTTCACACCAATTAAATGCAGAGACTGTATCATAATTAAGGCCACGGCCGCTTACTTCCCACTCGTAGGCCCTTCATATCCCATCGTCACCATACGACCCATCTGTGTCGGTGCGACTTAAAACAAATCGAACGTCTATTTATATCGAGCGCGGTATAAATCTCACCGGAATATCTTGAAATGGTCAGGTTTTTGTTGAGATTATAGTCTTGTTTTAAATAATGTACCCCAATCCGCACTTCGCTGAGTAGTGGAGGAGAGCTTCATCACAATCGAACGTCAATGATGCCCCGCTTCCCTGCAAAGTGTGTTCATTCTCTCGCTTCACTGTGACGTATGCTTGCTACGTAACCTGCCCGCATCTACGTCAGGCCAGCCCGACCGCACTGGGCTAGCCTCAGCGGGCGCCCTGCTGAGCACCTCTGCTCTAGATTTAAGCATTTCCTTTCTTATGCTTCCATCTAGTAAAGAGTTGACGTGTTTTGTAGTCAAAAGGTTGCAGACTTCTTGACCTCTGCAACAATGGAATATATAAAATGAAATACCAATGCCAAAACTCTACCAATAAGTTAGATTTCAATGACAGTGAAGAATTACAATGCATTTCCACTGTCGTATGGTACATGCATGGAATAAAATAATGAATTTTCTGAGTGTAAGTGTATTATTTTTTTACTACTTTCTACCTCATTTTCAAACAAGTGTGGTTCATGACATTCTTAGAAATGAAAAGAAAATCTTAGTTAATTGCTGAACTTTTTGCTGAAATAAAAATAACTTAATTTTTTGACATATTTGTGCGTCAGTCAATACGAAAATGTAAGTGTTAAACATTTGAAAAATATACGTTCATAAATTTAAATGGCACCAAATTTCAGAGTCCATAACTACAATAAGACAATTTACTCTCAATGATTACAAACAGCCGGCTCTGTGGTGTAGTGGTTAGTGTAATTAGCTGCCACCTCCGAAGGCCAGGGTTCAACCCCCGACTCTGACGCGAAATTTTAAAAGTGGTACGAGGGCTGGAACAAGGTCCACTTAGCCTCGGGAGGTCAACTGAGTAGAGGGGGTTCGATTCCAACCTCATCCATCTTGGAAGTAGTTTTCTGTGGTTTCCCACTTCTCCTCCAGGCAAATGCCGGGGTTGTACCTAACTTAAGGCCACGGCCGCTTCATTCCCTGTTCCTTTTCTACCACTTCCAATCTCCCCTCCCCCCACAAGCCCCCTGTTGAGCATAGCAGGTGAGGCCGCCTGGGCGAGTTACTGGCCTTTCTACCCAGTTGTATCCACCCGATCCAAAGTCTCACGCTCCAGGACACTGCTCTTGAGGTGGCAGAGTTGGGATCCCTCGCTGAGTGCGAGGGAAAACCAACCCTGGAGGGTAAATGTATTAAGAAAGAAAGAAAGAAAGAAACAATTATAGTTACAAACTCACGAATGTACTGCATTTGTAAATATTGATGAATTTTTGCTCCGCATATGTGGTTAGTTTCCTTTCAATCTAGCTGCACTACTCGTACGCTCCGTGGTAACTTTTCACTCCTCCACGGATCGTCATGGTTTCTACATTCACGAATTATGAACTTGTGACTGAGGTAGAAAAAGAAAGAAGGTTACATTGTTCCAAGGTAAACGATGTCCACCGGTTTATAATTTAAAATATTTGCAAATATGCTAGTGGAACTTGTGGAATATTGTCTTTTTTTACGTTGCCACTTTTGGCAATTTCAAACTGAAAATATGGATTCTAAACAATTACATCTACAATATTGTTCTCGAGCACGATAATTATGAACATCGTTAGTGATTATCACTCTCTTATTTACATAGTCGCGTAGGAAGTAGGAAGCAGCATGAATTTCTGTGCTCTAGAGATAAACAGCTCGTTGAAACTACGGAAACAAACGCTGATTTTCAACGTTAGCGACATCAGAATGATAGACGACGTATCGACATAAGAGGATACGGTATCCATGAGTTTCAATCAAATCATAAAAATACATTATGGTACGCGAACTCCTTAGAAACTATTTTGTTGTTAAGACTGAAGCCATACTTTCCAGTGTCGACTTAGTGAAATATAACAAAATACTCTCCATCTGTCAAACACACAACAATTTCAATATAAATTATAACACTATAAACATACCTGTGAAACAATACACACTATTATACAAAGAATGACATGTTTCGTTCTACAAGAACATCCTCAGATTCTATCAAATCACCTAAAACATACGTATAGATGTACAGTGTTTTTTACGTTGCGTAAACTTGTCAATGACAGAGTGTTACGTGATAATATTGAACCCGAGTGACTGGGGTCCTAAGTCAATCATGATTTGATTTATGAAGGAATAGGGTACATTTATTGAAGTACAGAAAATTTTATTCCATACGAGTAATGTTGAAACATAAGTTGGTTGCCGGACACAGCGGAGCCGAGGAGCTTAGTCTGTCACAACAGCATAGAGCTGCTTCTCAGCGGGGAGCCCCTTAGAATTCCAACTCAGAGAGGCAGAAAGTAAACAAATATGTTTCGTTCAGAAGGAGAAAGGCTAGTTTGAGACAATGGACGGTTGCTGCACGAGCAGTGCGCTGGGATATTCTGGGCGAACGCAAAATTTCCGCTACGTCACGAATTCTCGGAAATAGAGAACGGAAAAGTACAGTGTTTTCTACGACAATCGTTGGCCCAGGTTGTTCCAGGTGAAAAACCACGTGCGCACTTGTAGTCCAATCACGAAAATTTAGATGGCGACTCAGGGATACCATCTTGAGGGATCTGGGTGAAAGAATAAAAGTAGCTTCGAATATATTAATCAATAAATTATTACAGTTATCTGGATCAACTTACGGAATTTTTTAGATATCATGCGTGGAAGAATAATTAATTGCAAATTGCAAATTAACTTAATTGAAGAATGACTTTCTTGGAATTTGAGCTCCTCGATTGCCATTGGCTGAGAGACGACAACGTGGAGATAGACGCTTTCGAAGGCGCCAAAAGTCAGGAGTGAAATCCATCCATATCTCCGAAATCTATGATCGTCAGGAGTTCATGTTTAATCCAGCGTATGTTCCAGAGGTGTGGATTAATTTGATATTAATTATAACATTCAGTTCGGAATGCAAGTGCCGATTTTGGAAATCCACCCCCTCCCTCATGGACATGACGTCATTTAACCCGCTAGGGGAGGCTTCATCCATATATACTAGCGCAAGGAACACTCACGGCAGTCTTGAAATTAAACTTTGGAGCTGAACGGTCGTCCGTAGCTGAATCCGTCGTGTACCGCTAACTCAACCTTTATATGTGCGAGCAACCGCCGGCACTTACGAAAAGTGATCGCGCTCGAGCGCTATGAACTTGAATTATTTTAACTTGGGACAGTGTGTGCCAGTTATCAAATATTGTAGTGAAGTCAAATAAGTATACAGTAGGAGCGAGAAATATAAGTTTCAATTACACAGCAGTAGGTGCATAATTAAAAGACTGTGTGACGAACATTAAATTGATGAAATAATAGCCTGTACTTTAGGAGATCGAACCAATATCATGAACACTTCAAGAGTGCAACATGAATTGGGCGTGCCGCGTCGGACAACGTAAATTACGCCGGGCGTATAATTTGACACTCCGTCGTATGTGTCCAAGTCCTTTTGTGCGGTAAAAGGGACGAAGTTCAAAGAGTGTAAAATAATAATAATTTGGGTCTAGGGTTAATTTGTGTTGTAGTATTCAATTAGAGACCAACTTTTCAGTGTTAACATTTTCAGTGGTGAATTAGTGTGATATTTTATATAGTGGAGTGAAAATGGCGAGGTGCCAGGAAATCTTCTGTGAAGTAAAGCCAAAAATTATGGGCGAGTAGAACGGACGATAGGGGCCGAAAGGGGCCTCTCATCTGCTAAGCCGCAATGGATAACAAAAATCAGATGAGTATCACAATGTGAATAATATTTGGGAAATGTCACCGTGATTAGGAAAATGGGAATAGTTTGATTTTGACTTGGTTACCATACGTAACAAAATGGGTCGCCTCACGATGCCATTCAAAATTTGAAGCACTGACGGGACTAAGGGATAATAAATTAAATGTCGGGTCTAAATTATGTATTGATTTTGTTGTACATATCAATTTTGTAGACATAGGGTAGTGAATTAAGTCATGCATGCATTTATGTTTTTATAGTCGAAATTTTTCGACATTTGATTTGATGTAATATTCAAATAGACCTGGAGTGTGTTTTTCTCTTAGTCATTTAACGACCAGTTATATAATAGTGTTGAAGGAAAATCCAGCCTTGTCATGCCAGCTGTGGTTTTATCAGTGTTAATATTCTAAATTTGAAGTTGTCAAAGTTGTGGAAAATACCACAGAACAGTAATAATTCATGAGATACCGTAGTTACGTGAACATTGATTAATAGTCAATTTTGTGCGATAATGTTGAGATCATCGGGAATCGTTAATGACGGGATGTCGTTTTAAATCGACTTTAAAGGGTGTGATAACTTAAATTGATGGATTAACGATTATGTGTAAGATTAAAAGGCGTAATAATTTAATTTGATGAATTAATAATTATGAATAATATCGGTGCTAAATATCCGTAGATGTTAAGGAACGCGTTGTTTAAATTACGGTCCAATATTTTGTAAATAAATGTCAGATTATTTATTTTGCAAGTGCTAAACGAAGGCACGTAGGATGATGAATTACGGGATCATGATTGTCAAGGGTTGGCAATATAATTCCAGATTGTTGCGATGAATTTGTGGAGAATGGCCCCGGAATCAATGTGTTGAGATAAAATGAGATATTATAAAATCACGCAGTCAGGAGATAAAATGTCGTACGATGTCATATATGAAAAATATAAGTCAGTTGATAATTCTGTGAGAAATAAATGAATAAAGGAATATTGAGATAGAAAGAGATATGAATTCCGTATGGGAGACACTTAGCATTTGAAATGAGTGTAAAATATACGGGCAATGTCACAGAGAAATATTGAATTAAGTAGTGGGTCGGATTCGAACCTGTGACAGCATGTACGAAATAAGTAGACTGCGCAGCTATTCGTTGAAATACTACGGACCGAAAGATATGAGGGGTTCAGGTTCCACATAAAAATCGGATGTTGTGATAGTAAAATGACGATTGGTGGTAATCATGATACCATAATAATAATGAGATGATAATAAATATTGCAGCTAAAGGTTGGACCGTGTTAATTAATTAAATGGACGATGATAAAGATGTTAAAAAGGAATATAAACGATAATGTGAAGCCGATAAAAATAATAACAACGTTAGGACGGTGATAATTAATCGCGGTCAGAATAATAATAATTATCATAATAATAATGGAAATGATATTCTTTTTGGTAATCATTGTATAATTGTAAACGCGACGGATATCTTAATGTATTGGCGGAAGTGACCCCTTCATTAATAATAATAATAATAATAATAATAATAATAATAATAATAATAATAATAATAATAATAAATATAATAATAATAATAATTTCAATAACGATAATTTCGTGGAGGCAGGAATATTATAATAATAGTGAATTAAATCATTGCCGACAACATCCCTCTGCTCGAGTTTTTGAATAATAATAATAATAGTCATTTGTTATCTCGTTATCGTGCGGTTCTGCCCGAGTCAGGTTACCGTAATACTTTGTTTATTTCGCATGCGGGGCGAGGAGAGGTCATCGGCCGGTATTTCCCCGTACCTCGTAATCTCATTTGTGACAGTAACCTTCTGAGACCGCTTGATAATAATTTACATCATGTGTAAAGAATTTGTAAGTGTTAGTTCCAGTGGCAATGGCATCAGCTGGATATTTAAGCTAGGACCTGTCAGTGCAATACAGTTTCCTAAAATTCATTCTGACATTACCCAGTTCGAGTACCGACCTTGGAAAATGTAGATAGTCGGGGCACTGCATCTAAGTTGAATCGAGAAGCCGACCATAAACGTGGTTTATGCTCGGGCTCCCGATAGAAGGAAGGCTTTTCCTTGGACAACGGTTCGATTCAAACGTGATCGATCCGTAAATTATACCCCAAATTGTAATTTTCTTTCAGGATAAACCTACCAGCATGTTATCACCACTTGCGGTGAAGCAAGTGACCTGTTCATATCAGGTGTTGTAAATCCAAATGTTTTCCTTTTTTTGTTCTATTCAACTGTATCAAAGTTAATAGCGCCGGGTGGCGCAATAAACTGCTCCTTCTGGCAATTATTTCAAAGGAAACCATTCTCATAATCTTTTTTATTGTAGTTTGATGTTATGCCCTTTTTCAATTTAAATGTCACTTCCTAGTCCTATCATGGAGTCCTTAAATTCATGTTTACAATCGAGCTTTCCCCATTTTATTTTTAATTGCTCCGTTCATTCCCGTGTTCACCGAGGCCTCTATATTTACATATTTGTTGACTTAAACAATGAACCGACACCCCTGAGATTAATGCTAGTCTGGGACTCGGGAGGTGGACGTGTGCAATATGAACAAGTATTGACAAATAATGAATTTACAACTATAAACATAATGAATAAACTTCTGTACTTATCTAGACTGCCGATGCTGACTCCGTTGTCACGGAACACTATTTCAGGACTGTGGTCATGGAGAGGCAAATGGAATATTTTGGGCAAGCATACTTTTCGCCGAGAGGGGAGAGGAAGCAGGGGAGGGTGAGTGGAACGTTGCACAGTAGACCTTTCCTATTGGATGTTTTAATCTAGAATACTGTGCCTTGGAGAGGGGAGGAGGAAATAGAGGCGGAGCGAGTGGAGCGCTGTGGAACCTTCCTTATCACTGGAGAGGGGAGAGAATGTTATTAGTCTTCTTCATGTAATATAGATGAATGTAAGTTAATTATTTTAGGTAAATAAAGTATGGAATTGAAATAGAGAGTATCTATTAGAAGTTATCATTATGATAAATCATACTCTAAAGGCCGTTAAACGCTAATTTAAAGAGTACCTTAAGTGTTTTCCGGATGTTATGCGAGTAGAGGGAAGCTGGGGGAATTTTTAAATGTTTAAATGCGTATGGCCATTTAGGTTAGTTATGTTAGCTCTTTTGCGACGTAAATTTCAATTGCTTCTTTTATATTCAAAAATTCGTTAGATCTGTGTTGATGTCTGTGAAATGGTATGAACTGTCGTATGTGTACTACCCGAAGGGTGATCGCGTTTTTGTGTTCTTTGTATCTTGAGTGGAAACCACGTTTTGTTTGATCTATATATGTGGCATTGCAGTTAGGTTCTTGGCACTTGAGTTCATAGACTCCTGACTTTGAAACGGGTTCTTTTTTGTTTAGGTTGCACTTGCTGATGTGTCTCTGTAGTTCGTTCTAAAGGCTACTTTTTTAAAAATCTTGTTTCTTGAAACTATTAACTACATTGTATGTGTTCTTGTTAATGTAGTTGAGAACAACATATTTTTCCCTGTCATGTGTGGTTGCTTCCCGTGCATTTTTCTTATGTTTATTTAATAGTTCATCTACTGTACTGTGCGCGGAGGGTGGTTGTTTTCTTCCGGGATTCGTTTAATGATTTGTACCTCTTCATTGAAATCCGTTGTGCTCATTGGTATGGAAATAACTCTGTGTATCACTGCATTCAGTCCTGTTATTTTGTGTGTGTATCGGTGGTTCGACTCGTTGTCAATAGTGTGCGACGTCTGAGTGGGCTTTCTGTATACTTTGTAAAATATGTTGTCATTACTCCTGCTGACTGTGATGTCTAAATAGTTTATTTTCCTGTTAGTTTCTGGTTCCATTGTGAACTTAATGGACTTGTGTAAGGAATTTAGTGTGTTAAATAACTGGTGTGCATTAGTGATGTCATTATCATATATGCATATAACATCGTCTACGTATCTCCTCCAGTGTAAGATTCATTTTGGCGAGTTGGCCGTGCGGCTAGGAGCGCGCGGCTGTGAGCTTGCATCCGGGAGATAGTGGGTTCGAATCCCACTGTCGGCAGCCCTGAAGATGGTTTTCCGTGGTTTCCCATTTTCACACCAGACAAATGTTGGGGCTGTACCTTAATTAAGGCCATGGCCGCTTCCTTCCAACTCCTAGGCCTTTCCTATCCCATCGTCGCCATAAGACCTATCTGTGTCGGTGCGACGTACGGCCCCTAGCAATAAATGAAAAGATTCATTTTGAATGCTGGTCTCTTAAGAAGATATTTCCGATGTTATTCAGAAAAATGTTTGCTATTATACCTGACAATGGTTAGCCCATGGCTAACGATTAGGTTGTCGTTTTTAATTTTGTTCTTAACTGCTTTAATGCCGAGTATTGAGTGGTACAATTCGGTTGTTTGGTGAAATTTTCTTGTGCGATTACTTTTAGGGCTTCGTTTGTGGCTACGTTTTGTTTATTATTTCTCTTTGTTGAGAGGCGATTTTGTCGCAAGAAATTTCTACGCCAGTGATGAGCTGTTATATGTTGTTTTCTTTGTGAAGTTCCTGGCAATTGAATTTGAGTCCCTTCTATAGCGGATTTATTTCATTGTTTGGAAAGACAGTGTCTGATCTGTTAATTATTCTAGGGCGAAATTTAGCGAGTTTGTCGTGGTTAGTGTTTTCTGTTTTTTCTACTTATTGATTAGGTAATGTATTTTATTGTCAATGATCTTCTATTTCCTGATTGCTCCTTTTTTAATGAAATCGTGTAAAAAGTCGGAGTAGGATGTCCATTGAGTGTGGTGCCAGAAGTTGCTTAGGTTTAAGTGGATGCGTAGAATTTGTTTGTTGATTTCCTCTTTCTTCATGAACGCAAATTTAATTTCGCTTCAGATCCATAATAGGCGTCTCCGAAGACCTTAAAAAGTAGTTAGTGGGACGTAAAACAAATAACATTATTATTATTATTATTAGATCCATAATAATTGTTACTGGGATGTTGATATTTCAGCCGACATTGTTGTGTGGTTTAGCTTTTATGGGTAGGTACCTGGGAACGAGCTTCAATTCTAGACATTTCTTATTAAATATAATTGATTGGTCAATGTTCATGATTTTGATTTTAAGTGACTTGAGTTTTCTTGGCTTCGTAGTTTGCCCGACTGGCCGAATAATTTGTTAAGACTGAAGCAATACTTTGCAGTGTCGACTTAGTAAAATGTAAAAAAAGAAACTTTCCAGTCTGCCAATCGCGCAACAGTTTCAAGATAAATTATAACGCTATAAACATACCGATACCCGTGCAAAAATACACACTATTACACAAAGAATGACATGTTTCGTTCTACAAGAACATCCTCAGATTCTATCAAATCACTTAAAACAGTGTATAGATGTACAGTATTGCTTACGTTGCGGAAACATGTCAATGATAGAGAGTTAGAAGATACTATGACCAATTAATGACAAATAATGAATTTACAAGCATAAACATAATGAAAAGCTTCTCTACTTATCTAGACTGCCGATGCTAAATCAGTTGTCACCAAACACTGTTTCAGGACTGTGGTCATGGAGATATAATTGGAATATTTCGGGCAAGCATATGTACCCGATGCATTTACTGGACGTATTACAAAATGGCGCCTACGGAAGATAGAGGCCAGCCAAGGCAAAGAAATGTGTAGTAGGATATCGATACTTATATATGTCAGAAGGCCATGACTAAATTAAACCTACCACTATGAAGGCGGTGTACAATGGTGTAGAATCGATAGAATTGTTTTAAAAAAATAAGAAGGGTCAATCGGATTATTATAAAAACTGACTTAAAAAAAATGACCTCGTAAGGATAAGACTTCCTGAACATCGCTCTAAAAAAATAAGCAAGATTTGCAGTATCTAACGTGAATTTTAAGCTCAGAGGTCGGTAATATTGAAGAAAACGAAGAGATAAACGTTGAAATACAGTAAAGAAGAAATAAAATCCAGAAATTTCGAAAAGGTCGTCAAAATACTTAGACGCAAAATCGTTCGGAAACAAGAAGTTGATTGAGTCGCGAGAGCTTGAAATTGAGCTATATTAAGTGGAAATAATAGCAACGATAGCCTAAATAAAGAGGCAATCATTATAAAAATATATATATACTTCGCAGAACCATGATGAATTCACATTTTCCAGTATCGATGGATATTGTCTACTGTGTTCCTGAACAGATAATGGCTTGCTAAATCGGCATAGACCAACCTGGAGGGAGATGTCATCCTGGCAGTTAAAACCACCCGACCCGTGTGGAGGAGGTCACTCTACCCGAGATACCAGTGATGGAGAACCTGCCCAGTTCTCAATCCAAGGCCTGTGACCAGACCGAAGAGCAACTAAGGCCCGAGGTATTGAATGGCGAGCTAAGTAATAGTATTAAGTAGTATAATTTCTTATGTAGAGTATTACCAGTATATGCAATAGATCTGAATAGCCTAAACGTGAGATAATTAAGTGTGCAGTGAATACAAGAAAGTGCAGTGTGAAATATTTAAGACGATATCCCGTGACAGATTGGTAACGTATTTACTATATCATCTTATCCAAGGAAGTAAGAATACGATTTAAAAGTGTGACGTAGTGTAACATATGTTTCATAGACTCCCGGTTAGTTAGAAAGATCCATGAATGATGTAATACCAGTCAAACCCAGTTTACGTCACAGAGGGACGCATGTTTGAATTGGTTAAGTTAAATTACCATACTCTTTGCTGTGTTATTATATTTAAAAAATAGATACTGAATTTGGGGTTATATGTTAAATTGTATGACAAAATGCGTTTTGAGGAACGAATTCTGCGCTATTGGAGTGATACGTATCGTTGTGTTTAATTAATATTGGAGGTTAAACGCGATAATTATAGATGTTAAATGAATTAAATATGGGTTGAAACGAAGGTTAGTAATGAAATAACGAAGTATATATGATACTTTAAATGTATTATTGCGCAGATTAACAGGAAGTAAAACGTATATATATATATATATATATATATATATATATATATATATATATATATATATATATATAATGTGCGATATAGGAGCACAAGTAAAGCGACTACGGAATATACGTATGCCCCAGGGAGGAACTATAGCAAGGTATGGACAATAAAATTACGCATATTTTAATGAAGTGTGAAAGTGGTTTGACTATTATAACAACCGGTGATGAGTATATGAATGCATGACTGTGTCGTATTCTGAATGAATGTTAATGGCGTGGAAGATCAAACTAGGATGTAACTAGTATGGTAATGTAGTGTTGAAATATCTTAATGTAGGCACTTGCACATCCATATATGAAAAAATCCTTATTGACTACGTGCATATTGAACTGGAATACGTTACATATGAAATTATATAGCTAGAGTAGGGAAATTATTTGAGATTTACGTAGGATATCATCGATGCTTTGTTAATCTGAAATATTATTAGAGCGAATATTTAGCTAGGAGCCATACTTAAGTGGCAATTGGACCGAGAAGCTTAGTGCGTCATTCAATATTTCATTTTCTTCACTGTAGTCTGCACCAACGAACTCAGATAATTTTCAATGTAACTTAGGTCACTGATATTAGTTTTCAGAACACTTTTATTCATATTCAGTTCATTTCCACGATAATTTGAACAATGTAATGATTGTATTTTTGATGAGGGTGTATAATTAACACCGTGAGTGATGGAATAATTTACTGATATACCGAATTTTGACCGTGATCAGAAGACTATGATATACTGTATACTTAAATGACCAGATGTAAATTTTAATAGGAAGATGAAACAAAGCAACAATTCATTTCAGGAATACGCGACCCAGAATGTTAAGATATGAAAACTTAGTTTAGGAATAAGCCAGCGCTGACTTAGAATATTTGATTTAGGAATTAGAATATTTATTTATTAGGTTGACAACTGGAAGATCATGAGCAATATTTGACATTAACCATTTCTTTCGCAAGTCTTGATAATTTAATAAATGTGATTCTTGATTGATTTTTTATAGAATGGAATGAGTTTTCATTTGTAATGGTAGTCTGTAGTTATACTTAGTGAGTAAGGTTCTCGTTATGCAGATGTGTTTGTCGAAAGGTTGACTGAAGTTTGCGTACGCGAAATCCACTACTAAGCGTTGAATTACGTAATGCTGGACCGCATATGGTGTCATTATATTCTCTTTGAACGCACGTTAAACCAAAACATAGAAAAATTAACCATTTTTCTGGAGGCATGAATACCCTGAGATATGTAACTGACTAGTTGGGAAAAATGCTGTGGTCACCCTGACCCGTAGGGTGCACATACTGTTCGCGGAGAGGGGAGGGGATGGAGGGGAGGGGCGAGTGGAAAGCTGTGGACCCTTCCTATTGGGTGTTATAATCTAAAAATAAAAATAAATGATAATAATAACAATAATGTCATTGGCTTTACGTCCCACTAACAACTTTTACAGTTTCAGCGACGCCGAGGTGCCGGAATTTAGTACCACAGTATTATTTTACGTGCCAGTAAATCTACCGACAAGAGGCTGACGTATCTGAGCACCTTCAAATACCACCGGACTGAGCCAGGATCGAATTTGCCAAGTTGGGATCAGCAGGCCAGCGCCTCAACCAACTGAGCCACTCAGTCCGGCATGTTATAATCTGGCATACTGTGCCGTGTAGAGGGAAGGGGCAAATAGAGGCAGAAAGAGTGGAGCGCTGTGAAACCTTCCTTATCACTGGAGCGGGGAGAGAATGTTATTCCCCTTCTTCATGTTATAATGTATTTCACGTAATATGGATGAATCTAAGTTAATGATTTTAGGTAAATAAAGTATGGAATTGAAATAGAGAGTATCTATTAGAAGTTATTATTATGATAAACCATACTCTAAAGGCCGTTAAGCGCTAATTTAAAGAGTAAGTGTTGTCCAGATGTTATGTGAGAAGAGCGAAGAGTGGGTAGAGCCGGGAAATGAACCCGACCCTCCGGGGGCGGTAGCTAATCACGCTAACCACTATACCATATAGGCGGACGTACTGAGAGGTAAAAATTAATAATATTAATATTTACGGGCAGGAAAAGTGACCTTATGAACTTATGGGCCGGCTGGTACTAAACTGTATTAAAAGCGGAGGAATGCATACAACTAGGTCGCAAGGGGCGGATGGGACCACGGGGTAGATAAACATGCACAGATTTTCATTATAGACTGTTATGTCTTTAACCGTTCAGTCTGCAAGTCTCTGTGAATTAACTAAGCGCCCCCATTCTCCTCTATCTGCATCTAGCTTTACTGTATGGTCTGATCAACTTTCATATTTATCATTCAGCCATTAAGAACTCATTGTACTCATCGTGGTCTTGGTCCCCCTCTACTTCTCTTACCGTCCTTAGCAGAGCCCTTTATTATCCTAGCTAACTTATCCCCCTCTATTCACCTCCCATGACCCCCTTACCTATGCTGGTTTATACGTACAGCTTAATCCTCATTTCGAGCGCCCACCTGCCATTGTTCCCACCTGATTGTACCAGCAATCATTCTCGCTAATTTCATGTCTGTTACTTCTACGTTATGAGCAACATATCCTGAGTCAACCCACATTTCACTCCGGTACAGCAAAATTGGTCTGAAAACGGACTGCTGTTTCGTCCGAGAACTGAATACTGTTCACCTAACTATGAGCTCACTGCATTATTTTTGCTGACCTTGATTCAAACTCACTTACTATAGGCCCTATTACCAATCTGGGACAATGTACTTCCTAAATACTTATGTCATGTGAGGCGAATGGAGGACGACAGGTTATCTAGGAGAATAATGCACTTTAGTATGGAGGGTAAGAGAAGTAGAGGGAGACCAAGACGATGATGATTACACTGAGTTTCTAATTATTGAAAGATAGAGATATGGAACTAAACAAGGTCACAGAGCTAGTTACAAATAGAGGATTGTGGATGTAAATTAACAGTGACTGAACGCTGAAACGCATAAGTCTATAATGAAGATGTATGCTTCATTATACTGCTCACGGATTAGCTCTCTTGTGTGTACAGTCTGACAAGCCTCTCTGTTTCCCTGATCCTTTCGATTTATTCTCAGCCCACTGCTTCCCATGGTTGAGGATTCATTTTCGACACCTCCCATCATTCGTAGTATTACCACCACTGTTGCAGCCTCCGGATTACCTGCTGCCCAGCTTGTTGCAGGTGACTCTTCTCGCGTGCTTCACGCACACACTCTGGCCGACCAGTACCGTTCAACAAAAATATTCCCATCTTCCTCACTCGGTACTGACAACCTCCCGCGTTGCTAGCTCCATTACGACTGGATGCACCGAGTTTATTCCAAACGTAGGCTTTATCACCTCGTTTCGAGTACCCTCCTGTCATCGTTCCCATCCGTTCGACCAGGAATCATTCGTGTTACATTCATGTCTGTTACTTTTAACTTACGAACAAGCTGTCTTAATTGTGTTAACTTTCTCTCATTTTTATGAAATACAAAGGAAGCGGACAAGGAAGTGAGCATAATAACGAAGAAAGAATATCAGCCATACTCGACATCTTTTACAACTTAATAACGACCTGAATCACGAAATGGATATGGTAAGATATAATATTTATCGGGCTCGATAGCTGCAGTCGCTTAAGTGCGGCCAGTATCCAGTAATCTGGAGATAGTGGGTTCGAACCCCACTGTCGGCAGCCCTTAAGATGGTTTTCCGTGGTTTCCCAATTTCACACCAGACAAATGCTGGGGGTGTACCATAATTAAGGCCACGGCCGCTTCCTTCTCATTCCTAGGCTTTTCCTGTCCCATCGTCGCCATAAGAGCTGTGTGTGTCGGTGCGGCGTGAGCAAATAGCAAAGATATAATATTTACTTACTTCCAAAACAGTTTGAGTAGTGTTATTAGTGTTTAACTCCTTAATATGCCAAAGCCATACCAATATCTTCGTTATCCTACAGTGATCGCAATAATGAATACATCCAGGAATACATATTCTTGTTAGACCTCATTTGAAGATAAATGGAAGGGCATGGTTCGCTGATAATCACGTTGCTAAAACAGAATCACCTTCACTCGCAGTTCAGCCTGATTTACTTCTTTGCCATCACGAATCAAAATCAATCAATCAATCAATCAATCAATCAATCAATCAATCAATCAATCAATCAATCAATCAATCAATCAATCCATCAGAGAATTAGAGTAGGTGAAGCTTTATCTGACCCTGTAATAATTAAGAGGGGAATTCCTCAAGGCAGTATTATCGGACCTTTATGTTTCCTTATATATATAAATGATATATGTAAATGAGTGGAATCGGAGGTAAGGCTTTTTGCGGATGATGTTATTCTCTATAGAGTGATAAATAAATTACAAGATTGTGAGCAACTGCTACGTGACCTCGAAAATGTTGTGAGATGGACAGCAGGCAATGGTATGTTGATAAACGAGGTTAAAAGTCAGGTTGTGAGTTTCACAAATAGGAAAAGACCTCTCAGTTTTAATTACTGCGTTGATGGGATGAAAGTTCCTTTTGGAGATCATTGTAGGTATCTGGGTGTCAATATACTGAAAGATCTTCATTGGGGTATAATCACATAAATGGGATTGTAAATAAAGGGTACAGATCTCTGCACATGGTTATGAGGGTGTTTAGGGGTTGTAGTAAGGATGTAAAGGAGAGGGCATATAAGTCTCTGGTAAGACACCAACTAGAGTATGGTTCCAGTGAATGGGACCCTCACCAGGATTACCTGATTCAAGAACTGGAAAAAATCCAAAGAAAAGCAGCTCGATTTGTTCTGGGTGATTTCCGACAAAAGAGTAGCGTTACAAAAATGTTGCAAAGTTTGGGTTGGGAAGAATTGAGAGAAAGAAGAAGAGCTGCTCGACTAAGTGGTATGTTCCGAGCTGTCAGCGGAGAGATGGCGTGGAATGACATTAGTAGACGAATAAGTTTGAAAGGCGTTTATAAAAGTAGGAAAGATCGCAATATGAAGATAAAGTTGGAATTCAAGAGGACAAACTGGGGCAAATATTCATTTATAGGAAGGGGAGTTAGGGATTGGAATAACTTACCAAGGGAGACGTTCAATAAATTTCCAATTTCTTTGAAATCATTTTGGAAAAGGCTAAAAAAGCAACAGATAGGGAATCTCCCACCTGGGCGACTGCCCTAAATGCAGATCAGTATTCATTCATTCATTCATTCATTCATTCATTCATTCATTCATTCATTCATCAATCAATCAATCAATCAATCTTTCTTCATTTCTTTATTTCTTCTTTTGTTAACCAGTAAACCATGCAGCGTTGGTTTTTCCCTCGGACTCAGCGAAGGATCCCAGCTCTGTGAGACTTCGGGTAGGGGGATAAAACTGGGCAGGAGGACTAGTACCTCGCCAAGGAGGCCTCACTTGCTATGCTGTACAGGGGCCTTGTTGGGCATGGGAAGATTGGAACGGATAGACAAGGAAGGGGGAAGGAAGCGGACGTGGTCTTAAGTTAGGTACTGGTGAAGAAATGGGAAATCACGGAAAACCACTTCGAGGAATGTTGAGTTGGGAATCGAACCCCCCTCTACTCAGTTGACCTCCCGGGGCTAAGTGGACCCGGTTCCAGCCCTCGTACCACTTTTTAAATTACATGGCAGAGCCGGGAATACAACCCGGGCCTCCGCGAGTGGCAGCTAATCAATCGATCACCTCAATCAACAACTTGATATCTTTGAGTGTACAGACCAGGAAAGGGTAGCACTGATTCTGATTCGAAATTAGTTTATAAGATAATCAGCTATGTGGGAAAGGATTTGGAAATGAACGTGATTGTAGCGTGTGATCTCAATTTACCCAATGTCAACTGAGAAGGTAATGCGAACGTCAGGAGGCATGATCAGCAAATGTCAAGTAAGTTACAGTAATATGGAAAGGACATCTGATTCAGAATGTGATGGAACCAACTAGAGGGAACAATATTGTGGACGTGGTGCTGGTAAAACCAGATGAGCTCCATAGGGATACCGAAGTTTTTTTTTTTGCAAGTTGCTCTGCGTCGCACCGACACAGATAGGTCTTATAGCGACGATGGGAAGGGGAACGGCTAGGAGTAGGAAGGAAACGGCCATGGCCTTAATTAAGGTACAGCCCCAGCATTTGCCTGGTGTGAAAATGGGAAACCACGAAGAACCATATTCAGGGCTGCCGACAGTGGGGTTCGAACCCACTATCTCCCGAGTACTGGATACTGGCCGTACTTAAGCGACTGCAGCTATCGAGCTCGGTTATACCGAAATAATAGACGGTATTAGTAATCACGAAGCCGTTTTTTTTCTTAGTTAAAAATAAATGTGATAGAAAAGAAGGTCGTAAAAGTAGGACTATTAGGCAGTACCATATGGCTGATAAAAACACGCATCAGGGAGTTTAAAAAAGTAAACTATGATATGTTGAAAACGGTAAATAAAAATATAAACAGACACTGGGATGTGTTTAAAGCTATGGTTGAGGAAAGTGGAAACCTTTAAAGGTGGTAAGGAATGGTACCGCCTCTGTGATGTAGTGGTTAGTGTGATTAGCTGCCACCCCCGGAGGCCCGGGTTCGGTTCCCGGCTCTGCCACGAAATTTAAAGTGGTACGAGGGCTGGAACGGGGTCCACTCAGCCTCGGGAGGTCAACTGAGTAGAGATGGGTTCGATTCCCCCCTCAGCCATCCTGGAAGTAGTTTTCCGTGGTTTCCCACTTCTCCTAGATTCAAATGCCGGGATGGTACCTAACTTCAAGGCCACGGCCGCTTCCTTCCCTCTTCCTTATCTATTCCTTCCAATCTTCCCATCCCCACCCAGGCCCCTGTTCAGCATAGCAGGTGAGGCTGCCTGGGCGAGGTACTGGTCATTCTCCCCAGTTGTATCCCTCGACCCAATGTCTCACGCTCCAGGACTCTGCCCTTCAGACGGTAGAGGTGGGATCCCTCGCTCAGTCCGAGGGAAAAACCAACCAAACGTGGAGGGTAAGCATATTAAGAAGAAGAAGAAAGAGGAATGGTAAAGATCCACTATACTCAAAGTTTCAAAGTCATCTCCGTACAGGCCATGAAGGCTCTTGGAAGGGTAGAAGGTAAAGGCTTCCATTATCCGCAACCTCGGCATTTGTTGGGGATAAAGGGGGTTAGCTCTACGCCCGGCCGCCTTTGCCCCAGGAATTAACCTGGTACTCATTTTTGGTGTAGGCTGAGTGAACCTCAGGGCCATATGGACCTCCGGAAGTGGAAACCTCATTTCTTAAATTTTACGACTTCCTGACGGGGATTCGAACCTACGTCCTTCCGGGCGAACCGAGCACGCCTTTACCGCCTGGACTGCCTCGGCCAGGCATTCCCTATCCACTATACTATAACAGAGAATTAAAGAGACTAAGAAGGAGGTGCAGGTTGGAAAGGAATAAGAGTTAGAAGTGGCTGTGGAAGTAAGGAGAAATTGAAGGAACTTACTAGGAAATTGAATCTAGCAAAGCAGTTAGCTAAGGATAGTATGATGGCAAGCATAATTGGCAGTCATACAAATTTTGGTGAAAAATGGAAGGGAATGTATAGGTACTTTAAGGCAGAAACAGGTTCCAAGAAGAACATTCCAGGAATCATTGATGAACATAGGGAATGTGTTTGAGAGGATCTTCAAAATTCAGTCAGCAGTATGTAAATATTGTTGGTTAGAAGGATAATCTCCAGATAGGGGAGGTGACTAATACTTGAAGTATTAACATTTACCTATGATAAAAACGGCATTTACAACAAGGTGCAAAAGTTGAAAACAAGAAAAGCAGCTGGAATTGATAAGATTTCCGGGGATATACTAAAGACAATCGGTTGCATGCATGGGTTGTTCGTATGAAGGAGCTATACCAAATGAATGGAGAGTTGCTATAGTAGCCCCTGTGTATAAAGGAAAGGCTGATAGACACAAAGCTGAAAATTACAGGACAGTCAGTTTGACATGCATTGCATGCAAGCTTTGGGAAAGCATTCTTTCTGATTTTACTAGACATGTTTGCGAAGTTAATAACTAGTTCGATAGAAGGCGGTTCGACTTTAGGGAAGGTTATTCCACCGAAGGTCAAGTTGTAGTATTCCAGCAAGTTATAGCAGATATTTTGGATTCAGGTGGTCAAATGGACTGTATCGCGATTGACCTGTCGAAGACATTTGCTACTGAATGGGTGGCTATGTTTCTAGAAAATATATGTCAGAGAATTAGAGTAGATGAAGCTTTATCTGACCCTGTAATAATTAAGATGGGAATTCCTCAGGGCAGCATTTTTGGACCTTTATATTTTCTTATGTATATAAATGATATGAGTAAAGAAGTGGAATCAGAGATAAGGCTTTTTGCGGATAACGTTATTCTGTATAGAGTAATAAATAAGTTACAAGATTGTGAGCAACTGCAAAATGACCTCGATAATGTTGTGAGATGAATAGTAGGCAATGATAAATGAAAAATGGGGTTAAAAGTCAGATTGTGAGTTTCACAATTAGGAGAAGTCCTCTCAGTTTTAATTACTGACTTGATGGAGTGAAAGTTCCTTTTGGGGATCATTATAAGTACCTAGATGTTAATATAAGGAAAGATGTTCATTGGGGTAATCACATAAATGGGATTGTGAATAAGAGTTTGAGCTAGGAAGACATGGGAGAAAGGAGACGAGCTGCTCGACTAAATGGTATGATCCGAGCAGTCAGTGGAGAGATGGCGTGGAATGACATTTGTAGACGTATAAGTCTGAGTGGTGTCTTTAAAAGTAGGAAAGATCACAATATGAAGATAAAATTGGAATTCACGCGGAACAATTGAGGGAAATATGCATTTGTAGGAAGGGGAGTTAAGTATTGGATTTACTTACCAAGGGAGATGTTCAATAAATTTCCACTTTCTTTGCAATCACTTAAGAAGAGTCTAGGAAAACAACAGATAATGAATCAGTCACCTGGGCGACTGCCCTAAATGTAGATCAGTAGTGATTGATTGATTGATTGATTGATTGATTGATTGATTGATTGATTGATTGATTGATTGATTGATTGATTGATTGATTGATTGATTGATTGATTGATTGATTGATTTCAAATAATATGGAAATATATTGAACATCTTCCTTGGCAAATTACTCCAATCCATAATTATTTTTCCTATAAACGAATATATGCCCTAATGTATCCTCTTGAATTTGAAAGTTATTTTGATTTTATTCTATACTTTCCTACTTCTAAAAATTTCATTCATGCTTGTTCGTCTACTAATGCCATTCCACGTCATATCTACAGTGACAGCTCCCAACATACCGCTTAGTCGAGCACCGACCGAGCTGGCCGTGCGGTTAGGAACACGTAGCTGTGCACTTGTATTGGGGAGATGGTGGGTAAGGATCCCACATCACACCGTCGGCAGCCCTGACAATCGTTTTCCGTGGTTTACCATTTGCGCACCAGGCTGTACCTTGATTAAAGTCACGGCCGCTACCTTGAAATCCTGGCACTTGACCCTCCTTGCGTCGCCCGAAACCTGCGACGTTAAAACCACTAGCAAAAAAAAATTAGTCGAGCAGCTCGTCTCCTTATTCCCAAGTCTTCTCAGCCCTAAGTTTGCAACATTTTCGTGACAATACACTTTTGTCGGATATTGCCCATAACAAATCTTGCTGCATTTCTTAGGATCTTAGTTAGGGTATCTTACACTAGAACCTTACTCTAATTTGGATACTTACCAGTGTCTTATATGCCTTCTTCTTTCCATACTACAACCGCTAAATACCCTCATAACCATATAAGTTGATCAGATACATTTATTTACAATCCCGTTAATTTGATCAATCACCCCAATGAAGATCTTTCCTTATATTAATATCAAAATACCAGTGTATCCTGTTCATCTCACATTGTCGAGGTCTTTTCGCAGTCGCTCACAATCCTGTGTCTTATTTATTTCTCTATACAGCATAACATCATCCGGAATAAAAGCCATGGCAATGCAGTCCATTTGACCTCCTGAATCTAAAATATCTGCTATATCTTGCTGGCATAGTACAAGTTGAGCCTCGCTGGCGCAACCTTTCGTAAACGCGAACTGCCTGGTATTGAACAAGTCTGTAATTTCGCAAACGTGTGTATTATAATGAGAAAGAATGGTGTCTCAGTCTTTGCATGCAACACATGTCAAGCTGACTGGCTTTTAATTATCTGCTTTATGTTTATCACTCTTTCTTTGTACACTGGGGCTACTATAGCACCCTCCATTCAACTAGTAGACCTATAGCTCCTTTATGCAAACACTAATCAAATAAGTACTTCAGATATTGTACTGTATCCCGACCTACTGCCTTTAGTATATTCCCAGAAATCTTATCAATTCCAGCTGCCTTTCTTTTGTATCTTTTTGTATATACCTTCGTTATCATAGGTAAATACCGGTGCTTGGCTATATTAGTCACTTCCCATATTTGGACATTATCCTTATATCCACTGTCGTTATATACGGCTGACTAAATACTTCTGCCTTACGTAAATCCTTACATATACACTCCCCATGTTCATTTATGATTCCTGGAGTGTCCTTCCTGGAACCTGTTTTTCAATTAAAGTACCTATTCATACCATTCCATTTTTCACTACAATGCACATGACTGATAATTATAATTGCCATAATGTTATCTTTATGTTACGTTTTCACCGAATTAACCAGGAAAGTTCCTTCAAACTATCCTTAATTCCACAACCATCCATAATCTTTTTCTCTTTTTTATATGTTATAATATAGTGGGTTTTCTTGGCTATTTCTTACCACTTTAACAGGTACTTTCAACATTTAAAAAATTGTCCGTCTAAGAAGATGACTTTCTTTCATAATTGTCTTGTTCGAAATAGGATGAACATATTGTTCAGGTGGTAGGATTCCAAGTATCATCTCTTCGGCTGAGTGGATGAGAGAGTAGAGCGCTGACCTTCTGAGCTCAAATTGGCAGGTTCGATCCTGGCATTTGAAGGGGGGTAAAAATCTCCTGTGAGACTAAGTTCATACATCTCGGCATCTCTGGAAACCATGAAAGTAGTTAACGAGACGTAAAATCAATAACATTATTATAAAATTGTAAGAATTAATTATCTTAGACAGCAGAAATTGGAAAAAAGAACTTCCTCTGTTTATCAGACGACCTCCAGAAAAGTGACATTTTACATCTTTCCGTCCTAAAAGAACCATTATTACAAGATCCAAGTTGAGTGATTTATTGGTTACAGGAGAGGTTCACTACACTACCAGTATCAATATCGGGGAAGGAAAAGGCATCTGTAAACAAGGAACGAATTACAGCAACTTAAATATTCAAAGGAGATGCTTCCTGGCCGAGGCGGTAAAGGCGTGCTCGGTTCGCCCGGAAGGACGTGGGTTCGAATCCCCGTCAGGAAGTCGTAAAAATTTAAGAAACGAATTTCCACTTCCGGAGGCGCATATGGCCCTGAGGTTCACGCAGCCTACACCAAAAATGAGTACCAGGTTAATTCCTGGGGGCAAAGGTGGCCGGGCGTGGAGCT
Source organism: Anabrus simplex (assembly GCF_040414725.1). Classification (NCBI taxonomy): domain Eukaryota; kingdom Metazoa; phylum Arthropoda; class Insecta; order Orthoptera; family Tettigoniidae; genus Anabrus; species Anabrus simplex. The sequence continues at coordinate 178,068,670 of NC_090266.1, forward strand.
AACCTAACCACTCTACCCCATCACGTACCGCGGTTAACAATGGTGGAAGCCTTTACCTTCCACTCCTCCAAGGGCCTTCATGGCCTGTACGGAGGTGTCTTTGTCTTTGTCTAAATATTCAAAGGGTTGACTTGAGTAATACACTGAAAATTGCTAAGGTAAAAGATATCGCTTCCTTATTATAGGAACATTTTGGCACACGCCGGAAGGAAACTGACTCTGTTTGATTTTACAGGCATTTAATGGAAGCACAGAACATTTAAATAGCAATAATACGGTTGATTCAGGTTTCGAAATACCTGAGGAAGACACTGAATGTGTGATAAGAAAATATGGTCTAGAACTTATGAACAATGAGAAATTATTTGAAGTTAAGAAATAAACAGTGAAAATGGAGGATGTTATTTGTAATACAATAAAATGTCCTTTAGTATAATATTTTGTGTGCAAACACTTCTATCTCTGAGACTGGAATTTTATTTGGACAAGTCCTTCACACTGAAACTAAACTGTATATACCCATAATACAGTGGCAAAACTTAGTATATCCAAATAACTTATTTCAGCTTCGATAGGATGATATGGCTCAATGTGTCTAAGCACTCCACAATTAATGCTACGTGGGTGAAAGGTATATTACCTTGTAGTTTGAGCTTCGGAGTGCTGGAAGGTGTAATATGAAAATTCTATTCCTGGAAGTTCTATTCAGTTGTACATCCTCGGTTTTGCAGCTGGACAACTAATAAATTGGTTGTCTACATCAAAATAGGTATGATCACCATAGTTCATGGCCCCTTAGAGAGCTTCTCCTCGTCTGACTCAACTGTCAGAGTAGTATAGTAGCATGTTCGATTCCCGGCTGGGTCGTGATTTTTAGTATCTGGTAAATTCTTCTAGCTCGGTGATTGGAAGTTCGTGTTCGCCTGAATGCACACATACATCTTCATTTACATAAAAATCCTCACACTCTCGACCATCGTAATAGGTTAATACATTCCAACTACATAGACCTAACGTCCGGAAGGGCATCTGTCCATAAAACTCGATCAAGTAGACATGTGGGACACAGTTCGTGTCCAAACACGCCCCAATCAATCAATACTGATCTGCATTTAGGGCAGTCGCCCAGGTGGCAGATTCCCTATCTGTTGCTTTCCTAGCCTTTTTCGAAATGATTTCAAAGAAATTGGAAATTTATTGAACATCTCCCTTGGTAAGTTATTCCAATCCCTAACTCCCCTTCCTATAAATGAATATTTGCCCCAGTTTGTCCTCTTGAATTCCAACTTTATCTTCATATAATACGGTATATTTCTCCTTTCTATTAATGAAGGAGGTACTGGTACACACATGTAAAACTCGAAATGAGAATAAGAAATGTAATCAAATATATGCACAATTAGTTATACGATTGGTGAATACTCGCCATAAGATCTATCTATGTCGGTCGACGTAAAGCCAATTGTATAAAACGATTGTTGATTATTCGCTTCCCATTTCTTTTTTAATAACTTAGGAATGTTCCTGACCTGTGTATCCGGAGAGCTAGAGGGTTGCGTTTGGTTCGCCAGCCAGACTTGTCTGCTTTGTGACCGGTCTATTTCTACAAGCCGTACCCTTGAGTTTAATTGACGGGGGGAACCCTTGATTGGGCACTTAAGAGACCCCGCTCAAGTAAATGGAGATGCCCTGCACCACTGGATGGTTAAAGCAATCGTTTCAACGAGACGTTTAACTCGGTGTCACTGATCTTCGAGTAGACGTTCTGCAAATCCCTCTCATCCGCCCAAGACGTGAAATCATTCTTCAAGACAGAAGTGGAAAGCTGAAACGTTAGTAAATCACACATTGGAATCTCAGTGCCATCACTGGCTTGCGGGTATTTCACACGGGATATTCGTATAGCATTACTTGACTTCAAATTCCTTGACACCCACGTCATTAACATCGTGTCACGGAAACTAGTGTCACATCCTTGTGCATTCAGTAAAGAAACACTATGATGATATAGTCTTGCAAAGTTGAAATAGAAATGCGTGGAGAAGGAACGTGACACATGGAATGTTATGAAACTAGTAAATGATTTGGGAAAGATTCTCCATAACATGATCAAGTACACCATAAAAGTCAGCTAATTGTAATGATTTGCATACCAGATGGATGATAATTGACGGAAAACATGCACCAACATTCAAAGCCTTGGTCCTTGCATATAGAATTTCATTTCTTATACCGTCAAACGGAGTAACTTAGGATAAGGGGTAACTTTGGACATCAGTACAGCGATTTGAAAGTCCCACAACTGTGCATTTGCTTTTGAGTCAGAGTAACCGACTTAACATTCATGTTTTCTACGCACCTTACCAACCCATACAGGCCATAATTGATTTCAATCTATGGAGAAACAACGGAGACAGCAATTGAAAATGTCAAATTACCGTGTGGGGAAACTGTAAAAGAGCGAACTTTTATCATAACTGTATTTCCAAGAAAGAAGAAGGTATATAGACATGCATATGTGGTGAACAAAATAATTTCTACCCAATAATTCAAGGTTACAGGCCTCAAATCAATATCAGCAGCAAAGGACACTTTAGTTTAAAATGACAGACACACGTGTGAAATTTTGGTTGAGAATGTTGTGTATATTATATCTGCCCCCACTGACGCTGGTACAAAGGACAGATCTCGTTTTAGATTTTATAAATCCCATTCGGTAGGTGGCTGAAATCAGAATTTTTGTAAGACACGAGACAATTGTTGGTTTTATTATTAACATCCACAAGTACCGGTAGTTTAAACACAGATATCGGTTGTGAGCTCCTGTAGAGCAAGAAATATTCTATAATATATGTGAAAATATGAAGTGATAGTTATTATTTTACTTAGCGTGTACAACTCTGGTCAGCAATGTGAAACAAAGGCATGTCCAGAGTTACCCCACTCAAGGGTCTAACTTTGTATACCCCTATTTTTTAACTTTTCAGACAAAAAATGAAGTCCGATCCGAATTAACTATTACATGCATTTAATGCAGTCTCTCATTAAGAGTTTGGTGCCAATAACTTTATTTTATCATTGAAACTATAAGATTTGTTGACAATTTTATTTCAAAATTGTCCAAAGTTATCCCGTTTAACGGTAGTGTGTTAGTTTGATGAAGACAGTTTGGCCACAGATTTCTTCGAAAACTCTTCATTTAATCGACCTGCGAAGCAATACTGTAAGCAATGCAGAGCAAAGCAAAGCGAAATCATCTCCGTACAGGTCATAAAGTCTCTTGGGAGAGTGGAAAGTAAAGACTTTCATTCTCCACAGCCTCGGCTCTAACAAGGGAACTGTGTGGGTTGGACCAGGCCGAATACAGTGAACCTTAACAGGGTAGTCACTTAGGACATAACGAGCTTAACAGTAACAATCATTCTGCCGTAATGATATTCACATATTTTCAAATAGTGATTTCCTTACTGCAGTTTTAAATGGAACGTGGTGTATCGAAGGCATCGACGGCCATGAAACTTGACAGGATGATGAGTTAACACATCAAAATGTCGCTGCACACCAGTGTTCTTACATCAATCAATCAATCAATCAATCAATCGATCGATCACTCAATCAATCAATCAGTCAATCATTCAACCAACCAATCAATCAATCAATCAATCAATCAATAAATCGGTCATCAATAATCTGCATTTAGAGCTATCGCCCAGGTGGCAGATTCCCTACGAATTGTTTACCTAGCTTTTTCTTAAATGCTTTGAACGTTCTTGAAAATTTATCGAGCATTTCCTTTGATAATATATTCCAGTCCCTTTCTCCTCGTCCTATAAATGAATATTTGCCGCAGTTTGTCCTCGTGAATTTCAACTTTATCTTTATATTATGATCTTTCGTACTTTTAAACGCTCAGCTCACGTTTGTCTATTAATTTCATTCCATGCCATCTCTATTGACAGCTCGAAACATACCACACATGTATAAATAAACTGGTGACAACACGACAAAATGAGTGATTTTGAACAGGAATCTGGCAGTGTCCTTGTTTATGCTGCGGTCGTGATACTGTGATGTGATGTCATGTCATGTCATGTCATGTCATGTCATGTCATGTCATGTGATGTGATGTGATGTGATGTGATGTGATGTGATGTGATGTGATGTGATGTGATGTGATGTGATGTGATGTGATGTGATGTGATGTGATGTGATGTGATGTGATGTGATGTGATGTGATGTGATGTGATGTGATGTGATGTGATGTGATGTGATGTGATGTGATGTGATGTGATGTGATGTGATGTGATGTGATGTGATGTGATGTGATGTGATGTGATGTGATGTGATGTGATGTGATGTGGCGCTGCCTCCGGAGAGGGCCCATGCAGGTTTTTCCAGTTAACACCCATGGGCGGCCTGCGCATCTGGAGGTGTGAGATGATAATGAGGTAGGGAAGGGGTGAAATCCAGTGTCGGCACATAGCCTAATCCTGTCGAATAACACCGAGGAGTCTGTTCAACGCTTAACGTCTCCATCCGACGGACTAATGACAATCAACACTGGCATATGCCCTCTCTCCATATGAACACAGCAGAGAGGTTTGGAATTAAACCCAGGCTTTTGGTTTGCAATATTGTGATTAGAAATTGTACAGGCGTACTACAAGGCTCTCCTACCCTACCGGCCACCATTCTGATGGAAATACTTTTCCACCAACGGGATTCAAACCATGTAACCACGGTGCCAGGCCACAAAGACTTGAAACCTTAACGATCTAGCCACCAGCTGGGTTCTCGTATGTTCTAATAATATATTAAAAGCATTCACCCTGCACGTGTATACATATAGTAGATGACCTATGTCTCATACCACACAGTACTTTAGCTTCCACTATGAACGATACAGAAGTTTTAAAACTTCAGCAATAAATTATAACACCACCATTGACTTTGCAGCAAACTTATTATTGCCGTTATATTTGGGATATGTTAGTTGATGACTTACCCAAGTTTCATTGAAATCTGTCTGGTCCAAGCCCAACAGTTCTCTTTTAAGTGGGATAGAGTGGTTATAATTGTGCTTTCACAGAAATGGAAAGTGTCTTTTTTTTAATGTTTCGACTTCCTGATTTAGAATAGAAGGAACGCCCTTCCGAGTGAACCGAACACGCCTCTAACGCTACGACTAGAAAGTCCCTAGCAATACCCTAAGAGCGTTTGAAATGAGCCAGTAACCAGAGGGAATGGTATTTATGTCATATCTTACATTCAGAAGATACCATATGAATGTGTGTGATAAATTTAACAAACGTTTTGTTTAGATGAAATATCAGTTGATTACGAAATTCTTGGACAATTTGCTGGAACCGGTTGCATGAAAATTCAGCGCTCTCAGAAAATGTGGCGTTGTAAAGTTCATCCTTGTTCCTCAGTAGTCAAACAGAAGAGCATAAGAATAACCCTGTCATCTCCAATATTTCCCGCCATAATGTCCGTTATAGAAAAGCTTTAAAATCCTTCTAGTTGGTACTAAATTATTTCCTTAAAAACATCTCCGTGTTTCCTATACTGTCGTTCGTATTGGAGAAAAACTAGCCAGCTGGCTCCTATACAAAGCGTGTCATACTATGACAGAGTGTGTGGTTGCCTATTCCAAATTATGAGGTCCAAAGAAATCCCTCTTTCCGTCCATCATGAGAATTCTTCCAGTTCACAACTCGTTTTCCACGTGCGGATTGGTGTGTGTATTAATTACTCCCCAACAAGAGACCTTTTCTCTCTTGGTCAATATCAGCTTCTTATGCAGCCGAACATTCGCAAACTTGGTCTATCATTTTCGGACGAATGATGAAGTTCCTGTTTTTGAAATGTTACTCACGCATTTGAAGCGTAAGGATCAACACAATCCGTGCATTAAGCCTCCACTATGCATTTTTCCACTTCTTGACTATATTTTTTGAGTGCTGTCCCGAGCATTCGCATGATAGTCTTGCACATCATGAAATCTTTCCGCGTCTTAATTGTAGTATAAATCAAGCGCAGAAACACCAATTCTCTTGACTACTTGTTCCAAATCTTGAACGTATTATTCAAGTATCGTTCTTAGCTGTGATGGTTCGTAATTAGAAGAACTACTGTTTCCTAGATATTAGTTTTTACAGACATTGATCCACTCCTGAAGCTACTTTTATTCGAGGTTTTCTCATATACGACATCCTACTGTGAAATGACCTCGTCAACAGAAACTTTTAAAATAAAGAAACTGGAACCTTCATTTGTTCGAGAATAGCAATCTCATCTCTTGTAGGTGCTTCGTCAGAAGTGTCAAAAGAAATCCAACAATGGCTTCACGATAAAATTGCTAACTGTTTCATTGCATGAAGAGATTGCACACCATAAATAACAAATGTAAACGCAATTCAACACTCCGGTGGTGGCGCGAAGAAAAGTCACGTCAGTGGTCGCGCGGATCGCAATTGAGATCCGTACTTTCTTTGTGATATAAGGCTATTCTATGCTATTTATTCAATGAATATGATTATGCATTGTGAAAAGAACTTTATTTTGTGTACAATATAATATAATTATGCAAGCATTTATAAAAATGCCTGAAAAATTACCGGATTTTTTATTTTTCTCACTCCCTCCATAATGTTTTTGAGGTACCTCACTGTCTGGTTCATTCAGCCATCGATTTATATTCACATAGTCATCCATTTGGTACTTATATACCAATAATTAATATAAACTCATAAAACGGAGTAGATTTATGCACATGAACTGAGATTAGACACCGTAATAAGAAGTCACGCTAGTAGTCGCACGGATCACAGTTGTGATCCACAAGAATAAATTGCTTTATAACGCAACAACCATCAGTCAAGGTTAGCAGACTACTGCGTTATCAGATAGGGGATGGGGCGCGAGAAAGGTACACAGATGCTTAAGGTCAACAGTCATACCAAAAACCAGGAGCGAAAAACTAAACGGCTGGATCACTATCCGCGCGACCACTGGAGTGTTAAGTCTTCAGTACTCGTGAGGTCAAGTACGGAAAACAAAAACATCTTCTTCTTTAAATCTCAAACTCTCCTGAGCTATGCGAACTTAAAGAAAAGAAATCTTCTACTTTAAATCTCAAACACGAAATCTACACAAAGAAGTCTTCTACTTTAAATCTCAAACTCTCGTAAGCAACACGAACCGGAAACAAATATATTGTCTCCTTTAAATCCCAAACACACATAAGGTCAAGTACTGAAAACAAAGAACTCGTCTACTTTAAATCTTACACACGTGCAGTACATGATGTGAAAACACACCTTTCTACCTTAAAATCACAAATACTTCATTAATGATCTGCATGAGCTGAAGAAGTAGAACACTACTGAAGCTGGGAAGGAAAGAAGAAAGGAAGGAAGGAAGGAAGGAAGGAAGGAAGGAAGGAAGGAAGGGAGATTAGGGGCGACATGCACCTCTACCCGTTTTAAGACAACCTAGTAAGTCAGCTGCGTGGTTCAGCCCGTGTAGCTTGCATCCGGGAAATATTAGGTTCAAACCCCACTATCGGCGGCTCTGAAGATGGTTTTCTATGATTTACTATTTTCATATTAGGCAAATACTAGCGCTGTACCTGAATTGTGGCCACGGTCGCTTCCTTCCCAATCCTCACCCTGTCTTGTGCCATCGTCGCCATGAGTCGGTGCGAGGTAAAATTAATTACAGAAAAGTTACGACAGCAAGTAAAACATCGCTAAACAGACTGTTCAGTCTTCTTTGCTGGAGGTTTCAGTGTCGAATCCCAGAGCACTTGCTATTTGGAAACCTGTATTAATAGATTTACTGGTACATTAAAATCACTCCCACTTAGGGGGTAACTTCGGCATTCTGTCGTCTTGTAAATAACGTTTTCTTTGCTAGTGGTTTAACATCCCACCAATTCAGATAGGTTTTTAGCAAAAATGAGATAGGATGTTGCTAGGACTCTAGTGTAGATTGAGGGTTCCGGCAGCCTTTTCACTTCTAACCACTGAGAAGGAGGCCTTCTCCTCGCGGAATGTACTGACTAAGAGTGCATGCGTAACCATACATAAGATCACTTCGAGGGTGATTTGAAATGTGGGTTGCTGGCTACGTGTGCAGGCTTAACCTTACATGCTTGTCTTCGACTCCAGGCTTAACCTCATAAGAGCGTCAATGTTACAGACCTAAGTTCAGTGCCCAAGAGTGCAAGCTACCAGACCCAAAATCTGCCATGCGGGCTAAGCACATAAGACTGCAAGCTTTATCTTACAGGCTCGAATTTGACTCCAGACTTAACCGCACAGGGGCGTTAACTTTACAGACCGAAGTTCGATGACCGAGGAAACTAATCGCATACGAGTGCAAGCTTAACCTTACAGGCTTGAAATCGAACCCAGGCTTAATCTAACCGCTATACTAGGCAAGATAGCTGCTATACATTATTCTTATGGGCCTAACTCTGGAGAGCTATATCAGGGGTTCACAGCTTGCAAGTTACGACCTAATAGTTTTATTGGCCACACTTTTGGGAACTGGCGGAAGGGCTACTAGTTAAGATAGCTGTTATATTCCATTCTTATGGACCCAACTCGAGGGAACTAACTCAGAGGCTCACACCTTGCAACATAGGATCTAATAGTTTTATTCGCCACACATTTGGGAACTGATGCAAGGGTTACTAGGAAAAATAACTGATGTACACTATTCTTATGGACCTTACACTATAGAAATAACTCAGGGGCTCACAACGTTAGTTCAATCAATCAACCAATCAATCAATCAATACTGATCTGCATTTAGGGCAGTCGCCCAGGTGGCAGATTCCCTATCTGTTGTTTTCCTAGCCTTTTCCTAAATGATTTCAAACAAATTGGAAATCTATTGAACATCTCCCTTGGTAAGTTATTCCAATCCCTAACTTCCCTTCCTATAAATTAACATTTGCCCCAGTTTGTCCTCTTGCATTCCAACTTTATCTTCATATTGTGATCTTTCCTACTTTTATAAACGCCACTCAAACTTATTCGTCTACTAATGTCATTCCACGCCATCTCTCCGCTGACAGCTCGGAACATACCAATTAGTCGAGCAGCCCTCCTTCTTTCTCTCATTTCTTCCAGCCCAAACTTTACAACAAATTTGTAACGCTACTCCTTTGCCGGAAATCACACAGAACAAATCGAACTGCTTTTCTTTGGATTTTTTCCAGTTCTTGAATCAGGTAATCCTGGCGAGGGTCCCATACACTGGAACCACACTCTAGATGGGGTCTTACCAGAGACTTATATGCCCTCTCCTTTACATCCTTACTGCAGCCCCTAAACACCCTCATAACCATGTGCAGAGATCTGTACCCTTTATTTACAATCCCATTTATGTGATTACACCAATGAAGATCTTTCCTCATATTAACACCTAGATACTTACAATGATCCCCAAAAGGAACTTTCACCCCATCAACGCAGTAATTAAAACTGAGAGGACTTTTCCTATTTGTGAAACTCACAACCTGACTTTTAACCCCGTTTACAAACATACCATTGCCTGCTGTCCATCTCACAATATTTTCGAGGTCACGTTGCAGTTGCTCACAATCTTGTAACTTATTTATTACTCTATAGAGAATAACATCATCCGCAAAAAGCCTTACCTCTGATTCCACTCCTTTACTCATATCATTTATATATATAAAAAAACATAAAGGTCTGATAATACTGCCTTGAAGAATTCCCCTCTTAATTATTACAGGGACAGATAAAGCTTCACCTACTCTAATTCTCTGAGATCTATTTTCTAGAAATATAGCAACCCATTCAGTCACCCTTTTGTCTAGTCCAATTGCATTCATTTTTGCCAGTAGTCTCCCATGATCCACCCTATCAAATGCTTTAGACAGGCCAACCGCGATACAGTCCATTTGATCTCCTGAATCCAAGATATTTGCTATATCTTGCTGGAATCCTACAAGCTGAGCTTCAGTGGAATAACCTTTTCTAAAACCGAACTGCCTTCTATCGAACCAGTTATTAATTTCACAAACATGTCTAATATAATCAGAAAGAATGCCTTCCCAAAGCTTACATACAATGCATGTCAAACTCACTGGCCTGTAATTTTCAGCTTTATGTCTATCACCATTTCCTTTATACACAGGGGCTACTACAGCAACTCTCCATTCATCTGGTATAGTTCCTCCGACCGAACAATAATCAAATAAGTACTTCAGATATGGTACTATATCCCAACCCATTGTCTTTAGTATATCCCCGGAAATCTTATCAGTTCCAGCCGCTTTTCTATTTTTCAACTTTTGTATCTTATTGTAAGTGTCATTCATATCATATGTAAATTTTAATACTTCTTTAGCCTTAGTCTCCTCCTCTGCCTGAACATTATCCTTGTAACCAACAATCTTTACATACTGCTGACTGAATACTTCTGCCTTTTGAAGATCCTCACATACACACTCCCCTTGTTCATTAATTATTCCTGGAATGTCCTTCTTGGAACCTGTTTCTGCCTTAAATACCCATACATACCCTTCCATTTTTCACTAAAATTTGTATGACTGCCAATTATGCTTGCCATCATGTTATCCTTAGCTGCCTTCTTTCCTAGATTCAATTTTCTAGTAAGTTCCTTCAATTTCTCCTTACTTCCACAGCCATTTCTAACTCTGACGTGTGATTTACGAACGATTAGTTTTATCGGCCAAACTCTTGGGAGCTGACGCTAGGGCTACTAGACAAGATAGCTGTTATGCATTATTCTTATGGGCCTAAATCTGGAAAGTTATCTGAGGGGCTCGCAACTTGTAACTTAGGACCTGTAAGTTTCATTGGCTCAAATTTTGGGAAATGATGCAAGGGCTGCTGAGCATGATAGTTGCTATACACTATTCCTATGGTAACTCTCCAGAGTTAGCCCTAGTAGCCATCTTTCCCAGTAGCCCTTGCTCCAGTTCCCAATAATTAGGCCCATAAGACTTATAGGTCCTAATTTACAATTTGTGAGCCCCTGAGGTAGCTCTCTATAGTAAGGTCCATAAGAATAGTGTATATCAATCATCTTGCCTGCTGGGCCTTGCGTCAGTTCCCAAACGTTAAGCCGATAAAACTAATAGGTCCCAAGTTACAGGTTGTGAGCCCATGAGGTAGCTCTCTGGAATTAGATCCATAATAATGGATTATCGCCGCTATCTTCCGTAGTAGCGCTTCCTTCAATTTCAAAGTTAGGCTGATAAAACTAGTAGGTCCTAAGTTAGAAGATGTGGACCCCTGAGGTAGCTCTTCAGAGTTAGGCTGATAAGAATAATGTATAGCAGCCATATTGCCCTGTATAGTGATTAGGTTAAACCTGAGTTCGAATTTAAGCCTGTGAGGTTAAGCTTGCACTCTTCTGCGATTGGCTTCCTCGGTCATCTTTTAAATTTACCCACATGTGAGGTTATGTCTGGAGTCAAATGCGAGCCTGTAAGTTTTAGCTTGCACTATTATGTGCTTAGCTCGGGTGTCAAATTTTGATAGGTTAAGCTTGCACTCTTGGGCATCGAACTTAGGTCTGTAAGATTGGCGCCTCTGTAAGGTTAAGCCTGGAGTCGAATCGAAGTCTGTAAGGTTTAGCATGCACACGTAGCCACTTTTCAAATCGCCCGCCAAGTGACGTCATGTAAGGTTAAGCTTGCACTCTCAGTCAACACGTTCTGTGAGGAGGAGGCCTCATCCTCAGGCGTGAGGAGTGAAGAGGCCGCGGAAGCCCTCACTCTACTTTACTTAAGACTGAAAAGAAACCAGCCTTGGTCCTCATAATGGTACAGCCTCTTGTGAAAACTGGAAACCCCAGGAAACCAGCTTGAGGGCTACTGATAGTGGGGCTCGAATTCACCATCTTCTGAAAGCAAGCTTACTACTACGCGGCGCGTATCACGCAGCCAAATCGCTTGGTCAATAACAATTGAAGCGACGTGAAACACATGCGGTTACTATTAGGAAGCGTCACAGGTTGTATTTGTTATGACCCTTTGTAGGTCTGCCCTGTTCTCTGCAACAACTGCCGGGATCTGGTGACAATCGTACTTATCTTCCTACGCAACCTGAGGCCGATAGCAACAAGCAGCCTGCAAATATTCATTTATGTCATATAAACCGAAGAAATTAGTGTCGCTCGAATCTCAGCGACAGCTGCCAGCCTTCCTTTTAATTTTTGTCTCACAATAAAATATAGACCACTGAAGAACAAATTAGCTGAGTGACATAAATCCGCGGTACGCGTCATGTGATCGTAAATTTGTAGTCAGGAGGTGATTCTCAGAGGTTTGCCTTTAACACTGTACCGATGCTGTGGCTAAACCGTATAGCCTATAACACTAGGAATACTGCCTTCCCAGTCTTAGCCTTTTCCTAATCCATCGTTACCTACAACTCACCTGACTAAGTGCGACGTTCAAGAGCAACAAAATGCGATAAGGAAAAAAAAAGAGACAACGATATTCAGAATGCAGAAGAGATAGATTTCTTCCGTCCCTGATTTTTCATTCGTTAGATTATGGTCCAGGCCCAGCCTTGTAGCTGTATATACTGTAGTCGTACGTACTTGAAGACAGTGAAAAAATTCAATTAGTTTCATCTATATTAGCTTAAACTGGGTAGTTTTGCCTAAATCATTGTTATCAGTGAATGAATAATAACAATGTTATTGGCATTACTCCCCGTTAACTACACTTTCGTTTTCACCGAGTCGTCAAGAAGCCACAATTTTGTCCCGCAGGAAATCTTTTACGTACCAATGTACACTGACTGACAGAGCAAATGCAACACCAAGAAGGAGTGGTCAGAACTTTATGCCAATTGCAGGGTAGACTGACGTCACTGAGGTATGCTCATGATGTGAAATGCGCCGCTGTGCTGCGCACGTAGCGAACGATAAATGGGACACGGCGTTGGCGAATGGCCCACTTCGTACCGTGATTTCTCAGCCGACAGTCATTGTAGAACGTGTTGTCGTGTGCCACAGGACACGTGTATAGCTAAGAATGCCAGGCCGCCGTCAACGGAGGCATTTCCAGCAGACAGACGACTTTACGAGGGGTATGGTGATCGGGCTGAGAAGGGCAGGTTGGTCGCTTCGTCAAATCGCAGCCGATACCCATAGGGATGTGTCCACGGTGCAGCGCCTGTGGCGAAGATGGTTGGCGCAGGGACATGTGGCACGTGCGAGGGGTCCAGGCGCAGCCCGAGTGACGTCAGCACGCGAGGATCGGCGCATCCGCCGCCAAGCGGTGGCAGCCCCGCACGCCACGTCAACCGCCATTCTTCAGCATGTACAAGACACCCTGGCTGTTCCAATATCGACCAGAACAATTTCCCGTCGATTGGTTGAAGGAGGCCTGCACTCCCGGCGTCCGCTCAGAAGACTACCATTGACTCCACAGCATAGACGTGCACATCTGGCATGGTGCCGGGCTAGAGCGACTTGGATGAGGGAATGGCGGAACGTCGTGTTCTCCGATGAGTCACGCTTCTGTTCTGTCAGTGATAGTCACCGCAGACGAGTGTGGCGTCGGCGTGGAGAAAGGTCAAATCCGGCAGTAACTGTGGAGCGCCCTACCGCTAGACAACGCGGCATCATGGTTTGGGGCGCTATTGCGTATGATTCCACGTCACCTCTAGTGCGTATTCAAGGCACGTTAAATGCCCACCGCTACGTGCAGCATGTGCTGCGGCCGGTGGCACTCCCGTACCTTCAGGGGCTGCCCAATGCTCTGTTTCAGCAGGATAATGCCCGCCCACACACTGCTCGCATCTCCCAACAGGCTCTACGAGGTGTACAGATGCTTCCGTGGCCAGCGTACTCTCCGGATCTCTCACCAATCGAACACGTGTGGGATCTCATTGGACGCCGTTTGCAAACTCTGCCCCAGCCTCGTACGGACGACCAACTGTGGCAAATGGTTGACAGAAAATGGAGAACCATCCCTCAGGACACCATCCGCACTCTTATTGACTCTGTACCTCGACGTGTTTCTACGTGCATCGCCGCTAGCGGTGGTCCTACATCCTACTGAGTCGATGCCGTGCGCATTGTGTAACCTGCATATCGGTTTGAAATAAACATCAATTATTCTTCCGTGCCGACTCTGTTTTTTCCCCAACTTTCATCCCTTTCGAACCACTCCTCCTTGGTGTTGCATTTGCTCTGTCAGTCAGTGTATGTACCGACACGAGACAAGCGTAAATAAGCACCTTCTAATACCACTGGAATAAGCCGGGATCGAATCCGCCACCTTGAGCTCAGAAGGCCAGCGTTCTACTGTCTGAGCTACAGCCCGACATATCAGCGAGTGCCTGCTTAATGTTTCATGTAAAAGCGTGTCACATACCAACTATATTACAATATCAAAATAGAAGCAGGCATTCTTTCTGTTGCACTTCCTCGTTTTTTTTCGATTGTTTCCGGAGACTTAAGACTAGGAAAGTGCTGGGATAGGAAAGGTAGTGACCTTAACTAACAGTCCCAGCATTTTTCTGGGAGTTTGAACCCACCATCCCCCGAATGCAAGCTCACAGCTACGTGACCGGAACCGCATGGCCAGCTTGTGTTTTCGTAACATTGCTGTCATATAGAATATGTACATTGGACTTTTCGAACTAACTTATTTAGTCCTGATAAATGAATAAATCACGATTCAAAAATATATCGGTAAGCTCGGCAAGTTACCAATAGGCGTACTTTTATTACTTTCAGAAACAATTTTTGTAGAACTCAATTTCCCACTAACAAAATTTAAGGTACTGTAGTTTCCAGGAATTTGGGATATACAGACAGGCGCAGGACATATTGCGAGCTGCTCTCTGATTGTAAGAATGAATAAGTGATCAAAACCCATCCTTGTTTTATGTAACGTTGGAGTCTAATTAAGAACAATTTTTTTTTTTTTTTTTTTTGCTAGTTGCTTTACGTCGCACCGACACAGATAGGTCTTATGGGATAGGGAAGGGCTAGGAGTGGGAAAGAAGCAGCCGTGGCCTTAATTAAGGTACAGCCCCAGCATTCGCCTGGTGTGAAAATGGGAAACCACGGAAAACCATCTTCAGGGCTGCCGACAGTGGGGTTCGAACCTACTGTCTCCCGAATACTGGATACTGGCCGCACTTAAGCGACTGCAGCTATCGAGTTGGTTTAATGATACACCTAATCAATACACTTCACTATACACTTTACAAGTGAAACTAAATGAATGAATGAATGAATGAATGAATGAATAGCGTATGGCTTTTAGTGCCAGAAGTGTCCGCGGAGAAGTTCGGCTCGCCAGGTGCAGGTCTTTTGATTTGACTCCCGTAGGCGACCTGCGCGTCGTGATCATGATGAAATGATGAAAACGACATATACACCCAGCCCCCATGCCAGCGAAATTAACCAATGATGGTTAAAATGCCCGACTCTGCTGGGAATCGAAACCGCGACCCCTCTGACCAAGGGCCAGCGCGCTAACCATTTAGCCATGGAGCCGGACAGTGAAACTAAATCAAGTGGTGTGGTGAGGAACAGATCAGAGCTAGGTTCGGATAGTAACCAGCCATAGGGAGGAGCATTAATTGAGGACTTTGTCATTTGAATTTTATCAGATCGAAAGCTTCAGTATTCCCCAGTTGACGATTTAAGAACTGACAAGGTTTCATTAAGTGTAGCTGTAATGACATGGCAGTCGAAAAGCCTGAGTTCTTCACGCGGCTGTACCTGACGTACGTATCAGTAGTGCCTACCTATTATTGTCAAAGAAAATGCCTGTAAAGGATCATTAATTCGAATGACTGTATTTAATGGGTTATCGAATGATGTTAAGATATTTTCTTTTTTCAATATATTCATGGTAATGTCCCTAAATGTTTAAATGTAATCCCCTGGAAGGAAAAGATTTTCGTCATATCTTACATAAATATTTATTGAAAGGACAGATGTGCCGCTAGGTACCTGGCCCTGGTCTTGTCCTTACTTGTGTATTGACTTGGTTGCATTTACACTGCACGTATGATTTAAATCCCGGTCTAGAAAGCCAAGAATAGCGACCGAGAGGATTCGTCGTGCTGACCACACAACACCTCGGGCTGAGCAGCGGTCGCTTAGTAGGCCAGGGCCCTTCGGGTATGTTGCACCATAGGGCTTGGTTTTGGTTGGGTTTGGTCCGATTTAAACGTAACCGTCTTTGCTATTCCATATCTCTCCTTGATTATAGTTAAGACTACTGTCATCTTTGCTAACCATTGGGTGTATTATTATTATTATTATTATTATTATTATTATTATTATTATTATTATTATTATTATTATTATTATTATTATTATTATTATACTCAACAACCAAAGTAAAAATAACCTGACACTAACAAATTATGATCATCAGAGACAAAATGTGTTTGAAAATGGTGTTACAGTATTGTCAGCGCTGATCAAACACTTCAGTGCCATACGTACTGGAGCGGGGTTATGTCGTGCACATTTCTTCACAATTAAATTACGGTTAAATAATTTTTTCCTTGGTTAGGAGAGGGCAATGATAGTCCCACAGGGTGTGCCTTTTTCTGCAGCGTCAGCACCGATGTCATTGACCCCTAGTAGTGTACCTAAGCCGGTTCCGACACCGAGGTCATTAACCCGAGGTCACTGACCCCTAGTATAGTAGGTGTGCCATGTCGATTTGCGGATTTTACATAAGAGAGCGAGCCTAACCTCACAGTCGCAGCCTTGAGGGGCGTAACCTCACTTTGACAGCTAGTTGCCCTTCCCGACGCCTAAGAAAGCGCGTCTAACATCACAACCGCCATATTGAAGGGACTATCCTTAGTTTTACGGCAAGATGCCCTTCCCGACTCAGTTTTCACAAGATGGGCGGCTATATACAGCTGTTTATGAGACGGCCAAGATCCGCTTGCGCAAGATTGCGTCTATACAAACATGGCCTAAGCGTGCTTGCGCAAGATGGCGGCTATACATAGGCTCTTATGAGACGGCCTAGGGGAACTTGCGAAAGATGGCGGCTATACATAGGCTCTTATGAGACGGCTTAAGGGCCGCTTGAGCAAGATGACGGCTATACAAAGACGGCTAAGGGCACTTGCGCAAGATGGCGGCTATACATAGGCTCTTATGAGACGGCCTAGGGGCGCTTGCGCAAGATGGCGGCTGCTAATATGAGCTGGCCTAAGGGCGCTTGCGCAAGATGGCGGCTGCTCTTATGAGACGGTCTAGGGGCACTTGCGCAAGATGGCGACTATACGCGGCTTCTTATGGAGAAAGATGCCGGCCATGGGCTTTTGTACAAGATGGCGGCTATACACAGGCTCTTATGGAGAAAGATGACGGCTATGGGTGATTGCGCAAGATGGCGGCTATACATAGGCTCTTACGAGACGGCTTAAGACCGCTTGTGCAAGATGGCGGCTATACACAGGCCCTTATGAAGAAAGCTGCTACAGCTGTCTACTGCGCAAGATAGCGGCTATAATTACGCTCTTATGAGACGGCCTAAGGACGCTTGCGCAAGATGGCGGCTATATACAGGCTCTCATGGAGAAAGCTGGCCCAGGGGCCTACTGCGCAAGATGGCGGCTATATACAGGCTTATATGGAGAAAGCTAGCTTAGAGGCTACTGCGCAAGATGGCGGCTATACATAGGCAGTTATAGCCTCCTCCTCCTATTCTTTCTCTGTCGGGGCATAGCTTTATCTCTCTATCCGACAAGTCTAAACATGCATTGCTATAACGACGCGATGTTACGCTTAAGGCTAGAGTGAGCACGTGCTATTATTCTGTCTTGAACCTGCAGCGATGACGTCATCATAGTTATACATGTATAGTACTTACTCAATCCTTTATAGATGGAATGAGTACGTGTAAGGAGGGAAAGGAATGCAACAAGTACAACATTTTGAATGCAATGAAATATTTATTTACAAAATTAAAACAATCTACTGCAATAGTCTTGGTTTTCCTGCTGACAAGGTTGCTATGCTCTTTAACATCTTTCTGCGAAGAGGTAGCATGCTTCTAAAATTGTAATGCCTCCTGCAACGTTCAAATTAAACAAAACATTTAGTGTTTATGAAATATATTATACTAGGTATGTTATGCGCTACAAAGAAGATAATGCAGTTCTTACCTTGTTATTCATGTGGTTTGTTCCTTTTCTGAATCATCGTCATCATGTACTGAATTGAATGCTAAAAGTTCATCCATATACTGTGTACAGTGTTCAATCCTCGGCTTTGGTCCATCACAATCATCATCACCATTTTTACCTCGATGCTTGTAATGACGTTGACAGGTTCTGCATGAAGCTACATCGATTGACATCTTACTGTGGAGAGGAACAATGTCCCGAAAATTATTTACGAAAGGAGCAGCGTACGTAGATAAAAATCCTGGTGGAAAACATTTAATCAGATATTTCGGCATCTGAGATAAGGTTCCATGTTTATAGAACATCTTCGTAGCCTTATTTATTTGTGTGAGATAAATAAGATGTTGCGTATTAACATGCGAACAGCATGTACATTGACAGTTTTGTTTGTAACCGTGTAGACTTTTTCTTGTTTCTGTTCCATAGCGTCCGATGTCGAAGCACACACTAATGTTGATGATAAAGGACTATTCTATAGGAGGAGGGATTGAGCTAACCTCAGTAACTGTGAGGAGGAGGAACTTAGCTGACCTGTGAGGTGGAGGAGAAGGAACACGGCTATGTCCGATCGGAGGAGGAGGAGGAGGAAGCTGTTATTTTAACAGCTGATACATTTAAAAAAAAGAGTCGCTAAGGGACCATGTCGAGAAGGGCCGCTTGCTTAATCCTCTCTCCAAAATAATGTCGGGTAAGAACTATGTCGTTGACATTTCTGTATCTAACAGCGTGACGATACGGAGGACAGAACAATCCCTTCTCCTCCTCTTCCTTGTCTTGCTTACAGTATTGAGGTCAGCTCAATCCCCTCCCCTCCTAATGTTCTGTATCCGACAGCGTAACATGGTAGAGAACGACACAATCCCTCCTCCGCAGCGATGACGTCAACATAGTAATGCTTGTTTAGTTATTTTCGTTAACAAGGTTACTCTCTAACAACCTCAAGCCTTTACGATAGGTGTAAAGGGAATGCAATAATTAGAACATTTATTTACTGGTTTTTATCCTATTTCTACATGTAATATCACAATAACATTTTGTTGTAACTTATGTGCGTCTTTACACAAGATTAAGATGTTCTATAAACATGGTAACTTATCTCAGATGCCGAATATCTGATTAAATGTTTACCACCAGGATTTTTATCTACGTACGCTGATAGGTTGCGAGATACTACTGGACAGCATGCTGTTAACTTATAGTGAAGAAAGTTCTTCGATAAATGTGACTATTAAAACTCACGCAATACAATGTGACTGTTTGAAACATTAAATAATTATTTTTTTAATTACATTTTTTGATGAATGATTTTATAAAAATAAATTTTTGCATCTCATTAATTCAATGAAAGTTAGTAAGCACATACTTGCTCCCCATTTCAAGTAGTTAAGCTCTCTTCTGAACCCCATCGTTTGGTTAAGATCGTGACCGAAATATTCCCGCTTCGACCCCAAGATTTAAGAGTTCGATATTGCTCTACTGCAGCAGCTGTGGCCGACTAACGATGGAATGGTAAGTTCAAGGGTTCAGTAGGATTGTCGTTCCAACGCGGTGGCTTAAGTCACTTAACAGAGAGGGCCTAAGTGCATCAAGGGAAGAACTACAAGTCTTGTTGGTTGACATCAGTAAAAATGATGACCAATTGTAGGACATGTTACACGTTGATCGGTCCAGTATGAAGTGGCGGATTAAACGTTAGACTTTATTGTCACGATAAATATGAGAAGCTCGAAGTCACAATAACAATGAGGTGCCACGATAACGATTAGAGAATTATATATTGGGAAAAAAAAGAAAATGTTCGATAATATGAAATAATGTTGAGGCATAAGCCAATTATAAATAATACAAGCGGATGGGGATTATCGCTGAGCCATAGTTAAACGAATTATGCCCATCGAGAGTGCTAGATATCATCGCGTTTAACGAGGAGCATAACTACTTGATAAATAGTAATAATAAAATCACTCACAATGCCTTTTAAGGAAGCCAGTACTTAAGGCTTTATTGAAGCTTAATTCATGTTACAGTAATCAATTTTGGAAGTGGTAAAGCTGAATTACATTCAAAATTTATGCGTTAGCATGTTCATTAACTAATTAATTGATGGAAGCGAAACGATTTAGGATATTTATCCAGATTAACTTATTAACTTCAGCATTTTCTTTTTATTAAACCATTTGTAATACAAGCCACATAAATTAAATTTTAATAAGGCAACCGTTGAAATGTTGCCAGTTTGGTATTAAATTATAATAGCGTTTGTATGCGAAAACGCAGTAGGTAGTGAATTCTTTCCATAGTAGTGTGGAGTATTCTGGCTGCTTTAACAGCCAGCGTACTCATTTTTGTATCCTTGTTGTAGTAAGATGGAGGGTAAGGTGACCATGGATAGGCTAATGCAGATGATGGAGGACATGAAAGTCCAGAATGAAAGTTCAAGTAGTAAGATGAGGGAGGACATGAAAGCCATGAATGATAGTTTGAATAGTAAGATGGAGGATACGAGAGTTCAGAATGAGAATTTGAGGGAGGACATGAAGGTTCATAATGAGAATTTGGACAGTAAGATGGAGAGTTTAAATAGTAAAACAAATGAGCACTTGAATAGTAAAATGGAGAACATGAAAATTCAAAGTGAGTGGTTGGCGGATAAGTTAGCTAAGATTCAGGACACTAGTGAGGAGTTACAGCCCAGTTTGAAAGACACTAGTGATGATCTCAAGAGTAGGATTGATGATACCCAAGCTAGTTGCAAAGAGTCTAGTGATGAGTTGAAGATTGGACTAAAGGACGTGGTTCAGGAGACACAGGCTATTTGCACAGAAATCAAAGAGGAATTTAAGGGTGAGATAGGTAAACTCAGTCAGCGTTTTGATGATAGCCAGGCTGAAATTAAGAATGAAATAGATAAACAATTTGCGGAAGTTAAGGTCAATTTAAAGAATGATTTTGATAGGCAATTTTCCAAAACACACGACAGTTTGAAAACCGATATGGACAAGCGTTTCTATGAAAGCCATGACATGTACGGTAGATTATGTGATAGTCAGGAGGAGATGAGGGAGGAACTCGACAAGCATTTAATATAGAGCCAGGTGGAACACAAACAGCTGATCGATAGCCAGGTCGAATTAAAGGTCGACATTACCCAACAAATCGTAGAGATACGGAATTCCATTCATCAGGTGAAGGGGAAAACGTTAACCATAGTAGAAGAACAGAGTGAAATTTTATCAACGGACATTAAGTCATTGGATGGCAAGATAGACAGAATCAGTGGGGAACTGGATAGTAAATTAATATCGAAAACTGAAACCATTGAGAAGAACTATTGCATATTAATGAAGAAGCAATTAGTAAACTCCAAGTTGCTAATGAGGATTCAGAAATTTTAATTAAGGAAATCTAAGAAGAATTAGTTGGAATAAGAAATGAACACACCTGGGAGTTCAACGATAGGAGCAGTAGTATGGAGCAGGACCTAAAAGAAATTACGTTAGCCCAGGAGGAAACGGATAAGAAGGTCGGATTCATTAAGAACGAAGTAAATAGTTGGATTAGTAGCGTGGTCGATATGCAATCCAAGGTGGACAAAGTATTGAACCAAAACCCGACAGCTCTTAATTCGGACTTTGGTGGTCAATTGCCAAATGTCAGTCACATAAATAACAGCGGTCAGAGTTCAAATGTTGAGACCAGTCGATCTCAAGGCTCAGGGGTTACGAATGTCATCAACATGATTACGCTACATAAGGACCAGCTAAATGAATTGAAGGAAGACCCGCATGTAACTGCAAAGGGATTCTTTAAAGATCTTACGGAAGATATCCTGAACATTAAGATTCCTGAAGATCGGCGATGGAGGACAGCCGAAGGATACGTCGAGGGAGCACGATTATTATGGTTAGATACTACAGCGCGTCAACATTTTTACTTCGATAAGGGAAAGATAGGCCGGAGAGCCACTTCAATGAAATGCAGATAGCAGTGGGAACGAGAGAGAGAGGCATGCCGGAGAGACGCCCTAATGAGATGCTTTTGTTCCTAGTTGCTTTACGTCGCACCGACACAGATAGGTCTTATGGCGACGATGGGACAGGGAAGGACTAGGAGTGGGAAGGAAGCGGCCGTGGCCTTAATTAAGGTACAGCCCCAGCATTTGACTGGTGTGAAAATGGGAAACCACGGAAAACCATTTTCAGGGCTGCCGACAGTGGGGTTCTATCCTACTATCTCCCGAATACTGGATACTGGCCGCACTTATGCGACTGCAGCTATCGAGCTCGGTCTAATGAGAGGCAGATAACAACAACAACAACAGGAGACAGAATGAAGAGCTATCCCAATGAAATGAAGACAGTAACACAACAAGAAATTTGAAGGTTTACCATAGACCAGAAGAAAGAGTCCCACCACCGGATAACGTCGCCTTACCAGCAGGGGAAATAGTCGTCGAAGAGGAAGAAGAAGAAATACATACCGCAAATATGGTCGTCACAACGAGAGAAAGACAGGTCGAAGCACTACTCCGAGAACAAGCAGATAGCTGCAGTAACCCATGGGAAGACCAGGAAAGTCCATAGTGTTCATTTTTAAGAGAAGATTTTGCTGATGACATGTGTAATGCAATTTTATTGTTGGAAGAGAACAGGAAAATACGTGAAAGTAACGAATTTCTACGTCAAGCATGAGACCGACTGCGAAATCCTATGTAGAATCATGGTTCATTTGTTGTCAAAATTCCTCTTTACAGTTCAGAATTTTGAAGAAATGTATATAGAAATATTTCTCCTTACTGGGTAAACATTTCGTCGTTGTAGGTGGATTATGAACCCATAATTCTACGATGAAAAATAATACCAAATATTTATTTCAGCTACAAACAACGTTTTTGAGAGTAGCCATGTTTTTATTTCAAGAGCCTCGCTTTCTCGTGGGAACAGAACTCACCGTACCAAGCGAGCCGAGAGCTCGTGAAATGCCGGGATACTTCGGTTGACCCCGAGTACCGAAAAATTTATCAATTGCGGAAAATCCTTCATAACGAGAGACTTTGGCGACATGGTAAATCCAGGAATAAAGAATCTAAATTATTAATAAACCTTGAGTGAAGATAGAATCCCCAGGGTAAATATAAATGCGGTTAAGCCTGGAGGAAAGTTGGCGTCCTACTCGCGAATTTGTGACACGTGTCAAGGCCGATTGCTGAAGAAAGACAGCGAAATGACATATCAGAAATAAATTCATTACGCCCGTTGCAAGTATGGGAAAAATATGATATTAACACAATGATGAATTATAAGTCTGTCCGAATTTATGGAATAAATTTCAAGAAAATTGGTCCAGTGGATGTGGAATTAGCAGACTGCACCATAGAGCTTCATGGTGAGGATGGCGTCATTTCAGAGGGTATATAAGAAATCCCCTCCACCTACTTTTTTCATTCTATCTGATGGTCTGGATGGTGAAAGCCACGTCGCTCGTCTGCAAGAAAGTGCGAGGTTTTGTTCTCAAAATCACTTGTTATATATTCGTGTCAATGGTTCAAGTAGAATATTAAATGGAAGGTGATAGAAATATTCCTGAGCTTCCGCCGTTGAAAACTGTGAAGGCTTAGATATCTGTTTAAAATGCGCAGCTGAGTTTCTCTCTGTATTACAATTGTGTGTGTTTGATATTGTTAAAGAAAGCCTGGAGGCTAGCCAGTGAGGTCTGATTTTTGTTATCTATTTGAAACACCTGGCCAGCAGTAGGTTGAACGAAAGCAGGGTCCTGGGAAAACAGTGGCAGTCGCCATTTGGGAAGGGTGCTCGTCGCATGTTAAAACGCGAAGAAAGTGTGTCATTTGCGGTAATAACCGATAACGAGTGTAAAATCTGTGTATTTTAAGTTATATATATATATATATATTGTAACCGTAAAAGCTTAATTTGACGACTAGCTCTACATAAGACTCGGCCCAGGTGGTGACCGGTTACTATCTGAATGGTTACAGGTGAGAGGGAAGCAAATAAGTATAATGGAGCAATAACTGTTTAAAAAAAAAGTTTATTCATGAAAGAAAATCAGGTTTCAACATCACCTCAGCTCTTCAGTTGTAATGGATACCTCTCCCTGGGGTGGAATTGACTCTGATGCATTGTGGGTCAGAAAGTCTACTTATGGTGCCACCATCTTCCGAGCTGGTCTTGAACCTCTGGAAGGACCTGAGTGTCTCGAAGTCCGGATGGTCGAGGAGCAACTGTAGTTTTAATTGTAATGTGGCACTGGACAGGAAATAGACCCTAAGTAACTGGCCTGCACAGAGTAGATAATGGTTAGTAGTGGTCTGCACATTTGACTTCACGGTGGGATCCACTAATAAACACAGTTATTGCTGATGAACAGAACTCAGAATTACATCTGTAAGGTCTCAACCACGGAAATAAATAAGTCACTTTATCAAACTTAAAGATGAAAATTTCGGCGGAATCGTGACGTAGGAAATACAACATTCCACACAGTTCAAGTCCGAATTAGAAACAAATGAAATCAAAGAATTTATTCTGGGAGGAATTTACTCCCGCTCTCGATAAATGAAGAAACACTGTCTTTTCTAGAAACGTCCTGGGTTCGATACGAGAAATATTAACTATATCAGTTTATTTAACCACAGTCTTAAGGCTGGAAATACATCTTAAGTTCAATGGCATTGTTAATTTCAACTACCTGTGTCAGTAGCTTGTAAAAAATATGTATAGTATCACTGTCACTAAATTCAATCACCTGTACTGAATTACGTCTTACTATCGGCACAGGTTTATCACTCGTTAGGACCAAAGACAAAATCATGTACAGTCGAAGTTTCTCGAACGACAAAGTTCTCTCACCATTAGCAGTCAATGTGAAGTTTAAAGACTGTCATTCAATTTCTATCATCACTGGTAATTTAAACTTTAAATTACATTTAAGTACTTGGTAACGTAGTATCGTACTAATTCAAATTGCACTGTTCCTGTAAAGAGTTACACGCCTAAATTGTTCGCGTCTTAACTTGTACACAACTCCTATTACCACACGCAAATCACACTGTAATTTTTTTCTAAGTCTTGGAGATGCGTTCGTAGAATCAAAGTCCACTGATGCGCGAACTTGAACTCCCATCGGAAAGTCGAACTGGCGACGAGCATCACGGTGACAGCAGGACCAACAGCCGATCGACCGGCCTCGACTGTGGCACAAGGTAGTGATGGGTCGCGTGATGCAAAGCTCCCGATGCATTCTGAGCAAGCGATACAGTACGTGCCTCATGATGCTGTCTCGAAGCCGTATAGTGACGTCAGGCGCATGAGCTCTTTGTCTCGAGGCAGTGCTGGGAAACGTATCGAGAGCTCTCGATGCATTTCGAGCAAGTGATGCAGTCCATGACTCGTACCGGTAATCCTATCTCGAAGTTTGAATCGGGACATCATGCGCATGTTATTCCTCGCTATACTACGCCTGCTGATCAACTAACGACGTCTCCGAAAATCTTAATAAGTAGTTAGTGGGACGTAAAGCAAATAACATCATTATAACAATTAATGACGATACGCCTAGTTCTTTTTAATCTACTCGCAGTCAACTTAATACCTGTACTTCCTGTATTTTACTAA
Organism: Anabrus simplex; assembly: GCF_040414725.1. Classification (NCBI taxonomy): domain Eukaryota; kingdom Metazoa; phylum Arthropoda; class Insecta; order Orthoptera; family Tettigoniidae; genus Anabrus; species Anabrus simplex. The sequence goes on from NC_090266.1 coordinate 178,094,507, forward strand.
CGCACTGTCCGCTTCCACGGCGAAATGGTTAGCGTGCTGGCGCTTGGTGCAAGTACTTCCTGGTTCAATTCTCGGCTAGGTAAAACATTTTATTCTTCATTGATTAGTTCCTATGGTTCGGGGACTGGGTATGTGAAATAAATAGTAATGAAGAGTGTGACATATTTTAAACATTTTATTGAAACCATTTCTTTTACGACGCATCGAGTTGTGTAATAATTTTAACAGAACGGAAAATATACCGGTAATGGCATAAAGATACTGGTGTATGTGTGCATGAATCTGAAAAAGGACTCGTTCTCGGGTTAAGTCTCATTCTGGACTATCGATATTTTTATATAAGTATGGTAACAAATTGATCGTTTCCATGAAAAGGATCATTCAAGACCAGCCACAATATTATCCAACCTGAAGGCACATACACAGGATGAAGCCGAATTCCGTCGACAAACTTTCGGAAACTGTTGAGGGAAACCTTCTGTGTATATTGGTAGAAGGTACCCGTAGTCTCCGGTGGCTCGTTATAGAGTAGAACCGGTAATTAAATTATGATTTTTTCGGTTTTATTACCACAAACAACAGAACGGAAAATATACTGGCTCTGTGGAAATATCTTCACAACAGAAAAAAGGCCTGCAATATTCAATAACCAAAACGTACAACACAAAACCCAGAGTAACAAAGCCTGTAATATGTAATAACCAAAACGCACAACACAAAAAACAGTAATGGGATAACCCTCTATAGAAACACGTACACTTTTATCACAGTGTGTTCAATATTTTCTGTCAGTGTACTGTTTTAAAGGTAACAATTCCATGTCGTTGGCTTCCGGCATGTTAAAGAACTACTGCGGGACATAATTCCCACACCCCGGCATCTGTCAAGAACTAGCATTTAGGACGGACGTAAAACAAATAACATTATTATGAATACTATTTTCAGTACAATACAGATACAAAGCTAACTGATCTGATGACATGGCCACGAGGTAATCAGGTTTGTTTACATTATGATTGGTGTATATTGCATGTGCTCAAGTGGAAGAGATTTTATTATATATTGGTTATTTTGTGTGTTCAGTAACGTTACAATTACTTCTATTAGCGATTTGGTTGTTTCTGCACGAACAGGCGTGTGTTTGGTAGCCGAAACTCCGATTGCAAAATATAAAAAAATTTGAAGAGAAGATTCGAACCACCACAAAACGTAGCGGAGGATAATACCCAACAATGCTATTTAGCCAACTGAGCCATACTAATAGCTCGAGTTCAATGTTTGCTAATCATTTCTGTTTCTACCATATTCGTCCTGGCTGAGGTCCAATTGGAACGTGCCTCGAGATGCATCGAGATAATGACGTCAGGCTCGAGTAGCTCATACGAGAGTTATGCCCATCCCTACGTAGACCTCGAAGATGCATCGAGAGTGGTGACGTCAGTCTCGAGTATCTCGAACGAGAGTTTTGCCCACCACTAGCACAAGGTACACTGATCTGACGAGCGAAATGCTCGCCTATTTATCCAGTGTTCCCTGGGCGTCGTGAATATCAATATCTGGCGTATCGTTAAACGGATTTCCATAAAATTTAGGGGTTATAACTATAAAAATCAGGCTATGCAGTGATGTTGTTCATTTTTAATACCATTAATCTGTCTGAAAAAAATTAATGATGGAAGGAAATGGAACATTCTACCTGACGTAACACGACTCTGGAACATGTTACTCAGTCGTGACGTTTCACTTCCCAGCTACGCGCAGCTGACATGGCCGCAGGGGAACGAGTTTGGCGGGTAGCATAACTCCGCATTCATCGGGACTTTGAACGAGAACCGTGTTACGGGTATAATATATATATATATATATATATATATATATATATAAGAAGATGGTGTCTAGTGTAGCCATGAACGGCTAAACACGAGGGCAGCTGGCTAAATGTGGCCGGAATCTCCAAGATGGCTACTATTACAGGTCTGTGTCTATATTTTGTATCAATGTTGTAGTTGAGAATTTGTTTGTCCCAATAAAATTTTCAGTGCGTGTGTCGAATTAATATTTAATGATGATCAGGCGAATGTGTTACATTTCTGGTCGTCGTGTGAAACTCTTCAGGGCAGTAAAATTCACGTCGAGAAACTGTGAAATGCGAAGTTTAAAATATGTGTTAAAATTATTTGAGATAGTGTTCAAACTGAGTAAAATTAGGAAGGTGATAACGATAATGTAGTAGTGGTGAATGCCTTAATTTCGAAGATCGTATGAGTTCAGAAAATTTTTGTCGAAATAATAATAATAATAATAATAATAATAATAATAATAATAATAATAATAATAATAATAATAATAATAATAATAATAATAATAATATTTACATCAGGATAAAAGAAAATTGCAATGTTAAACGTGTATTTAACAGATATGTTGAGTAAGATTTGCGTTCATCTCGAAATCCTGTGGAGTCTGATAAATTTCTATTTATTCGTGGAAAGGTAATTTTTGTGACATCGTGTATGTCGGTGATAAAGGAAATCACGGTGTGTTATTGTATTCTTGAGGTCCGAAAGTTGTAGTAAAAATGTATGAATAGATCATTATAAAATTGTTCGTCACGGGAGTATTGAGGTTTGAAAAAGTTTTGAAACAGGAAGAAATGGATTGTGCCGGAATGATATGTTGAGATAATAGTTGTATAGATGTTGAAGGCATAGGAAGCCTGTATTTCGTGTGTGATGCCGCCATAATAGGCGATGAAGATGAATTTTTGGGACAGGCTATATTTGTTGATGGCGAAGAATTTTTGAGACATGCTGTATATTAAATGCGATATTTCTGAGGCAGGCTGTAGTGAGATTCCGCTAACAATCCGGAACAGCTGACTGAGTAAAGGTTGGTTCGAAATGAGTGTATTGTGACGCACATTATGATTTCAAGTTAAGATCTCCCAGTGAAAAACAATTTCTGTAGAAGATCGTAGCTCTTGGCAGTCCAAGTGACGATTTATGTAAAGTTAGCATAATGAATATTATAGTATGCGACCTCAAGGGTAGAAGAGCATTCTGAATACACGGTTGGTGTTATTTGTCTGTTATAACAAATTACATTCAGTAAATTTCATAATATTACGAGACGATAATTATCATTAATTCGGAAACATTGTGCGATGAGATATTGGACGTTATTAAAGCGATAGTTTGGCTGTGTAGATTCATTGAATTTCGCTTCACTGGATAGTTTATGGATATGAATGTTTGGAATAGTGAGATGGTAGGCTATTGTTGGGCCTCGCCCTAGAATTTCAAGGTGGATCTGACCCCAACTTGGCAGTTTCGATCTTGACTCAGTCCAGTGGTATCTGAAAGTGCTCAAAAACGTTAGCCTCGCGTTAGTAGATTTACTGGCACGTAAGAGAACTCCTACGGGACAAACGAAATGAAATGAAATGGCGTATGGCTTTTAGTGCCGGGAGAACCCAGGACGGGTTCGGCTCGCCAGGTGCAGGTCTTTTGATTTGACTCCCGTAGGCGACCTGCGCGTCGTGATGAGGATGAAATGATGATGAAGACAACACATACACCCAGCCTCCGTGCCAGGGAAATTAACCAATGATGGTTAAAATTCCCGACCCTGCCGGGAATCGAACCCGGGACACCTGTGGCCAAAGGCCAGCACGCTAACCACTTAGTCATGAAACCGGACTCCTGCGGGACAATATTCCGGCAACACGGCCTACCTAAAACCTTCGAAAGTAGTTAGTGGGAAATAAAAAAATAACCTTATTATAATAAGGAGTATAAGCGCTCCATGGAAGGGAGGGTATATAACCCTCTTATCCCCACTTATCAACGTCGCTGTTACGAATCATCACATTAATCTAAGCTTGTACCGATCGAGTTGGCAGTGCACCGAGCTCGATAGCTGCAGTCGCTTAAGTGCGGCCAGTATCCAGTAATCGGGAGATAGTGGGTTCGAACCCCACTGTCGGCAGCCCTGAAGATGGTTTTTCGTGGTTTCCCATTTTCACACCAGGCTGTACATTAATTAAGGCCACGGCCGCTTCCTTCCCATTCTTAGGCCTATCCTATCCCATCGTTGCCATAAGACCTATCTGTGTCGGTGCGACGTAAAACAAATGGCAAAAAAATAGTTGGCAGTGCGGTTTAGGCGCGCAGCTGTAAGCTTGTTTTCGGGAGATAGTGGATTGGAACCCCGTCGTCGGTAGCCCTGAAATTGGTTTTCCGTGGTTTCCCATTTTAACACCAGGCAAATGCTGGGACTGTTTCTTAATCAACGCCACGGTCGATTCCTTCCCACTCCTAGCACTTTACTGTCCCATCGTCGCCATAACACCTATCTATGTCGGTGCGACATAAAGCCAATTGTAAAAATTAATCTAAGATTTCACATTTTTTGGATTTTTTTCTTACTTTCTTTCTTAATCTGATTACCCTCCAAGGTTGGTTTTTCCCTCGGACTCAGCGAGGGATCCCACCTCTACCGCCCGAAGGGCAATGTCCTGGAGTGTAAGACTTTGGGTCGTGGGGATACAACTGAAGAGGAGGACCAGTACCTCGCCCAGGCGGCCTCACCTGCTATGATGAACAGGGGCCTTGTGGGGGAATGAGAAGATTGGAAGGGATAGACAAGGAAGAGGGAAGGAAGCGGCCATTTGCTTAAGTTAGTTACCATCTCGGCATTTGCCTGGAGGAGAAGTGGGAAACCACGGAAAACCACTTCGAGGATGGCTTAGGAGGGAATCGAAACCCCGTCTACTCAGTTGACCTCCCGAGGCTGAGTGGACCCTGTTCCAGCTCTCATACCACTTTTCAAATTTCTTGGCAGAGTCGGTAATCAAACCCGGGCCTCCGGGGGTGGCAGCTAATCACGCTAACCACTACACCACAGAGGCGGACGTTTTTTGGAAATTATTTTAAAATAGCTACAGTTAATTCGTGATATAATTCTTCACTTCCATTTCTAATAGTAAGTGAGAAATTAATATTCCGCTCCATGATCTTTCAGGCAATGCCATCGCGCTGTTCAGCTTATGGAATCAAGGACGTCACACAGTGTTCTGTATTCTTGTCAGCGGACTCGCCTGGGCAGATCTCCTGGGCATCATCATTACAACGCCGCCGGTGCTGGCCTCTTACATCTCAGGCCACTGGGTTGGTGGTGTGAGTATGAACGTAATATTAAGTTTTGAGCAAAGGTAAAGACGATATTATAAGAGTACTTAGCAAGTACATTCTGAGACTATTTCTGAAGAATAGCTCCACTGGAACATCGGATCTCGTGCAGTTAACGAAGGTAAGCAAAACTGTGCGAGGTACAGTCGCTCGCATAAGTATTCGTCCATGTGTCCTTTTCATATACTGAACACCAGAACTGCACTACAAGGCTTCGGATACGTTCAGAAACAAACACGCAGTGAATATGCAATATATATGCTCTATAACAGGACCTCTCAAACGCTCAAAATCTCACGCGTGCATATCGAGGCGCAGAGACTCCGTGCACTGTGCATCGTTCCGAATTCGGCTGAACTCGGCTTGACTCGGATGGTGTAGTGAGCTGAGAGCGACGAAGCGTTCGGTGATAGACGGCTTGTTTATCAGTGAAATAGATAAGCGCAAGACAACAACATAATAATAATAATGGAGCAACCTGTTTCAAAGAAAGCAAAGACTTCCGAAAGTCCATTTCAATCGAACTGGGAACTTCGTATTTCTTTGTCAGTCGTGACGATAAAGCCAAATGTTTAATCCGTGCGACAATAATTATGTGATAAGTTAATCAAAAAGATTTTCCAATACAAAGGCTTAGCTCAAATTCTACGAGAATTTGTCGAAGGAAGATTTTCCTAAGCTGCATCGAGAAGCACCTAAGATTATTTCTATATTTGGTTCCACATGCATATGTGAAAGGTATTTTTTCCTGCTTTGACTTGTACGAAAACTAGATTGCGTGCGAGTAGGCCTATTTCTGATTGTAATTTAAAGAAGGCTCTCAAATTGCTGTCAGCCAGTCCCTTGTTCCAGGCATAACTGGTATCATTGCAAAGATAAAAGATAAGAAGAGCTAGAGAAGATAAATTGTCTGCTCAAACCAAATTGAAAGAAGAGTGTTTTAACACCGGTAACGTTGTCCCATACAACAGTGTCCCCGCTCACTGCACAGAAACATTTCGCAGTGAGGGGAGGATCAGCGGGGAAGGTGGAGAGGGCGAAGACAGGCCGAACGGGTGAGACAGGTGTAGGAGAAGTGGAGTGGGAGTTTGCACTCTGGTCAACCTAGTGAAGTCGTCTCCTGCACCTTGCGCCCGTGCACTGCACGGCGCATGCACCCTGAGAGGCCTTGCTCTATAATACCGGCAGAATATACCTCTTGCACGTCAGTACTCTTTAATAATGAAGAATGAGTGTTGTTGGGCTAGGAAATGGCAACGCAAAAGTATTCGTCCGCCTTGTGCATTGTCTTGTGTAACGAACACAGCATTGAGGAAGGGGGACACATCACCAAGCTCAGTCCATCACTGATACGGACAGTGTCGGTGAGAGAACATCTAGTGCATGCCCCGAGTACGATGGGAAAGATAAGGAAACGAACTGTTGTTGAACGCCAACGAATTATCCAACTCCACATACTTGTTAATTTGTGAAGAGTAATTGCTGAAAAACAGGAATACCGCGTGTACCCCTGCGTAGGTTTACAAACATCCCCACAGGGGAAGGAATGAAGAAAAAAAGCGCACGGGCCTGGGCCTGTTTCAAGCTAACATTCCTTTTAGCAAATAACCATATTTATTTTCAATACAAATCCCCTTAGTGGGTTTTCCTTTAAACTTGTTAACACGTACAATATCGTTTAAATCTCAATACAGCCTCAGGCTGTGAACCAAGTACATTAATACTGGGCATTGAGCCAGAACATTAAAAACAAAATTCAAACTGCCCTCCGTTCAAAAGCACTCAGTACATACAATAGTAGAGACTCTATTATCCTTAACCAATGACGATGGAGGTGGCAGCTAATTTTCAAGGTGCCTGCCCATATACAATAACATTAAAAGGCACTGGATTACACTCATGTCGTAGGACTGAATATTTCGGAATCCCAATAGTGAGATCCTCCCTTCGTTCTACCCCGCGCTAGTACATCAGTTTTATCTAGTAGAAGAGCTTACCTCCACACCGAGGACAAGACAGGGTTCGAAACCCAAACGGACTAGCCGCCGCAACTCAAGGCACCGAGTACATCTGCCGCTGCTGGCTATCAGGCAAGTCAAGACCCTCACCTCTGTCCGTAGCTCGACAAGCGAGCGGCGGACGGGAGGGAGGGGAGGAAGGCCAGCCCAAATGGCTGGAAGAGGGGGGGGAGGCATGTTGCCATAGTAGCGCGGCGGCAGGACGAAGGGAGAAAATCAACGTCGAAAGAAGGTGCTAGTTAGTGACTTTTATAAATCGTAGCCCGTAAAAGGCCGTACACAGCCAATAATAATAATAATAAATAATAAATGGAAAAAACAAACGTCAATGTTAAAGGCGCAACCAGGCAGCCAACAAAGCCGAAAGGGGGCAAGGGAATTGCCTAAAACATACGGCACACCGCGAACTACAGTCGCAAGTATAATTCAACGATACAAGACCAGTGCAACTTAATCAATGAGCAAGAACTGGGCGGTCGAAGAAGCTGACAACACGCGAAAAGCGAAGCATAATACGCACCGTCCAGAAAAATCCCCTTGTGTCTAGACCTGTGCTTCGAACAGAAGTACAAACCTCCACTGGGAAGAACATCAGCACCGACACCGTACGACTTGTGTTACACAGAGCTGGTTTGCAGGGGCGTACAGGCCGGAAGAAGCCCTGGATAAGTGAGGTGAACCATAAGAATAGGCTGGCGTTCGCCAAACAGTACGTTATGAAGCCACCAGCATTAAGGAAACGCTGGTTGTTTACAGATGAGAGCAAATTATGTTTATTCAATTGCTCTGGAAAGCGACGTGTATGGAGAAACAAGAACGCCGAGCTCCAAAGTCAAAATCTGCAACCAACCGTAAAATAGAGAGGAGGTTCCATAACGGTATGCGGGTGTATGTCGGCGGCTGGGGTAGCCAACTGCCATATAATAGCTGAACGGATAGATAAGATGGTATATTTGAGTATATTAAAGCAACACTTAACACCCAGCGTGGCAAAATAAGGTCTTAGTTGTGGGTACTCCTTCCAGCACGATAATGACGCTAAGCACACTGCTCGTGTTGTTAGGGAATGGCTACTCTACAATACACCTCATGTGCTGCAGACACCACCCCACTCCCCAGACTTAAACCCCACACATCATTTATGGGCGGAATTAAAATGTACACTGAGCAAGCAGCGTATTCCAAATAAACAAAGCTCTGAAGCAATACTTCATGGAAGAATGGCACGAAATAGGCCCGAAAGTGATAGAAAAACTGATGACATCCATGCCGAAACGCCTTCAAGCCGTGATTGGTTCCAAAGAATGTTCGACACACTACTGATATTTAGAAAACGACTGAACATTCCTTGACTTCTTATTGTGGACGAATACTTTTGCAACGTGACTTTTCTGCAAGCAGTGTGATTGTTTTTTTATTTGTTCCAAAAGCCAGTGCTTAGGCTGCTATAAATTATGTCCTCAGATGTTCAGATGGCAAATAAAACATACGATTATTTGTTTGCAATTAACTTCTCCATTGTATTGGTGCTACTGGCTATTGTCCTCACATGAAGAGCGCGGACGAATAATTTTGCGAGCGGCTGTAGTTGTTGGTTGGGAGACTGACTGACTCCGTGCCGTTCGCTAGGTAGAGATAAAAGAGGAGCACAATATTGAGGCAATGAGTTGAGTTGGGAAAGGTAGTAAGTCAAAAATTATCGAAATTTGTCTTTTTTTTTTTTTCATGGAGAACGTAGCAAACGCTCATACCAACGACATGGAAAACGTAGCAAGTCAACTGGTAGAGTAGATTAGTTTCTACGCTTGGCACAAGGCAGAACCTGCGTTAAGTCCACGAGGTTCGGCATTGAGAAGGTAGTAAGTCAGCCCGTGCCTCTGATGGAATTAGGTATAACTTTTGCTATATTCTGTTGAAAGTCAACAGCGCGGAAACCTTGTTTATAGCTATTATAGCACGCCATGGTGATATTTCAGTTTCTAGAACGCCTCCGAAACCTATTCCATTCAAAATGGCAAGTCGTTATTGCCAGCATCTTGACATGGCGCTTATACTAGTTGTTTTCATAAATAGGTACTTCTTGTGCCCAACAATGGCTCCAGAAGAAGATGAGGAAATAATCAGAGAGGCTAAACATTTTCGACCATTTCATGTTATCATGATGACGCCTGGGGATTTTTATGACTTCCATGGAAAACAAGCGGTACTTGAGTACTCAACGCCTTAACATTAGAACTGTGAGCTGGATAAGGATTTCAAGAGACGAACTTGCCTCAGTCAAGACAAGGCAACGAGTTGGAACCATGGAAGGAGGACGCTTCTACTACAACGTACAGACCTTACGGAAGGAGACTAACCATCAGCGAATATTAAAAAAGGATTTATTGGCTATGCTGGATACATTGGATGAAAAAAGTAATTTGTTTTACTGTGATATTTCCGCTTGAAACGTACACGTCAGATGACAAACTGATTAGACAGTGATTTTTCACATCGAAGTTTAACGTATAATTTGTGCGTAAAATATAATTAGCATAAATGTGTGTGTTAAACTGATAAATGGATTGCTCCTTGATTTTCATCATCATCATCATCATCATCATCATCTGTTTACCCTCCAGGTTCGGCTTTTCCCTCGGACTCAGCGAGGGATCCCACATCTACCGCCTCAAGGGCAGTGTCCTGGAGCTTCAGACTCTTGGTCGTGGATACAACTGGGGAGTATGACCAGTACCTCGCCCAGGCGGCCTCACCTGCTATGGTGAACAGGGGCCTTGGAGGGGGATGGGCAGATTAGAAGGGATAGACAAGGAAGAGGGAAGGAAGCGGCCGAGGGCCTTAAGTTAGGTACCATCCCGGCATTCGCCTGGAGGTGAAGTAGGAAACCACGGAAAAACACTTCGAGGATGGCTGAGGTGGGAATCGAACCCACCTCTACTCAGTTGACCTCCCGAGGCTGAGTGGACCCCGTTCCAGCCCTCGTACCACTTTTCAAATTTCGTGGCAGAGCCGGGAATCGAACCCGGACCTCCGGGGGTGGCAGCTAATCACGCTAACCACTACACCACAGAGGCGGACTCCTTGATTTTACATGATTTATTTTCAGTAACATCTGCTTCAGAATGTTGGGAAAACTACTTTTTCTTTTCCTGTAAAATTCACTTTTCACCTTTCCCATACCAATACCTCAATTATCTCAACACGAATTTCGACTGAGAAAGGCCTGTTGGTTGTTCCTCCTATCGCCACTGTACAAAGTGAAGTACACAAGTCCAATTCCCTTTCTTCCTCCAGACGGGAGAGGAAGCAAACATATTGCACTAGGTGGTAAATTAAGGGAAAACAGACCACATCCCTAGTGTAACGGTTAGTACTATCAGTTGACGTCCTCGGGGACCCGAGTTCGATACTCGGTACTGCCAGAAGTTTAGGATTTGACAGGAGGGCTGGTATGGGGGTTAAATACGTACATGCAACTCACCTCCATTCGGGGTGTGCATGAAAAGAGCTCCGCCACCAGTGCTCTATTGTCTGAGCCACTCTGCCCGGGATATTATTATTATTATTATTATTATTATTATTATTATTATTATTATTATTATTATTATTATTATTATTATTATTATTATTATTATTATTATTATTATTATTATCATGAGGGGCTGCCTGGCCGAGGCGGTAAAGGCGTGCTCGATTCGCCCGGAAGGACGTGGGTTCGAATCCCCGTCAGGAAGTCGTAATATTTAAGAAACGAGATTTCCACTTCCGGAGGTGCATATGGCCCTGAGGTTCACTCAGCCTACACCAAAAATGAATACCAGGTTAATTCCTGGGGGCAAAGGCGGCCGGGCGTAGAGCTAACCACTCTACCCCATCAAGTGCCGAGGTTAACAATGGTGGAAGTCTTTACCTTCCACTCCTCCAAGGGCCTTCATGGCCTGTACGGAGGTGACTTTGCTTTGCTATTATTATGGATTCAAAGCTAGAATAATATTTCTTTCTTTCTTTCTTTCTAAATCCGTTTACCCTCCAGGGTTGGGTTTTCCCTGGACTTAGTGAGGAATCCCACCTCTACAGCCTCAAGGGCAGTGTGCTGGAGCGTGAGACATGGGGTCGGGGGATTCAACTGGGGAGAATGACCAGTACCTCGCCCAGGCGGCCTCACCTGCTATGCTGAACAGGTGTCTTGGTGGGGGGGGGGGGAGAGATTGGAAGGGATAGACAAGGAAGAGGGAAACAAGCGGCCGTGGCCGGTACCATTCCGGTATTTGGCAGGAGGAGATGTGGGAAACCACGGAAAACCACTTCGAGGATTCCTGAGGTAGGAATCGAATCCGCACTCTCTACTCAGTTAACCGCCCGAGGCTGAGTGAACCCCGTTCCAGTCCTCGTACCACTTTTTAAATTTCGTGGCACAGCCGGGAATCGAACCCGGGAATCCAGAGATGGCAGCTAATCATGCTAACCACTACACCACAGAGGCGGTAAAATATATGTGTGTTTTATTTCTGTGTGTCATACAGTGTACCTCGCCCAGACTTAGGGCCCAAACCCTTCGTTCCTGTCATTAATAATAATAATAATAATAATAATAATAATAATAATAATAATAATAATAATAATAATAACGTAACTGCATTACACTAACTACTTTTTAGGTTTTCGGAGACACCGATGTGACGGAATTTTGTCCCACAGGAATTCATTCACGTGCCGGTGAATGTGCCGACACTAGATCGATGTAGTTGAGTAGGGCCTACCCTCCAATACCACTGGAGTGAGCCAAGATGGAACCAAACAACCTGAGCTCAGAAGGACAGCGCTCTATCGCCTCAGGTACTTTGACATGATGGTTATTATTATTATTATTATTATTATTATTATTATTATTATTATTATTATTATTATTATTATTATTATTATTATTATTAAACTTGAGCGATTTGTTTAATGATTGTGTATAACAAAGTAGCCTGCCTGGTGGCCATGATTGTTCAGGCGTTGAAGTCTAAACGTTCTGACACCGTGGTTAGCTGGTTCGAGTCCCGTTGGTCGACAAGATTTTCACCATCAGAATGTTGGCCGGCAGGGTAGGGGAGGTAGTGGTATACAAATCTTTTTTTTTTTTTTTCACTATTTGCTTTACGTCGCACCGACACAGATAGGTCTTACTGTGACGATGGGATAGCAAAGGTCAAGAAATGGAAAGGAAGCGGCCGTGGCCTTAATTAAGGTACAGCCCCCAGCATTTGCCTGGCGTGAAAATGGGAAACCACGAGGAACCATCTTCAGGGCTGCCGACAGTGGGCTTCGAACCCACTATCTCCCGGATGCAACTCACAGCTGCGCACCCCTAACTGCACGGCCAACTCGCCCGGTATATACAATTTCTAATCACTAGCTTGCTCATAAGGAGTGAGGGCATGTGACGCTGTTGATGGTGATTCGTCCGTTGGATTGGGAAGTTAAACATTGAGCAAACCCCTTGGCGCTATTCGACAAGAGTAGGCTATGTGCCGGCACCGCGTTTCACCCTCTCCCTTCCTACTGTCATACATCACACCATTCTTTTCATCTCATTAACTCATCTAATGATGTTGACGTCAGGATCCGATCATAAAAACCCGCCAAGACAGATCCATCTCACCTCATACCCGTCCCCACAGAGAAACGAGACAAGGGTTAGACAAACAAACATATACCGTACAGGGAGTATACTTTTAGACTTCGCACTTCTGCTCACAGGCCGCGGGAATCCCCAAACGAGTGACAAGCTTGGCGTGATAAGAAGTCTTGACAGCTGACGCTACAATTCGCTAATAGCCATCGGAGTTTTAAGGTGTGTTGGGAGGTTATTGTCGCGATGGTTAATTACACTACAGCGCAGAGAATATTTTTAGTCGAGTGTTATTTGCACGGCCGGCCCCGTGGTTTACGTGTAGCGTGCCTGCCTCATACCCGGAGGCCCCGGGTTCGATTCCCGGCCAGGTCAGGTATTTTTACCTGGACCTGAGGGCTGGTTCGAGGTCCACTCAGCCTACGTGATTAGAATTGAGAAGCTATCTGACGGTGAGATAGCGGCCCCGGTCTAGAAAGCCAAGAATAACGGCCGAGAGGGTTCGTCGTGCTGACCACACGACACCTCGTAATCTGCAGGCCTTCGGGCTGAGCAGCGGTCGCTTAGTAGGCCTTCAAGAGCTGTAGTGCCATGGGGTTTGGTTTGGTTTGGTTATTTGCACGAGAAGAAGAAACCAGTTAAAAGGTGCCTTCGAAAATTCCGTAGACAGTTTCCCGGTTCTACAATACCTTCAAAACCGTTACGTGCAACAACTCGTTGACAAATGGCACAGTACTGGTTCCGTAACTAATAAGCAAAAACAGCGAAGGAGAACAGCTCTCACACAGGAGAGGTCAGATGATTTACAGGCAAGACTGCAAATCAAATCCATATAAGTTGCTTCGGAGATTAGCTCAGAAAACTGGTATTTTACATTCGTCAGCACGTAATGCAAAAAAATTATTACATTTACTATCTTACCGGATTCATTCAGTGGTGAGTTCAGTTTATTTATTCATTTATTTATTTATTTATTTATTTATTTATTTATTTATTTATTTATTTGTCCGGAGCATGTATATAGCTGGCGAGTTCAGTTTCGCTCTTTTGAGACGATTACGTCCGCTCCCATTGCAGGCACTGCGTTGGCTGTCACCGCTTCTCTGCACTCCTACGCCTCGGTACTCCGCTATGAAGTCTTAAAATATACTCCCTGTATAACAAGCCAACGGCCGTAGCCGTGTTGAAACACCGGATCCCGTGAGATCTCCGAAGTTAAGCAACATTGGACGTGGCCAGGAGTTGGATGGGTTGCCACGCGCTGTTGGTGGGGGGGGGGGGGTGGTAAAGGAATGGAGGAGCGGAAAGGAACTGGCCACCCTACCACACGTAAACTCCGGCTCAGGAACACCTCTGCGGAGGTTCGGACCTGCCTTCGGGCAGAATAACCCTTACCTGTACAACAAAGTACGCGACAATATAGAAAACTGGTTAGCGTCTGCCTCTTACCCGGAGAACCTGCAGAATTTAATGCTAGACTGATTGCTGGAATGTGAGATCAACAGAGGAACTGTCTGATATGAGACGTCATAAAAATCAAGCAATACAACTGACGCTGATCACATGACGCTCCAATATGTGCAGGCCGTCTGACTGAGTAGCAGTCGTCTTGGCAAATACTTTTTCGTAGGCTGTATGTGACAAATGTTTCCAGTACTAGAAGTGAACATACTTGGAAACACAGACTAGAACATGAGAAAATATGGACGGAATATCATTACCAAGGAACATTTATCCTATACGGTAGCCCTCCACGATGTTATTATCTACTTATTTATTTATATTCGGTTTATTTTGCTAGTGGCTTAACGTCGCACTAGCACATTGAAGCTTAATGTAGATACGGTTACGGCATTTGCCTGGTGTCCAAATGGGAAACCACTGAAAAACATTTTCAGGGCTGCTGACGATGGGGATTCGAAACCACCATCTCCCGAATGTAAGCTCACTTCTACGTGTTCCACACACTTCAGTCGATCACTATTGATCTGCATTAGGGCAGTCGCCCAGGTGGCAGATTCCCTATCCGTTGTTTTCCTAGCCTTTTCTTAAAAGATTGCAAAGAAATTGGAAATTTATTGAACATCTCCCTTGGTGAGGTATTCCAATCCCTAACTCCCCTTCCTATAAATGAATGAAAATGAAAACCTACAACCTGTTTTCCAGTCATTGGCCGGGTCAGGGATGTAATGAATGAACGATATATAGGCTGTTATTATAACGGGGTCGTCACTCCCAAGGTGATTTATTAATGAGTGATAAATGCTATGAAATGATAATGGAGTGCGTTGCTGGAATGAAAGATGACAGGGAAAACCGGAGTACCTGGAGAAAAACCTGTCCCGCCTCCGCTTTGTCCAGCACAAGTCTCACATGGAGTCACCGGGATTTGAACCACGGTATCCAGCGGTGAGAGGCCGACGCGCTGCCGTCTGAGCCACGGAGGCTCCTATAAATGAATATTTTCCCCAATTTGTCCTCTTGAATTCCAACTTTATCTTCATATTGTGATCAAACAGCGCAGTCAATTCATTCGGTATTATTATTAAATGAAATTTGTTTTATTTATTCATTTATTAACATATTATGCGTTTTTATTGATATGTAAATATTTCCCATATTCGGCGGTATGTTCTACTTCTAAGATGTCTCCTGCCCACATTTTCGATCTTTGGCAAGTCTAGCAATTGGATTGTTTGTTTCGTCTGCACCCCTTGTCTCTGTATTCTATTTTAGGCTAGTAATTCCCCGGTCGTTAAGGGCAGCAGGGGTCTGGAGCCGTCAGAGACTCATAAGCCTCTTTACCCCTCCATTAGACAGTACCTAAACAGGAAATTTTACCTGAAATTGCAGTAAAACATGGACTGACAGTGTGTAGTTCTCGTTTCAGTGAATAGGATGCGTCACAAAAGCGTGAAGATTGTTTCTGTGAGCCGTTTAGTGCGGGAGTTTGAAGATCTTTTAAAACCGATGGAACTGTATTATTTTGCAACATTTGTAAGAAACCCGCAGCTGCAGATATGCGTTCGCAAGTTACGCAACATACTGCGAAAGAAAAAGACGTGAAATGTGCATCGTTAAAGAAGCCGACCCAACGTTTGCTTCGTAAAATACGAGATGTTAGACCTGGTCCAGCAAACTACCAGTTCTCACAAGATATTGGTCAAGCATTTCCTGCGGCGCTAATATACCGCTTAACAAACTGCAGCATCCAGTGCTACGTTAATCGTTAGAGAATTACGTCAAACTTTCTCTCCCTGACGAGTCAACACTGCGAGAGTACTGTTTACCAATACTTTACTCTGAGACAGTACACACAATTCGTGGTGAAATTGATGACTTACAGTGTGGATTACAATGGATGAGGTAACTGACGGTGTTGGCCGTTACGTAGCCAACGTCATAGTCGGTGCATTAAAATGCGATCCATCGCCGTCATTTTTACTGACAATGGTTCATGTTGAGAAATCTAGCAGTCAAACTTTCTTAATGGTGCTGTGGCTTAACGGCTTCCGATATGATAAATACCGAGAAATCAGCATCAAACACTGTCCGATGTCAGCGTAGCTATGGCGCGATCCTTTCAGCTTGGAGGCCAGTGTTAAAATCCCTCCCGTGGCAAAAGTTTTGTTTCTTTGATTGATGCTCTCAAGCCGGTCATCAGCAACACCGCCTCGCAAAATCCATTTGAATTCACCCGCGAGGCGATCTAATTGGCTAATTTTAACAGCTGATAAAATAACAACGGCGCGAGATATCGAATTATTTACAGTATGACCAACCCTCTAACCTCATATACCCGGTTCACATTGTTTCCGACCACCCTGTATTTCAGTGCGGTGTTACTACATAATTACGAAAATAGTAAGTGATTAGGAAACAATGCATTCATTTATAAAGAATAAGGTCATTTGTGTGAAAAGAACGTGACCTCGCTTCTTTTTGCTTTGATTTATCATTCTATCAAAACGGGGTTTTATATTGTTGGCAGCTGAAAGATAAAGAACAGATCGTAGTGCAATATCAGACTGAGAGGCCCGACTCCTGCTAATATTTACGTTCATTACTGGGAATAGCTGCTCCTACGTGTACGTTGATTTAAACATAGTGATCGCCCTTCGGGGAGGGGTGGGCCAACTAGAAGGTGACGCCTTCTCTCTGGCCAGGAAATTCGGCGTCTTGGCAGCCAACCTATGCAGTCGCGGGTTATGTTGCTGAGGTCGGGCTGAGGAGCTCGGACGGTACAGCGCTGGCCTTCTGAGCCCAACTTGCCAGATTCGATCCTGGCTCAGTCCGGTGGTATTTGAAGGTGCTCAAATTCGTCAGACTCGTGTAAGTAGATTTACTGGCACGTAAAAGAACTCTTGCGGGACAAAATTCTGGCACCTCACCATCTCCGAAAACCGAAAAAGTAGTTAGTGGGGCGTAAAAACAAAATATTATTATTATTGTTTATTATTATTATTTTCTAGGGGCTTTACGTAGCACCGAAACAGATAGGTCTTATGGCGACGAGATTATTATTATTATTATTATTATTATTATTATTATTATTATTATTGTTGTTGTGTGTTGCTGAGGTATTGTCTTGTAGAATTCAGCCAGACTAGTGCTATTGATAATAATAATAATTTCATGTGGCTATTTCTAGCCGAGTGCAGCCCTTGTGAGGGAGACCCTCCGATGAGGAGGGGCTGCATCTGGCACGTCTACGGAACTGCGGGTTATTGTTGTGGAGGATAGTGTTATGTGTGGTATGTGAGTTGCAGGGATGTTGGGGACAGCACAAACACCCAGTCCCCGAGCCAAGGCAATTAACCACTTAAGGTTAAAATCTCCGACCATTTAACGACGGAGCCGGACAGTTCTATTGATGAAATAGTCTTTGAAACTTGACATTGGAAGTAAACTAATTAAAGTAAAGTTTATGTGGTACTAATTCAACTGCTATTGAGAATGGAACTGCAAGAACTTTAAACTCATTTCCACCTAGAATAAAATCATTCTGGATGTCTCTGAATACTTGGGCATAGTCACTTGATGGTGTTCCAGCACGAACAGCGTCCACCGTTGGAAAGGGCACTAGGTCTTCTTCTCGTAACTGATGTATCCACAGTGTGATTTGCGAATGAAAGACCACAATTTACTTCTTGCATTTACCATATCAGTAATTAGTTGGTGTTTGTCCTACAGTGTGTCATGGTGTTCAGGTGGCCAATAAGATTCACAAGAAAGGCTAGATTTTCAAACCAGGTGGGACCGAAAAGTTCTGGTGAAAGTTTCCCTTTCATATAAAGGGCATATAGTTCTACGAAGATTAAATAATATATTTTTAACATCCAACCTCTGCTCAGCCAGTGGACCACACAATGATATAGAATATCTCCGTATTCAGAATCGATATCTTTGAGGAATTTTTGAAAATGTGTAGGAACGAATCTACATGTGTGCTCGTGGGTAATCAACATGTTTCACCACTTTTCCCATCCCGTATGTCAATTTTCGAGCATAGAACTTGATGAATGAGGCACAGCCTCATGAATTGCGAACTTGAGATCGTTGGCCATACATCACTGCAGCCCCATCAGTTTTCATGGTCGATACAAAGCTCCGCGCGATGTTGTAAGAACCGTCTGGCACGTTCCAACATCTCCGAGAACCAATCGGCATGCTTGGTGATGAGCTGTCTAAGGTGATTAGGACTGGTCAGCTCCTGTGCATGCACCAGTTGTTTTACATGGCCTCACAGAAAAAATCCAGGGGCGTAATGTGGGGCGATCTGGAGGGCCAGAGAACATGTCCTCCTCTTCCTATCCATTTATCAGAATATATCGCACGGAGATGGTTGCAGACGACCACTCCTGCGTGCGTTGGAGCTCCGCCATGTTGAAACCACATCCTGCAGCTTTCAATTCAAGGAGTGGTACATGTTCCAAGAACAGTGGTAGTTCATCTTGCAGAAGTCGCAGATAGCGTTCCCCCGTCAGTGCTCCCTCAAAGAAGTGGGGACCAATGAGGTGATCACCTACGTTGCCACACTATACGTTTACGCCCCACTGTACCTGAAAAGCTGCCTGCCGTACACAGTCGGGATGAACCACATTCCAGTAATGCATATTGTGGCGATTAATGGTTCCATTCTTATTGAACCGCGCTTTGTCCGATAGTAACATGGTCGATAAAAAGGCAGGATCAGTGTCCACATGCTGTAGGGTCCATTGACAGAACGCCGCCCGGGCTTCGAATTCATGACCACGGAGCTCCTGGCGTACAGTAAGTGCAGATGGCACCGGTGAAACCGCAGGGTAAGCAATATCCGCATAACAGACGATCGGCTGGTCTTCGTCATATGTGCACTGACCTGTGTACTAGTATTAGGGTTACCGGGCGAGTTGCCCGAGCGGTTAGGGGCGCACAGCTGTGAGCTCGCATCCGGGAGATAGTGGGTTCGAATCCCACTGTCGGAAGCCCTGAAGATGGTTTTCCGTGGTTTCCCGTTTTCACACCAGGCTGTACCTTAATTAAGGCCACGGCCGCTTCCTTCCCATTCCTAGGCCTTTCCTGTCCCATCGCCGCCATAAGACCTGTGTGTGTCGGTGCGATGTAAAGCAAATAGAAAAAAAGTATGAGGGTTATGCCGGACAGCGTCCAAAAAGGCAACCTCTTCATTGTGGACAGTCGTCACGGGATGAACACAAAGAGTCCGTGTCCTTCCCAGGGACGTAGTAGCCCGCAGACGTCTTTCCACACTCCGAAATGTCATGCCTGTCGTTTGTAAATGCAGATGATGATGGTACTGGTGAAACCGATGGGCAAGAACGCTATCGGATAGACGACATGTTGCTCATACTCATCCAACCCAGCTCCATACCCTATGCCGCGATACATACGGCCCTCTACAGGGATAAATAAACAAATCAATCTGTGGAAACGTTCATGTATGCAACCTTACCACATCCCAGGCAATTGGCGGTAAAAAGAAAAAATACGTGTTTGGAATTCAAACCTTCGAGCACTGTCCAATATCACATCTCCAACTAGGCCCTTGCCATTTGAGCTACTGCGAGGCTTGTTATGCAGCACGCAGTTCCCAGCCTATACAATATTTGCTCCTGATGTGTGTGTGTGTGTGCGCGCGCGCGCGCGCGCGCGTGCGCACCTCCTGTTGTAAAGTACGTGTTCTTCGCATCTGTGCTCGGTTTACGGGTACATTCGAGGTACCCATAATGAATTAATAGTGGTGCTCACGATTCCGTCTGTCTTCCAGACCGTAACCACACGTCTCGTTGTATTACCCCAATTTAGAGAGAGGGGAATATGTATTTCAGAATTGTAACAAAAACGACGGGATGCATAAAACTAGATCACTAGGGGCTGGTGGACCACCCGGTAGATAACTGACTGTAGCTCTGTTCTACGTTACCCCTTTCCACCCTGAAGGATTTTCTTCCCGATTTTTAAAAGTAAGTGCCTTATATTAGACTAGACAAGCCTCCTGAAGTTGGGAAAGATAGTTAAAAAAATATTGCGTACACGGTTTTGAAGAAAATGGACCCCCAAGATGTTGGGGGTTAGCCCTTTACTGATACTTGTTTTTGAGACATTTTACTAGTTTACATTCATATACACCTTAATGATAACATTCATTTACTTTGTCTCTCTTTTACATATTTTTCTAAACACATACATTTACACACATTCTCTCTCTCTCTCTCTCTCTCTCTCTCTCTCGATAATACAAAAATTGACAGGCATAATGTTTGAAATATCTATGATCTAGGCTTGACATGAAATAACTTGAAACAACATTTATCCTTAGATAAGCACAAATATACATCACATTTCTCACAGCGTAATTTTGTACGCTTACAACTTTCTAGGCGACAAATTCTCGATGAATGGATGTCATCTACAACAGGCCAGTGGTCATATCCGTCGTATCGCTTGTCAACCCCAGGTATCGGAGAAGGTGTGTAACTCTTCTTAGGTGGTTCGGGCATACCATTTTCAACTTCTTCAATTCCTCTATTTCCATCATCCTCAGTTCTTTTCCTAGCAGGGGTGGCCAACCTCGCTTCAGCTATCGACATTCTAAATTTCAGGAGATCTTTGATCTCTCTGTTGCTTCTCTTATTAGCCAGAGCATCTTCCCGATATAGCATCCAGCTATTTACAGTTGCTAGATCTAGAAAGTGAAGAATTACTTTCACAGTCCATTTTCTGGTTCTGAACCATGTTCGATAACACTCCATTTGTTGGTTGCAAATATCAACCCCACCCATACACTGGTTGTATTTACAGACAACAGATGGACAATCCACTTCAACATGTCTTTTTTCAGCCTTGGACCATCTTCTCACATGGAGCTCTGGATGCTTCCCAGCACACATGGAAGCCATTACCACTTTTTGGTTGTCCATCCACTCTGTTACAACAATCTTCTCATCGCTTCTGACATATTCATTGCTTTCACCCCTATTCATTTTGTTCTGTGACAGTTCTATATCTCGAATCCTGTTTTTCATGACCGTTCCTGTTCCCTCAATTCCCTTTTCTGAAAGTGCCTGTAGCAGTGGAATAGTTGTAAAGTACCTGTCAAAATATACAAAACTTCCTTGAGGTAGAGAAGAAACAAGCCTCATAATAACTGCTGGACCAAGACCAAGTCCCCTATTAACTAGATGAGTTGACTGACCCTGATATACCTCAAAATCTAGCACTAGACCTTTGGAAGTAGTCAAAACAAAGTTCTTTAGACCAACTGGGCGTGGCTTATTTTTCACATACTGCTTAAGTTTACACCTCCCTAAGAAAGGAATCATTTGTTCATCAATTGAATAACTACCATTTCCCCGAGGAAGTTGTAAGCACACATCACGCACTTTTTGAATCACATGTTGCACTTTCCAAAGTGCATTCGAGTCAGCATCATTGGGTTTATTTACAGTATCGACTACATGTAGATGTTTACGCAGTAATAAAAATCTGTCTCGCGACATGCATTCTGAAATGAGATTCACCTGAATACCTTTCTGCCAGTACATGGACAACCTGGGATAGCGAATGCAACCCATGAGTAAATTAATACCAAAAAAATTCTTTAATTCCTGTGGGTTTGTATTGATGGACTTCCCCGTGTTTACCACGGAATACATGTTAGTCTTCTCTGCAGCCAAATTGAAGAAGTCGTCATCAAAATAATCTTCATGGTACTGCAAAGGCGTTCTTTCACTAGGCGGATTCTGAAAATGAAGGTAGAAAATTCAGCATATAATAAAAGTGATTATAATTGTATTTGCCTTCACCTGAGGACATTTTTATAAAATAGTCAGTCGATAATGCAAATAATCTTACCTGATTATTGGTGTAATCAATAGGCACCGGATGTGGCTTTTCCTGGAAATACTTTTTCTTCCAAAACAGCCGTCTTGGTGTAGTATCAGTCCTTGGCCCTGGGGAGGGTGTCTCTATTGCAGTACAATTTGTTTCTTCTTCTTGTTCATCAGCTTCACTTTCTTAGGGTTCCACTTCTACAGGATGTTCGTAAGTACTTATCACTGGATCATCATCGTCATCATCACTAAATTGTTCATCAATGTCGGAATTATTTAAAAATTCGAAGATCAAATCATCATTGAGAAAACCTGGAAATAATACGAGAAATGAAGAAAATGTAAAAACAACACATGGTATGTGGTTTTACAGGAGGTAAGAGAATGTGTAAACATAAATTAAAAGTTGAGTTAAAACCTAACCCCCAAAATCTTGGCGGTGCACATTAATGTGGACATGGTGAACAAGATAGCAAATATACTCGTATTACACTATTGAAATATTATTCCATATGCTTTTCTGATTGAAACTAATGTAGAAAATTTGCAGGAACAGCATTTTAAAAGAATAAAATATATATTTACCTTCGGTGTGTCCAACACGAGGTGGCAAGTCCATGTTTACAAGCTTCAGACTCCATCTGTTAGCGTAGCAGAGAAATAAAAACAGTTGAAAGAGGACGGCCGTACCCCCAAGAATGCTGCAGTCCGGTTTGACGCACTAAAATGATACTGTTTGGATACTATGAATTTTTAAAGCCAACCCCCAATATTTTGGGGGTGGGTTGTTTACACCACCAGAGACACAAGGCGGACACGCCTTCCCCTACTTCCCCTTCGCGAGCGGGCTCGCCCGCTGCTACGGAAGGCTCTGGCTCAATGGGCACTGTTTTTACAGGTCTGTTGAAGTGGAAGACGTACATCACCAAGCTGTAAGTAGAGCTAGTGCTTTATTGAAACGCTTTGGTATCATCTTCAAGATTTTATCGAGGAGAAGATTTTTTGTAACTGCAGGAATTTCAATTCAGCTCAGATCATGTACTATGTGGCTATTTATAACAAACATTATCAAGTCGCCATTGCCCTCGTGGAACATTAGTTTATGTCATCTAGAGTAGGTCCTATATGTAATTAAACGTTTGTTTCCATAAATTGTGAATGAGATAAATCAGATGTATTTTTCCTTGGTTCGTTACCAGTTTACCATGTTCTCATAAACGAAATCGCAGGTGTGTCTGAGATAAAGTCTACCATCGCAGTTTGATTTCCCAATCATCGGACACGACCTAATATTACCATTTATTGTGACCTCGGCATATGTAATTCCAATTTTAATTTTAATTTTAATTTATTGGAAATTTGGTTTAAGCGTTTAATATCCCTTTAGAACTGAACGTTTTAGGGATAATGGAGCACGGAAATTCTGCCCTCAATATGTGATGTAATGACTGACATTTAGGCATTCTTAAATTTAAATTTCTCGAGCACAGAATGTGAACTCTAAATTGCCAGTGGTAAATAATAAATGTTTAATGATTTTGCTTTTTAAGTCCCATTAAGTAATTTTTACGGTTTTTCAGAGGCGCAGAGGTGCCGGAAGTTTGTCCCGCAGGAATTTCCTTACGTGCCAGTAAATCTACCTACACGACACTGACATACTTGAACACCTTCAAATAACACCGGACTGAACCAGGATCGAACCTGTCAAGTTGGGGTCGGAAGGTCAGCGCCTCAATCGTCTGAGCCACTCAGCCCGGTGCCAGTAGTAAAAGAATTAATAATTAAATGTTATTGTTTTTACGTCCAACTAACTAACTTTTGACGGTTTTCGGAGAAGCCGAGGTGCGGGAATTTTGTCCCACAGGAGTTCCTTTACGTGTCAGTAAATTTACGGACACGAGGCTGTCGTATTTGAGCACCCTCAAATACCATCGGACTGAGTCAGGATCGAACCTGTCAAGTTGGGGTCAGAGAACCACTCAGAAGGACTTTCTGTATCCACTGAGTGTCCAAAGTCATGGGAAGGGGTGTCCCATTAGAAAATGTGCCGTGTATGACCCCTGAGCGTTGTAGCTAGCTGCAGCGTACTGAGCAATCAGTCACAGACACTAGTGTCGTGAAGATGGCAACACGTCGCGAGTTAATCGACTTTGAACGTGGGATGATCATCGTCACGGCGCATGGGTCATAGCATTGCGGAAATTACACGCGAATTCGGGTTTCCGAGGTCAACGGTGTCGAGGGTGGAACTTCAATATCGCAGAGAGAACGTTACCACTTGCGTAAATCGCCGCATGGGAAGACCACAGGTGTTTAACGAACGGACATCACGTTGCCTGCGCAGAACCATACTGCGCGCTCGACGTGTTAAAAGGTGAGTTTACCAAGGTGCGATTGTAGCCGCAACGGCGACAGCAGTCTCCATCTCCGCGCATGCGCAGTTTGAATTTGGTCTGCGACTCGCTGCGATTGCGGCTTGAGCCGCCATACTGGTACAGTGGGCAGTGCTGGCGGCCGCAGTCGCTGCGACGGAAGTGACTATTGCTCAACACCTCCTCCGCAAGCATTCTCCTCTGTCAATCAAGGGCCGATAAAAGCAGTCTTGATATCTTGTCAAGATTATTGGGTCATAATTTATAGGAATGAATACACGTGTAATATGTACTTTTAAATAAAATGCAAATCCCACTCTGCATTATCATTTTAATGCGTTTTTATTGATTCCTTCATTCCTTAGATTGAGTAGTAGTACGCTAGACAGTTTTGCAACTGCATAAATTATATCCGCTTCCACGAAATTACACCGATGGAATGCCATGTAAATAATTGACATATTGGTGCAATTAATGTTGTGTCACTCAATTAAGTTTGTTAAATTTGAAGTTTACCGGGCGAGTTGACCGTGCTGTTAGGGGCGCGCAGCTGTGAGCTTGCATCCGAGAGATACAGTCCTGAAGTTGGTTTTCCGTGATTTTCCATTTTTACACCAGGAAAATCCTGGGCCTGTACCTTAATGAAGCCACGGCCGCTTCCTTCTAGCTCCTAGGCCTTTCCTATGCCATCGTCGCCATAAGACCTATCTGTATCGGTGC
Source organism: Anabrus simplex (assembly GCF_040414725.1). Classification (NCBI taxonomy): domain Eukaryota; kingdom Metazoa; phylum Arthropoda; class Insecta; order Orthoptera; family Tettigoniidae; genus Anabrus; species Anabrus simplex. The sequence continues at coordinate 178,119,755 of NC_090266.1, forward strand.
GACATAAATCCATTAGCAAAAAAATCTTGAAGTCTAATACGACCACATATTTACTGATCGTTATGTCTTACTGTAAAAACACTTATTCAGCTAAGCTAAACACTGTTAAAATAAGATTAAAATAACCGTACCTCTCAGCTGGGCTGTTAGGCTTCTTGTACCGATTGCATGGGGTTTTCAAAATGTCACATTTTAAAAGTTAGAGAATATAACTAAACAGTCTGAAATACTTCCTGAACTTTGTCTCATCACTTAAAAGATGCCTGTTAAATAAATGGTTATAGCGTCCTTCCTCGTAGTGCGATGGAAATATACTGTTGACTTTCCTTCTTTTCGGACCGAGATACCACATTAATTCTTCTTCTTCCATTCAGATGTCAAGGAAAGCCCTGCTACTAACGAAATCGCCCGTGCTCTCGTCAATTTCTGACGGACTGGACTGCGCGAATGGCGGCTGGAGTCGTGTCTAAGAAAACACCCCACGTGCCCGTCGCTTGCGGCTGCTGTCGCCAACGTATATGGCGACCCCAGTTGTTGCGGCTCTGGCCGCCTTGGCGGCTACAGTCGCGCCTTGGAAAACGCACCTTTTATACTGTGAGTCACATCACCGCCCAGTTGAATGTTGGGAGTCAAGAACCCTTTCTACCAGGACGATAAGGAGGCATAGGCTTCACCAGGCGACGACCAACTCGTGTCCTTTGCTGACACCTCGATACAGAGCTCAACAACGTGCTTGGGCCCGCGAACATCGGCAAAGGACAATCAATCAATCAATCAATCAATCAATCAATCAATCAATCAATCAATCAATCAATCAATCAATCAATCAATCATTACTGATCTGCATTTAGGGCAGTCGCACAGGTGGCAGATTCCCCAACTGTTGCTTTCCTAGCCTTTTCTTAAATGATTTCAAAAAATAGGAAATTTATTGAACATCTCCCTTGGTAAGTTTTTCCAATCCCTACCTTCCATTCCTATAAACAAATATTTGCCCCAGTTTGTCACCTTGAATTTCAATTGTATTTTCATATTGTGATCTTTCCTACTTTTAAAGACACCACACATGCTTATTCGTCTACTAATGTAATTCCACGCCATCTCTCCCACTGACAGCTCGGAACATACCGCTTAGTCGAGCAGCTCGTCTTCTTTCTCCCAAGTCTTCCCAACTCGAACTTTGCAACATTTTTGTAACGCTATTCTTTTGTCGGAAATCACCCAGAACAAATCGAGCTGCTTTTCTTTGCATTTTTCTGTTCTTGAATCAAGTAATCCTGGTGAGGGTCACATACACTGGAGCCATACTCTAGTTGGGGTCTTACCGGAGATATACCCTATCCTTTGCATCATCACTACAACCCCTAAATACCTTCATAATCATGTGCAGAGATCTGTAACCTTTATTTACAATCACATGTATGTGATTACCCCAAGGACGATCTTTCCATATATTAACACCTAGGTACTTACAGTGACCCTCATAAGGAACAAATAGAGCTTCCGTGGAATAATCTTTCCTAAACACAAACTGCCTTCTATCGAACCAGTTATTAATTTCGCAAACATGTCTAATATAATCAGAAAAAAATGCTTTCCCAAAGCTTACATACAATGCATGTCAATCAACGCAGTAATTAAAACTGAGATTACTTTTCCTATTTGTGAAACTCACAACTTGACTTTTAACCCCGTTTGTCACCATACCATTGCCTACTGTCCATCTAGCAACATTACCGAGGTCATTTTTACTTAGCTCACCATCTTGTATCATATTTATTTCTCTATACAAAATACATCACCCGCAAAAAGCCTTATCTCTGATTCCACTTCTTTACTCATGCCATTGATATAAATAAGAAAACATAAAGGTTCAATAATACTGCCTTGAGGAATTCCCCTCTTAATTATTACAGGGTCATATAATGATTCGCCTACTCTATTTCTCTGAGTTCTATTTTCTAGAAATACAGCAACCCATTCAGTCACAAAATTTTTGTCTAGTCCAATTACACTCATTTTTGCCAGTAGTCTCCCATGATCCACCTTTCCATATATTAACACCTAGGTACTTACAGTGACCCTCATAAGAAACAAATAGAGCTTCCGTGGAATGATCTTTCCTAAACACAATCACTTCTTTCTAATCTTTCCTAAACACAGGTCAATCGTGATACAGTCCATTTGACCTCCTGAATCCAAGGTATCTGCTACATCTTGCTGAAATCCTACAAATAGAGCTTCCGTGGAATAATCATTCCTAAACCCAAACTGCCTTCTATCGAACCAGTTATTAATTTCTCAAACATGTCTAATATAATCAGAAAAAATGCTTTCCCAAAACTTACATACAATGCATGTCAAACTGACTGGCCTGTCATTTTCAGCTTTATGTCTATCACCCTTTCCTTTATACACAGGGGCTACTATAGCAACTCGTCATTAATTTGGTATAGCTCTTTTATACAAACAATAATCAAATCAGTACTTCCGATATGGTACTATATCCCAACCCATTGTCTTTAGTATAACCCCAAAAATCTTATCAATTCCAGCCGCTTTTCTACTTGTCAACGTTTGTATCTTATTGTAAATGTCGTTGTTATCACAGATACATTTTAATACTGCTTTAGTGTTCGTCACCTGCAAGCAAGGCAGGGACGTGAACTTATCAAAGGGCCTAGCCAAAGTTATAAAAAGGTCCTGATAAATTTGAATAGGACCAGAATGCGAATGGTAGTTGGACTGTTGACAGGCCACACTACCTTACAGAGACACCTACACATCATGAAAATCAGTCAGGATCCGATGTGTAGAAGATGCGGTAGGGAGGAAGAGACCTCCGCGCATGTGTTGTGTCAGTGCGAGGCTCTTGCAAGCACTAGACATCGATATCTTGGCTCACATTTCGTGAACCTGGAAGACATTAGGAATGCCAACATCCCGACACTGGTATCATTTATAGGAGCACTAGGGCTGGACTAGGCAAACTCGTTTAAGGGACACAAAGGGTCTTCACAGACCTACGTGTGGAGCCCCGCGAAGGCAGGGCTCACCCATTCTTTATCTATCTATCTAGTCACCTGCATAATCTGGACATTATACTTGTAACCAAAAATCTTTACATACTGCTGACTGAATACTTGTGTCTTTTGAAGAACCTCACATACACACTACCATTGTTCATTAATGCTTTCTGGAATGTCCTCCTTGGAACCTGTGTCTGCCTTAAAATACCAATGAAACAGTGGCGACGTATGGTATGATCTGATGAATCCCTGTTCCAGTTGTATCGAGCTGATATGAAGCTATGGATCCTGCGTGTCAAGAAAGTTGTTTCCAGGTGGGAGGTGGCTCAGCTCTGGTCTGGGTGCAATTAGGCCCCATTGTCCGGCTGGAGGGAGCGCTCACAGGTGCATGTTATATGGACATCCTTTCAGACCATCTGCACCCCTTTCTGGCCCTAGAGTATCCTGATGGAGATGCCATGTTTCAAGGGACAATGCGCAGTGTCACCGCTCTGTGGTGGCACGCAGGTGGTTGGAGGAGCACTACAGTGAAGTTACGATCATGGATTGGCCTTCCAGATCCCTCGATAATATTCCAATCGAGCATTTATGGGATGCTGTCGATGCTAGTGTACGCTCCATGAACTACACAAGACCAATTGTGGGTAGCAGTGCAAGATGCGTGGGTCCAGATCCCACCAGAACAATTCTAACACCTTGTATAGTCGATGCCTCGCCGTATTGCTGCCGTTTTGAGGGTTCGCGGAGGAGCAACTCGTTATTAACATCGCATTCAGTGTCCTTCCATGACTTTTGGCCACTCAGTGTATGTGCCAACAGTGTTAGTAAAATATAGAACGTGGCAATGAATAGATCCAGAAGGGATTTTGTTTCCTTTTTTGGATTTGAGTGTGATTGGCGCTAGATATAATAGAGTTAATATATTGTAGTCAGTAGTGTACGCAGAATTCTGTCAAACGGAGTTCATTTGTAATCATTTATTCCAATGCAAATTACCAGCATTTTATTATGTTTCCTACTACTACTTCTTTCTGGCCTTTTTGTCGAATTTATTGAAGTCGGTACTTGTAGTGGATTTGGCGCAGTTTTACAGTCGGATAATGCACTTCCTGACGCCAACAATATGGGGAGGGATATTTTCTATTGAGTGTTCCTGTGGTGGTCGGTAGTGTGAAGCATTGTATGTAGCTGAATTGAAGTGTATTGAGACAAACACAAACGCCCAGTCCCCGAGCCCGACGAAATAACCATACTCGTTTAAAATCCTCGGCCCGGCCGGGAATTGAACTCGGGCCCTTTGAACCGAAGACCAGTACGCTGCCCATTCAGCCAAGTAGCTGGGCATTACTACTACTAAAGTGTATTATTATTATTATTATTATTATTATTATTATTATTATTATTATTATTATTATTATTATTATTATTATTATTATTATTATTATTATTATTATTATTATTATTATTATTATTATTATTATTTAGATATTGCTACTGCCATCGTTAGGCTCTTGTTAGTTCAAGTCGCAGGTGTTATTTTGAAAGTGATGAACTAAAACAGAAATAACGTTTATAATATTGATATACATTATTTTATATTTCAGTTAAGGAAAGAGAAGTTCAAATATTCAAAGGTTTTAATCCAGTAAACACTCTGTCCGCCTTGCGCACGCCATTAATTGCAGGATTTTACAGTTTAAGGAACTGACTCTGATAGGTGTTAATAATTATGTAAGTATTCAGAGTAAGTAAGTACTTTATGGTGAAAATAATACTATTTGCTGTTATTTTCATCGCCGTCTTGGAAAATTCACGTTTTTTCCGTGTCAGGAAATTATAGGTTAGACTGTATTTGCATACTGATTTCCATGACCAAATGTTAATAACAAGCGCAAGGAATTTGAAGGACTTCTCGTCTGCCTTATAACGAGTGGAGTGTTTTCAACTGTTTTTAAAGGTCTTCCTCAGGTAATGACTTCATGAACAGGAATATGAACGTTCCCAGAATTGCGGTTAGGAAGCCCATGATCAGGTGTCTTGTTCCTTAAAATAGTTGATAGTTACATGAACATAATCAATACCAGCCTTCTACAAAAAGCAAAGAACAATAAACCACATCCAAAAATCAGATCAAAGAGACATGTGTCACTTGTTCTCAACCTTCTATGGTTCACGGCACACTATTCTGTGTAGTGAATACTATCTTACGAGTTGGCAACAATGCAGGGGACTCGGTCCTGCGCGCACCGCTTGCATTCAGCAGTCAAGTTGTTTGTAAGCTTGCAGTCGTAACGCCTTTTCTTCCGAATTCGAGCATGTTTTGAGGACGCTAATTTGACACAAGTTATGTCGGTCGACACTGTTGTATTAAATTTGCTATAAAAACAATCGAAGTTCAGTGTGGATACAACTTCGATTTACAGGAGAAAACTTAAGATGAGTCGGTGACAACAGTTAACAAAAGTGAGAACGGATCGATTCCAAGTACTGTGTAAGTGTTGTGAAAGCAGAGTAGAGGACAACAAGAGAGACAAGCGACGTGAGAGAATTCTGTCAATTGAATAGGAATTACGTGAGCTTTTGTGTAAAAATAGACAGTCTTAAATATCTCATTAATAAATCAAATATTTTGTTGTAACGGGTAAGCCAAAAAAATCCCGAGTAAAATAAGTACCGTGTGCTTAAACATTTGAATATTTCTCTCTTGCTCCTCTTTCAGAATAAGTATTGAGTGAGATTATTTTAATTACTCTTACCAGCAATATCACAAGGGATCAGAATATTGTTGCACTCCCGTTGATAAAACACAACTACTAAGCCAAAAAGTTCAAACAAATGAGGGTAAGTACACGTCAGCATTCAGAGCAACGATCAAATCCTTAAGGGTAGAGAGGTTTGTATTGCTCCACGGAGCAGAGGGGGATCAGCCCAACAGCGGCTACTTTTCCTGGCCTTGTAACTCCTCATTCGGGACGTAAAAGGGCGGATCCCCACCGTCGGCTGTCCTTAGAATGGGTTTTCATCGATTCCCATTCTCCTGCACTAAGGTAAAGGACATGGCAGATCATTATATAGGCCACGGCCGCAACCCACTCACTTTTACCGCACCTCAAATCACCGCTTCAAATCTCTTAGGCTTGTTTCACACCTACCCGGCTGCCGGGTAACCGGTGCCGGGTACACGGTTGTCAGGACAAGAAGTGTACGAGACGTTTCACACTTGCCCGGTAAAAGTCGTTGCCGTATAAACGGCACCCGGCTGCCGTGCTATTGTAGTAGGAAGCCGGCAGCCCCCACTGTACAGGCCGGCTGCCGGGTGAAAAAAAAAACAGATTGGGAGGGTAGTGGGAGCTGTGAGTCAGTGGAAGTTTACACATCTAGCCAGCACGGCAGTGTCTAGTCTTCTCGAGTGTTGCGTTTCCTTGTTTTTACGCTCTAGTGTATTACGTATTTGTTCTTATGGCGGAAATTGACACAGAAAGTTTGCACACTCATCTTAAAATAGTTGAAAAATTTGTCGCTGTCATTTCTTAAGTCTTCAAAAAGTATAAAAAATGCTCCAACCTCGTCTCTTCCCATATAGACTGGATTCACCCATAGCAGTCTATTTTTTCTCCTTTTCTTCAAACGCATATACAAGACCATAAACGCTAGTAATTTATTGCGATCCATTCCAACACGCGATGTGTACACAACTGCTGCCGTGTTCTTGCCGGCTATATGTGAAAAGGATTCCCATTCTTGCCGGAGCCGGCTACCGGTTACCCGGCAGCCGGGTAGGTGTGAAACAAGCCTTAGGCCTGTGAGAGTGTGTAACACTCTAGGAGGCCCACCGTTCCCCTACAGTAGTAATAGTAGTTGTATTGCTCAGTGCGTCTACGGAACAGCAACACGAGTAGGTCAGGTGAGCTTAGTGACTGCCAACGTGACGTAATCAACCAATCACTACTGATCTGCATTTAGGGCAGTCGCCCAGGTGGCAGATTCCCTATCTGTTGTTTTCCTAGCCTTTTCTTAAATGATTGCAAATAAATTGGAAATTTATTGAACATCTCCCTTGGAAAGTTATTCAAATCCCTAACTCCTCTTCCTATAAACGAATATTTGCCCCAATTTGTCCTCTTGAATTCTAGCTTTATCTCCATATTGTGATCTTTCCTACTTTTAAATATACCACTCAAACTTATTCGTCTACTTATGTCATTCCACGCCATCTCTCCACTGATACCTCGGAACATACCACTTAGGCGAGCAGCTCGTCTCGTTTCTCCCAAGTCTTTCCAGCCCAAACTTTGCAACATTTTTGTAACGCTACACTTTTGTCGGAAATCGCCCAGAACAAATCGAGCTGCTTTTCTTTGGATTTTTTCCAGTTCTTGAATCAATTAATCCTAGTGAGGGTCCTATACACTGGAACAATACACTAGATGGAGTCTTACGAGAGACTTACACGCCCTCTCCTTTGCATCCTTACTACAACCCCTAAATACGTTCATAACCGTGTGCAGAGATCTGTACCCTTTAATTACAAAAATATTTATGTGATTACCCCAATGAAGATCTTTCCTTATATTAACGCCTAGGTACTTACAATGATCCCCAAAAGGAACTTTCATCCCATCAACGCAGTACTTAAAAGTGAGAGGAATTTTCCTATTTGTGAAACTCACAATCTGACTTTTAACCTCGTTTATCATCATACCAATACCTACTGCCTATCTCACAGCATTATCGAGGTCATTTTGCAGTTTCTCACAATCCTGTAACTTACTTACACTATACAGAATAACATCGTCTGCAAAAAGCCTTATCTCTGATTCCACTTCTTTACTCATATCATTGATATATATAAGAAAATATAAAGGTCCCATAATACTGCCTTGAGTAATTCACCTCTTAATTATTACAGGGTCAGATAAAGATTCGCCTACTCTAATTCTCTCAGATATATTTTCTAGAAATATAGCAACCCATTCAGTCACTCTTTTGTCAAGTCCAATTGCACTCAATTTTGTCAATAGTCTCCCATGATCTACCCTATCAAATGCCTTAGTTAGGTCAGTAGCGATACAGTACATTTGACCTCCTGAATCCAAGATATCTGCCATATCTTGCTGGAATCCTACAATTTGAGCTTCAGATGAATAATCTTTCCTAAACCCGAACTGCCTTCTTACGAACCAGTTATTAATTTTGCACACATGTCTAATATAATCAGAAAGAATGCTTTCCCAAAGCTTACATGCAATGCATGTCAAACTGACTGGCCTCTTTTTTTTTAGCTTTATGTCTATCACCCTTTCCTTTATACACGGGGTTTACTATAGCAACTCTCCATTAATTTTGTATAGCTCCTTTATACAAACAATAATCAAATAAGTATTTCAGATATGGTACTATTACCCAACCCATTGTGTTTAGTACATCCCCGAAACCTTATCAATTCCAGCTGCTTTTCTAGTTTTCATTGGTTGCCACATAAGCATGAAATCTGTGAGGGACACTTCTAGCCTTACGAATGTACCCAGTCAATGATGTAATCGTCCGACTCGTTGGCTGAATGGTCAGCGTACTGGCCTTCGGTTCAGAGGGTCCCGGGTTCGATTCCCGGCCGGGTAGGGGATTTTAACCTTCATTGGTTAATTCCAATGGCCCGGGGACTGGGTGTTTGTGCTGTCCCCAACATCCCTGCAACTCACACACCACACAACACTATCCTCCACCACAATAACACGCAGTTACCTACACATGGCATATGCCGCCCACCCTCATCGGAGGATCTGCCTTACAAGGGCTGCACTCGGCTAGAAATAGCCACACGAAATTATTATTATTATAATGATGTAATCGAACGGATGCACGCAAAAACGGGCTAATCATCGAATTTGTGAAAATTGAGTTAGATGCTGCCACCTACTGTTAATGATAAAACTACATTTTCTGAAGTGGGTTACCATCAGAGAGTTACCTAATAAAGAGTCCGACTCGTTGGCTGAATGGTCAGCGTATTAGCCTTCGGTTCAGAGGGTCACGGGTTCGATTCCCGGCCGGGTCGGGGATTTTAACTTTCATTGGTTAATTCCAATGGCCCAGGGGCTGGGTCATGTAAATTATGAAGTCTTATACGGAAATTTGTTATTTCTTATTGGCCATATTGTCTGTTTACAAACCTAATTAAGATGGTTTCTGCGTTTGAAGGTGATGATAATTTATGTAAACATAATCAGAGTTCTACCAGTGGAAGTTACAGAAAACGTAAAAAGACCGATTCTTATATTACGTACAGAGGAGGACCGAGAGGGGTGGGGGAGCTTGTATGGAGACTCTAAAAGTATGCAAAATTTAATACTATCGTGAAAAATGTTTAAAGCATTTTGCGTTTTCATTTTCTAGCCCAGTATTTTGGGTTAATCGCGCTCAACGAAACGACTGACGAGCTGCGACGTTCTGAAATCCGAAATTCGAATCCCGGCGCTGACAGCCGCTATCTTGAGTGTGCTTTTACCCTGGTTTTTTTACGAAATACTTCCACACAAATGCCGAGATAGTACCTCATTTCAAATCCCCCGGCACCTACCCCATGACGACAGTCAGATATCATTTGAGGAACCTTTCTTCAATGGTCTGATTATGATTAAGTGGCAGTATCTGAACATAATTTGTCCCACCACTTCTGTGATTATCAATAAAATGGTTAAAGTTGTTTGCCAATGTTAAAAATAAAGCCACTACTTTCAGATGAAAACAAAAAATATGTTCATTTTATCCTCCGAAAATTTATTTTCAACATCAGTGAGAAAGTCTCTTTTACTCCAATTTAAAAAAATGATGGTTAGCCCGTTTTTGCGTCCATCCATTCAGTTGTAGAGTAGGGGCCGATGACCTGGATATTAGGCCCCTTTAAACAACAAACACCATTATTATCATCATCATCAGTTGTAGAGTGGAAACGTACAAGTACTACCACAGCACGACCACGATCTGGTCGGACACACATTCTGTCACCCAGGCATCATCGAACATTAAAGAGGGTGGAGTAAGAAAAATTGTCGCTTGTCTGTTAAAAGAATCACCAGGGAACTTCTATTGCTATTTTGCTTTACGTCGCACCGACACAGATAGGTGTTATTGTGACGATAGGATAGGAAAGTGTTAGGAGTGGGAAGGAAGCGGCCGTGGCCTTAATTAAGGTACAACCCCAGCGTTTGCCTGGTGTGAAAATGGGAAACCACGGAAAAGCATCTTTAGGGCTGCCGACAGTGGGATTCGAACCCACTACCTCCCGGATTCAAGCTCACAGCTGCGCGCTCCTAACCGCACGGCCAAGTGGCCGGCCCAGGGAACTTCAAAGTGCTACGCAAAGTACAGCCAGTCCCATGATTGTGACTCGGGAAGGAAAAAGAATAGGGTTTCATGGTCGAGCAGCTGTCCATAAACCAAATATGTTCTTTCTGAATTAAAAGCACCGCTTGGCGTCGAATAAAGACCAACGTCAATGTACACTGCAACAATGGAAACAGGTAATTTTGAGTGATGAATCACGTTATAAATTGTGGCAATCTGACGGGAGGTTTTGTGTATAGAGAATGTCCGGGAAACGCTTTCCACCCGAATGTTTAGTACGGTACCAGCAGTGAAATTCGGAGGAGTTGGCATTATGGTGTGGGCATGTTTCTCATGGCATTGGTGCTGCCCTCTTGTAGGATTGCATGGCACTGTAAACGAAAAAGAATATCAATACGTTTTGAATGCTTTCATACTGCCAACAATAAAGAAACATTTCGATGATACCAAAAAGATAACGCTCCGATTCATAAAGCGGTCTCTGTAAGACAATGGTTTAATAAAAAATAACACAGGTCGACATGGGTTCTGGGGTTTGGAAAGTAAGTGGTGTCCTTTTCTAATTTGTCCCCCTGAACATAAAAATGATATCAGTTTTTTCCATCTCCCTTAGTTTTCTCTACGCATCTACCCCTTCTCCCAAACTACCGCAGGCTGTTTACTGTTGGCTGCGAAATCTATGTTATGTAGGGTAGTTTATATAAATATGGCAACACTGCTTGTTTGTAGGATGGTGAAGTAGAGAGGGAAATGACCTGCAAAACTGACGTTCCGTTATCGCCGCAAAAATCAACAGTTGAGTGAGAACAAGAGCTAGAAGTACTTGCTTACGTGCGTTGTTGTGTTTGGTGTTATTTCATCGAAGCCGTGTTCAAAATGTCAGGAAGTCAGTGTGTGAATAGCCCAGATACATTATATATTGAACTTACATGATAAGTACAACATGCCGACAAATAACAGAATTTGTTCGGAAAGCATATTTTGCTTATTTTGGCATCAAGATTGGAGATCAGGATGTCATTTGCTCCGCACATTTTGTGTCAGGCGTCCGTCGAGCAATTAAAGAAGTGGAATGAAGGTAAAATGAAGTGTTTTAACTTCGCTATTCTCATGGTATGGCGCAAACAGAAGAATTATCTTGATGGTTGTTTCTTCTGTATGACGAAAGTAGCAGAATACAACAAAAGAAACATGAACAAAATCTTGTATCCAAACTTAGATTCGGCGATTAAACCTGTCCCTCATGATCCAGGGCTGCCGATCCCATCTCCACCGACATCAATGGATATATCTGAATTCTCTGAACCGGAGTTAAGTCATTAAAGTAGTGAATAAGACCATTCCGAGTGTGGTACCGATAGAACTCAAGCAGAACTTAACAATTTGGTGAAAGACTTGGGACTCTCAAAAGACGCAGCACAATTTCTGGGATCAAATATCAAGGAGAATAATTTACTTGCACACAGTACATGATATTCAATGTACAGAATTCGTTATAAAGACTTTAGGGGATTTTTTGTTGAATATGGTTTAATGGAGTTCTGCAATCGCCGGATTAGTGACGAAATTGGGAGCTGAAAAGTATGACAGTAAGCAATGGAATTTGTTTAATAATTCTTCAAAGCAAAGTTTGAAATCAGTATTACTACATATTGGAAATGAGCTAGCATCAGTTCCAATTGCGTATTCAGTACACTTAAAAGAGGCATATGGTACCATGAAACTACTCCTTCAAAATGTGAAGTATGGCGCACACCTGTGGCTTGTATGTGGTAATTTTAAACTGAGTGGCATCCTTTCCGGCCAGCAAATAGGGTACATCAAGATGTCTTGGTATATGTGTGAACGGGACAATAGAGCTATAACGACTATTGGAGTATGAGAGAGTGGCCTTAGAAGGAAAACGTGACAGCGGGATCGAAGAACATTGTGAATTAGCATTTGGTTAATCCAGATCATATTTTATTGCCTCCACTGCACATCAAATTAGGACTGATGAAGCATTATGCACAAGCATTGGACAAAACAGGAAACTGTTTCCAGTACCTGTGTAGCCAATTCCCAAATCTATCAGACGCTAGGCTGAAAGAAGGAATATTTGGTAAGTTGATGATGTCTGATGAACACTTTGAGAGTACAATGACGGAAAGCGATCTTGGACAAATTTAAACAATGTTGTGCATCGTTTCCTTGGCCAGAATAAGCAGTTGATTACAACGAAATAGTGCAAGATACGCTACAGTTGTTTAAACTGCATTTCCTAATGTCACACCTAGACAGTTTTCAGGACAATTTGACTGACATATCAGAGGAATGGTTCCAGCAGGAACTTAACACTCTGGAACATCGTTAACAAGGTCGTTGGGGAATAAACATGATGTCTGACTACTGCTAATGTATCACACGTGAAGGAGAAGTGACACACAAAAGGCAGGACATCAAGCGTTCATTGACGGGCAAACGTAAACGGAAGTAATACCTCCACCCGGTAAGTATCCAAATCACCATATTTGCATCTTCTAATTCATATGTGTCTCACGTTACTTTTTAAAACCATTTCATTGTTCCATTTCGCCTCCATCTTCCTGTAATTGCTTTCCGATTTCATTGGGTGCAGATTTCGAAGATGAAGATGGTGCAAAAACCTGATGTGCTCTAGAGAAGCAGGCTTTAGATTCGTGATCAGCGCAATCGATGTAGTGAGAAACTCATATTTTCATAGAACCACAGGAAAAACGTCAATTTTTTTCGACCTGTGTAATATTCTGCAACTGGACGGGCCCTCCCACAGTCCCAACGTAAACCCAATACAACACCTTTGGGATGATTAAGAATGGCGACTTTGTTTCTGGCCCCACTGTCCATCATGGACACGTTCTCTGGATACGGTTCTTCGGGATGAATGGGAATCCATTCACATGGATACGTTCCGACAGTGTTGGAAAGTCTCCTCAACAAATTCAGGACAAAAGGCAAAAGGTCGACCAAAATCATACTTCTCCTTCTTCTTCTACCGCTTTTCCCACACCTCATGGAGTCGCACATTTGGTTTTGACCCTGTATTACGACCTCATGCCGTTCCTGACGCTAACCCTATGTGGAGGGATGTAATCAGTATTGCGTGTTCCTGTGGTGGTTGCTAATGTGGTGTGTTGTATGAATATGAAGAGGAGAGTGTAGGGACAGACACAAACACCCAGTCCTAGAGCCAGAAGAATTAATCGCATGCGATTAAAATCCCCGAACCGGCCGGGAATCGAACCCGGGGCCGTCCGAACCGAAGGCCTCGACGCTGAGCATTCAGCCAAGGAGTCGGACGGACAAACATCATACTAATGTCGACTATCAAGACAGTACGTTACCAACAAACTCTGTCTTCATTTTGAGGTAGGTGTCCGGATACTCTTTTATTAGATAGTATGCAGATATTTAACGTACTTAACAACCCGGTCTAAATTTTAAAGAGAGCTTCATAGAACACGTCATGGCACTAAAATACAGTATAACACAGAATTTGCTTTTGTCAGCCTCTAACTACAAGCATGAGATGAGGGCACAGCTATCAAGATAAACACAGGAATTCTTTAAACTTACGGTCGGTAGATGCAGAGTGGGTTGTTGTCCCATATGCTCTGTACTCTAACCGGCCAACAGAGCAGAGGAAAGTTCGCCATGGCTCTACCGTGGCTCTACGCCTCTGCATTCGGGAGACGGGCCTGGGCACAGTGCCGGACTTCACGCCTGGTCCCACCCGTCGGCTGTCCTGAGAATGGTTTTCCGTGGTTTTCCATTCTCCTGCACTAAGGCGAATGCCGGGACAGTTCGTAGTATAGGCCACGGGCGCCTACCCCCTCACCTTCTCCGCACATCTCCTTCACCGTAGCAAATCTCCCGGCCTGAGAGACGGCGTCACCGTCCAAGAGGCCCGCCTCCCCCTTCAGGGGAGGAATGAAAACGTTTAGTAGTAGTAGTAGTAGTAGTAGTTAAACTTACCTTTGAGGACATACACTTAAGACTTCAAACATGACATATTGGCCCCCATAGGCTGCATTCACTACAACTCGAAGCAACAGCATTGTAAATAAATAAATATATACATAAATAAATCATAAAACCAAGTCAGTCGGGAAGTCCTAGTGCCTCTTCATAAAATCATAATAAAAGTCCTTTCCTGTCATCATTTTAGTTTTATTAAAGCTATGTTCAACTCTCAATTCCTCAGCCAATTGTTACACAAGTTTTAAAAATTCTGTTTTGTTGAGTGGCATGAGCTGGCTGTCTAGGGTCTTCATATGCATGCACAGGTCTCTTCTTCATCTGAAAACGTTCTCTTGATAAGTCCCACTGCTCGCCGTACACACTTTTATTGGAATATCTTTACCAGCATTAATAGATATATACTTACCAGATATTCTAATAGGAGTTGAATCATGGCTGAGAAATGATATAATGGATGCAGAGATATTCTCACGGAACTGGAATGTGTATCGTAGAGATAGGATAGAAATGGTAGGAGGGGGAGTATTCATTCTGGTGAAAGAAGAATTTGTAAGCTACGAAAAAGTTACGTTTGAAAAACATGAAATTCTGGGTTAAGGCTCTTCTCTAAAGATAATAGGCAACTTGATGTCTTTGGAGTGTACAGACCGGGAAAGGGTAGCGCTGACGCTGATTCAGAATTATTTGATAAGATAATCAGCTATGTTGGAAATGATATGAAAAGGAATTTGATAGTAGCAGATGATCTCAGTTTACCAACTGTCAATTGGAAAGGTAATGCGAACGACAGGAACCATGACCAACAAATGGCAAATAAGTTAATATGGGAAGGGCACCTGATTCAGAAAGTGATGGAACCAACTAGAGGGAAGAATAATTTGGATGTGGTGCTGATAAAACCAGATGAGCTCTATAGAGAAACCGAAGTAATAGATGGTATTAGTGATCACGAAGCTGTTTTTGTCGTAGTTAAAAATAAATGTGAAAGAAAGGAAGGTATTAAAATTAGGACTATTAGGCAGTACCATATGGCTGATAAAACAGGCATGAGGGAGTTTTTAAACAGTAACTATGATCGCTGGAAAATCTATATATATAAAATAGCTTGTCCTGACTGACTGACTGATTCATCATCGCCGAGCCAAAACTACTGGACATAATGAAATGAAATTTTGGAGATACATTCATATTGAAATGTAGGTGCTCGCTAAGAGAGGATTTTTAGATATTCCATTGCTAAGGGGGTGAAAAGGGGGTGAAATTTTTAAATTAGTGTATCTATATCTCAAAACTTTAAAAGTATACAAATGTAAAAATTGGTATATAGAATCTTCTTTACAAATAAGGGAATACGTATTTTTTTTTTGTTTTCAGAAAATCCCTATAGGACGGGTGAAAAAGGGTGAAAAGGGGTTCAATACCTTTAATGAGGATACCGGTACTTATATCTCAGAAACTGAAGACATTACAGACCTGAAAATTGGTACTTTTGGTCTCTTTTAAAAATAAGGAAACACGTATTTTTTTGTTTCTGGAAAATCCAATTAATGGGAGGGAGAAAAGGGGGTGAATTTTTAAAATGAGCGTATCTATATCTCAAAACTTTGAAAGTTTACACATGTAAAAATTGGTATTTACAATCTTCATTAAAAATTAAAAAACACGTATTTTTTATTTTCGGAAAATACCAATAGGAGGGGTGGAAAGGGGTGAAAAAGGAGTTGAATGCATTTCATGATGACACTTATATCTCAGAAACTGAAGATATTACAGACCTGAAAATTGGTGTTTTGGATCTCCGTTAAAAATAAAGAAACACGTATTTTTTGTTTTTGGAAAATCCATTTAACTGGGGGGTGAAAAGGAGGTGATTTTTTAAATTGAGTGTGTCTATATCACAAAACTTTTAAAGTTTCTAGATGTAAAAATTGGTATTTAGAATCTCCTTTAAAAATAAAGAAACTCGTATATTTTTGTTTTCAGAAAATCCCAATAGGAAGGGTGGAAAATGGTGAAAATGTGCTGAATGCCTTTAATGAGGCTAATTATATTTCAGAACCTGAAGATATTACAGACCTGAAAATTGGTATTTGGGATCTATTTTAAAAATAAGGAAACAAGTATTGTTTCGTTTTTGGAAAATCCAAAAAATGGGGGGTGAAAGAGGGGTGAATTTTTAAAATGAGTATATCTACGTCTTAAAATTTTAAAAGTTTACAAATGTAAAAATTGGTATTTTGAAATTCCTTTAAAAATAAAGGAACATGTATTTTTTGTTTTCGGAAAATCCCAATAAGAGGGGTGAAAAAGGGGTTGAATGCCTTTAATGAGGATACATATATCTCAGAAACTGAAGATATTACAGACCTGAAAATTGGTATTTGGAATCTCCTTTAAAAATAAAATAATATTTTTTTTTGCTTTTGGAATGTCCAAATAGTGTGAGGGGTGAGAAGGGGGGATTTTTAAAATGAGTGTATCTATATCTAAAAACTTTAAAAGTTTGCACATGCAAAAATTGATATTCAGAATCTCCTTTAAAAATAAAGGAACACGTATTTTAAAAAAAATTCTTTTTGGAAAATCCAATTAATGGCAGTTAAACAGGAGTGACATATTGGGGTGAATTTTGAAAGACTATATCTACAGAATATCTGAGAAACGTAGAACGTTACAGACGTAAAAAGTGGTATTTGGAATCTCCTGTAAATGTAAAGAAACATAGGTGATTTGTTTTTGGAAACTCCTCTTAAGGGGAACTAAAAAGGGGTGACATTTTAAATTAAGAATTTATACAGTATATCTCAAGAAACTTAACATGCTACAGACGTGGAAAATGGTATTTTTTATCTCTATTAAAAGTAAAGAAACGTGAATTTTTAGTTTTCGGAAATACCACTTGGGTGGAGTGGGGTGTTAAAAGTGACGGAAAATGGTGTTGAATTCTTTTAATTAGGCTACTATTATCTAAAAAATGATGTTATAGACGTGAAATTTGATATTTGCAATCTGCTTTAAAAGTAAAGAAACACGTATTCTCGGAAAATCCAATGAATGGGGGGGGGGTTATAGAATTGAAAAATTAATTGACTTAATTGTATGAGAATACTTACATCTAATAAAAACTAAAGTTGTTTGGGCCTACAGACGTAAAAATTGGTATTTGGATCTCCTTTAAAGACAATGAAAAGCCCGTTCTGTTGGGGGGGGGGGGAGCGGGTGCATCATGGGAGACGTGAGTGAAAAGGAGTTGAATTCCTTTCATGAGGACACATAAATCAAAAACTGAAGAAGTAACAGTCGTGATAATTGTATTTAGAAGATCCTTTACTATTAAAGAAAGAAGTATTTTTTGCCGAAAATTCACTTGGGGGGGGGGGGGGGTTGGAGGAGTGTGAAAGTGAAAAAAGTTAATTATTTTAATTTGAAAACTGAAGGTAATAGACGTGAACATTGGTGTTTGGAATATCCTTTAAACATAAAGAAACACGCCTTCTTTTAGTTTTTTGGGAGGGGGTAAATAAACTTAACGGCGCTGGGGTGTAAAAAGAGGGGAGACCAACTGATTTTACTGTTCATAATGTATTTATAAGGAGCCTCCGTTGCTCAGGCGGCAGCGCACCGGCCTCTTACAGCTGGGTTCCGTGGTTCAAATCCAGGTCTCTCCATGTGACATTCGTGCTGGACAAAACGGAGGCGGGACAGGTTTTTCTCCGCATACTCCGGTTTTCCCTGTCATCATTCATTCCAGTAAAACTGTCCAATATAATTTCATTTCATTTGTCATCCATTAATCATTGCCCCAGCGGAGTGCGACAGGTTTCGGCGCCCGACACAATTCCTATTGTCGCCGTTAGATGGGGGCTTTATTCATTCCATTCCTGACCCTGTCGAATGACTGGAAACAGGCTGTAGATTTTCGATGTACTTATTCTGATCATAAACCAATCATTTTTAATCTTTCCTGGGTTCGTTTTCAAGAGCCATCTTTTTCTTCGGAGAACGTTCTTAGATTACAGTAGATTCTCCTGGCATATAAATAAAAATGTAAACACATTTGAAATAAACGATAGGAATGAGATTGACCGTCGAATTTTTCACCTCTATAATAAGTTCAATAATGCACGGAATTACGTCATTCGTATGGCCAGCAATCCCGCACACTCGCCTACGCGCGACAATGGCGCTGGTCACATTCTCAACAATGACAACGGCAGCAGATGTAATTTACCGCCCAGTAGCGGTCTTGCATCTTGCTGTGGGGTCCAGAACATATCTAATAATAATAATAATAATAATAATAATAATAATAATAATAATAATAATAATAATAATAATAATAATGTTCTGGACCGTCGTCAAAATGTGCGGACCGTGCTGGAAACGGGTCCTGGACGGGTAATGACTACGATTGCATTCCGGCAGCCGGTTCAGTACCGCCAAGGCACCCAAGAAGTACGAAATCGATTGCTGGAAAGAAAGATTGAAAAATGGGTGGAAACTTGCCGTAATCTATTAGAAAACGGGTCAGATCGCTAATTTGACGGATTCTATCAGATAAAGAGTCAGATCGCGAATTAAGGCGGATTATATATAGAACAATAAGCATTCAAATGTAAATTTCAGTTTAATACCGTAGCGAAGCACGGGTATCTTGCTAGTCTATATATATAAAATAGCTTGTCCTGACTGACTGACTGACTGACTGATTCATCATCGCCGAGCCAAAACTACTGGACATAAAGAAATGAAATTTTGGGGATATATTCATATTATGATGTAGATGCTCGCTAAGAGAGGAGTTTTGGATATTCCTTCGGTAAGGGGGTGAAAATGGGGGCGAAAGTTTAAAATGAGTGTATCTATATCTCAAAATTTTAAAAGTTTACAGATGTAAAAATTGGTATCTAGAATCCTCTTTAAAAATAAGGAAATACGTATTTTTTTGTTTTCAGAAAATCCCAATATGAGGGATGAAAAAGGGTGAAAATGGGGGAAAATGGGTTGAATGCCTTTAATCAGGATACCGGTACTTATATCTCAGAAACTGAAGATATTACAGACCTGAAAATTGGTACAATTGATCTCTTTTAAAAATAAAGAAGCACGTATTTTTTTGTTTTTGTAAAATCCAATTAATGGGAGGGTGAAAAGGGGGTGAATTTTTAAAATGAGTGAATCTATATCTCCAAACTTTTAAAGTTTGCAGATGTAAAAATTGGTATTTAGAATATTCATTAAAAATAAAGAAACACGTATTTCTTTGTTTTCGGAAAATCGCAATAGGAGGAGTGAAAAGGGGTGAAAAATGGGTTGAATGCCTTTAATGAGGCTACTTATATCTCAGAAACTGAAGATATTATAGACCTGAAAATTGGTGTTTGGGATCTCCTTTAAAAATAAAGAAACACGTATTTTTCTTTTTGTGGAAAATCCAATTAATGGGGGGGGTGAAAAGGGGGTGATTTTTTAAAATTAGTGTATCTATATCTCAAAACTTTTAAAGTTTATAGATGTAAAAATTGGTATTTAGAATCTCCTTTAAAAATAAAGAAACACATATTCTTTTGTTTTCGGAAAATCCCAATAGGAAGGGTGTAAAAGGGTGAATAATGGGTTGAATGCCTTTCATGAGGCTACTTATATTTCAGAACCTGAAGATATTACAGACCTGAAAATTGGTATTTTGGATCTACTTTAAAAGTAAAGAAACACGTATTTTTTTCGTTTTTTGGAAAATCCAAATATTGAGGGGTGAAAAGGGGGGGTGAATTTTTTAAAATGAGTGTGTCTACATCTTAAAACTTTAAAATTTACAGATATACAAATTGGTAGTTAGAATCTCCTCTAAAAATAAAGGAACACGTTTTTTTTGTTTTCTGTAAATCCTAATAGGAGGGGTGTAAAAGGGTGAAGAATGAGTTGAATGCCTTAATTGAGGATACACATATCTCAGAAACTAAAGATATTACAGAACTGATAATTTGCATATGGGATCACCTTTAAAAATTAAGAAACACGTATTTTTTAGTTTTTGGAAAAGCCAATTAATGGCGGTTAAACAGGAGTGACAAATTGGGGTGAATTTTTTGAAAGACTATATCTACAGAATATCTTGGAAAAGTAAAATGTTACAGACGTAAAGAGTGGGTGTAAATCTCCTGTAAATGTAAAGAAATATAGGTGATTTGTTTTTGGAAACTCCACTTAAGGGGACCTTAAAAGGGGTGAAAATTTAAAATGAGAATATTTACAGTATATCTAAAAAAAACTTAACATGTTACAGAAGTGAAAAATGGTATTTTTTATCTCTATTAAACATAAAGAAACGTGTACTTTTAGTTTTCGAAAATACCACTTGGGTGGAGGGGGGTAAAAGTGACTGAAAATGGTGATGAATTCTTTTAATTAGGCTACTGATATCTCAAAAATGAAGATGTTACAGACGTGAAATTTGATATTTGCAATCTGCTTTAAAAGTAAAGAAACACGTATTCTCGGAAAATCCAATGAAGGGGGGGGGGGGGGGGTGAAAGAATTGAAAAATTAATTGACTGAATTGTATAAGAATACATACATCTAATAAAAACTAAAGTTGTTACAGACGTGAAAATTCTTATTTGGACCTCCTTTAAAAACAAAGAAGAACGCGTTTTGGTGGGGAAACCATCTTGGAGGGCGGGAGTGTAAAGGAGTTGAATTCCTTTCATGAGGACACATAAATCGAAAACTGAAGAAGTTAGAGTCGTGATAATTGGTATTTAGAAGATCCTTTACTATTAAAGAAACAAGTATTATTTGCGGGAAAATTCACTTAAGGGGGGGGGGGGATTATTGTGAAATGAAGTGAAAAAAAGTGAATTATTTTTATGGGGATACATATATCTCAAAACTGAAGGTAATAGACGTGAACATTGGTGTTTGGAATCTCCCTTAAACATAAAGAAACAAGCATTCTTTTAATTTTTTATGGTGGGGGGGGGGGGGTTGGCGGTAAATAAACTTAACTTCGGTGGGGTGTAGAAGGAGGTGAGACCAATTGATTTTACTGTTATTAATGTACTTATAAGGATCCTCCGTTGCTCAGGCGGCAGCGCGCTGGCCTCTCACAGCTGGGTTCCGTGGTTCAAATCCCGGTCACTCCATGTGGCATTCATGCTGGACAAAACGGAGGCGGGACAGGTTTTTCTCCGGATACTCCGGTTTTCCCTGTCATCAGCCATTCCAGCAACACATAATAATAATAATAATAATAATAATAATAATAATATTCCGGACCGTCGTCAAATGTGCGGACCGCGCTGGAAACGGCTCCTGGACGGGTAATGACTAAGAATGCAGTCCGGCCGCGGGTTCAGTGCCGCCAAGGCACCCAATATGACACCACGCCGGATCTCCTGAAGGATTTTATCCATATTAAAAATATTATAGGAAAAGATGGCAAAGATTTACGGACCCAACTCACCGGCAGGAATACCTGAGCCTAGCCCGGGAAGTACGAAATCGATTGCTGGAAAGGAAGATTTAAAAGTGGGAGGAAACGTGCCGTAAAATCATAGAAAACCAGTCAGATCGGGAATTTTGGTGGATTCTCGCGAATTTATATATCTAATACAATAAGCATTCAATTATACATTTCAGTATAATACCGTAGCGAAGCACGGGTATCTTGCTAGTGGTAAATAAAAATGTAAACAGACTCTGGGATGGGTTTAAAGCAATTGTTGAGGAATGTGAAAATAGGTTTGTTCCGTTAAAGGTGGTAAGGAATGGTAAAGATCCACTATATTATAACAGAGAAGTAAAGAGACTAAGAAGGAGGTGCAGACTGGAAAAAAATATAGAAATGGTTATGGAAGTAAGGAGAAATTGAAGGAACTTACTAGGAAATTGAATCTAGCAAAGAAGTCAGCTAAGGATAACATGATGGCAAGCATAATTGGTGGTCATACAAATTTTAGTGAAAAATGGAAGAGTATGTATAGGTACTTTAACGCAGAAATAGGTTCAAAGAAGGACATTCCAGGGATCATTAATGAACAAGGGGAGTGTGTATGCGAGGATCTTCAAAAGGCAGAAGTATTCAGTCAGCAGTATGTAAATATTCTTGGTTACAAGGATAATATCCAGATAGGGGATGTGAGTAACACTAAAGAAGTATTAAAATTTACCTATGACAACAACGACATTTACAGTAAGATACAAAAGTTGAAAACTAGAAAAGCAGCTGGAATTGATAAGATTTCTGGGGATATACTAAAGGCAATGGGTTGGGATATAATACCATATCTGAAATACTTATTTTATTATTGTTTGGTTGAAGGAGCTATACCAAATGAGTGGAGAGTTGCTATAGTAGCCCCTGTGTATAAAGGAAAGGCTGATAGATATAAAGCTGAAAATTACAGGCCAGTCAGTTTGACATGGATTGTATGTACGCTTTGGGAAAGCATTCTTTCCGATTATATTAGACATATTTGCGAAATTAATAACCGGTTTGACAGAAGGCAGCTTGGGTTTAGGAAAGGTTATTCGACTGAAGCTCAGCTTTTAGGATTTCAGCAAGATATAGCAGATATCCTGGATTCAGGAGGCCAAATGGACTGTATTGCGATTGACCTATCTAAGGCATTTGATAGGGTAGATCATGGAAGACTACTGGCAAAAATGAGTGCAATTGGACTAGAAAAAAGAGTGACTGAATGGGTGGCTATATTTCTAGAAAATAGAACTCAGAGAATTAGAGTAGGCGAAGCTTTATCTGACCCTGTAATAATTAAGAGGGGAATTCCTCAAGGCAGTATTATTGGACCTTTATGTTTTCTTATATATATATCAATGATATGTGTAAAGAAGTGGTATCAGAGATAAGGGTGTTTGAAGATGATGTTATTTTGTACAGAGTAATAAATAAGTTACAAAATTGTGAGCGGCTGCAGGGTGACCTCGATAGTGTTGTGAGATGGACGGCGGACAATGGTATGATGATAAACGGAGTTAAAAGTCAGGTTGTGAATTTCACAAATAGGAAAAGTCCTCTCAGTTTTAATTACTGCGTTGATGGGGTGAAAATTCCTTTTGGGGATCATTGTAAGTACCTAGGTGTTAATATAAAAAAGACCTTCATTGGTGTAATCACATAAATATGATTGTAAATAAAGGGTACAGATCTCTGCACATGGTTATGAGGGTATTTATGGGTTGTAGTAAGGATGTAAAGGAGAGGGCATATAAGTCTCTGGTAAAAACCCCAACTAGGGTATGGTTCCAGTGTATGAGACTCTCACCAGGATTACTTGATTCAAGAACTGGAAAAAATTCAGAGAAAAGCAGCTCGATTTGTTCTGGGTGATTTCCGACAAAAGAGTAGCGTTACAAAAATGTTGCAAAGTTTGGGCTGGGAAGATTTGGGAGAAAGGAGACGAGCTGCTCGATTAAATGGTATGTTCCGAGCTGTCAGAGGAGAGATGGCGTGGGAGGACATCAGTAGACGAATAAGTTTGAGTGGTGTCTTTAAAAGTAGGAAAGATCACAATATGAAGATAAAGATGGAATTCAAGAGGACAAATTGGGGCAAATATTCGTTTATAGGAGGGGGAGTTAGGGATTGGAATAACTTACCATGGGAAATGTTCAATAATTTTCCAATTTCTTTGCGATCATTTAAGAAAGGCCTAGGAAAACAACAGATAGGGAATCTGCCACCTGGGCGACTGCCCTAAATGCAGATCAGTGATGATTGATTGATTGATTGATTGATTGATTGATTGATTGATTGATTGATTGATTGATTGATTGATTGATTGATTGATTGATTGATTGATTGATTGATTGATTGATTGATTGATTGATTGATTGATTGATTGATTGATTGATTGATTGATTGATTGATTGATTGATTGATTGATTGATTGATTGATTGATTGATTGATTGATCAGCTCCAAGAGCTTTAATTCTATCTCCTAACTTAGTTTTTGGAACAGAGTAACGTTGGCTGGCCTTTCTAATACTGATTTTATTGCCCTGACACTATTCACGGCTAATATCATATTGCCTTCTTCCCATTGTCCTCGTATCTTCCCCATGTTTACCTAAAACAAAGGATAATACTATCAGTAACCTGGACGGAACTGCAACCTATGATGTCCGATACCGCCCGAATGACTCCCTTAAGAAACAACAGGAACTGAATGAGAACGTTCGAAAAGAAATGGATTCTAAACCCACGATATTACAAAGTAAGGAATACTGTTTCTGCTAATGTACTTCAAATTCAATACAACTTATCCTTGTTCCTGCTACATCTTGTTAAAAATAAATCCGTGCCGGCATAATATCACAGAAAGGACAAAAATACACCACCACTCGTAAACGACCCTGCCTCTCGGCTGAATAGGATGTACCCACCCTTCAAACATGCAGGTGGACCTGTGAGTAACTAAACAGGTTCTGCCACATGCTGCTAACAAAGACATCTGTGACTGTCCGACACCTCCCGATCCTCCCCTACCTTATTTAAGGCCATGACCGCTTCTTTCCCAGTCGTAGCCTTTTCCTACCCCATCGTTGCCAAAAACTTATCTAAGTTGGGTGACGTTAAAACACTAGGAAAAGAATGGTGTTGTTTGTTTTACGACCCAGTAACTACTTTTACGGTTTTAGGAGATGTCGACGTGCCGAAATTTTGTCCCACAAGAGGATTTTAAGGGCTGATACGGACACAAGTCGTTAAATGTTTGTGTGTCGGAAGCCAGTTACTGAGGACAGTCGCTCAAAAAATGGTAGAAAGCGCTCAAACAATGTATTAAACTTGTCATTAACAGACAGAAGGCCTAGTGAAATTGTTATGATGCTTGATTGTGATGATTCTTGTTGTTTAAAGGACCTAACATCTAGGTCATCGGCCCGAAACTGTTATAATTCCTTGCAACAACGTGATTGTATATCCGTGCCTTTTAAATTGAATACCTTAAAATAGTATAATTCAGTTTTCCTTCGCTATTTCGAAGAGTCTCCATGAAGGATAATGATGCTGTATATTGTTTACAGGAACTACTTTGTGCAAGTCACGCCTTCGCTATGGTTCTGTTTGGAACGATTACTCCATTCACTGTCACTACGCTGGCCGTTGAGCGCGTGCTTGCCATTCGGTACACCTACTACCACGCCCGCTGCTGCACGCCCATCCGTGCAAGGTAACTATCTCACATTTTAACATTCTGCAGTTATATACCAAGTGGCCAGAAGTCACGGGAAGGGGTGTACCATTAGAAAATGGGCCGTGTATGACCCCTGAGCGTTGCGACTAGGTGCGGCGTAGCTGAGCAGTCTGTTACAGACACCAGTGTCGTCAAGATGGCAACACGTCGCGAATTAACCCACTTTGAACGTGGAATGATCATCGGCGCACGGCGCATGGGTCATAGCATTGCGGAGATTACACGCGAATTCGGGTTTCCGAGGTCAACGGTGTCGATGGTGGATCTTCAATATCGCTGAGAGAATTTTACCACCCGCGTAAACCGCCGCACGGGAAAACCACATGTGTTTAACGAACGGTCATCACGTCACCTCCAGTCAGGAACCCACTTCCACCAGGACTGTGAGGAGGCAGCTGGACCGCATAGGCTTCACCAGCCGACGACCAACTCGTGTCCCTTTGCTGACACCTTGATACAGAGCTCAACGACGTGCGTGGGCCCGCGAACATCGGCAGTGGACTATGCAACAGTGGTGGCGTGTGGTATGGTCCGATGAATCCCGGTTCCAGTTGTATCGAGCTGATGGACGCGTGAGTGTGTGGCGTATGTCCCATAAAGCTATCGATCCTGCGTGTCAACGAAGTTTTGTCCAGGCGGGAGGTGGCTCAGCTCTGGTCTGGGCGGCGTTCTCGTGGTCGCAATGAGGCCCCATTATCCGGCTTCAGGGAGCGCTGACAGGTGCACGTTATGTGGACATTCTTTCAGACCATTTGCATCCCTTTCTGGCCCTCGAGTACGCTGATAGAGATGCCATGTCAATCCAGTCGAGCAGTTGTAGGATGCTGTCGATGCTGATGTACGCTCCAAGAACCCCGCACTAACTGCACAAGACAATTGTGGGTAGCAGTGCAAGGTGCGTGGGGTCCAGATCCCACCAGAACGATTCCAACACCTTGTGGAGTCGATGCCTCGCCGTATTGTTGTCGTTTCGAGGGCTCGCGGAGGAGCAACTCGTTATTAACATCAAATTCAGTGTCTTCCCATGACTCTTGGCCAGTTAGTGTATTACATTCGAGGTAAAAGTTAAGGTCAGAGGTA
Organism: Anabrus simplex; assembly: GCF_040414725.1. Classification (NCBI taxonomy): domain Eukaryota; kingdom Metazoa; phylum Arthropoda; class Insecta; order Orthoptera; family Tettigoniidae; genus Anabrus; species Anabrus simplex. Next base: position 178,146,427 of record NC_090266.1, read on the forward strand.
AATTTAGTGCAATGCTTGTTCTTACGTTACAGCAGTATAATGTTCCTTGTTGCAGTAGTTAGCTTCTTCTGCAATTCCCATTGCATGGCCTTTCGCCGTGCTCCAGTGGTCAGGTTGTCCACCCATTCTACATTTTCAGTCATGTCCTGCTTTTTGTGGTTTGTTCGAATGTCCGGCAGGAATTTACATTTCTTTTTAACTATCGGACATTAAATAGTAATGAGTTTACTCATGTTTAATGTGCGACTTTGAAGTTAGAAAAATGAAAATTACAAAGGTCATTAAAGTGGTCGCATTGTGTGACGCTTCCAGAGTTTCCGATATGGCTCCGAAGCACAGCATCGACTACCTCTACAGCAACAGTTTCTCCCAGTTTGACACATTATGCAAGACTGGTTGAAATGTTATTACAATTGTGCAGTTCTTCGGCCATTAGCTTCGTCATCTTTTTAGTTGTTTGGCTGTGATTTCTGTATTGTTTCTTACATTATTGATGCTCTATTAAACCAAACTTATGGGTATATCCATATAACAGTATATTATTGATGCCCTAAACGAAATCGATGGGTTTGCCCATGTAAGAATGTAGGAGTAAGACGCAATAAAGAAACACGCAACAACTAAACAATTAAAATAGACGAAGCTAATGGCTCAAGTACTCTACGAACGTAATGACATTCTTAAATCAGATCTACGTGATGTAGACAGTCGTAAAATGGGAAGGAAAATGTGTGCTTTGAAGCCGATTTGGATATAACTACCAATCACCAACCAGTCCCCATTGATCTGCATTTAGGACAGTCGCCCAGATGGCAGATTCCCTATTAGTTGTTTACCTAGTCTTTTTATAAATATTTCAAAGAATTTGGAAATTTACCGAACATATCCCCTGGCAAATTATTCCAATCCCTAACTCCTCTTCAGGGGTTAATTTGGACGTAAATTGCTATTCATGGGAACCGAATAGAAAATAAATTAGGGAGCCAATCCAGACGCCATATTTTATTCCAGGGTCCAATAAAGATGCAGGCGACGTTCGCCCAACTGGCAACTGAGCAGAATGACGGGGTTTCCCACTCGAGGATTAGCTGTCATCTGGATCTCTTGCTTCATGGTTCAGATTTCGGTCTACGCCATCAATCAATCAATCAATCAATCAATCAATCAATCAATCAATCAATCAATCAATCAATCAATCAATCAATCAATCAATCAATTAATTAATTAATTAATCAATCAATCAATCAATCAATCGACCGATCAATCAATCAATCAATCACCGCTGATCTCCACTTAGGGCAGTCGCCATGTGGCATATCCTCTAACGGTTGTTTACCTAGTCTTTTCTTAAGTGATTTCTAAGGAGTTGAAAATGTATCGAACCTTGATTAAATATTCCAGTCCCTAACTCCTCTTCCAATAAACGAATATTTGCCCTGATTTGTAATCTGAATTCCAACTTCCAATTCCAATAATAATCTTCATATTGTGATCTTTCCTACTTTAAAAAACACCACTCAATCTTATTCGTCGACTAATGTCATTCCACGCTATCTCTTCATTGACAGCTTGGAACATACCGATTAGCCCAGCAGCTCGTCTCCTTTCTCCCAAATCTTCTCAGTCCGAAAACTAATGTTTTGTCGGAAATCATCCAGAACAAATCGAGCTCCTTTTGTTTGGATTTTTTGACTGATTGGCCTCTGCGACTGGGTCCACTGTCTCTTGTAAAAGGACCTTCTTTTGCTACCATTATAGTGTTTAATCTTCGCGGAAGGCTTTCCCCTAAGTTCTGATGCACTGAAGGTGGAATATGTTTTCATTATTTCTGAAACATGATTAGTAGGTAGTTGTTGCAGGGTTGTTGGGCGAAACGATCTGGCACGTAACCGTCGCTCTAGTTCATCTCAAAGATGTTCGGTGGGGTTCAGGTCGGGCTTTGAGCAGGCCAGTCCAGCACATCCACCTTCAGCATTTTTACCACCTACAGTTCTTTCAAAAACGAACTGAACGTTATCTTAACATGTGCTCTATCATTATGTCTCTTCTTCTGGTCAAATCGTCCCCCTCTCACCAATTCAGTTCAGTAAATGAAATGAAATGGCGTATGGCTTTTAGAGCCGGAAGTGTCCGAGGACAAGTTCGGCTCGCCAGATGCAGGTCTTTTGATTTGACACCCGTAGGCGACCTGCTCGTTGTGATGAGGATGAAATGATGATGAAGACGACACATACACCCAGCTCCGTGCCAGCGAAATTAACCAATTATGGTGAAATTTCCCGACCCAGCCGGGAATTGAACCCGGGACCCCTGTGACCAAAGGCCTACACGCTAACTATTTAGCCATGGAGCCGGAGTTCAATTGAGTATCTCTTCATTTGTGATTCGATCTACCCATCTCACCTTCAGCATTCTTCTGAAACACCACATTTCAAAAGTTCCTATTCTCTTTCTTTCTAAGCTAGTTTCACTTCCATACAATGCCACGCTCCAGACGAAGGTCTTCATAAACATCTTTCTCATTCGAATATTAATGTTCCAAGTGCACAAATTTATTTTCTTTCGAAAGGCCTTCCTTGCTTGTGCTACTCTGCATTTCATGCCCTCCTTACTTCTGACATAATTAGTTATTATTCTACCCAAGTAACAATATTCATCTACTTCTTTTAAGACGTCATTCCCTGCTGTAATATTTCCTGCATCGCCTGATTTCGTTCGACTGCACTTCATTATTTTTGTTTTAGATTGGTTTGTTTTCATCTTGTACTCCTTCGCCAAGACTCTGTCCATACCATTCAGCAATTTCTTCAGATCTTCTACAGACTCAGATAAAATAATATCTTCGGCAAATCTCAGAGTTTTGATTTCCTCTCCATGGATTCAGATTCCTTTTTCAATTTCTTTCAGTGCCTGTTTTAAGTGGACATTAGTACATTAGTTATTGTACTTCCCAGTATTTAGGCAGAATATCGTTTATAAGTACAATATAATATGTCACTATTTGCTTTTATCAAATGAATAGATTGTAATTTAGATATTACACTACCGAGCTCGATAGCTGCAGTCGCTTAAGTACGGCCAGTACCCAGTATTCGGGAGATAGTGGGTTCGAACCCCATTGTCGGCAGCCCTGAAGATGGTTTTCCGTGGTTTCCCATTTTCACACCAGGCAAATGCTGGGGCTGTACCTTAATTAAGGCCACGGCCACTTTCTTCCCAGTCCTAGCCCTTTCCTGTCCCATCGTCGCTATAAGACATATCTGTGTCGAAGGGACGTAAAGCCAATAGCAAAAAAAAATAGAGATATTACACTAACAATGATAATATGTTCTAGAATTCGTTCAATATAAGACAAAAAACAATGAAGTTAAGAATATTTGGCTAGAGATTCGAGTCCTAAATTCAATAGCCAGAGGAGTTCCCAACTTAGTAAGAGGTAGATCAGTTACTTGACATACTTCGATTAGCCGTTTCTTTTTCACGAACCCAGACGTATGGACAAATTGCTAGGTATCTGTTCTTTTAATAACTCTAGTTCCGTTCAGATGTTTATCTCTGGCCATCTGGGCTGTTCCTGTCAATTCACAAACCCTATTGTTGAATATGGTGTATTGTGTGTTTTGCAGGTTTGTTCTTCTAATATTGTGGACAACTGCCAGTACCTTCTCAGCTCTTCCCTTCATTGGAATAGGTCACTTTTCTCTTCAGTATCCATGTACATGGTGCTTCCTCACCATCCAGAGTCAGAGAACAACCAACGGCTATGCTTCAGTCTTCGCAACAATAAATCTCGCAGCAATTGGCATTACCATAACGTGTAATGTGTTGGTACAAAGTAAGTACTTTGGTGGTTTCTTGGTAATAGACATAAAGGAATTAAAATAAGCACATATAGCATAGTCCACTTCTGTAGTGTACTGGTTAGTGTGATTAGCTGCCACCCCCGGTGGCCCGGGTTCGATTCTCGGCTCTGCCACGAAATTTGAAAAGTGGTACGAGGGCTGGAACGGGGTCCACTCAGCCTCGGGAGGTCAACTGAGTAGAGATGGGTTCGATGCCCACCTCAGACATCCTGGAAGTGGTTTTCCGTGATTTCCCACTACTCCTCCAGGCAAATGCCGGGATGGTACCCAACTTAAGGCCACGGCCGCTTCCTTCCCTCATTCCTCCTTAATTTATTTAAAGGAACAAGCATTGTCTTCTCTAGCTACAAAAACATATTATTTGAATTAGACAGACCTGTAATTGTGTCGCTTGACGTGGCGTCGTCTTGGAAGCATCTTAGCAAGCCATCAACCTCTAAATTTAGCCCCTCATAATGGTAGGAGGCATTCTTCACTTAAATACTACCTTATCAATACACTGATTCTGCACTCGTCTTGAGGCAACACACATTGATTTTCTTGAACACGAATTAACCTTATAACAAATTTTATTATACACATATACACAGAAATGAGCCACACCACCTCGTACCGACCAGTCAACTGGTGCAGTCGTGGAAAATTCGCACCTCCTCTTCACCAGGTGTTCCCCAGACGTGGATTGCCGTGGGATGCTATCTCTCCCAGAACCCAACAATTCTCCCTTACAGATTATCAAAATAATCTTGTCAGTAATAATTCCAAAGAGCTATCTGCGACTTCGCTGTCTTCCTCGCAGGAGTTCATGAATCCTACAAATGAATTCCTATGGTATTCCCACCTACCAGTATGGATGTCGTAAATACAAAGTTTATCCTCTTCGGAACCCTCGTAACCTATAGGTTACATACGTTCCCTATTTTCCCGCACATCAACAAAGCAAGGCAGCCGACTGCCAGTAGTTCTCAGAGCACCTCACAGATGTGTCTTTGCAGCAGTCTGCAGGAACAAGTGATTTACTGCCGCGAGTGTCCTTGGGTTGTGTGATACGACATGGCTATCACGTGTTCCAAGAGGCATTCACGCCGGAGGGAAAGTAAGTAGATATTTCAAGTGTTTTTGTTGCTTCGGAGGCATTTGAACGTGCATGATTTTTATTTTAAAATGTGTTACATCTATATTTTTCTGTTAATTCTGTTGTACATTAAAAATTGGATGCTGTGAGAAGAATTTTAAAAAGTTGTAATCTATAGGTTATATTGGGCTTCAATTTATATTGTAAATTGTCATTATATTTTTTTAATTTTAGTTTTTAATTTTAATTTCAGATTTGTGTGAAAGAGATAGGCCTACTGTAGAAGAGTTGTTTGATGATTCAGACTTGACTGACCTATCAGATGATAAAATGGATAAATTCAGTAATTTGACCCCCGGGTCTGTGGAAGGTGACGATGAGGAAGAAGATGAAGAAGAGCAAGCCACTGTGCTCATAGATGGAAAACGGGTGAGATCCGGGGTTTTTGAACCGCTACCACCAGCTCCAGCTCCAGAATTAATAGAAAAAATTGAAGCTATCCCTCCTCTTCAAAGGTTTATGAGATATGCTGGGGATGACATATTGAAGGTTATGTCGAAATGTACCAATGAAAAGTATTTTAAAGTGGGAATAACTCTTGGGACAACAGAACAATAAGTGTCTATTTTCATCGGGGCACCAATAATTATGTCGTATTTGAAGTATCCTCGAATCAAGATGTACTGGGCCATGAAAACTCGCGTGTCACAGAATAACAGCTGACAGAATGACATGTAACAGGTACTTCAAAATCAGAAACAATTTGAAAGTTTGGAATGATGATGTTACACAGGAAGAAAAGAGTACACAGGAGTATTGGAAACTGAAGCCTCTCACCCTAGACATTCACCAGGCCTGCCTAAACAACCCTCATGGTATGAAGCAGTGTATTGATGAGCAGATGGTACCCTTCTGGGGCCACGTTTCTATGAGCCAGTATGTGAAAGGGAAGCCCAATCCTCGAGGATTAAAACTGTTTGTACTTCCCCATATGACCCCCGCCCCCTATGGATTTCTTTCTGTACGAAGGAAAGGGGGACACCATCTTACAAGGAGAGAAATATCAACACCTTGACATAGGGGACAAGGGAGTACTAAGACTTTCGAGTACTCTTCCAACTGGTTCACTTGTATACAGGGACAGGTTCTTCACCTCTATTTCCCTTCTTCATCTCCTCCATGCAGAGTTTGAACTGCACGGAACTGGAACATTACAGAAGAATAGAATTCCTACGGACGAGTTAAAAACGATGCTACTCTGAAGAGAGAAGGCAGAGGAAGCCATGATATGATGGTACGAAGTGATGGCCAGGTAGCTTTACTCAAATGGTATTATAACAAACTCGTGTATCTGGCATCATTAGTGGAAGGCGCAGCACCAGTAAAGCCATGCTGCCGTTGGTGCAGAAAACGAAACAGCACATATTGGTAGATCGACCACTCATGTTTGAATGTTACAACGAAAGCATGGGAGGGGTCGACTTCCTGGATAGGGTGATTGTCATGTACAGGATTTGTGCTCAGACAAGAAAATGGACAGTTAGGTTGATAATTCATCTATTTAACTTAGCTCTGGCAGCAGCATAGATATAGCACAGGAGGGTTGAAGCTGCAGAAAGTAGACCAAGAAGAGAGAAACTGGACTGTCTTGACTTTTGTGCGGATGTGGCGTACTGGCTCATAAATTCTGTCTGCCAAGACATAGAGAGAGACGAACAAGAAGAAGAAGATGATGAGAGCGTGAGCATATTCCGAAAAAGAAAGGCAGTTCCGCAACTTCCTCATGACAGCCTGAGAAAGAGAAAGGGAGAGCACATACCTCAGATCCCTGCAGGAGTAAAGTCTTCCCGGTGCAAATTTTCTGGATGTGATAGCCCGAAATGCCGGGTTAAGTGCAAAACATGTAAAATGGTCTTGTGTATGAATACAAATAGAAATTGCTTCAAACTGTTCCACAACTTGTGAGTAATTCATTGTCATTTGATGATGTTTTATTTGTAAATCTGTGCATTTTTTATTTGTGAATTGGACATGGGCATGTATACATATTATATTTTTCTGCTGTTTGTCTAATAACTCTAATTTGGATTAAATTGTGAATCATCATTTCTGTTGTAGTTTCTTTTATTACTATGTCATATTGCCATGTTTTTAATTTCAAAAATTGAGATCCATTGTAACCTATAGGTTACATCAATATTTCCTACCGCCCGGTACTCCGACTCAATTTTTATTTTATTTTTCATGGAATTCCAGTCCTTCTGCCTCGGAAACCATTACAATTCACTGAAATTAATATCCAGTTTTCTCTGGGGTCTGGGGAGATTAAATATCTAAGTCATCTCCGCCCCTCATTAATACTTTGTAAAATTTTCTTCTCTCAAGCCAGCTGGCTTTTGAGATTTCCCAGTCTATCTCCTACACTTTAAATTTTGGAAGTCCTCTTCTTGATATCAATTGACGTAGGTTCGTCCTCTCGGACCACTGAATGGTGACTGACTTTCTTGTTATGGTCGGGGTATTTATGTACGATCTTGAGACGCGGTACACCGCATTACCTATCATTGTGCAATCGTTCCATTCGATGACTGCTGGACCGATTTCTTTGAAACTCACCCCAGAGATTCCGCCTATTTTTCCAATCACAATGGTGCTGTTCGCTGATTTCTTCAGCTTACTTCATGGGCGTAATTAATTAATTCCGTGTACGATTATTCCCGCATATTTTGAATGTATGTTCTTGACACGTGTAACTTCACTCTGCCTTCAGGCATGCTAACTTCCCTCTGGGCATAATTAAATATATTTCCACCCTGTGAAGTTAGCTTCTTCAAACGTTTCCCAAAATTCTTAATTAATTATTTCCTTCCGATGACAGTGCCGAGTGCCGAAATCTCTCACAATGCGGGTTATTAGCCAGAATTTCATTATTAATTTCCCGAGGTATTCCGAAATGTGCCGACCTCGTTCGACATTTTGGGGATCACCTCCTGCAGTGAGTTGACAAGCCACGGACCCGAGGCTAGCTTGCAGTTCAAAATGGTTGCGCGTTTTTTCTCCCTCTCGCAATTGGCCCTACATAGCCGTGCGGCGGTGCTTTCAGCAATGTAAAATTATGGGCTCAATATGATCGTCTCTTCTACTGATATGTAGCAACGTTTTCCGACTTAAAGACGTGATTGATCGTCTATTTTTCTATCAACAGTACAACTACGTATTTGAACTCGTGCTGAAAAGCAGGAGAAAAAAAGCTGCCAAGACTGCGCGAATCGCTAGATCAAATCGGTGGTCTTCAATCTCTTTCCGAAAATTTTTCAATTTATGATGATGCTTTTCAAGGCTGTTCGAATCATAAACAAGTTAAACAGGTACTGAACTACAGGTGTTCCTTGCAACAGTAAGTCAGTTCAAGTCAAGACCATTAGATGGTCCAAACCAAAACCAAACCCCCAAACCCCATGGCACTACAGCCCTTGAAGGGCCTTGGCCTACCAAGTGACCGATACTCAGCCCGAAGTCCTGCAGATTACGAGGGGTCATGTAGTCAACACGACGAATCCTCTCGGCCGTTATTCTAGGCTTTCTAGACCCGGGCCGCTATCTCACCGTCGATCCAGCCCTCAGGTCCAGGTAAAAATCCCTGACCTGGCCGGGAATCGAACTCGGATTCTCCGGGTAAGGGGCAGGCACGCTACCCCTACACACGGGGCTGGCATTAGATGGTCCACTGATTTATAACAAAGACTCCCTTTCTAGACAGCATCTTTATTGATAACGAAGACATTATTATTATTATTATTATTATTATTATTATTATTATTATTATTATTATTATTATTAAGAAAGATAAGACAATTGGTAGGTATCTTTGTGACAATTCCTGCTTGCATTAAAACATAAATGACGTACCAAAAAAGTACAACAGGCCATTATACGAAAACACAATAGCCTATTACAAGAAATTATATCGAAATAAGAATTTCATGATAATGAGAGAAGTAAAATAAAAAAAGAAATGCATTAAAACAAGAAACAAATATATATGACAATTTAAAAATGTATAATATAATGACAAACAAATTCATACGAAACGTAAAGAAAAAACTTAAAATATTCCCTTGCATGTAGCTTAACATAATTGCAATGCAGTGACCCAGAAATTCACTCAAAAGTTACAATGTATAACTTAAAATACACTGCCTGACAAAAATGTTGTTGTTGTTTGAGTCATCAGTCCATAGACTGGTTTGATGCAGCTCTCCATGCTACCCTATCATGTGCTAATCTTTTCATTTCTACGTAACTATTGCATCCTACATCTGCTCTAATCTGCCTGTCATATTCATACCTTGGTCTACCCCTACCGTTCTTACCACCTACACTTCCTTCAAAAACCAACTGAACAAGTCCTGGGTGTCTTAAGATGTGTCCTATCATTCTATCTCTTCTTCTCGTCAAATTTAGCCAAATCGATCCCCTCTCACCAATTCGATTCAGTATCTCTTCATTCGTGATTCGATCTATCCATCTCACCTTCAGCATTCTTCTGTAACACCACATTTCAAAAGCTTCTATTCTCTTTCTTTCTGAGCTAGTTATCGTCCATGTTTCACTTCCATACAATGCCACGCTCCACACGAAAGTCTTCAAAAACATCTTTCTAATTCCGATATCAATGTTTGAAGTGAGCAAATTTCTTTTCTTAAGAAAGCTCTTCCTTGCTTGTGCTAGTCTGCATTTTATGTCCTCCTTACTTCTGCCATCGTTAGTTATTTTACTACCCAAGTAACAATATTCATCTACTTCCTTTAAGACTTTGTTTCCTAATCTAATATTTCCTACATCACCTGCCTTTGTTCGACTGCACTTCATTACTTTTGTTTTGGACTTATTTATTTTCATCTTGTACTCCTTACCCACGACTTCATCCATATCATTCAGCAACTTCTCAAGATCTTCTGCAGTCTCAGATAAAATAACAATATCATCGGCAAATCTCAAGGTTTTGATTTCCTCTCCTTGGACTGTGATTCCCTTTCCAAATTTCTCTTTGATTTCCTTTACTGCCTGTTCTATGTAAACATTGAAAAGGAGAGGGGACAAACCGCAGCCTTGCCTCACTCCTTTCTGGATTGCTGCTTCTTTTTCAAAGCCCTCGATTCTTATCACTGCAGACTGAATTTTATACAGATTGTAGATAATTCTTCGTTCTCGGTATCTGATCCCTATCATCTTCAGAATCATAAATAGCTTGATCCAATCAACATTATCGAATGCCTTTTCTAAATCTACAAATGCCGTGTACGTGGGCTTGTCCTTCTTGATTCGATCCTCTAAGATCAGACGTAAAGTCAGGATTGCTTCACGTGTTCCTACATTTCTTCTGAAACCAAACTGATCTTCTCCGAACTCAGCTTCAACTTGTTTTTCCATTCTTCTGTAAATAATACGTGTTAAAATTTTGCAGGCATGAGATACTAAACTAATGGTGCGGTAGTTTTCACACCTGTCAGCACCGGCTTTCTTGGGAATAGGTATTACAACATTCTGCCGAAAATCGGATGGGACTTCTCCTGTCTCATACATCTTGCACACTAAATGAAATAACCTTGCCATGCTGGTTTCTCCTAAGGCAGTCAGTAATTCAGAGGGAATATCATCAATTCCAGGTGCCTTGTTCCTATTTAGGTCACTCACAGCTCTGTCAAACTCTGACCTCAAAATTGGGTCTCCCATTCCATCAGCATCAACAGCCTCTTCATGTTCCAGAACGAAATTATCTACATCTTTACCTTGATACAACTGTTGGATATGCTCCAGCCATCTTTCTGCTTTGTCTTCTTTCCCTAGAAGTGGCTTTCCATCTGAGCTCTTAATATTCATGCACCTAGATTTCCTTTCTCCAAAGGTTTCCTTGATTTTCCTGTATGCAGCATCTACCTTTCCCAGGACCATACAGCCTTCGACATCCTTGCACTTCTCCTTCAGCCATTCTTCCTTAGCTACCTTGCACTTTCTATCCACTTCATTCTTTAATCGCCTGTATTCCTTTCTGCCCTCTTCATTTCTAGCATTCTTGTATTTTCGTCGTTCATCAATCAGGTCTAGTATCTCTTGAGTCATCCACTGATTCTTAGTTGATCTTTTCTTCCTTCCTAACATTTCTTCAGCAGCCCTACTGACTTCATTTTTCATGACTATCCACTCTTCCTCTATAGTGTTTCCTTCAGCCTTTTCATTTAGTCCTTGTGCAACATGTTCCTTGAAACAATCCCTCACACTCTTTTCTTTCAACTTGTCTAGATCCCATCTTTTTGCATTCTTTCCTTTCTTCAATTTCTTCAACTTAAGATGGCATTTCATGACCAACAAGTTGTGGTCAGAGTCCACGTCTGCTCCTGGGAAAGTTTTGCAATCCAACACCTGGTTTCTGAATCTCTGCCTAATCATAATGAAGCCTATTTGATACCTTCCAGTGTCTCCAGGTCTCGTCCACGTATACAGCCGTCGTTTGTGGTGTTTGAACCAAGTATTGGCAAGGACTAAATTATGATCAGTGCAGAATTCAACCAGCCGACTTCCTCTTTCGCTCCTTTGTCCCAATCCAAATTCTCCTACTGTACTACCTTCTCTTCCTTGGCCTACCACTGCATTCCAGTCTCCCATCACAATTAGATTCTCGTCACCTTTTACATATTGTATTAAATCTTCTATATTCTTTCGATTTCTTCATCATCCGCTGAACTAGTAGGCATATAGACCTGCACTATTGTGGTGGGCATTGGTTTGGTGTCTATCTTGACGACAATAATTCTTTCACTATGCTGGTCGTAGTAGCTTACCCGCTGCCCTATTTTCTTATTCATTATTAAACCAACTCCTGCATTTCCCCTGTTTGATTTCGTGTTGATAATTCGGTAGTCGCCTGACCAAAAATCATGTTCTTCCTGCCAACGTACTTCACTTATACCAACTACATCTAACTTTAGCCTATCCATCTCCCTTTTCAGATTCTCTAACCTACCACAACGATTCAAACTTCTAACATTCCACGCTCCGACTCGCAGAATGTCAGTATCCATCTTCCTGATGATCGCCCCCTCTCGTGTAGTCCCCACCCGGAGATCCGAATGGGGGACTAGTTTTTCTCCGGAATATTTTACCCGGGAGGAAGCCATCATCAGTACATCATTCATACAGAGAGAGCTGCATGTCCTCGGGACGTAGTTACGGCTGTAGTTTCCCGTTGCTTTCAGCCGTGTAGCAGTATCAACACAGCTAAGCTATGTTGTGTATTATTACAAGGCCGTATCAGTCAATCATCTAGACTGCCGCCCTTGCAACTACCGAAAGGCTGCTACCCCCCTTTCGATGAACCATTCGTTGGTCTGGTCTCTCAACAGATACCCATCCGATATGGTTGCACCTGCGGCTCGGCTATCTGCTTCATTGGGAAACGCAAGCCTCCCCACCGCGGCTAGGTCACATGGTTCGCAGAGGAGGAAAAAAAGTTAAGTGGTTGAAAGTGAATGAAACTACATATGCTGAAAGACCATGTATCTTTATTGAACTGTTTACAATATGGGATGAAAGAGAGAAGGCCGTTGGCAGTTACAGGTGGAATGTTCGTGCCAGGTCAGTAGGGTATCGCACCCACCCTCCCCCCCCCCGCCCCCCTTGGCCGCAATGCATGCCCTTATTCGGTTAGGAATGGTGTCAAACAGCCTTGGATTCTCTCCTGAGGCAAGTTTGTCCACAGTTGTTGCAGCTGTCCCTCCAGATCCCGCAGGTTTGTACTGGGACGGAGTCCCCTTCCACTGTCATCCCGCACGTCTGCAATGATGGAGAGGTCTGGGGATCTTGCTGGCCACGGGAAGAACTCACCATGCTCAAGGCAGTCCATAGACACACGTGCTCTGTGTGGACGTGCATTATCTTGTTGGAACATGGTCCCAGAGTGCTGCGCCATAAGGGTAGGACGTACGGACGCAGAATGTCTGTGACATACCGCTGTGCCGTCAAAATCTGCCGAAGCACAATTAGAGGTGACCTGAACGATCCTATGGCTCAACACACCATGATGCCAGGGATTACGCCTGTGTGTCTTTCCACAATATAGGCAGGATCTGCCCTCTGTTCTCGACGCCGCCAAACCCGCACACGATGGTCATCGGAGGTTATGGAAAAGCGGGACTCGTCACTGAACATGATGCGACGCCGGTCGTCCTCTGTCCATGCCTCCCGGGCAAGGCACCTTTCCAAACGCAGGCGTTGGTGTTCTGGTGTCAATGGTAACCGACGAATGGGGCGGTAGGACCCCAACCCGGCGGGCGCGAGTCGTCAAGACACTGTGCGGAAACTCACAGGATGTTTAGAGTCTCCCGTACATTTTGGCGGACGGCGGGTGCCGAGGTTATGGCATCCCGCAATGCTTGGCGCACCATACAACGGTCCTCTCGGGGTGGTGTTTCTTGGTCGACCCGAACTGCACAACGTGATTGGGTGCCCTCATGAACCCAGTGAGTCCAACATCGTGCCACTGTGACATCTGAATGCCCACATGCCTGACAATGCACGATACGACCAACCAGCCTCATGCAGTCCCACAATGCGGCCTCTGTCAAATGCTGTCAGTTGGTGGATAGGCTGTCAAACACGTCTGCGAGGCATCGCGGGTGTTCGTACTGTACGTCGTCCTCTCTGTACTTCTTTCTTAACTGTCTAACTCACAGCAGTTGACTAATAACAAATTATCAACAACAGGACGGTGCCATTACGAATGCACTCTGGTGGGCATTCTACACGTTACAGATCCTTGTAAATCTAATCATTTACTCACATGCTAGTGGTGTGCGTGTATACCGGAATGGGATAATATTGGACCACTCTTTCTGATTGTTCAATTTTTTGGGTCAGGCGGTGTATTTCAGTTATAAGAAATGTAGCATAATAATTACAGCGCAATCACGTGAACATTCACAGTTAATTATTTCCAGTCCATTAACATTATGATTTTCAGTAAATTGAATGGCACGATGACTTAAAATTAACATTGTATATACATCATCACGTTGAAACTTACTCAAAATTTACAATATATTAAAGTCATTTCTTGAAGTATCTTATATTTTTGGGAAAACCTTTCATTTAAAGCATTCAAATGATACATTCCCCGATTTACAAACGAATTGTTACGATAATTAGTTTTCTGCGGTCTACCTTTTATTATACACGGACGACCGGCCCTGCTTATTTATCAGGTCTTTTCTAGTCGACTGTTTTACTTCTCAAGCTGGCTCATTCGACCGGGTCAGGGATGGAATGAATGAAGCCCTCATCTAGCTGCGAGGATAGGAATTCTTAAGCCTGTCACACTCATCTCTTGTCACAGTACTTGTAGGACTGAAATCATGAAGCATGATCCTTGCAGCCATTCGCTATACCATCTCTGGTTCTTTAATTAGCCCTGTTTGTTATGGGTTCTATACAGCTGCTCCATATTCTAGGACTGGCCTCACGAGCGATAGGTAGCCCAGTGGGAACTGCTGCCCTTTAGTTCACTCGGTAACGACTTGTACCGTACGATGTAGCAATAATTACACTGCATGTGTGAGGTCTCTTTTTACGTGTGTAAATTCTCGGCATTTTCTTCGTGTTTCTCCAAAGAAAATCACCATTAATCTTCTTTCATTGCATTTTCAAATTTGAAAGAAGTTTTTATATTATTATTTTACATGTGCATGCTTATTTCTAAAGTATACATTTAGCACTGTTTCAGACCTTGATGGGAAAAGTGAAGATGGCTTTCACATTGTCGAAAATTGAAAATTGATTCCAAATTTTAATTTTATCCAACTGACAATGGCGATGTTTATCGGGTAACTTAATAATCATAATGTTATTTGTTTTACGTCCCACTAACTACTTTTTAAGGTCTTCGGAGACGCCGAGGTGCCGGAATTTAGTCCTGCAAGAGTTCTTTTACGTGCCAGTAAATCTACCGACACGGGGCTGTCGTATTTGAGCACCTTCAAATACCACCGGACTGAGCCAGGATCGAACCTGCCAAGTTGGGGTTAGAAGGCCAGCGCCTTAACCGTCTGAGCCACTCAGCCCGGCCTATCGGGTAACTTTGACGTTATCCAAATTCCGAATTTCACCCTTAACTCTCGAATTTATGGCATAAAGGAAACATGTAAACATTTTAAAAGTCATATCAATAAATAGCTCCAAATATCAAATGCTATCGATAAGGAGCACTACATAGGAGTAAGATACCAACCAAAAGAAATAGTTACAAAGTCTAAAATGAAAACACCTTAAAACCCATTTATGCCCAGCGGGTCGTTTTCGACCACCCGAAAGAAAAACTTCTGCCGAGCGTATTTTTTGTTGTTTCGCATTGATAGCACATTCATTGTGCGTAGTAAAATTGCCCGCACTGCCGTGCCTTGGTTGGAGCAGCTTTCCCGCCACAACGCAGATGCTGCGCGGCAGCTAGTTGATTCATGGTGGAGCCTGCATCGTGCTCTTGCCGTTATTGGTAAGTAGAGTGGTTAAATGTTTTAAAATGCAGTGTTCAGTGTGTTGATGTTGTTCGGGGATATCTGACGCATTTTAGATGCCTTTGCTATTTCAATACGACAATTAGTTCTTACAATACACCACGAATAACATAGCATGGGTCGCAAACGACCCGCTGGGTACAAACCACAGAACAATGGTACTTTAGCGTATTTTTGCATTTAGATGGTTACAACACAAGGGATTAGCGAAAAATGTTCTAAATTAGTGTTTTTGAAACAATATGAACCATTCGGAGCATATTTAAGCCGTTTATTCATGAACTAATTAGCAAATTACAGTTTTTTAAAATATTCATTTCATCTTTTTCAGGCGAAAGAACTTAACTACGGCTGAAATTCTGTCAGAGCTTGAGGTATTGACTGCCAGCGATATTTCTGGAATATTAGTGAATGTTTGTGTCTCTCCACCGGATGATATCAGACGCCGATTGGGCGACGAAGATGTAATCCAGACAAAATGAGTGGGACACAACTAGGGACTGAAGCACAAGATTATTTATCAAGGTGCAAAGGCTAACGAAAAACGCTCTAAAGATGTTGGTTTAAGGGAAAGCGTTGTTTTGAAATTCTGTGATGTTTTATCTAAGTTTCACCCCAGTGTATGCTTCTCTTTTTACTGCGATATTTTTTTATTTGCCCAAAGTTGTTGTCGGAATTAATAAAGCGAGGAATGCGATGCACTGGTACGGTTCGGGCTAACCGGATGGAGGGCTGCCCATTGCCAGACAAGAAGACGATGAATAAGAAAGAAAGGGGATACTTCGAAAGTGCAGTTGACAAAGAAGGCCAAATAGTGGCTGTGACATGGAAAGACAACAACGTTGTGAATATCCTCTTAAACGAGCATGGCGTAGAACCTGTTGAAGAAGCTGGGCGGTACTCATTCGCACAGAAAAAACCTGTGAAGATACCTCAATCACATTTTGCTTCTACGTACAACAAGAACATGGGAGGAGTAGATCAAACGGACAACAATGTTTCTACTTTCCGCATCAACATCAGAGGCAAAAATGGTATGTGGCAATTCTGCTCTGGCTTCTAGACGTTGTGATGAGCAATACTTGGATTTTGTCGAGATCTCACGGCATGAAACTTGACGCCCTGGCGTTCCGAGGATTCGTTGTGACCAGCTTATTAAAGAAGTATGGAACCCCTCCTCGCAATGTTAACACGAGTGCACCAGTGACTGAAGCCATGCGGGAAAGCCACGGTGGTCATCTTCTGGTGGACAATCAGCCCAGACGACGTTGTCGTGTCTGCAAAAGTAAAACTGTCCGAGCATGCCAAAGATGTGTTGTTGCCTTACACCATTATTGTTTTAGAGAATTACACAAGAAGTGAAGTGCACTGTGTAAATGCGAACCTATTTTTAGCTTCGTAGTTTTAGTAATTTTGACTGGTTCAATTCTTTTTTATGCAAGACAAATAATGATGCCAAAGCCTGTTGTGCCATTTCAGTACTGAGTATTTTTTGTTTGCTATTTGTTTTACGTCGCACCGACACAGATGGGTCTTATGGCGACGATGGGATAGGAAAGGCCTAGGAATGGGAAGGAAGCAGCCGTGGCCTTAATTAAGGTACAGCCCCAGAATTTGCCTGGTGTGAAAATGGGAAACCACGGAAAACCATATTCAGGGCTGCCGACAGTGGGGTTCGAACCCACTATCTCCCGAATACTGGATACTGGCCGCATTTAAGCGACTGCAGCTATCGAGCTCGGTACTGAGTATTCAAAGGAATGTGTAAGACTGACTAGGAAACTCGACTGATAGTCTATTTTATATTCTTAATGTTGTAACGTCGTGCGTCAATTCGAACGTTAACATTCTTTACCCGATACCTCCATTTTTAACTCGTTGTTGGGCTGCCTAATCAGATGAAATGGAGTCGCTCAGCGGATACCTCAGAGTTTTCAAAGGCCAAGTAAGACATGTAATCTTACTTCAAGATACGCTTAACGTGAGTACGGAGAGATTAACGACTCACGGGTGACGCCTATAGAGACACATGACACAGTATGACGACCGTCAACAATCTTTTTTTAAATCAGAGTTTCAACCACGTGAGAACTGGTCGTGGCTAATGGAGTACTTAATCAAGAAATTCTCTTAGCTAAGCAACTAACTTACGAACTAGGCTACAATGAAAGAACTCATGATACATAAAATTGTAGAAAATAAACAAGATATTTATTGATTAAATATTCGGACTATTAAACTGGAATGCAAGGCATTACTTGACGTTTCATATTACAAATGTGGATTGTGAGTCAGCGCTGGCTCGTAGAAAAAGAAATAATATGTAGTCTTAAACTATCTAGATCAGTTCCTTCGTGAAATAAAATTTGCGTATATACATATTTACAATCGATCACTGGACATCTAAGGTCCATACTGAAGTTAGTCATTGATGTAACATCAACATAATCAAGTTGTTATAAGAGCTCATTTTATTTAAGATTAATTAAATAAGTCTGAATTAAACACACAGTTACGCTCAAATGTCTATAAAGTCCACTAATAAACTCAAGCTAGTAATTGAACCAAATCATATCTTTAAATTGCAGGACTGAACTGTATATCACAGATATTTAATTGCCAATCATATTATAGTTGAGCGTTGGGAATATTCCAGTAAATTGTAGCTGATACTCAGTAAATGACGATTCACTAGTAAGAAAATCCATATAAGCAAACATATAAGTAAGTGAATAAATCCGTATGAATAAATCTGTATCAATAGATTCGTATTAATAAATTTGTATTAATAAATCCGAACTCATGCTTTATTGCCACGTTCTCGTTGTGCATGTATACTATTTACGAACTAAGGCATTTGTTCCTAGTGCCTGTCAAATTCGGCTCCTACTCTGACATTTCCCTAGCTGTAGTTCGTTGAGAAAATGCAAGTTCAAACAGAGAATATGTTAACCTATTCAGCTATCTAACTAACTTCAACATAATCTTTGGCTGTCATACACACGTCTTTTAGGCTCAATGTCCCTTTCCTTCGTTATATTACATAACATTCTACTTCAATGCAAGCTATTTTATTCATACGCAGTTACAATGCAAGCGCTATGTCGCAGTATTCAGACGCATAATATCATATTTATCGATGTCGTGAATGCCTTCGGTCAAATACAGCTATAAAACGTATCGTTGTATTCCGATATTCATACAACACATCTAAAGTTGACATACGATCCCGTCACCAGCTTAATTCTACAATAGTAAATTCTGTTCATACCTTGGCTTAGGTTACTCCAGCGGTGTGGGCAATCTCACGTATACGAATCTAAAGAATGCAGTGTGGCATATCTTAAACTGCAGGCACTCAATGGCCCTTACGTATTGCGTATATAAACTTCTCATATCACTATATAACTCATACTTTTCCTCAAGCTAGCACAATTGCAACCTTACTTCAACATCCATATAATATCTCAACATCGTAGCCTCAATATTAATTCGTCGCGTTCCCAAATACTTAACCATGTCAAACTTACCACACTATGTTTCTTAAAACAACATTTTAAAGCTGCTATATCTCATAACCTATGATTGAGTTCAATGCCCTTATTGCGAATCAAAATAATGCGTGATTCTAAATGTTTATTTTACACCGCGCGCAACCAATCGTGACGTCGACTTGTAGCATTACCAATACGAAATCTTGCAATCTGCCAGTATATCATTACTATCAGCTGTTTTCACAAATCCTTTTCAAACCTCACGCAACATACGTGTATTTTGACCGATATACGATGACGAATATCCAACACATTAGAATCTTATGCTATTTTGCTAGATCACGTAACTACGGACTTAAATATCTCACACTTCATTGGTAACATTCACTTGCATTTCTTATATATCGGTTTATATTTAGCCCATCGGCACATGCCTAAGGCACATGTGTAGGCAAACCAAAAATTATGCGATTAAATATTGTAAATGACTTAGCTGTTCTGCTCCCAAATAGATGTAGTTGGGTCTGCTGTTAGCTCATGGGTTGGACATCTGGAACATCATCTGCTTCCTCATCACGGGATTGCTGTCGGTTTCCCGTCGCCTTCCTCATCATGGCTCGGTCGTATGGTTTCCCGTCGCCTTCCTCATGATGCCTCGGTCGTATGGCTTCCCGTCGTCTTCCTCTTCATGGCTCGGTCGTATAGCAAGATGTACTGGTCCCCAGCTTGGTCCATCATGTATATTTAGCACGTCATCCTCATGGTCTTCTTACCAGCAACCAAATTAAGGATTATAGTGCGGTGAACAGCCATTGTATAATTCTTTTTGACGTCCGTAATCCTTAAATGTATTATTTCCTTTGTGGCTCTCCGACGTATATCTTCGCCCTCGTTGGTGTTGATTCCAGTGAATGTATCTCGGTCGGCCGCTTCTTGTAGATCTTGGGAAACTAATTTCTATTCTGATTCAATAATTCGAGATGTATCTCTTCTTGTATGAGATCCTTTTTTTTATGCTGGTTTGGTTTCCCTTTGCAGAGTCTCGATCAACTGCGCTCCGTATCCACCCACGCGTATCTCGTGGTACTTAGCTGATTCCTTTTAATATCTCTAATCAACTCTGCTTATTTTTTTTTGATAACTTGACTTATTTTCCTCTCGTTTCCGACGTTTTTTCCCTATATTATAGCTTCTGGTCCTTTCTTCTCCTTAAAAATTATATCACGGTCGGTAGTTCCGTCTTCACTCTTCGTTGAGAAAAATTAAGATGGAGATTTCTTAACAATCAAGTTTTCTACTTTTTTTTTTTTGTAAAACAATACAGTAGACAGTCCACTGTCCGTTTCACCCTCAATACTCAACCGTTCTATGACGTGTATGGCCTCCTACGTCACCGCAACTGGTGTCTATTCTTTGCTTCCTATAGATTAAATGGGCCATACCTTCTCTCGGCGCCATTTTGAAAGCTGTCGCGGAAGTGTGAACGGGCACAATGTTAAATGTTTTTTTGATACTCTTTTCATTTTTAGGAAAGATCCCTTCTTATTGCATTTAGTGAAGAGCGACTTCTTATTAGCATTTTCTATGTGCTTTATAATACTTACCTCAGTACTTACCTATGTAGCAGATATGTCCTTTTCACTTTTCGATAATAATAAGTCATAAAATACACCAGTTGTTCTTCTTTTGTCGTGTTGAACCCAAACATGAAAATAGCCAAACGCCCATGTTGGAAATATGTCCCTGGAGTCCATGCCCAGTGGGTCGTTTACGACCCATGCTATAATTTTTAAACAACAACAACAACAACAAACATTTTAAAAACAATTTTTGGGGCAGTATGGACATAAATAAACTGATTCCAGTAGTCAAAACCATAAAATTCGAAAAAAAAAATTCTTGGACATAAATGGATTAAGGTTCGGAAAATAAGAGGATATGTTACACCAGACTACAGGGAAAATGGAAATGATTAGGATTTTGAATTACTTAGGGATTTTTTAAAAAATTTACTTTATGTCGCACCGACACAGATGGGTCTTATGGCGACGAGGGGATAGAAAAGGGCTAGAAGTGGGAAGAAAGCGAACGCGGCCTGAATTACTGTACAGCCTCAGGAATGGCCTGGTGTGAAAATTCGGAAACCACGGGAAAGCATCTGCTGGACTGCCGACAGCGGGGTTCGAACCCACCATCTCCAGAATGCAAGCTACGTGACCCAAACCACACAGCCACTTGTTCGGTCAGTTAGGGAGCCCTACTGTAGAACGTATTATACGGAGAACGTAGTTTATTTATTTATTTATTTATTTATTTATTTATTTATTTATTTATTTATTTATTTATTTATTTATTTATTTATTTATTTATTTATTTATTTATTTATTTATTTATTTATTTATTTATTTATTTATTAAGTTTTGACTATGTATGCATCACGCTGAGTGGAAGAAGCCCAGTTCTGTCAACAGAAATAGAACCGTAGTTCAGTAAGTTTTGAATAATATGGCTTTATATATCTATATATATAAAGTAGCTTGTCCTGACTGACTGACTGACTGACTGACTGACTGACTGACTGATTCATCATCGCCGAGCCAAAACTACTGGACATAAAGAAATGAAATTTTGGATATATATTCATATTAAGATGTAGGTGCTCGCTAAGAGAGGATTTTTGGATATTCCGTCGCTAAGGGGGTGAAAAGGGGGGTGAAATTTTCAATTTAGTGTGTCTATATCTCAAAACTTTAAAAGTTTACAGATGTGAAAATTTGTATTTAGAATCTCCTTTTAAAATAAGGAAACACGTTTTTTTTTTTTTTTGTGACAATCCCAATAGGAGGGGTTAAAAAGGGTGAAAAGGGGTTGAATGCCTTTAATCAGGATACCGGTACTTATATCTCAGAAACTGAAGATATTACAGACCTCAAAATTGGTACTTTTGATCGCTTTCAGAAATAAAGAAACACGTATTTTTTTGTTTTTGGAAAATCCAATTAATGCGAGGGTGAAAAGGGGGGTGAATTTTTAAAATGAGTGCATCTATATCTCAAAAGTTTTTAAGTTTAGAGATGTAAAAATAGGTATTTAGAATCTTCATTAAAAATAAAGGAACACATATTCTTTGTTTTCGGAAAATCCCAACAGGAGGGGTGAAAAGGGGTGAAAAATGGGTTGAATGCCTTTAAAGATAATACTTATATCTTAGAAACTGAATATATTACAGACCTGAAAATTGGTGTTTGGGATCTCCTTTAAAAATAAAGAAAAGCGTATTTTTTTATTTTTAGAAAATCCAATTAATGGTGGGGGGTAAAAGGGGGGTGATTTTTTAATATGAGTGTATCTATACATCAAAAATTTTAAAGTTCATAGATGTAAAAATTGGTGTTTAGAATGTCCTTTAAAAATAAAGAAACACGTATTTTTTGTTTTCGGAAAATCCTAATACGAAGTGTGGAAAAGGGTGAAAAACAGGTTGAATCCCTCTAATGTGGTTACTTATTTTTCAGAACCTGAAGATATCACAGACCTGAAAACTGGTATTTGGGATCTACTTTAAAGATAAAGAAACAGGTATTTTTTCGTTTTTTGAAAATCCAAATAATGGGGGGTGAAAAGGGGGACGAAGTTTTTAAAATGAGTGTATCTATATCTCAAAACTTCTAAAGTTTATAGATGTAATAATTTGTATTTAGAATCTCCTTTAAAAATAAACAAACATGTACTTTTGTTTTCGGAAATACCACTTGGGTGTAGGGGGTAGTTAATAATGACTGAAAATGGTGTTGAATTCTTTTAATTAGGCTACTGATATCTCAAAAATGAAGATGTTACAGACGTGAAATGTGATGTTTGGAATCTGCTTTAAAAGTAAAGAAACACGTATTCCCGGAAAATCGAATGAGGGGGGGGGGGGGTTAAAGAATAGAAAAATTAATTGACTTATTTGTATGAGAATACATAAGCTTAGAAATAGAGTTAAACAGTTCGTTAGAAACCGTAAATTTACTTACTTGCAAAACATGACTGCAAACATGAATTCTGGCAGTGCTTGGAACACGCTTCGTTCCCTAGGCATAGGGAAACCTCAGCAACAACCTCATGTGCCTGACATACCACTCGATAAGTTAAATGAATTTTTTACTGAAGAAA
Source organism: Anabrus simplex (assembly GCF_040414725.1). Classification (NCBI taxonomy): domain Eukaryota; kingdom Metazoa; phylum Arthropoda; class Insecta; order Orthoptera; family Tettigoniidae; genus Anabrus; species Anabrus simplex. Next base: position 178,169,582 of record NC_090266.1, read on the forward strand.
GAACACCACCTAATGTACTAAATTCCCCAAACCCAGTACCCGACTCCGTTATGAACCCTTTACCTGACCAAGAACATTTTACATTTCGCCCCGTTACTGCTAATAAAGTTAAAAAGGTATTATATTCTATCAAATCAAAAGCCAGAGGAGTGGATGATATCCCTATAACTTTCTTACACAACATTATTGGTGCTGTTTTACCCATTATTACCCACATTTTTAACTACTGCCTTAAAAATGGAACCTTTCCTTCACTATGGAAACTAGCCAATGTTATCCCTGTGCCTAAGAAGCCTGACCCCTCCCTACCATCCGACTACAGACTAATTTCTATCTTACCTGCGATTTCCAAAGCACTCGAGCGTCTGGTTCATGAGCAGGTGTTGGAATACCTAAACAACCATTCTCTGCTAGACCAATTGCAATCTGGCTTCAAGAAGGGACACAGCACAGCAACTGCCCTGCTTAAAGTGACTGATGACATACGACACGCAATGGACCAAAGACTGCTGACAGTACTTACTCTCCTCGATTTCAGTAGCGCATTTGATACTATAAACATCCAGACTCTACTAAATAAGATGCAATCTTATTACTTCGATCAACGAACTATTAATTTCTTTTCATCGTACCTCAAAAATCGCGCGCAACGAATCATAACCCTTGATCAAACCTCTCACTGGCTAACCAGGAAGGAAGGCACGCCGCAGGGTAGTGTTTTAGGCCCATTGCTCTTTATTTTGTACATAAACGACATTTCATCTAATTTAAAGAATTGTAGCTACCATCTTTATGCGGACGATTTACAAATTTATTGTCACTGTAAGACCTCTGACTTGCCTCATGCCATAACAGGCATCAATGCTGACCTTCAGCGACTTTATGCTTACTCCTTGAAAAATTCCCTCCTTCTTAACCCCTCCAAGACACAAGCAATCATTATTGGCTCTCAAAAATTGTTGGCCACACTACGGTACGAAACTATTCCTCCAATTATACTGAATGGTAGAGTTATTCTATTCAGCCAAACTGTGAGAAATCTTGGAGTGACAATGAACGAAACATTAAATTGGACTGAATATATTAAGAATGTGTGTAAAAAAATATTTTCGATACTCCATTCGGTTAAAAGAAACAGCGATATTCTACCTTGTAACGTGAGAGTCAAACTCATGCAAACGCTAGTGCTTCCCGTCCTCGACTACTGTGACGTCATTCTGGTAGACGCAACAAAAGAGCAGACTTTGAAACTTCAGCGAGCGCTTAATTCTTGCCTTAGATTTATATACAGTCTGAGTTATGATACGCATGTCACCCCATACTATCACACTATTTCATGGCTGAAACCTGACAAACGACGAACGTATCACATACTGATACAGATATACAGACTGCTCTCTGAAGACAAACCACTATACATTTCTTCCCAGCTTAAGTATTTGTCATCCTTTCACAGCAGTAATACCCGCTCTGGTTCCTCCCTTTCTATTCCTGTCCACCGATCCTCTATGTACAACAATTCCTTTGTTGTGGCGGGTTCTAGACTTTGGAATTCCCTGCCAGTCAGTGTCAGAAATTCCACCTCATTACCTAAATTCAAGTCTGCTTGCCGAGACTACCTGCTAAATGCAGCTGACTAACTTGTATGACTGGAAGATCGAATGAATGTGAGTTAGAAAAGTGTAATGTATTTTTGTGTAGGTGTAGGTTATTATTTACTGTATAATATGATGTACTCAGACTGTATTCACTACAGTGGTTAAGTGTAAGAGAGGGCCAAGAGCCCTAACTTCGCCACGTACAAAGGCATAATAAATAAATAAATAAATAAATAAGCTAATAAATACTAAAGTTGTTACAGACGTGAAAATTGGTATTTGGATCTCCTTTAAAAACAAAGGAAAACGCGTTTTTCGGGGGAAACCATCTTGGGGTGTGGGGGGGTGGGTGAAAAGGAGTTGAATTCCTTTCGTGAGGACACATAAATCTAAAACTGAAGAAGTTAGAGTCGTGATATTTGGTATTTAGAAGACCCTTTACTATTAAAGAAACAAGTATTTTTTGCCGGAAAATTCACTTAGGGGGGAGGGAGAGGAGTTTGAAAGGAAGTGAAAAAAGTGAATTATTTTTATGGGTATACTTATATCTCAAAACTGAAGGTAATAGACGTGACCACATTGGTGTTTGGAATCTCCTTTAAACATAAAGAAGCACGCCATCTTTTCATTCTTTTTTGGGGGGTAAATAAACTTAACGGCGGTGGGTTGTAAACGGAGGGGAGACCAATTGATTTTACTGTTCGCAATGTACTTACAAGGAGCCTCCGTTGCTCAGGCGGCAGCGCGCCGGGCTCTCACAGCTGGGTTCCGTGGTTTAAATCCCGGTCACTCCATGTGACATTCGTGCTGTACAAAAAGGAGGCGGGACAGGTTTTTCTCCGTTTACTCCGGTTTTCCCTGTCATCATTCATTCCAGCAACACTGTCCAATATCAATTCATTTCATTTGTCATTTATTAATCATTGCCCCAGAGAAGTGCGACAGGCTTCGGCAGCCGGAACAATGCCTATTGTCGCCGCTAGACGGGGGCTTTATTCATTCCATTCCTGACCCTGTCGAATGACTGGATACAGGCTGTAGATTTTCGATGTACTTATTCTGATCATAAACAGATCATTTCTAATCTTTCCTGGGTTCGTTTTCATGAACCATCTTTTCCTTCGGAGAACGTTCTTAGATTACAGTAGATTCTCCTGGCATATAAATACAAATTTAAACTAAATTGAAGTAAACGATAGGAAAGAGATTGACCGTCCGTTCACCTCTATAATAAGGTCAATAATGCACGGAAGTATGTCATTCGTATCGCCAGAAATCCCGCATATTTGCCTACGCGCGACAATGGTGCTGGTCACATTGTCAACAATGACAATGGCAGCAGATGTAAGTTACCGCCAAGTAGCGGTCTTGCATCTTGCTGTGGGGTCCAGAGCATCTATAATAATAATAATAATAATAATAATAATAATAATAATAATAATAATAATAATAATAATAATAATAATAATAATTTTTCTGGACCGTCGTCAAATGTGCGGATCCCGCTGGAAACGGGTCCTGGACGGGTAATGACTAAGAATACAGACCGGCCGCGGGTTCAGTACCGCCAAGGCACTCAAGAAGACACCACGCCGGATCTCCTGAAGGATTTGATCCATATTAAAAATTCTTATAGGAAAAGATGGCAAAGATTTAGGGACCCAACTGACCGGGTGGAATACTTGGACCTAGCCCGGGAAGTACGACATCGATTGCTGGAAAGAAAGATTGAAAAATGGGAGGAAACTTGCCGTAATGTATTAGAAAACGAGTCTGATCGCTAATTTTGGCGGATTCTCGCAGTAAACGAGTCAGATCGCGAATTTCGGCGGATTATATATCTAAAAGAATAAGCATTCAATTATAAATTTCAGTATAATACCGTAGCGAAGCACGGGTATCTTGCTAGTATATATATATATATTTTTTTTTTTCATAGAACGTTTCAAAGATGTACCAGCTTTCAGTTCAGAAGCTGACATTCGTAACATCCTTCTATGTGTGTCATTCCTTACACATACGATGCTTGTAATTCATTAACAATCTGAATAAATGTAAATCAACCCGCAGGAACCGTAAACAAAATGATCATCATCATCTGGATCCCACCTCTAACGCCTCAAGGGCAGTGTCCTGGAGCTTCAGACTCTTGGTCGGGGGATACAATTGGGGAGTATGACCAGTACCTCGCCCAGGCGGCCTCACCTGCTATGGTGAACAGGGGCCTTGTAGGGGGATGGGAAGATTGGAAGGGATAGGCAAGGATGAGGGAAGGAAGCGGCCGTGGCCTTAAGTTAGGTACCATCCCGGCATTCGCCTGGAGGTGAAGTGGGAAACCACGGAAAACCACTTCGAGGATGGCTGAGGTGGGAATCGAACCCACCTCTACTCAGTTGACCTCCCGAGGCTGAGTGGACCCCGTTCCAGCCCTCGTACCACTTTTCAAATTTCGTGGCAGAGCCGGGAATCGAACCCGGACCTCCGGGGGTGGCAGCTAATCACGCTAACCACTACACCACAGAGGTGGACTTCTCGATTATTTCGAAACATAAACAGGGTAGACTGATGATGATGATGATGCTTGATGTTTAAAGTGGCCTAACATCTAAGTCATCGGCCCCTAATGGTACGAAATGAGACGAAATTCAATGACAATTTAAAAGTACAAAATGCATCCACTGACTAGAATACAAAACGTGATGATGAAGAATGAATGGATGAATATGAATTTAAAACAATCAGTGAATCCGACCCTCAATGCCTCACCTTCCCAGAAACAATATTACTGACCAAGAGACTGCCTCCAAAGCACAGTCCTGAATCGATGATGCTTGTTGTCTAAAGGGGTTCAATGTGCAGGTCAGCGGTCCGTCATAATGGCCCTTAACGCTGGTAAAATAGAACCATGGTATTTCTCAAGTTGCCGTACTAATCAAAGGTAACGCAAACTCACGGTGTTCCAAACATTACGGTGGTACTCACAAGTATTGTACGTCGTACAGGTAACGCAGACCTATGATGCTTCTCACATAATGGCGCCACTCGTAGGCAACGCAAACCCATGGTGCAACTCACGACGCGTACTATCCCGTGGTGTTCCTGACATAGTGGGTACAAATCACAGGCAACGCAGACCAACAGTGTCGCTCATATGGTGGTACTAATCACAGGCAATGCCCAGACCCGTGGTGTTTCTCACATAATGGTACAAATCACAGGCAACGTAAGCCCCCTGATGTTCACCATATAGTGGTACTAATCACCGGTACTGGAAACCCACAGTGAACCGCTCTCTGCTGCTGCTAATCACAAACTTATTGTGTACCTAACATAGTGGTACTACTCGCAAGTAAAGACGACCCATGGCTTTCCCCACATGATGGTACTAATCGCAAGTAGTTTCATGTTTCTAATTCATTTCTTGATGGATACAGTACTTTTGCATCCATCTCTTGGCACAGGCCAGAGTAAATTGTAGCTTCCACCGAAGTCCCAGTCAACATCCATGGCTGTGACAATATGGAAGTTGCTGGGGTATGGGTAGTGCTGAGTAATGACATTCAGAGCATGACTAGTGCATCTGAGTGTTATGAAAGGTGCTGCTCATAGGGTCAGTCGTGCTGCAATAGTACTTTCTGACCCAGTGAGGAAAGCAATTGCAAACTACCTCACTCCTCATCTTGCCTAGTAGGCCTCATTTTGGTGCTGCCATTGGTTTTTGGGGTTTCCTTATACCCGCATAACCTTTGGTGGTGCTATTTGAGGATCCAACCAGCCTCTGGGCTGATGACCTAACAGACAGACAGACAATTCAATCATCCCTTGGTCGCCCCTTTTAGTCGCCTCTTACGACATACAGGGAAAACCGTGGGTGCATTCTTCGTCTGCGTCCCCCACCCACATGGGTAACAGGGTAGACTCTCGTATAGAGTAATGTATCTCACTTTCCCTTATGAAGTTCTTTCTAGACATCAGAATTGTCGTAATTTATTAAATATGCAAGGTAACTACTACTTTTCGTTTTATCTCTGCATTATCTGGGCTACATTGCGTAAACATAGTTATGAGCACACGATAAATCGTAACTCCTCATTTGAAGGAAATGTTGGGCTCATTCGGAGTTCGGACACAACCCCTCTATTAAAAAAATACTGTGCAAGGGAATCAAGCAGGTAAACAGAACGAAACAAGCAAATATACGTGTATATACATGATGTGAGCGGCGATTTTCGTGACAGGGACTATCTCTAGCATATTAATTAAATGTTATCCATTATATTGTCGGTATAAAAGGAGTAATAATAACAACGATTTAATTATTTATTTATTATTTATGTATTTATTTATTTATTTATTTATGTATTTATTTATTTATTTATTTATTTATTTATTTATTTATTTATTTATTTATTTATTTATTATTGAAAAGGGAGCCTCCGTGGCTCAGACGGCAGCGCGTCGGCCTCTCACCACTGGATACCGTGGTTCAAATCCCGGTCACTCCATGTGAGATTTGTGCTGGACAAAGCGGAGGCGGGACAGGTTTTTCTCCGGGTACTCCGGTTTTCCCTGTCATCTTTCATTCCTGCAACACTCTCCATTCTCATTTCATAGCATCTATCATTCATTAATAAATCACTTTGGGAGTGGCGACCCCATCGTACTAACAGCCTATATCTGCTTCATTCATTACATCCCTGACCCGGTCAATGACTGGAAAACAGGTTGTAGGTTTTCATTATTACTGAAAATAAGAAAGCTGAAAAAACCAGGACTTACAACACCATCTACTGGACGAAAAGGTTGTTCCTATCTTTGTTATGTTTAACATGTCCTCTGTTATCCCTCCATGACAGAATGCGCCTATACAACTTCACGCAATGGCTTACAATACTCGTAAACAATATTCTCCTTGCTGTCACTTTTTTTACAATTGGCTTTACGTCGCACCGACACATATAGGTCTTATGGCAACGATGGGATAGGAAAGGCTCAGGAATGGGAAGGGAGCGACCATGGCCTTAGTTAAGGTACAGCCTTGCCTTGCGCGAAGATAGGAAACCACGGAAAACCATCTTCAGGGCTACCGACAGTGGAGTTCGAACCCACTATCTCCCGAATGCAAGCTCACAGCTGAGCGCCCCTAACCGCACGACCAACTCACTTGGTTGTTGCCATATCCTGATGTGTGCGTTATTTCTGCATTTGTCCGTTGACAAAGGCTGAAAAATAAGTCACACTCATTGCTGCCTCAATACTGCTGTCAAAATCTAATTCAGAAGTGATGTTTACAAATATAATACTAGGACAAGGACACTCAACCGGGTCGGTGTACCTCATTATAGGCTACAAGAGACAGGTTCAGGCCATTTCATTGTTCAATTCATTAATAAACTGCCCTCGAATTTAAAATAATTACAGTTCACAATATTTAGACGTAAGCTTAAAAGTGGCCGGAAAAGGCATATTTTATACTCAGTGCAGGAATACTTTGATATTAATGAACTTGTAACATATTTAAATTACATATTATTCTCAGTTATATGTACGCGCATTTCTGGTTTTATTTTCTTTGAAAAATTATATGTAATGCACTTAACGACCGAATAAATCATATTCTCTTCTATGTTTATAACAGTATGGCGGTTGCAGAGGCATGAATGGTGCTTGGTAATCGCAGTTCTTGGCACCATCATTGTCTGTGGATTATGTACGTTGTTCATAAATTCAGGCTCAGTGAGGGAACTAATGGTAAACTATCTCACCATTCACCTTGCCTAGTATGTCTTACTTTAGCACTTCTTAGGGTTACTGGGATTTCCCTTATGGCCAACTAACATGCAGCAGTATTTTCTGAAAATATAGTCTCCGACGTGATCACCTACCACACAGACATGCCCCGGTAGATCTTTTCAGAAACGAATTATGGGCCGTTCAATACCACCAGACAAATTACAGAAATAAAAACTTATTGACATGAAAAGACTCTCGAGGAAACCTGCGTTACTTAGACGATAGATGGCCGGTCAGGGCATTGGCACTGCTTGGATATTAGAAGTTAGATCAGGTCTCTAACAGCAGTCAACCTGGGTGAGAATGTCACCAGTCTTATAACACATTGTATAAATCATAACTTGGTATGTTCAATCTAGTTCGAGACTCTTTTAAAATCCTAGCTTTAAATTAATTAAACACATTTGTACAGATATCACAATAACATATTTTTCAGATGTGAATGTATCCTGTAGCGGTCTGACGACCAACGGACTTCTAACATCTTAAAATACATCTCCAGCGTCCATGCATCTGGTTCCTTCTTCAGTACTTGTGTCTTTATTCTCTGTCCGAAACACAATATTCACGAGTCTACTGATTTGCAGGCACAATACTGAAAATGCGCCGCCAATGGCAGAGAACCGACTGCCGTCGTACTGAAGGCAAGGTACAACAATTGGAGACCCAGATGGTGGTGATACTTGCCGTCGTGTCAGCTGTGTTTGCTGTCTGCTGGGCACCATTCATGGTAAGTAAACTTGAAAGCTGAGGTTCTCCGTCTACTCTTCAGTTGTGAACCCGAACTCCGACAAACTTTCGGAGGTTGTTCAAGGATACCTCCCAAGTATATTGGTGCAGAGTAATAACGTAATTATGATTTATTCGGTTCGTTACCCCAATCATCTTCGTTTCTTTGAAAATACAATCAGAACAGTGAAAAAGCCTGTAGTATGTAATAACTAAAACGTACAATACAAAACACAGAGTAATACAATACGTAGTAACCCACACACGAAACACGTACACTTTTATCACACTGTGTTCAATTTGTTCTGCCGGTGGACTGTACCATACAGTAAAGAGTGTTTTAAAGGTAACACATCCGTGTCCTTGGCTTCTGGCACGTTAAAGAACTCCCGCGGGACAACATTCCGATACCCTGGACGGACGTAAGACAAATATTATGATCATCATTATTTTTAGTGCAATGCAGATACAAAGCTAATTGGGACAACAAACCAAACGAAATGCAATTATTTTAACTCTTGACCTCTCCTCCTCTTTCCTGAAACTCCCTGGGCTCAATTTCCGATTCATTCAAGGTTTTTCATCTTTATCTGAGAACTGGAATGGGTTTCACTCAGCCGTGTGAAGTCATATGAGGAGCTATTGGACTGCCCAACTCCGTTAATAAAGCAAAGCAATACGGCTAAGAAAGTCGTTACGCGAACGTTGTACCTGTCCGATACCTCTTAGGCATGTGACTGGGCACGATCGTTTTTGCTGGACCAGGGTCCATTAGGGGCTGTTTAGCATTGTATATGTTGTAATTTAGTAAGTAACATGACATTGTTAAGTGCCAGCCCCTTAAGGTACTTCCAGGAAAGGGCTAGTGACTCAAACGACCCGGGATCTCCCAGCCTCCTTGTGGGGTGGGGCCGGCCTTTCCGTGTATTGTTCTCGTCGGCCGGCTTGCCTGTGAGTTTCTTCGAGATTCAACGGGAATGTTCTGTCTCTAGCCACCTCGCGAAAATTCTGGCTGAAATCACCCGAGCTATAAAACGGGAGGCTGCTCCCATCCGGGAGATAGTGGGTTTGAACCCCACTGCCAGCAGCCCTGAAGATGGTTTTCCGTGGTTTCCCATTTTCACACCAGGCAAATACTGGGGCTGTACCTTAATTAAGGCCACGGCCGCTTCCTTTCCATTCCTAGGCCTTCCCTCTCCCATCGTCACCATAAGACCTATCAGTGTCGGTGCGACGTAAAGCAAATAGCAAAAAAAGAACAGATAGGGAGGCTAGCCGCGGACAGTCAGTGAGAGTTGGGCTCCGTGGTGGAGTCAGTGTGACACTCAGTGAGTTGGGGTTTGATGGCTGGGCTGAGGGCGACAGAGGTGTTGGCTGTCACTAGTGTCCCACCGAGGTCTGAACTAGGAGTTGTTGTTGTGGTGTCGGAGAATCCAGTGAATAGATGGGCTGGAGACGACGGAACGGAAGACGTATACTACCTGAGAGTAGTGTTGGCTACTGAATGCATGATTCGAAGCAGTGTATCGATTCATTCAAGTGTCCGAGTGAATCGATTCACAGGAAAGGCGAGCTCACGGCACACGATTCAGCTTAATCCCAGCGGACAGTGCTGAGTGGCGCACTCACTGGACGTTGACGGGGAGCCGAGCTTCCGCTGCAGCGAGACAGTGTATCATGGCACATCGAAAGAATCGTGAACGAACGCGGCTCAGTGAGACACATGATACACACGGCTCCTTATCGGCTCACTGGACACGCGGAGAGCCGAGCTTCCGCTGCAGCGAGGCATACAGTGAATCATGGCACATCAAAAGAATCGTGAACGAACGCGGCTCAGTGAGACACATGATACACACGGCTCCTTATCGGCTCACTGGAGAGCCGAGCTTCCGCTGCAGCGAGACATACAGTGAGCCATGCTAGACTGAAAGAATCGTATGCTATAATGGACTCTCGAGCTCAGCTCATTTGAAAATAATACCCATTTGCATCACTGTCCTCTTCTTACAGGGAGGTTTAAATAATAGATGGATTTATTTGCAGTGTTAAAAAGGTAGTCACAACATAATTCTGAAGTAGCTAGTAAGTAGGTAGGCTATTAGGTTATACTATTTATTAGTTTAATGAATCTTAGTATTATAACTTAGTTGACATTTGACAATTAAACTCGACTCTAGCCTGCCCTATGACTATGAGTCATGCTCATGAGTCATGACCACTCAAAAGTACCTGTTTTAAATTGGGAAGAACGGCTCAGTATTTTCTCAGTTCATATGTCACATCGGTGCACAAGACTTCAATCATATGTGGACAGACGCAATAACAGTATGTTGAATCAGAAAACCAGCGGGCTACTGTACATCTCGGGTAGCCTATACAAAATATGACGATTTAAAAAATCCTCAGCTGATAGAAAAATACTTTTAAAAAAAGACTGAGCGAGTTGTCGTGCGGTTAATATCGCGTGGCTATGCGCTTGCATTCGGGGGATGGTGGGTTCGAATCCCAACGTCGGCAGCCGTTAAGATGGTTTTTCCGTAGTTTCCCCATTTTCACACCAGGAAATGCTGGGACTGTACCTTAATTCAGGCCATGGCTGCTACCTTCCTAACCTTTCCCACCCTGCGTCGCCGGAAACCTTCGATGTATTAGAGTAACTAGCATTTTTTCTAAGAAAGGAGTTCATAGTATGAAGACCAGATGGCAGCTGCGAGCACTGAATGCTGTTGCTGCTGTCTTACCAGCACATACTACACAGATGCAGTAGGAGCGGTGACCAATGAGCCGTGAATCGGATCACTGTATCGATTCAGTAACGTGAACGGAATCAAATGAATCGATTCAGTAAAATGAATCGAATGTCCCATCACTACCTGAGAGTACTGTGTGCTTGTGTATTCCTGTGGACTGAGGATCCCCGTGATTCAGTGCTAAAACCGCTATCGTGAGTGCGGGGATAAATGGACCTGTGTTAATGTTCGCTATTGTGAGTATCGTCCTGCTGTTGAGTAGTGTTGAGCCGTTTAGTTGTTCGCTGCGTGTGACTGTGGACTGTCTGTGGAGTCGAACCGACGAACAGTCGTCGTGTGTCGAGTGGCCCGTAGCCATGTGTTCAGATCCAGCGATTTACACACAGCTGATGTATGAGGAGACTGGACTTGAGGAAGTAAAGGTAAGGATTAACTGTCTCCAGACCCCAGGTGGAGTAACAGGCTGAACCTCCTGCTGCGCCATAAGGAAGAGCAATTTGTATATAGACAGTAATTAGTAAATGTGGCCATTCATAGCTGATTAGAATTGTGTGCGTGAATATATATGTGTGTGTGCATTTATTGGGTCATCCTGAAATAAATTGGAGTATTGAAACAGACGGAAGTTTATTCATAACAAATTGGTGTCAGAAGTTAGAACAAACCCCATGTGTGAATCAGCGGACCAGATACTGCAGGCTTCGACCTCCATCTGGAACAATGCAGAACATCGGTGTACAGTGAATCCACTCTCATATAAATATTTTTTTCATCTTGTGTTAATTACTGCGTACCAGATGAGACCAGAGGCCACACGAAAATGGAGGCTCAGTTAAATACGCTCTTCGATATGTTGATGGAGAATATGGAAGAAAATCAAAAGAAGATGGACGAAAATCAAAAGAAGGTGGAGGAGAAGATGGAAGTCTATCGAAAGGAGATGAAAGACGGGCAAAAGAGAGAGAAGGCCAGAAAATTACGATGAAGAAGTTGGAAGAAGGCTATAAGAAGAAGGAAGAAAGTCAGGAGAGGATAGTTGAAAGCCAGAAAAGGATGATAAAGAAAATAAAAGACGGTCAGAAGAAGTCGGAAGACCACCAGAAGATGATGGAAGATGGTCGGAATAAGATGGAAGACGACCATAAAAGGATGGACGACAACCAGAAAAGAACAGAAGACGAGCAGGAGATGACGGAAGGCCGCCAGGAGAAGATCGAGGACGACTGGAAGAAGACAGAGGACGGCCAAAAGAGAATGGATGACGGACAGAGAAATGTCGACGAGGGTCTACACGAGATAAAGCATGTTCCGCAGGTCGACGCCCTCTCCCGTACACTTTGCCCAGAAGACTGCGAGTTCTGTTCCAGGAGGGAGGCCGAGCACAAAGTTTCATGCCGAGTAATCACCGTGGGGTATGAAGGAAACTGGACCGTGACACCTGGTAGGAAACGCAGAGGGACGGGTATCGTCACCTTCCCCTGGTCCTCCTGGCTTACCAGTCCGTAGTATACCCGTCGACGGGATCTACTAGAGCGAGGACGCCATCTGAAAGAGAGCTACGCCTTCCGGTACAATTAGGGTTCGGCCAACCTGAGAACCATCCTACCCCAACCGATAGGTACTGCCTGGATCTGACAGCGAGACCGGAGGATGTGGGGACCGCTATCAAGAAGAGTTCGATCGTAGAGAGCGACTGGATGAAGTTGCGGCACGACGAACGAGCGGACACCTCGGGATATCACGAGGACGACCTAGGATAGCTATATCATCTCATCTTGTAAGGAAGAAATGCTTGTGTTTCAAGCTCCAGAGGACGTGAAAAAGCCCTCACCACGTTCTGAGAGGAATAAATGACGTCACCTACCGAGTATTACGGAGGCCAATCTGGAAGAGGAAGGTGGTACACCTAGACCGACGGGGACCATACCCAAGAACAGCTGAGAAGATAACTGATCGAGACGATCAGCTCTCGAAAGGGGGCAGTGTTACGTGCTAGTTCCATAGTAGCACCTTTCGGTACTTCCAGGAAGGGGCTAGTGACTCTGACGACCTGGGATCCCCCAGTTGGCTTGTGGGGTGGGGCCGGTCTTTCGGTGTATTGTTCTCGTCGGCCGGCTTACCTGTGAGTTTGTTCGAGATTCAACGGGATTGTTCTGCTCTAGCCACCTCACGAAAATTCTGGCTCAAAATCACCCGAGCTATAAAAAGGGAGGCTAGCCGCGGACATTCAGTGAGAGTTTGGCTCCGTGCTGTAGTCAGTGTGACACCCAGTGAGTTGGGGTTCGATGGCTGGGCTGAGGGCGACAGAGGCGTTCGCTGTCGCTATGTCCCACCGAGGTCTGGACGAGGAGCTGCTGTTGTGGTGTCGGTAATCCAGTGAGTAGATGGGCTGGAGGTGACGGAACGAAAGACGTGTACTAGAAGAGAATACTGTGTGTTTGTGTATTTCTGTGGACTGAGGATCGCCGTGAGCCAGCGAGCAAACCCGCTATCGTGAGTGCGAGGATAAATGCACCTGTGTTAATGTTCGCTGTTGTGAGTATCGTCCTGCTGTTGAGTACTGTTGAGCTGTTTAGTTGTTCGCTGCATGTGACTATGTTAATTACTGGACTGTCTGTGGAGTCGAACCAACGAACAGTCATCGTGTGTCGAGTGGACCGTAGCCCTGAGTTCCGATCCTTACTTTAACTTCCCCAAGTACAGTCACCTGAAACAGCAGCTGTGTGTAGACCGCTCAAATGAGTTAGCCTCGTGTCGGTAGATTTATTGGACCGTAAAAGAACTCCTGAGGGCCAAAATTCCGGTGTCTCCGTAAACCGTAAAAATTGTTAGTAGAGCGTAAAAACGATTACGGTATTATTATTATTATTATTATTATTATTATTATTATTATTATTATTATTATTATTATTATTATTATTATTATTCGTCAACTATGAGCAAAACGTCTGTTAATTTTTCTGAAGAAGCTTCTCCTCGAATGGCTATTTTGGATTTATCCGAGTCCACGTGTGATTGCAGGTCGAATCCTCCTTTATATTTGCATAAGACAAACGTACCTTGTTTACTTATCATGTATTCACCTTCAAAGTCATCTCTACAACTTTTAAAACAGGCATGGACCTAATTCTTCTGCAACTCGACAGAAAATTTATATTTTCCTTCCGGTATTTCATCGCTTACAAGCATAGCACTAGATAAGCTTGTTATGAGAGGCAAATACGAGCGGAACTTGAGATCGGAAGTTAACATCGTTCTACAGTGCCACCTCTCGGTTTTTTTACAATAATTTGTAAACAGATGACGCTTGTTAGGCGCATGAAGAAGTGTTACCGCACGTAAAATTTGCAACTTGAATACAATCGCGACAGCCATGAACTTGTAGTCATTGACGATAAAATTTAATGTCATTTATTAAAGTTAAAAGATCATTAGTCAATTTCTACAATTTGCTTTATTTTGCACCGACACGGATAGGTCTTACGGTGAAGATGTTATAGGAAAGGGCTAGGAGTGGGATGGAAGCGTCCGTGGCCTTAATTAAGGTACAGCCCCAACATTTGCCTGCAGTGAAAATGGGAACCCAAGTCTACGATATTAATGAGAATTAACTTTATAGGATAAAAGACAGACATACATTTTCTGAGAATCCGTTCGGACAGGAATTTTAACCATGAAAAAAGAGGAGATGTCCGGGTAAATCCACTCCTATGGGAACCCTAATTCAACACAGTCTAATTAGTTGTGACTTTATTTTAAGTACAATGCGGTGGTAGAAACTAAATATTCACTTGACGATGAAATATTTAACACACGTCGACTCGTCGACTTGTTCCGTTTAAAAACTGGAAACGAGGAGATTTTAGCTTAAACTTTACTTCATACACTTCTAAACGTAATCTCTAGTGAAACAGTTAATGAGATTTTCCAAAAAATGAAAGGAAACTAGTCAGGTGACGCTGTCAACAGCACACGATGATGATAGCCTAATATTGACAGCGAGTGCATACATGAGAATTCCTTATATGGCACGAATTCAATTATATTCCACTTCCATCCCTTACAAGGATACAGTTTAATTATGTGTAGGCCTATGTCAGACTGAGTAGCTCAGAATGTAGAGCATTGGCCTTGTGCAAAAACACCTCGAGAATGTTGTGAGATGGATAGCCAACAATGATATGATGATAAACGGGATTAAGAGTCAGGTTGTTCGTTTCGCTAACAGGAAAGTCCTGACAGTTTTTTATTACTGCGTTGACGGGGTGAATGTTCCTTATGGGGATCACGTTAAGTACCTAGGTGTTAATATAATCAAGTAAAGTAGAGACAATACGCGATACTCAGCGAGATATCGAGGGACAGCTATTAGAGCTCTCTCTAGCGGGTAGACCTGAGAACTACTGTTTCTGTCATGAAAGCACGTGTATTATGTGTGAAGTTTTTGGTGTTATTTATGCGTTTTCAGTGAGTTGACATAATTAAATAGTAGCATGTGTCATTCCTTGATATCTCCTCTCAACACGAGGGGAAAGGTATGTGCTGTGTTTGGCTGCAGTAACTATAAAGTAGAGAAGAATGCGCGGTCTTTCTTCCGTTTGCCTCGTGACAAGAAAATGTAAGTAGTTATGTGTTTGCATATATAGTCTTCCAGTGACAACGAGATTTTATAGTACTTCATAATCTTCTGACCTGCTCGACCCATATTTTAACTGGCTTAAAATATAATACGAATATTTTATTGTATAGTGCAGCAGTTAATCTTCAATACCGATGTGTTGTTGTAGGTGTGATCTGTGGGTTATGAAATGTCACAGAAGTGATTTGGATAAGGTGTACAAGAAAGAAGGGACGTTGCGCTTATATAAGAATTATAAAATCTGTTCAGATCATTTCCAGGCCAGCGACTTTAGAAATCCTCGACTGTACAGCCAAGGGTATGTTACATTTTTACTCTGATTGTACGTAAATATTCCTCAAAGCATCACTATCGAGAACATTTTCATACTTTTGTTTCTTTTATCCCTCTTTTCAGATTAAAGCCGGGATTTTATAGATTTTCTTTCTGTTAGTAGGCTTCATGTTAAGAGGAAAATTGTCCAGCTTTTAAATGTTAATTCATTGCATCATGTGTGTAAGGAATATGCCGATATTTTTATTGACAAGTGCCTTAATGTGATGATACAATGTTTTTTAAATGAGGAAAAAGACAAATCTAACCGTAAAAGTTCAGGGAGGAATGCTAAAGCAAAAAGATTAATGCATAAATGAAAGATCAAGCCATTTCACAGCAGTCCATTTCACATCTTTTTTATGTCTAATTTCACTCTTTAAATAATAACCTTTCACATAATTCTTTATTCATTTATCCATTTAGGAACTTCGAAGTTAATATCTCAATAATACTTTCTTTCTAGACGTAATTTATTTATCCATTTTCGTATATGCATTTACATTGATATTTGAATTTAGCGCGACTTTTCAGGTCAAGTCACTAGGAGCGCCACCGTCGAATTGTCTCCCATTTTAACAAGGCTAAATCCGTAAGTGTCGCGTATTGTCTCTACTGTATTTGACATAATGAAAGATCGTCATTGGTGTAATCATATAAGCGGGATTGTAAATAAAGGATACACATGTCTGCACATGGTTATGAGGGTATATAGCCTTTTACTGCATACTGTTGCCCTCAGGCAACATACAGTATAACTTTTCACCTGTATAAATGGATACAGATTGTGGGCAGAGGTGGTTTTACGGCACACCTCCAACTGTACAGTCAATTAAACACATATACCACTGATGCCTTCTTTTTTACATAACATATGACAAAACATCCCTACAACCAAAGGTACTCCTTCCACCCCGTCAATATCCACGCGTACCAACCAGCGTTTATTTTACGTGGGCTCTACCCATCACATTACCACAGGCTTTAGGAGTACCTATGGCTCAACCTCAAAGACATTACCGACCTACGGTCGTGCAAGTATACTTGCGCCTTGCAATACGTACCCATGGCCAGTAGGCAGTAATGTTCGGTCTTTGAATGTTATAAGCTTTGCGTAGAATCGTGAAAATTCGTATATATACCCCATTATGGCAATCCACATCACATAAGAGTGTTAAGTTATTAGCTCCAATTAAGAATTGCTGGTAGATCTAAAACACTGAACGTAAGTTGAATATTAAAGCTTGAAATTTTCTTCACCAAACGAAAACGAAAAATAATTCATTCAGTAAAGGGTTAGGGGTTGTGGTAGGAATGTAAAGCAGAGGGCATGTAAACGCTCTGGTAAGACCCCAACTGTACGCCTCTGTGGTGTAGTGTGGTGTGGTGGTTAGTGTGATTAGCTGCCAACCGCGGAGGCCTGGGTTCGACTCCCGGCTCTGAGACGAAATTTGAAAAGTTATATGAGGGCTGGAACGGGGTCTACTCAGCCTCAGGAGGTCAAATGAGTAGAGGTGGGTTCGATTCCCACCTCAGAAATCCTGGAAGTGATTTTTCGTGCTTTCCCGCTTCTCCTCCAGGAAAATGCCGGGATGGTACCTAACGTAAGGCCACGGCCGCTTCCTTGTCTATCCCTTCCAATCATCCCATCCCACCTCAAGGTCCCTGTTCAACATAGCATTGCCTTCTACAATCACAAAATTTTCTCTTTGTTCCCTAGTGTTGTCTTCTATCATATACTTAACCGTATCGATATTGTTTTGTACCTGTTCTTTAAATTCTCTTATTTCCTTCTTTTGGGCCTCAGCTTGTTTGTTAATACTTGTCACCTGTGGCTTTAACTCCTTTCTGGTGTTGTTGCTTTCCTTTCTCATTAATTCTAAACACTCACTCCTCTGCTCTACAAATGTCTTTTCTACTTCTTGTTTGTTTTGCTTAGTTGTCTCTTTCTGTTCTTCTGTCTGCTTGTTAAATCATTCATTCTTTCATTCATTCTTTCTGATTATATTAGACATGTTTGTGAAATTAATAACTGGTTCGATAGAAGGCAGTTCGGTTTTAGGAAAGGTTATTCCACTGAAGCTCAACTTGTAGGATTCCAGCAAGATATAGCAGATATCTTGGATTCTGGAGGTCAAATGGACTGTATCGTGATTGACCTGTCTAAAGCATTTGATAGGGTGGATCATGGGAGACTACTGGCAAAAATGAGTGCAATTGGACTAGACAAAAGAGTGACTAAATGGGTTGCTATATTTCTAGAAAATAGATCTCAGAGAATTAGAGTAGGTGAAGCTTTATCTGACCCTGTAATAATTAAGAGGGGAATTCCTCAAGGCAGTATTATTGGACCTTTATGTTTTCTTATATATATCAATGATATGTGTAAAGAAGTGGTATCAGAGATAAGGCTGTTTGCAGATGATGTTATTTTGTACAGAGTAATAAATAAGTTACTAAATTGTGAGCGGCTGCAGGGTGACCTCGATAGTGTTGTGAGATGGACGGCGGACAATGGTATGATGATAAACGGAGTTAAAAGTCAGGTTGTGAGTTTCACAAATAGGAAAAGTCCTCTCAGTTTTAATTACTGCGTTGATGGGGTGAAAATTCCTTTTGGGGATCATTGTAAGTACCTAGGTGTTAATATAAAAAAGACCTTCATTGGTGTAATCACATAAATATGATTGTAAATAAAGGGTACAGATCTCTGCACATGGTTATGAGGGTGTTTATGGGTTGTAGTAAGGATGTAAAGGAGAGTGCATATAAGTCTCTGGTAAGACCCCAACTAGAGTATGGTTCCAGTGTATGGGACCCTCATCAGGATTACCTGATTCAAGAACTGGAAAAAATCCAAAGAAAAGCAGCTCGATTTGTTCTGGGTGATTTCCGACAAAAGAGTAGAGTTACAAAAATGTTGCAAAGTTTGGGTTGGGAAGAATTGAGAGAAAGAAGAGCTGCTCGACTAAGTGGTATGTTCCGAGCTGTCAGCGGAGAGATGGCGTGGAATGACATTAGTAGACGAATAAGATTGAGTGGCGTTTATAAAAGTAGGGAAGATCATAATATGAAGATAAAGTTGGAATTCAAGAGGACAAACAGGGGCAAATATTCATTTATAGGAAGGGGAGTTAGGGATTGGAATAACTTACCAAGGGAGACGTTCAATAAACTTCCAATTTCTTTGAAATCATTTAGGAAAAGGCTAGGAAAACAACAGATAAGGAATCTGCCACCTGGGCGACTGCCCTAAATGCAGATCAGTATTGATTGACTGATTGATTGATTGATTTATTGATTGATTTTGTTCAAGTTTAACTCACTTAATTCTCGTTTAGTTTGTTCTACTTTTTTTTAATTTCTGATTTCGTTTGTTCTATTTCATTTTTATTTCAGATTTATTTTGTTCCATTTCATTTTTATTTCAGATTTACTATCCTCTATTTTACTTAACATTAACTGCATCATTTCTAGTAACTGACTATTATTACTTTCATTGTTAGGGTTAACCTGCACCTCGCCCCCCATCGTACTGTCTTCTGAATCTATAGTAACTTCATCATTCCTACTCTTATTTCCTTCGCTATCTTCGCTCCTATTATCTGTTTTCTCCTCTACACACTTATCTACCTCTTCCTTAGAATAACTTAAAGTACTACCCTTCAGCACGTGCCCACTATGCAGCGCCATGCCTTTCTACTCTTGCTCAGCCCTACTACCCCCAAAATCAAACACACAAAATAAAATATACTATGGATACACAAGAGTTACCCCTAAAAACACTGATTCTATCTTCTTTACAGCAGTTTTTATACAAATACTTAATGGTTTTCGAGCACTATGTTTGCGACGACAATATGTGACGTACTCACTCTTGCCAACTGATGTGCGACAATATGTGACGTGCCGGGTCACCTTAATTTTAATATAAATACATACTTGCTCATATACTACTCCATAAGCAATATCCCATGGGCGCCAGCCTTCAAACTTATGGCTTGAATACGATAGTTGATAAATAATAATAATAATAATAATAATAATAATAATAATAATAATAATAATAATAATAATAATAATAAAAGGTAATGAGACTCTAAATACTCCCAGAGGTGGTGTGACGGAACACTAACCATTAAGTACACTCCAACTTGGAAATTAAGGATCGTTAATAAGAATTTCTGAAAATACCAATTAAATAACTATTTATTATGATGAAAAACGTGACGGCGTATTCACGGACTCTAAACTTACGGAGACGAAAGAAAAATTGAATGAAATGAATCTTAATAAAATAAACTGTTACGCGGAGACTTGCAGTAATTTATGCCATCAGCTCCCCATTTGTAGACTCTGATATCTGAACACGATCTATGTAGCAGCTGATGTTTGATGGACCTCTCGTGCTGGCGTCGTCATCTCTCGTTGTAGGTACCAGTCTTATTTCTGATTCGTGCATAGCTCACTAATTGAACAATGACTTTCCTGACTTTAACACTTCCTACAGTACTCCTTATATAAAGTTGTAACGGGCCCTCATTTCAATAGGAAAACCACCTTGGGTTACGTTCATGGAGAAAATACACTTGTATTCTTCCTTATTACAGAATTGTAGCGTTACTAAGTACATAACAGAATTTCTCCTTCCTATACCAGTCAAAACCGGTCTCCGTTGACTTTAACTCTCATCATTGAGATAAACAGGTCTCAATGAGAGTAATTTTGAGTAGTGCTCTACTCAGAATCGAAGTGAACTAAGTTAAGATCTTCAGCAGTTAAGACCTTCTCCGATGTAAAGACGTTCTCCGTTGTAATGCTATAATAGATTAGAATTGCTCGATAGAGTTGCACTCTCCAGCTCTTGTCGTTGATGTATATAGGCCAAGGGTGGTGTCGTGATGGCACCGATGCCGGGAATCGAACCAAGGTATATTAAGTCCCATAGCATATATTAAGTTAAGGAGATTAGAATTGAACTAGTGGATTCCCAGTACAGGAGACCACTAGGAATGTATAAACGAAAGGATAAAGCGTTTTCTTACAAGAAGAATTATGGTAATTAATTGTGAAAAATGTGCTACTTTATATTTGAAACATTTAGAATTGGATATGTGAAATTACTTGTTCTTCAAGTCCTGCTACGGAAGGCTTATGAGTAACTTGTTATTGAGTTGTAATCTTATCTATGTAAACTGACCAAGGGTTGAGTAAATGAACAGTGGCTAGTTACAAGCACAAATCCAGTATTCAGAATAATTAGCATTGGGAGAGACAAGGAAAGAATACATGACTCATGGAAGGATGGAGCATCGGAAAATCTCCACTTCATGGCAAAACATTCCACTCAGTGAGAGAGATGAGTTAGGCTGAGTGAGACAGAGAATAAGTGGTTCTGAGATTGACCACTATAGCACCACCTACTGGAGAGGGATCCCAGTTGGGGGTAGACTAGTACTAGGGTGGGAGTTCCCCCTCTCACTAGTTAGCAAGGGCCAGACCAGGATATATATACAAGCTGCAGAGGCTTAAGGGATATCTTTAGTCTTGGACAGGAGAACGCTCTACGTAGGTCAAGAACGTCGGTAATAAGACTGGAGGTGCTTACATTCAGAATGAGAGAGAGGAGTAGGACATAGCCGCGTTAGAAGTGATATTGGAAAGACTTAGTCTCTCAGACAGTAGTGGGAGATGCGGACTTAGGCTTAGAGACAAGCTAGAGGGCAACTCTCAGGTTTTCAACATAGACTCTACCCAGGTCGGAAGTCAGTATTCTAAAAGCTTCCGGAGCAGGCACATCACTGAAGTATGCTGTAAATAGACATTGTAAATATGTACGGTAGTTGGGAAGTCAGAGTTGAATTCAAATATATATCATATTAAATGGGACTCAGTACTTCATTTAATGGTTCAGGGCACCCAACCCACAGATTCTCCAAGCCGCTCGGGAGAACAAATCGTCCAGAACATCTCGGGACAAGGTGAGTCACGACAGACTTACGTTTTGGTGTCAGGTATGTGGGGTGCCCTTAGTTCGAACTCCGACGAACAGTAGAACCATATCAGTCCGATGTTCGCGCACTTCGAGAAGAAGATTGTCCGAAAACCGCGCATCGCAGAAGATTGAACCGCGCACCGAAGAAGATTGTCCGAAAACCGCGCATCGCAGAAGATTGAACCGCGCACCGAAGAAGATTGTCCGAAAACCGCGCAGCGCAGAAGATTGAACCGCGCACCGAAGAAGATTGTTCGAAAACCGCGCATCGCAGAAGATCGAACCACGCATCGTAGGAGCCACAATTCAGCCCAGCTTCAGGGAGCCAGCAGCCTATTAAGCAGACTATACGGATCGCAGCCAACAAGCCCAGCAGACTATTAAGCAGCCTACACGGATCGCAGCCAACAAGCCCAGCAGCCTATTAAGCAGCCTACACGGATCGCAGCCAACAAGCCCAGCAGTACAGAAGACATCGTAGGGTGAGTCCACTTTAATTCAGTATGGCAAGTCAGGAGGAGGATGTAGATTTAAATGCAGGAAGGCTAGAATTTCAGATAGCAGAGGCTGATGATGATGATGATGCACGTAGCTTAGAAGGACCGTATGTAACTGTAGTAGAGGGACACAGACTGATTGGTCGAGAATTTGACGGTAGTCAGCCAGACAGACTACGAGAATTTCTTGCCAACGTAGATGCGGCTGTACGCATGATCAGGGAGAATGATCAGGCACTTTTCTTTAAATATATATTGACAAAAATTACAGGCAAGGCCCGAGAGAAGCTCTTGGTAAGAGCTGATATTACTAACTGGGAGAACGCTAAAGTAGCGCTAAATGAATATTATGGTAGGCAGGGCACGTTAGATCTATATATCTGCCAAATGTTCCAAAGCAGTCAGGAACCGCGAGAGAGTGTAGCATCCTGGGCGCATCGCGTAGACACGATGGCGTCAGCTTTCAGGGATGCTTTATTAGAGGGCGAATGCCTACAGGATAGGCAGGCACAGTTGAAGTGCGTGAGAAAGATAGGAGTGGCTAGTTTCACACAAGGGTTAAACAACCCAAGAATCCAATGTAGAGTGCAGGATCAGCAACCTTTAAAATTTGAAAGAGCCGTGGCAATAGCTAGGCAGGAAGAAGCAGTCATTATATCCAAACAGGCTAAGAATGGATTGCAAAGTAGGCGGAACACACTAGGGTTCACACGGAGAATTGAAACTAACAAGCCTAATGTAGCAAAACCAGAAGGAAGGTGGCATCCTAAGCCTAGAACAGCAATGGTTAGGGTGATTTGCTACAATTGCAATAAAGAGGGCCACCTAGCTAGGCAATGTACAAGTCCGAGAAAGGAAACACAGGGTCAACCTATCGGAGAGTCAGAATTAAAAAGACCAC
Organism: Anabrus simplex; assembly: GCF_040414725.1. Lineage (NCBI taxonomy): Eukaryota > Metazoa > Arthropoda > Insecta > Orthoptera > Tettigoniidae > Anabrus > Anabrus simplex. The sequence goes on from NC_090266.1 coordinate 178,192,799, forward strand.
CGACAACGCTAACGTGTCGGTATTGTAAGAAACAAGGACACATAGAGAGAGATTGCCGAAAGAAGCAAAGGGACCAAGTAGGTGTAGAAACGCGAACGGTCCGCACAGTCAAGGCGGGCATGAGGGAGAGTACCAGGGGTACACGAACTTGCTACAATTGCAATAGGAAAGGGCATGAGCAAGATAATTGCAGGCTACCGGTTAACAGACAACATACCGAAATAACGAGATGCTATTCGTGTGGTAGAGATGGTCACTTGGAAAGGGACTGTTGGAGAAATGTACTTGGTAAACAGTCCACTAAACAGTGCTATGCTTGTGGGAAAGCGGGGCACTTACAGAGGTACTGTCGCACGAAAACAATGGGTCAACAGATAGGCAGAACGGACATGAAAGTCTTCCGAAGGTCTGGAGACGAGGGTGACAGGGGGTCGCAACAAACCAAGGAGGGCCCGTTTGGATCAGTGCGTAGCCAAGGACAAGCTATGAAAACCAGTTTAGCAACAAACTAAGCAGGGACCGAAGGCCGGAGACAACCTCGGAATCCCGTAGAAAGATAAGTCTCGAAAGTTCAGATGACGAAGGCACAATGTTACTTAGCATCGTCCAGAGAGGAAAACCGCTTCGATTCTTGTTAGACACAGGGTCAGAAATTAGCCTGGTCAAAGAAGGAAGCGTACCAAAAGTATGCGCAATTATGAGGGGACATGTCATAGAACTCACCGGGGTCAGTGAAGGCAAGCTATATACCAAGGGTACGGTACGGTTTGAGATAAGTGGTTCCAGTCACACCTTCCATGTAGTGGGTAAAGACATTAACTTGACCCAAGATGGCATTATTGGGAAGGACCTCTTGTCAGATGGCGTAATAAATTACAAGGAAGGCTACGTCATAATAAAAGGGACCAGGTACTCAATGGGGGCTCGAGAGACAAAGCTGATCCGTCTCGAACCTAGGACCGAGAAGGTAGTGGCCATTGAGGTAAATAAGAATCTACCTGTTGGTGTAATAGAGCGAGCAGAAGTAGCACCAGGGGTGTATTTAGCCGAATGTTTAACCAGGTCCCAGAGAAATGAGGCTATTGTAAGCATTATTAACACCACCGAGAAAGAAGTAGAGATACAGAGCCCTGTGGTATGCATTCATGAGGTTGATTACACATGCCTGTCACAAGGGAAAAGGGTAAGGCTAACCAAGGAGACCGAAGACAATGGTTTAGGTTTCGGAGAGTTGCGCTCACAGAGAGTGACCGAACAGCTGCGGATAGACCATTTGAACATGGTAGATGCAGAGAAAATATTGGCCATCTGTACAGAGTATGATGATGTATTTCACTTAGAGGGGGACAAGTTGACCCATACGAAGGTAATACAGCATGAGATTCCAATATCTAGGGAACAACCTCCTATTAACGTACGGCCCTATAGGCTCCCAGAATCACAGAAGGGAGAGATACGAAAACAAATAGATAAACTGTTGGAGGATGACATAATCAGTCCCAGTGTGTCACCCTGGAATGCGCCGTTACTTTTAATCCCAAAGAAACTAGATGCCTCAGGCATACAGAAATGGAGGGTCGTTATAGACTATAGGAAATTAAATGAGGTTACAATAGGAGTTAGTTATCCCCTACCATTAATTTCCGAATTGTTAGATGCCCTTGGAAAGGCTAAATATTTCTCGACTCTAGATTTAGCGAGTGGGTACTACCAAGTGCTACTGAAGCCTGAAGATAGGCCCAAGACCGCCTTCTCAGCACTAGGGCAGAAGTATGAATATAAGAGAATGCCGATGGGTATCAGAGATGCCCCAGCCACATTCACAAGGCTGATGAACACTGTGCTAACAGGGTTAACTGGCATTAAATGTTTATGTTATCTGGATGACATAATTGTGTATGGTAGCTCAGTAGACGAGCACAATGCCAAGTTACGAGTAATACTCCAGAGGCTGCGAGAGAATAATTTAAAACTCCAGCCTGATAAGTGCGAATTTTTAAGGGCCGAGGTGGCATTTTTAGGGCACGTAATCACAGAAGATGGAGTCCACCCAGATGCTAAAAAGGTCCAGGCAGTCAGGGATTTTCCCAGGCCGACCACTAGCCGCCAGATCAAGCAGTTCTGCGGGCTGAGTGGGTACTATAGGAAGTTCATCCCTAACTATAGTAAAATTGCAAAGCCACTTTATGAATTAGTAAAGAAAGACGTTCCCTTTGTGTGGGGAGACAAACAGGAGCAAGCGTTTGAAACACTGAAGCGAAGGCTAATAGAGGAGCCTGTTCTGCAATATCCAGATTTTGAAAAACCCTTCGTTGTTACCACTGATGCAAGCAACGAGGCGGTTGGAGCAGTACTGTCACAAGGACCCATTGGGAAGGATCTTCCAGTTGCCTATGCAAGCCGGACGCTTAACAAGGCAGAAGTAAATTACAGTGTAACCGAAAAGGAATTATTGGCAATAGTGTGGGCAGTGAAGTATTTCAGGCCGTACTTATTTGGGCGGCATTTCACTGTAGTGACGGACCACAAGCCATTGAAGTGGGTTTTCAATGTGCAGGACCCGTCTTCACGCCTGCTGAAGTTTAGGTTAAAGCTGGCAGAGTACGATTTTGTCATAGAATACAAGCAGGGTAAGCAGAACTGTAACGCCGATGCCCTGAGTCGTAATCCAATTGTAGAGAAGAGCCAAACTAGAGTGGTCAGTTCAGCTCGGAAAGGACCCCAGACGGAGGTCAGAAGAGACACTCAGTATCCTGGTGACGTTAAGGTTAGAGTAGCGAGTTCAAAACCCGAGGACGCCAAGGCAGAGGGAATCGAAGTCGGCTACACCACGGACGAGGGCTCCGAGGACGCTAAGGCAGAGGAATCCAAGCCCGAAGGTAGTTCACCGGAAGGAGAAATAGAAGGGCTAAGAGAGGAGGAGAAATTAGCCATAATGAAGGAGTGTCATAACTCATTAATAGGAGGCCATCAAGGGATTGCGAGGACATTCGCAAGACTGAGCGAGCGAATACAGTGGAAGGGTATGAAAAAGGACGTAGAAGAGTACATTCGCTCTTGTCCATCATGTCAGCGAAATAAGGGGACTCGGCCAGACATCAGAGCCCCCATGGTAATTACAGATACTCCAAGCACAGTCTTCGAGAAGATGTCGCTTGATGTAGTAGGCCCTATGCCTTTGACGGAAGCTGGTAACAGGTACATTCTCACCTGCCAGGACCAGCTGTCCAAGTATCTAGTGGCAAGTCCAATGCCCAATCAAGAAACAGATACGGTGACACGTACATTAATAAATAATGTCATCAGTATATACGGGATACCCAACCAGATATTGACTGATCAGGGTAGTAACTTCATGAGCGAGGTGTTCAAAACACTCTGTAAGGTGTTGAGGATACAGAAAACTCACACCACAGCGTTCAGGCCACAGTCAAATGGGAGCATTGAAAGATCCCATAAAGTGTTAGTGGAGTACCTTAGGCACTATGTTTGTGCCAATGAACAGAACGATTGGGACCGGTATCTCCCAACGGCAGCTTTTGTCTACAACACGACCAAGAGCACAAGTACGGGGTTCACGCCTTACGAATTGATATTCGGTAAGAAGGCAAACATCCCAGGAGTATTGCAAAAACCACCTGAGTCAGGTTATAACGAGTATCAGACAGTGGTTGAGGAGCTAACCCAGCAGTTAAGGAGAAACCACGAGGCAGCAAGACGAACCTTAATAGAGAGAAAAGAAAGAGAGAAGCAGGACTATGACAAGAAGCAAAACGAAGTAACCTTCCAAGTAGGAGATAAAGTTTTGTTACGTAATGACGCACTGCGACGAGGGAAATCCAGGAAATTGAGCCCACCTTTTGAAGGTCCATACATTATAGTAGGCGTATCAGGTGTAAATTGCACCTTACAAATGAACAAAAAGGGAAAGAGAACAAAGGTTCACAAAAATAGACTAAGGATGTTCCTGTGAGAGCTAAGTGGGATAGCAAAAGAGGTAGACAAATAAAGGAAATTAGCTAGGTTAATAATGCGGGAAGTAAACAGTCAGTTAAGTAATAGAAATTAAGTTTGGGAATAATATAATTGTTAGGTAACGAATTTCCTGTCGTACCTTACAGTTGACAGAAGACGATGGCGGAGATAACGAGTTGGTTCCACATCGTAGTAACCCTGTGGATGATGATGTCGTCTCATCTCGAGGCAGGTGGAGAGGTGATAGACGTCAGAGTGACGCCATATGAGAATACACCTGGTGTATATTTCGATGACCAGGGCGAAGTGCAGTTATATACTACAGAATGGACCCTAGTAACGTATGTAAATTTGAATCAGCTGACAGAAACATTTGCTCTAGCTCAGAGATATGTGAGACGAACGAGGTTGCTATGTTTGCAATTAGAAGTTACTTCAAATTTTACTTGCCAGCAGGACGTAAATATGCTGCAGACACATTTGGAAAGAATAAAGGGATCAAAAGATGTTATTAATAGGATCACAAAAGGCGTGGCAAGGGAAGAAGGGAATAGACGAAGGAGAGGATTAATTAATGCCGTAGGATCAATAGCGAAAACGTTATTTGGAACACTTAGCGAAGACGATGCAGAACGATACGAGGGAAAGATTTCTGAGCTAGAGAAGGAGCAGCTCTCTATTATGAAAATTGCTAAAGAGCAGATGATTGTTGTTAAGTCCACCCTACAAACCATGAACAGCACCATCTACGAGGTAAATGCAAATGAACTTAGAATCAGTAAGAATTTAGATGAAATTAGATTGTATTTACAGAATGAAACACTCCAAGTAGCTGGAGCGATTAGGCAAGCAGAATTGGAGATAGCTATTAATAGACACTTAATTGAAATTGAAGGTCTTCTAATGCAGTTGCATGATCATTATAGTATAGTATTGGAAGGTATTATGAATGCTCAGTCTGGGATAATACATCCTCAGATAATTACACCAGATGAGATCATTAAGGCCTATAGAAAAGCGCAGGGAGATTTTCCAAGAGGTATTTCCTTGCCATTTGAATTAAAGTCGACTTATGGCTACCTTATATACAGGGTAGCTTCAGCAGAAGTGTTTTTAAGTAAAAATTTCTTAGTGTATGTAATGAAAACACCCTTAACAGATAAGACAACCTATTTATTGTATAAAGTGATACCTTTTCCTACTCAAGTGATAAATAACCCTAATCATTACGTGTATATGAACGAGGAAAAGAATTATATAATCATGGATAAGGAAAAACAAACATTCGCGCAGTTGAGTGAAGAACAATTAAACGAATGCAAACAGGTAACTTCCATGTGGAAATTATGCAAGGTAAGGTTTCCAATTAATGCGGTGCACACGCAAAATAATTGTGTTGTTAAATTAATTAGTGGAGTCAATCAAATGCCTGAAAATTGTGCCAAACGCGTGTTGCCCGTTAGAGACTTGATGTGGATTCTCATAGAGAATAATAAATATATATATATGTGTCCCCTGAAGAGAAAAAGGTGACTTGCATGTGCAAAGATACTACTAGTGATATCATGCTTAAGGGTACAGGTACGATAGAAATAAGTCCTATGTGTACACTGTATGGCCCAAATAGTAAAATTCAGGGAGTAGGGAAAATAAATAGTACGCAAGACAAGGATTTAGTGCCAATGATAGCACTACAATATGATTGCTGTGAGCAGATAGACAGTGAATTAAGGTTAGATCAGGTCCCTGAGTTAAATAAAGTAGCAACAACTAACTTGTTAAATCACATCGATGACTTACGTTGGGCTACCCATAAGACAGAGGAAGTAGAAAACATGGTCAGACAAAAAGAGGAAGAAATAAGGCAAAAAGCCATGTATCAACATGTAAATATATATAGATACATAGTCTGGACCATGGTGAGTATAGTGGGTTTATTCATATGGTGTTATTGTTGTAATTGTTGTTGTTGTAATTCCTGTAGAAAGGTAGGATACTCTTTCAGTAAATGTATGGACGATGCGAAGGAGCATTGTCCAAGTATCTGTATCAAACAAACTGTAATCAATAAGGAAGGTAAGGCGAAAACCTCGGAAGAGAATGTTAATGTGATATTTCAGCACCCCAGGCTTGTTGGGAGACGTCCTGACTCACCTGCGGGGCTTTTGAGACTGGAAAGTCCCAGGCTCACTGAGAGACGTCTCAGTTCACCTGTGGAATCCCGAGAAGTAGTAGTTATCGAGGCAAGTTCACACGAGATAAGAGAACGAGGCACGCCACCACCAATAGCCAGGAGACCGTTGAGGTCATCAGAAGCGAGGCTGTGAGTTCCTCATAGTCGAAATGGACGCAAATGTGTTGCGCCCATTTCTTCCCGGGTAAGGGAGGTGTCGTGATGGCACCGATGCCGGGAATCGAACCAAGGTATATTAAGTCCCATAGCATATATTAAGTTAAGGAGATTAGAATTGAACTAGTGGATTCCCAGTACAGGAGACCACTAGGAATGTATAAACGAAAGGATAAAGCGTTTTCTTACAAGAAGAATTATGGTAATTAATTGTGAAAAATGTGCTACTTTATATTTGAAACATTTAGAATTGGATATGTGAAATTACTTGTTCTTCAAGTCCTGCTACGGAAGGCTTATGAGTAACTTGTTATTGAGTTGTAATCTTATCTATGTAAACTGACCAAGGGTTGAGTAAATGAACAGTGGCTAGCTACAAGCACAAATCCAGTATTCAGAATAATTAGCATTGGGAGAGACAAGGAAAGAATACATGACTCATGGAAGGATGGAGCATCGGAAAATCTCCACTTCATGGCAAAACATTCCACTCAGTGAGAGAGATGAGTTAGGCTGAGTGAGACAGAGAATAAGTGGTTCTGAGGTTGACCACTATAGCACCACCTACTGGAGAGGGATCCCAGTTGGGGGTAGACTAGTACTAGGGTGGGAGTTCCCCCTCTCACTAGTTAGCAAGGGCCAGACCAGGATATATATACAAGCTGCAGAGGCTTAAGGGATATCTTTAGTCTTGGACATGAGAACGCTCTACGTAGGTCAAGAACGTCGGTAATAAGACTGGAGGTGCTTACATTCAGAATGAGAGAGAGGAGTAGGACATAGCCGCGTTAGAAGTGATATTGGAAAGACTTAGTCTCTCAGACAGTAGTGGGAGATGCGGACTTAGGCTTAGAGACAAGCTAGAGGGCAACTCTCAGGTTTTCAACATAGACTCTACCCAGGTCGGAAGTCAGTATTCTAAAAGCTTCCGGAGCAGGCACATCACTGAAGTATGCTGTAAATAGACATTGTAAATATGTACGGTAGTTGGGAAGTCAGAGTTGAATTCAAATATATATCATATTAAATGGGACTCAGTACTTCATTTAATGGTTCAGGGCACCCAACCCACAGATTCTCCAAGCCGCTCGGGAGAACAAATCGTCCAGAACATCTCGGGACAAGGTGAGTCACGACAGTGGTGCGTGGTATTGTTGCAGGGTTGCACAACTCCCAATAATTTTACGCTTCATTTGTCGTCTTTTCTTCCTATTTTGCAGTTTAATAAACGTAACATGTACTCTAAAATATGTTAAAACCAACCATCTTTTGTCGTTCGATGTACTAATGCTTCGTAACGGACCATTAAACTCCCCTGTCTTCAAATCAAACTCAGGCGGTTGACTTTCCTACGCCAACTCTCTAGCGCACAGCGCGCTGCTATTTAGTTTCAGCAGGGACGAGCCTAAGCCTGTAGACGATGTATAGCATCAGGTAGCAAGCCCGCCAGTATCGGTCCTAGGCAAGGTACGTAGAATACAAGGTAGGGATCACGAGAGAGCTGCGCAGTGGCAGAGCAGAGTTGTGACGTCACGCAGGACCCTCGCGTTGAATCTGCCTGAATGAGGTAGAGGTAGTTCGAATAAGAATCGCTGTGCACGCAGAAGCTAGGTGCTAACAATACACCGGTAGTAACATATCTGTGGTGTATAAGAGACCGTGTGTGTTTATTTTATGAGATAAAACGTAAAAAACAGTAACAGTTTACACTTTTCAGTATGCTTTGTCATGCCATTGGAGGCTGCACAAATCATAGCAGGTACCGGTACGCGAAGGAACGAAACATACACTTTCATGTATTCCCTAAAGCCACTGACCTAAATGAATGGTGACAGAAGTAATCAAGACATTATCGAAAGCTATCTTTCTCAGCTTCTAGGGTTCGGAAGGCTTTATGATGATCCTCTTCCGACAGCTGTGACGCGAAAGGTGAAATCATTGCTTCTAGCCTCAATACTTCCGAGACGATAAGAAATTCCAACTGTTCTCCGGAAGATTATGAAATATTACGCCCAAATATGTACTGATGAACTCGATCAGAACTCGGATATCGTGTGCCAGTCTAAGGCCAGCGTTGAGCCCACAACATCCTATTTTTTATCGGAGGATGAGCAAGGGTTCGTTAAAGCCCTTGAAGATCTAGTAAAACAGCTCGAGGACAGTCGTGAAACCAAGGAGCTGCTTGAAGACTTCACTGGCTATATAGCTTTTAGGATAAAGAAGAAGAACCTCGATATAGAAAGTAATTACGGAGAGAAAACAGGTCAAAATACAAGGGGTGGAAATTAAATTGCAGAAAAGAGTCCTAATTTTTTTTTCAAGTTGCTTTACGTCGCACCGACACAGATAAGTCTTACGGCGAGGATGGGACAGGAAAGGGCTAGGATGGGAAGGAAGCGTCCGCGGCCTTAATTAAGGTTCAGCCCGTGCATTTGCGTGGTGTGAAAATGGGAAACTACGGAAAACCATCTTCAGGGCTGCCGACAGTGGGGTTCGAACCCAATCTCCCGAATACTGGATACTGGCCGCACTTAAGCGACTACAGCTATCGAGCTCGGTGGTTTCAATTTTACCACGGGAAAGAACTGAAAGAGGGTTCTAACATCATCACAAACCTTACGGATATCCTGAAAAAGAAGTTCCCCGAAATTTATGAACTTGCAAGTTGCTTCGTGAGAAGCCGTTCTTTTATTCGAATGGACGCTTTAAACAAAAGTAAGACATTGAAGAGACCGGGTTTCAGTTAATACAACACCGATAAAGAAAGAAGAAAAGCAAAGATATTCCACTGATGCTATGGATAAGTGTGTTTGATATATTTTTTTAAATATCAGCATTATTCTTTGTGTATAACACACCTGTTTTTTATGAAAGGCAATTTATTACGTTGTATATGAAACCAGTGCTAAGGATGTTAACATACAGGCTCATTAATATGGCCTATCTAATGTTAACGTGGAATTTGTCATTTCCTGGTACTTGGAGGAGAACATTTACTGTACTGTTTGTGTTGTGGACAGTTTCCTAACATTTGCTGTTTGTGTTGTTGACAGTGTATATAGTTTCCCAATATTGCTTGTAACAACGGACGTATTTATTGCAGTCATCAAGCTTTAATGTTCGAGTCTGTAACAATTAGAGCCCCTTGGTATTGTTATCATAGGTGTTGAGAACATGAACATATGGAATGGTCATTCCACTGCGATCACAGTCTTAGCATTGTTAAAACCTTTTATACAGATCGAAATACTTCAGAAACGCAGCTGGATTCACACTGTATTTGATCTCCTATTAGTACTCTACTGTAATAGTGAAGTGTAATGCATTTTCTTAGGTGATGTTAAGATATCAATGAAGTTCTCTTGTGGCTAAAACAGAATAGCTTACAGTAGTGTATTAGCCTACATCATGCAGAAGACAAGGCGCTGAGGGTTCATGTTGACGTCATCGACGGCCAAGCGTGGTGGGGAGACCTGCGCGTGATCCCTACCTCTTACTCAAACTACCTTGGGTCCTAGGGAGCTGCACGAAACCAGCAAGTCCCCTATCGAAAAAAATTCAAAATGTTCCCGTTAGATTGCACCACTCTGCAGAGATGACTTCATCCCTGCTTTCTCTCTCGCAACGGTAATTTCTTTCCCACGCCACTAGGGTAAGCTGTACCGCAACATTTACAATGCTACCAACATTGGTATTTCATGAGCAATCATAACCATTTTTTAAATCCCAAAATTTGCTTTGAGGATATACTTTCATCTGCATAACTTCATGTTATACTTTTGTCAACCATAAAACGAGCTTTGTGTCAACATTGTCACATGTTGGTAAACGGCTGGACTATTGCAACATGGAATTGTTGGTGTTACTGTAGACGTTATGTTTACATTTATCACGTGTAGGCCTTCGTGTGCTTTCAGGTGATTGAGTGTTGTGGTTCTAGGTAGTTTTTCTGTGAGTTATAACTGATTGATTCTAGACTGTGAGTAAGAGTTCGTCACAAAGCTGCCGGTGTTTGTGTAGTTTAGTTTGACTATTTGTTGGTGTCGTTTCACGGCATTGGCGCTCAAATCTATCACTTGTGGGTGTATTAGTATTTTGTTGTAACTGAATGTTTCCCGCACTCCCGCAAGCTGCTTTACGTCGCACCGACACAGATAGGTTTTATGGCGATGATGGGATATGAAAGGGATAAGAGTGATAAAGAAGCATCCGTGACCTTAATTAAGGTACAGCCATAGCATCTGCCAGGTGTGAAAATGGGAAACGACGGAAAACCATCTTCAGGGCTGCCGACAGTGGGGTTCGAACCCACTATCTCCCGAATACTGGATACTGGCCGCACTTAAGCGACTGCAGCTGTCGAGCTCGATAACTGAATGTTTGGTTTGAAATATTAACTTTTCAAGGTGTAATCTCATGTGTAGTGGAGTGTGAGTGAAAATGAATACTGTAAGTAATTTACAAGTTAGAGAGTTTTTCCGGCTTTCTGATGAGGAGAAACTTGCCGTAAAGACACTCGGAAGACCATTACCGGACTTAAATATTGTGCAGAATAATACTGGAAATCAACAGTTTCAGAGGGTGTTTAAAAGGGATATTTATACAAATAGTGATTGGTTATGTGGTTGCGAACTTAAAAATGCGTTATTCTGCTTCCCGTGCTTGTTGTTTGGTGGGGAACCCGCGTGGAACAAAATAGGAGTTACGGACATAACCATTTAAGTACCAAAGTAAAGAAACATGAATCTTCAGCTGTTCACATTCAAAACTGTTTAAGACTGACACTTTTTGGAACTGTCAGCGTAGCTGCACAACACGATAGTTGGTACAGAAGGAAAATTGCGGGGTATAACGAAGAAGTTAGGCATAACAGGTATGTGTTAAATATTTTAATTAACTGTATTCGTTTCTGCGGTTCTTTTGAACTGGCCTTAAGGGGTCACGATGAAACTGAATCATCATCAAACCCAGGTGTTTTCAGAGGACTAATTAATTTTAGCGCTGAATTGGATGCTGTGCTAAAAGGTCATTTGGAAAAGACAACTGTTTTACAGGAACATCCAAAACAATTCAAAATGAACTTTTGCAAATTATGTTGGAGGTATTCGAGGAAGAAATATCAAAGCAAATAAGGGAATCAGTATTTTAAGCTATTATAGCAGATGAAGCCAGTGACATTTCGAATATATTCCAGATGGCTGTTGTGTAGCGTTACGTAGTAAGAGGCAAACCAATAGAAAGGTTCTGCAGTTTCCTGTCTTCTGCAAAACATGATGCACAGACGTTAGCTGCGTGTTTATTGGAAGAATTAAAGAAGTACAATGTAAATGAAACTCCCCAACAGTTAATTGCACCGACATACGACGTGGCATCCATTATGGCTGGTTCCTCTGGTGGGGAACAAGCTATTGTAAAAAAACCTATCCCAGTGCAGAATATGTGCATTGCTATGCCCATCAAGTTAGTCTTGTAATGAGCAAGGCGGCATCAATCAACCGCAATGTGAAAATATTTTTTTTTTCAAATTTGCAAGGAATTTGTGCATTCTTCTCCAACAGCCCACAGCGGACCGCGATACTTGACGAGGTCGCGAGGAAACGTTTGCCACGGGCTTGCCCTACTAGGTGGAATTTTCAATCACGATACGTAAACACAGTTTATGACTACAAGGAAGATCTTATTGAGTGTATGAACCAGATATTGGAAGGTGACTCTGTAATGAGTGAAACTACAGTTTGTCAGGCTCTTGGCCGTAAAAAAAGTTCTTTCCAGTTGTTTCAAAATTTGGCTTGACTTCTTCCGTAAAGTTATGCCACTAGTCGAAGTTCTCTTTGGTCACCTACAATACGGAGACACTGATGCGGGTTCTGCACATAAGGCCGTTTCAGCATTTGAAGTAAACATCTCCAAGATCCGAGAAGAAATTGACCTCAAGAGCGGTAATGAACCTACCATTTACTCATTGAAGAAAAATAAATTTGCCAAAACCGAATGGAAAAGGGAAGCAAAAGAAGTGTGCGATGTGATAATTTCCCAGGCTAAAAATCGGTTTAGCTTCTCAGCTCATTTTGTAGCTTCATCATTGTTTCGTCCAGAGTAGTTCTCCTTGTACTGTTCTAAGTTGCCTGAAGGTACCTTACAGACAGTGTGTTCAGTGTATACGTTTTTGGACAAAATGAAACTACGCCATGAACTATCTTCCATCTATTTAGCACAAGAATTTAGATCATTGTCAGGTGCTGTCAATATAGCAGAGTTTAAAATAACCAACAACCTAGAGAGAATGTTCACTGAGTGCTTGAAACTGTTGAAGTTAATTCTTACAAGCCCTATGACGTCTGTCGAAGCATACAGTTCTTTTTCTACTTTGAATAGAATAAAAACTTTCTTAAGGAACTCTATGACCCAGGAAAAATTGTCGGCCATGGCCTTGCTTTCTATAGAAAGAGATCTGGTGATGGAAATCGCAGACTTCAATCAACGGGTGATTGACAAGTTTGCATCAATGAAAAACAGGAGGGCAAATTTTCAATTCAAATGAGGTAAGAATAACTGTAGTTATACTGTATAAATAGCCTAATATTTCCTGTGTTTTAATTGCTGGGTATATTTCAGTTTTAATAGGAATGCAGTTCATTACATAAGGATACTAGGGATTCTTGTTATTTCTGCAAGATTCTCACTTAAAATTGCAACATTGAAAATTTTGGTGCAACACCCAGCTTCAGATACCACCAGCCACCACTGATATAGGCTACAAAATCTCCCTCCATGTACCATATCACATGGTCCAGTAAGATCTGATGTACTATCCCTTCTCCCATTCATCGCTGTATATCCATCATCTTGTTCCATTACATCCATTCACATAGGTTGAACTTTCCCGAGCAATCAAATCGTCATGTAGCGAACTTCGAAAAGTAGGCGTTAACAAGGATTTAACTGTCTCTTCAGAATATGGAAGGGGTAAGGACTCTTGCAAGCTTGATGACATCTTTTTCCTGGTAATTGGCTAAAATTAGCACGATGAGTCCGGTCACCTGACCTCGGCTACTGGAAATTTACTGCAAGCTATTAATACGATTGATGTTGTTAATACCTTACACAAGAAGTCGTTCGTTCAGAATACGTTATAGCCGTGATACAAAGAAATGAGATGATGATGTGACATGGATGACTAAAAACCCTATATATAAACATAATAATTTAAAATGACCTACCACTAATTAAATATGTGCATTCTTCCAATTAATTACACAGTTCGATAATTTAGTACATGCTGTGATGTTCCAAACATCACAAAATGCTCAGATTGCATAGAACCGCAGTGCTATTAAAAGGCGATTTCTGGACGATATCGGATAGTTTATCCCAGTAGGGAATTCTCGTCGCCATAAGACCTATCTGTGTCGGTGCGGCGTAAAGCAACTAGCAAAAAAAAGTAGGGAATTCCAATTGTTCACCAGTTAAATCTAAAATATAACTCATTGTTTCCTTTCGCAATCGAAATCTTCTCTGGAACGAAGCATCGCTTAGTACTTCAAACAAATCCCGCCTCTCTTCTATAATTTTCCCTTCATTCCTTTCAAATTGATTAAGATACTGCAGATATAACATATAGTTATTAAGCTCCAACTTGGAATCTTTACCACAGAGCACAAATAAATAACATCTTATCGTGATTTTCTTAGTTAACCTCTCCCTCACAGGCGGTAAACGTTATATCTGGATAAAACTTCGGTAAACTCGAAACCGATCTTGGTGCAACGGAATGATGCCATTACCCTGGTAAATTATTAAGTTTACCGCGGTATTATCTTTACAGAGGTTAATGCACTCGGGCATGTGAGTCCTATCTTGCATTTCAAAAAGTAGAATTTTGTCACGTCAATTATTTCTTTCTTTCTTTCTTTCTTTCTTTCTTGGTTTAGTAAAATCTCCTACATTAAATAAAGTATCTTACACCATCGTGCTCTGTAATTCATTTCCAGGTGTATTTAAAGGATTCAAAATCTTGAGTATTTTGCATGACTAAGGGGTCAGGCGAGGAAATAAAATAAATGTAAAAGAGGGTAAAATGACAATATACTTGAACGAACATGAGCTGAGTGATTTAATGGCAGGTATTCTGTAAAATACAGTTAATTAGGTCATGGATATTGGATAAATTCATTATGATGGACTATCTGATTTCTTATATTGGCGAATAAATTATTATTCAATAGCACTGATTTACAAGGGATAGACATCTGACATGATGTTTACTGTTTCTAGTGCAGTTTGCCACGGTGATTTCAAATCTGGAGACCGTTTTTCTCTATCACGTCAGTTTTTTAAGATAATAACAACGTTTTACTTTTCATGGAACAGCGTTCATCGAGAATTGTTTTAAATGTTTTTCGTTATTTTTCATACAAAGCCAAACATTTTTATTTGCTTTTTTAATTGTCAGTGAACATTATGGCGTCAAGAGGATGCATAAATTCAAGAAATATGTTTTGCTACTGAACAAACAAATCCAATAATTGCCATGTGGTGCATTTGCACTAATCTTAGCTAAAACCGTATTCATTAGTTCTCCACGTAGCAATCAGTGTTCAAAACTTCTGTCTGTGGAGTTGTTTTCCTTGATAAAATGTTAAACACATGTAAATGGTTTATGTCGTATATCTCAAGAACGGTAGGTTATAGAGACAAATGGTTTGCATATTTTGAATCAACATGTGTCAGTTGTATAGGAACGCGAGCTGGATACCAAGATATCCGCCGAAAGTCATTTTCTGTTGATCAGTGTAATTAATACTAGTATCAGTTTCTTAGATTATTATAGCGATTTGTAGATATTCATAGCCTGAGTACACTTAAGTGTTATTTTATTATTTATCCCTTTATGCTAATTGATTTATGTTTTCCTATTTGTTCTAGCGTACATAAACGCAAATTAAATTAACAGTTTTCTGGCCAGTGACATCCATCATGAAAGATCCAAATCCTGTCGATCCTGTCTTAATACAAATAAGTACGTAGAAAATTTATTTACAGTGAAATAGCCTGAACCTGAGTAACTGTCTGCACTATATAGATATTTAGATAGATATATAGATACTCAAAACATTTTACTCTCAGGCCCACGAGGATGAACGACTTTCATTATTAGGTCCAAGAAGACTTCCGTTGCGAAGAAAAAAGTTGATGATTGCGGAGCAGTGAAATAACTAAACGATTATGCTATTCTGTGGCCTAAATTTTTCCAGGAGAAACTTAATAAAAGATAAGCTTTTTAATAATATTGTAATGGAGAGCAAACATCGTCAAGTATTGTTGTTTCAAGAATAAGATGATGATAACTCTTGTTATTTAAAGAGGTCTAACATCTAGGTCTTCGGCCCCTCAAGAAATGGTTCCAGGGAGATAGACCTTGTATGAAAGTAACTTTTTTGTCTTAAATAATTCAAAGTACAAATTGAATCATGTTTTATCCAAACTGGCCAGTACAACAGAATATATATCACCTGAACTACATATGCGTGAATTGTGAGAGTGCATTAATTTTAGATGGACAAAATCCAGGTACACCGTGAAGACATGCCAAAAAATACAATGATGGATATGTAAAACAACAACCATCATGATCATCGGGATATGTCAAAAGCCCATGTGGGAAGATAAGATGATGACAGGCTAATCCATATTTCAAACTAGAGCACCAGAACAGCTCATATTCAGATAAGTTTTGCTTTACTTTTCAGTATTTCTTGTCGTTTTTTTTACAGATACCTTTCGTCTGCTGAAGTAAATTTTGAGTTTATTTTAAGTGACAGCATAGGCAAGACACATTCACTGTAGTGAAGTCGAAACAGAAATTTAGTTTCATCGCATTTTCTTATGGCGATAATGTTAATTATCTGGATCATCAGACCTTTATTTCTACTTCATTTCTAGGATAATATTTCAATGATTTTAGGAAAATTTAAAGTTTTCGGTAAGGAAATAAAGTTACAGGATTGCTATGATGTTGAGTAAAATAATAATCATGAGACCGCCAGTTAATAAAACACTTAATGAAAGGCGTACAATTTAATATCGTTCCATAAGTTAATTAGTACGTGATTTTTATAAGAACGAACATGCTATTATATATAGCTAAAGAAGTTTCTTCATAAGTGTGAATCCAGTGATAAGCTATTGTGTATATGAACAGATTAGGACATATTTCTTGTTTTTGAAATTGGGGACGTTTGTGTCTCACCTGACTGCCGCTTCCCGCCGTAGTCCCCTCCTGATTGGCTCCTCGTTCGACTGCGTTCCTGGAAGCAGTCCTGGGTTGAGGCTGAGTTGTTCTCTCCTGGTGGGACGGCGTCTTCTTCTTCCTGGTGTGGGGGCGGAGTCGATGTCATCCTGTCGTCAGTCTCTTCTCGTCGAGGGGGGGGGGGGATGGATGCCCTCGTCTTGTCTGTGGCCCTCCTCTCGGCCTGGGACCGTGAAGGGGCAGTTGGCCCCGCTGCAGTGCCTGTTTCTGCTTCCTGGTTGTCCAAGGCGTCAGCGTCTGTGGATGCTGTCACCTTAATGTTTTCCCTATCGTGTGGAGCACACATTGATGTCTGCATCGTGAAGGAGGCACTAGCAGGCCGGGCCTGAGTAGCAGCCTCCGAACTCCAGGGGACGACCTTCTCTACTGCCGTGCTACAATCCACCGTACGGGGCACTTTCCTCGATTGCTCCCGGGTGGTGGGCCCTTCCTGGGTGGCCCGAGTTGGTGGCGGACGTTCCTGTGTGTGGCCTTAGTCACCTGCATCCACTTCGAGAAGCGGTGCAGTACGACCTCGGGAGCATCACCATCCTCCTCGGTGCTCGTCGCTCTGGGTTCCGTTGGTACCAGAAAGCGTGGGTAAGTGCCCACCTGTTTGTGTTTTTGCCTCCTGGCAGTCTGCGTGGTGGCGTTGGTTGTCCTCCTGCAGCGTTTGGGTGGCAACCACCTGGCTACCGGTGTCTGCTGGGCTTTCTTTCATTCCAGGAATCCGTGTATCCTGAAAGAAAGGAGAAAGGCTTCTCTCGCAGAAGCCAGTGCGGCCCAGATCCTTGGAGTCAGCGCCCAGGTCATGATGTCCTCCACGAGTTCTCCCGGGTCGTCTCCTCCCAATTCCTCTCATAACTTATAGACGAGTCCCGTGATGGTGACAGTCTCCTTGTCACTGTCGTGGTACCATCGATGGTACACCAACAGCGCCGGGAGGTACGGATTCACGGGGTTGGTCGTGGCGTTAAGGCTCCGAATGAACCCTTCCACTGTCCCCTTTAGTCGAAGTCCTCTGGCAGGTCCATGTGTAGATCCGGCATTCCTGTTGATACTTCAGATAACTATCCTGAAAGAAGGTTAGCACTGTGAAGTGTTAGTAGACAATGGTCATTTTTATAGAATGTACTTAAAAGTACACTACTACTGACAAAGCGTGCTTACTCGGAAAAGTACTGAGAAGTACGGGTTGCCCAGCTTGTACTTAGACGTACAAAAGTGAGGATATAACACTCGCGTATTATGTTCAGTAAAACCGTCCACTGTTATGATGTGGATTAATTATGACATAGCTGATTTAATATCGATGCTATGAATAGTTAACACACTTGTAAGGTCTTATAAGTACATAATTCTCATCACAATGCGTTAATTACTCATCAGCATTCAAGTGTTAAAAAATACCGTATAATTAAGTTGCACTGCGATGTAACTGGAAATAATGCAAAATAAACACTGTAAAATGCCTTTTAAGTTCCAATCTTAATTAAAGATCAAGAAAATATATTAGAGAAGTTTTCAAAATGATTAATAAATTTTACACCAGTTGAGACAAAAATCTAAGAGTGTAAAAGTGTGTTCTTCATAGTGAAATAACGCACACTTCTTCAATCGAAGATAATCAATTATTAGATTACAAAAATGAATTATTATATACTGAACGCAGTTCTGAAAATGTTTTCTTCTTCATACCGAATGTTCTGGAATTTGTATGCTTCATAAACTTCTTCGTGGATTATAAAATTAATTATGGTGAAATCAATTCATATATCCTCTAGTAAATTTATGTTGGAATGGCAATAAATGACTCCGATTTGATTTTTACAAGGAAAACAACATAATATCAGATTGGACAGACTTACGTATACGACGATACAGTCACGCCATGTGACCAAGTCGGCTACCAAGCACCATACATCTAAGATATTCAGGATTTCTTTACGATATGAAATGTTGCCTATCCACTTCCTCCATCGGTTTAATTTTCCATCCTGGTGTTGAGATATGGTGTTGGTGGATGTAAAATAATTTTCCTGATATCCATGATGGTTAAGGATGCGTGAAGGTATGGGCGTCATGTAGAAATCTCGAAGTTCAAATATGTTCACATTTCACTCAAAATCTGCACTTCCTCGTAAAATAACCTCGTGAAACCATGATCCTTCAACTAGGAACCCTGATTCTCAACCACCCGACAGGAAAGATATAGAAGATATAATCAAGGACCTAAAGAATAACAGGGCCTCAGGTGAAGACGGTATAGTGGCAGAGATGTGGAAATACGCAGACGAACAGTCCTTGCAGAGGATCCACCAGAACTTAAATGATATATGGAAAACAGAGACCTTACCGGAAGAATCGACGTCAGCTGTGATACACCCACTCCACAAGAAGGCAAGCAAGTCAGACCTCAATGATTACAGAAGTACTGTATCTCCTTATTACAGGTCACCAGAAGATTATTTCTGCAACCCTGTTAGCTAGAGTCACCAGCCAACTACACTCTAAATTGGTGAATATCAGGCGGGCTTTCGGCCAATAGACCTTGCGCAGAGCAGGTACAAAATCTCAAGACCATCTTCACCTAAAAGAGTCGAACCGGACATCTGTGGGTAGTTGTCTTAGTAGATTTTCAGAAAGCATACGACTCGGTGGACAGAAAGACCCTTTTCTTCTCCGGTGGGAATTTGGCCTTGATGAGAAGAGCTTAAAATTAGTCCAGGCCGCCTTAAAGGACACCACCGCTAAGATCAAGTTCAGAGGTGAACTGCCCGAGAACTTCTCCATGAGTCAGGCAGGGAGATGGACTCTCTTCAACTGTATCCTGGAGAAGATCACAAGGGAATGGATAGCAACATTACCACTAGGAGCAGGACAGAAGCTAGGGTACAAGAAAGACAACCTTAATGTCTCATGCCTATCTTCTGCCGACGACCTCACCACACTAACAGTATAGAGGAGGCTTCCCACTACCTGCAGAGCCTTCATACTGTAGAGACTAGGGATGGCTTGAAGATCAACATCAGGAAGATTGAATTCACAACCAATATCAAGGAAGCCCCTTCCACAATACCACTAGAAGACACCACCATCAGAATGATGCCGGCGGTCATGTAACTAGGAGAGTGGATCTCGGCAAACCAGAGTGAGAACCTAGCCATAGACACCAGGTGCACCAAGTTTGATAGGGCCTATCACTCCTGCAGAAGCATCTACGCATAAACGTACCTCTCCAAGAACCTCAAACTCAGGTACTAAAATGCGATAGTCAAACCATCTCTTCTCTACGCCTCTGAGTGTCTCATGATGACCAGGAAAGGCCCTCTCATGAAACTAGAACTCAAAGAAAGGAATATCCTGAGGAGAAAACTGGGACCCGTAAGAGAAGAGGGAGGCACCTACAGAATTCGGCAAAACGATGAGCTATACAAACATCAGAAAGACATTGTTACTTGTATAATAAAAAGGCGCCAGGTCTTCTATAGGCACCTAACCCGCGTGAACCCCTGCAGAGTTACTAACAGCATCTTCGCTGTAGTGAGCAGAGGGAAGTTATCCAGGAAAAAGTGGATATCTTCGCTCAAGTCGGATCTGGAACAACTGGGGATCCCGCATGAATCCGTACATGACCGCCCACAGTTTCGGCAAGCTATCCAGCGGGGAAATTTTCCTGCGTCACTTACGAGTAGGAAGAACACAGGAACCAGCATACCTATGTGGACGGGTGAAAGGAAGCTAGCTCACAGCCAGGAAGTGAAGGAGTACGGGAAGAGGAAGAAACAAAAGGCCTAAGTGACGAGAAGATACGAGCCCCGTGGTCCTCAGTAGGCCTAAACGACAAAGAAGAAGATGAATCTCACGAATAGGCACTTCACTCTTAAATAAGAAACCACTACTCCTGTATCAGCTCTGCTACAGCAGGATTAATCAAATAAAAGGCGAATTCAGTTGATCATGTGCCATGTGAGGACGTCCATGTGATGCGCTTCATAAAACCAAAATGACACTTTCAAAAACTGTAAAATGAAGTTTACACTATTTACATTAGATCTATGCCTTGCCAGTTCGTTAAATCCTTATACTACTGTAATAAGAAACATGTTTACAGTGTCTAAATCGTACTGCCGAAAGTATCCACTTACTTATCTTAACACATAACTGATAGGTCACAAAGGTACAGTACGAATAAAATTCGTGGTAACCGCCGATATCCATTCACTGAGAACTTCTAACAGTTTCTGAGCTTCTGAAATATTCTGAGATTTCCTGGGAAAGAAATTGTAGCCTACGTCCGCTTTTATATTTACTACGTAGTCAAAATTATTATTCAGAAAGGTAAATAAAATAGTGTTTCTGATGTCGTTTAATGACAGTATTCCAGATATAACATACTCTAGAAACACATGTTCAAGAAATATTATCATGGAACATTTACGTGGCTGTCAATTAAGGATATACATGATCTGCCAGAACATTATGACCACCTATGTAATAGCCAGTATGTTCAACTTTGGCGCGGATAACAGCGGCGGCGCGTCTTGGCGTGGAAGCAATGAGGCCTTGGTAGGTCGCTGGAGGGAGCTGGCACCACATCTGCCCACACAAGTCACCTAATTCCCGTAAATTCCGGGGAGGAGCGCGATGAGCTCCCGGATGTGTTCGATCGGGTTAAGATCTGGCGTGTAGGGGGGCCAGCACGTCACTTGAAACTCGCCACTGTGTTCCTCGAACCACTCCATCACACTCCTGGCCTTGTGGCACATTATTTCGTTGAAACATGCCACTACCGTTGGGAAATATGATCGTCATGAAGGGGTGTAAGTGGCCTGCAACCAGTGTACGATATTTCTAGGTCGTTATGGTGCTTTTCACGAGCCCCACTGGACCCATGGATGCCCACGTGAATGTTCCCCAGAACATAATTGAGCCGCCGTCAGCTTGACTCCGTCCCGCAGTATAGGTGTCAACGAGCTGTTCCCCTGGAAGGCGACGGATTCGCACACTCCCATCGGCATGATGAAGAAGGTATCGGGATTCATCAGACCATGCAAAGCTCTGCCACTGCGCCAACGTCCAGTGACGATGGTCACGTGCCCATTTCAGTTGTAGTTGCCGATGTCGTGGTGTTAACATTGGCACATGCATGGGTCGACGTTTGCGGTGGTTCATACTTAGGAGTATTCGGTGCACTGTGTGTTCAGAAACACGTGTACTATGTCCAACATTAAAGTCTAATGTTAGTTCCGCCACAGTTCCCTGCCTGCCCTGTTTTGCCAGTCTGCAGTGCCTACGACGTCCGACATCTGTAATGAGGGGTGGCCGCCGACGTTTGGACGTAGTTTCACGTTGGTATCGCCACTTGTTGAAGACACTCACCAGAGCACGCCTCGAACACCCGACAAATTGTGCAGTCTCCGAAATGTTCTTGCCGAGCCTCCGGGCCATCACAATCTGCCCTCGGTCAAACTCAGACGGATCGCGCACCTTCCCCATTCTACACACGGACAGCACGCTCACCGTGCGTATGTCTGACTAGCAGTCATTCCTCGTCAGGTGACGCTGCTATCGCCTGGACGGGTTTATATCGATAGTAGGTAGGTGGTCATAATGTTCTGGCTGATCAGCGTATAAGATGTATGTAAAGAAATGGAATCACAGATAAGCCTTTCTTTTTACAAGTTGTTTTACGTCGCACCGACACAGATAGGTCTCATGGTGACGATGGGATAGGAAAGGCCTAGCAGTGGGAAGGAAGCGGCCGTGGCCATAATTAAGGTACAGCCCCAGCATTTGCCTGGTGTGAATGTGGGAAAGCACGGAAAACCATCTTCAGGGTTGCCGACAGTGGGGTTCGAACCCACTATCTCCCGGATGCAAGCTCACAGCTGCGTGCTCCAAACCGTACGGCTAACTCGCCCAGTGATAAGCCTTTCTGAGGATGATGTTATACTATATAGAGTAGTAAATAAGTTATAGGATTGTGAGCGACGACAAAAAGACCTACATAATATTTTCAGATGGACAGCGTATAATGGTATGAAGGTGAACGGGATGAAAAGTCAGGCGGTAAGTTTCACCAAGAAGAAAGGGCCTATCGGTTTGTCTGTGTTGATGCGGTGATAGTACCTCATTAGGACCGCAGTAAGTACCTTGATGATCTTCATTGGGATAATAAGATTAAGGAGGTTGTAAGAAAATGTTACAGTTTTCTTCACATATTTATGTGGGTATTTGGGGTAAGTAGTAAAGATGCAAAGCAGGGGGTGTACAAAACACTGGTAAGACCCCAATTAGAGCACGGTTCCTGTGTATGCGACAAACAACAGGTCTGCTTGATGTGAGAATTTGACAAGATGCAAAGGAAAGCAACCGGGCGAGTTGGCCGCGCGCGTAGAGGCGCGCGGCTGTGAGCTTGCATCCGGGAGATAGTAGGTTCGAATCCCACTATCGGCAGCCCTGAAGATGGTTTTCCGTGGTTTCCCATTTTCACACCAGGCAAATGCTGGGGCTGTACCTTAATTAAGGCCACGGCCGCTTCCTTCCAACTCCTAGGCCTTTCCTATCCCATCGTCGCCATAAGACCTATCTGTGTCGGTGCGACGTAAAGCCCCTAGCAAAAAAAAAAAAAGGAAAGCAGCTCGATTTGTTATGGGTTATTTCTGGCAAAGGAGTGCCCTGGAAGTTGCAAACTTTGGGCTGGCAAGACTTGAGAGTAAGGAGACGAGATGCTCCACTAAGTGGTATGTTCTGAGCTGTCAGTAAAGAGATGGCGTGGAATTACATTAGTAGACGATTAAGCTTGAGCGGAGCTTTTAAAGGTAGGAAAGATCATAACATGAAGATAAAGTCAGAATTCAAGCGGAAAAATTGGGGCAAATTTTCATTTATAGGACGCGAGTAAGGGATTGGAATAATTTATCAAGGGAAATGTTCGATAAATTTCCCAAGTTTTAAAAAATATTTTTAAAAATGCTAGGTAAACAAATTGATAAGTATTCCAACATTGGCGACAGCCCTAAGTGCTGAACATTGATTGATTGATTGATTGATTGATTGATTGATTGCAAAAGACCACCGATTCAATAAATAATTACTAAAAATAATCGTATGACCTCAGCTATCATGTGCTGATATTTCCGTTTGACACAATCTCGCGATTCACTAAAAACGAGGGCTGAAAATAAAGTACTGGCAACGTAGTCCAGACACTCGCAAGACATCGGACATGCACAAACAGGATATGGGAGCGGTCAAATTGCGCTATTGTCGATGTGTAGTGTGCATTTGATAGGCGTCCAGTTGGGAATGGTGTTTCTGGGTGGCGTTGAAATGAAAAGTATCAATTTCACCGCCCTAAAACATGTTTTCAAAAGGTGATCAGCGTTCGCGGATTAAAATCGAGGTTGCTTGGGGCAGAAATGCATCAGAATGTTATCGAGGTTTTCATGAAGCCTGAGGCGACAATGCATTGCCATCTAGGATTGTTGCACGATGGGTCAAGGCGTTTCGTGCGGGTCGGAATGAGCCTGTGGGTTTGCACTGCACAGGTTGGCCGTCCTTTCCTCAAGATTAGATTGACATCATGATTGGTCCCGTTTCCGTAGACTTTCAGGGAATTATCCGTAGAGGTTTGCCTCAGTCATCAAACGGTGTGGCACATACTGACGAAATGTCTCAACATGAGGAAAACTGCGTCCCCTTGGGTTCCACATCAACTCACCGACCTACAGAAATGTCACCGGTACGCACTGGCTGACATCCACCTGGACAGACCCCGCAAAGGAAGAAACAGCTGCAGCGTACGAGATTTATCGCCATTGACGGGACGTGGGAACGAGCCTACGAGCCTGAAATAAAGCACAATTGAATGAATGGCGTCACGCAGGTTCGCCACATCCACAGAAATTTCGACAGGAAACCATTCTGGTTATGCTGATAGTGGCATACGACTACGAGGGTATTATTCTTACGTATGAGGGACAAACCGTCAACAGTGACTACAATTGACGAATTCTGGAGCGACATCTGCGTCCGACTATGCGGCGTAAACGTGCACGCTTATAGCGAGACTATCGCCCTATCGTGTTGCATGCCAATGCATGTTATCATGTCAAGCTCTAATTGAAACAGGAACATTGGGAGGTCTGAGAACACCCTCCGTACTCACCAGACATGAGTCCTTGTGACTTCGACCTGTTAACGAAGTTGAAGGAAACCCTCCGCGGCCACCGATTTCCTGACGTGGCATCTGTACTCCGCGCAGTAGGGCGCTCCATCGCTGTCATCAACACAGATTGCCTTGTCAACGGTCTCCAACGGCTTCCCGACATTTGGTAAAAGGTAATAGACTTTGCGGGTGACTACGTTCTTGTTAGTTCATTAAATATTTCGTTTTATCATTATTTCTACTACTTATTTACAGCCCTCATAAATATAGTCATTCACCAAGTCACAACATTCTCCCAACAAAATTAGAGTAAGGATATAAAATGCTCCTATTTATACGGTTATAATGCAACTTTAAAACAACATAGGATGGCACATGTGAACTTTAATAGCAAACAAAAGTAGTGCGGTACCGGTACTACACAATATATCTCTGGAACGTGTTCATGATGTCTGTGTGTACAATCTTAAGATTAAGACACTGAAGAGAAGTGCACAAGTGTTCAAGTAAGAATTTAGGAGAAATAGGAATCATCTATATTCATATCGTACATTAGGCTATTTCATGAAATCAGGTAACATATTTTCTTTATAAATTGTAGAATTCGTTAGCAATACGCCAATGCGTTGTTTGGTGGAGAACTATTATGATTGTTCACAGTACTCTGCATTATATGCATTACCAACCTGATGTAAACTTAACCAATGTAGAACAAACAAAATTACCTTATATCCAGCTGTAGTAAAATAAACGCAGTTACTGAAGGAATGGCATAAGAAAAAATACCGTGGCAGATCTTACAACGAATGTTTTAAAACCTATCAAAATCTACTGCAACTGCCAGTATGTGCTCATAGTTGGCTACATTGCACTCTTTGCGTCAGTAGACAACAGAATGTTTGAGGCAAAAGTCTGGCCATACGCCCTTCGCCACGAACTTGTCAAATGCTGCCCTCTTTAGGGTTCATGACAACTTGAACCTCTGCAGGATCACTAAAAACCTGTGATCCGAATCACCATGCACGTAGCATTTGCCCCTACACATCCCAGTAATCCAAACTGCCAAACTTTATAGTCTTCACTCGCATGTGATTGTCTGGCAGGAGCCAGGATATTTGAATGCATGCACTGTGGAAATGGACGTTTAAAACTAATAACTGTATCACCAAAACGATATTTATCAGTTGCTTTTGAAAAATAATATAATATTACTAAATAATGTGGGTTTTCACGAGCCCGCGTGTATTTATACACGAGGCGCTACTGTTTACAGAGAAGGAACCAGTCGCCCAGACACTGATGCCCAATTATTTGAAAAGATAATCAGCTATGTAGGAACGACACAGAAAGGAATGTTATAGTTTTTGTAGCGGGTGACCTCAATTTACAAAATGTTAACCGGGAAGGTAGTGAAAGTGACAGAAAACATGATCAACAAATAGTAAATGAGTTAATCTAGAAACGACAGCCCAATCAAAAAATGACAGACCCAGCTAGAGGGTAACATATTCTAGAGATGGTGCCGATAATACCAGATGAGCTCTGTAGAGAAACTGAAGTGGTAGACAGTATAAGTGATCCATACGCCCTTCGCCGCGAACTTGACAAATGCTGCCCTCTTTAGGGTTCATGACAACTTGAACCTCTGCGGGATCACAAAAAACCTGTGATGCGAATCACCATGCCCGTAGCATGTAAATGAACATGATAAAAAGGTTGAAAAATTAGAGCTATTAGCAAATTCCATATGGTTGGTAAGAGAGGCATGGGGGAGTTTTTTGAATGTAATTATTATGACCAGTAAAATATGCTTGCTTGCTTGCTTGCTTGCTTGCTTGCATGTCGGCGCTACAGTCCTTGTAGGTCCTTGGCCTCCTTTATCACCTGCCTCCATTCATCTTGGTCCTCAGATTTTCTTCTCCAACGTTTAACTCCTAACTCTCTAAGGTCATCCTCAACATCTTCAATCCATCTTTTCCTGGGTCTTCCTCTCCTCTTCCTTCCATCAAGTTTTCCTATAAACACCTTTTTAATGGTGCAAATTTCTGCCATTCTATGAACATGACCGGCCCACCTAATTCTTCCCCGCTTAATTTTAGTAACAATATCTGGCTGGCGAAACAGTCCTTGCAGCTCTACATTTGTCCTCATTCTCCACCCATCCTGCACGGAATATCGTTCTCAATATCTTCCTTTCCCACCGTAACAGCCACTGTTCTTCTCTGGAGGTCATCACCCAGCATTCTCATCCATACATAACTATTGGTCTTAGTACTGTTGTGTATATTTTAATTTTTTATTCCTGCTGACATTCCTGGATTTAAACATATTTTGCAAGGCGTAAAGGCATCGGTTTCCACTTGTTATTCTCTCCTGTATTTCCACGCAGGTTTTATTGTTCTCTGTTATTATAGAGCCTAGATATTTTAAAGATGTGAATCTTTGATATTCCTTCCCATTTAATCTTACTGTGGTCCTTCCTCTTACTCCCTCTGTATCTCCCATCTTCATATATTTTGTTTTGTTTATATCACTTCTTGTGCTAGGTCCCGTGTTTTCTCTTCTAATACTGAGTAGCTTTCTTCAAGAGCTCCTTCATTTCTTGCAATTATTGCTACATCATAAGCATATGCTATCACTTGTACTAATCTGTTCAAAATGGTTCCCTCTGGGTTGATGGGCAATTGACGGATTACTTTTTCCAATGCTAGGTTAAAAAGCAGTGTGGAAAGTACATCTCCTTGTCTTAGTCCTCCCTCCACTAAAAACTCCTTTGACAGATCTTGCTCCACTCTCACCTTTCATACTGTTGTTTTCAAGGTCATTTCTGTTAATCTAATCAATTTCCTCGGGATTCCAAATTCTTTCATATTCTCGTAAATTTTACCCCTATCTAGACTGTCATATGCCCGTTTAAAATCATCATACAGGTGATGTAGCTGTTTGTCATATCCATAAAACTTCTCTAGCACTTGTAATGTAAATATCTGATCCAGAGTGGAGTGATGTTTTCTAAAGCCTGCTTGGTAATCCCCTAATATTATTTTCATCCATAATTCCAATCTTAAGGCTAGTACCTTACCAAAAGCCTTGTACGTTCCATCCCTCGATAATTTCCACATACTGACTTATCTCCCTTTTTATGTATTGGGTAAATTATACCCAAAGTCCAATCCTCGGGTATTTCCTCCTTTGCCCAAACCTCCTTAATCAATTCATAAACAGCCTTTTGTATTCCCTCTCCCCCATATCTCAACAGCTCTGACTCAATTCCATCTTCACCTGGGGCTCTATTATTCTTTAATGCATTAATTGCAGCTTTGTCCTCTTCTAAGTCTGGCTGTTTTACTGATTCCTCTTCCAATTCTCTTTCTTCCCCATCAACATTTATATTTCCCTCCTCTCTATGATCTTCATTATTTCCATTGAGTAACTCGTAAAAATACTCCTGCCATCTTCCAAGCACTTTGCTTTTATCACCCAGAAGGTTTCCATCTTTATCCTTGAAGAAAACTGCTCTTGGGTGAAATCCTCTCTTAAGGTCTTTTGTTCTTTCATAGATCATTCGTACCTCATTTCTATCCTTCATTTCATCCAGTTCTTCGATTCTCTTTCTTTCAAAAGCTCTTTTCTTATATTTACATATCTTATCTGGTCTTCTTCGTTTCTCTCTACACTCTTCTACTGTTTGTCTTGTTCTCCTTTGAAGCATTCTGTTCCTAGCATCATTTCTCTCTTGGATATAAATTGAACATTCCTCATCAAACCATTCTGCTCTCTTTACCAATTTCTTCTTTCCCAGGGTACTATCTGCAAATTCACTGATAGTTGTTTTCAATATCTCCCATTTATCATCCACTTCTCTTTTCTCCCATAATTCCCTTTTATTTCCAAAGATTCAGCCATTTTCCTTTTGCATTTCTCTTTCAATTCCTCATTTTTTAGACCTTCAATATTGTGCTTTGCCTTTCTTCTTACTTTTTCCGTTCTTACCAAATCTATTTTTTTTGTACTTGACTCTAACAAGATAGTGGTCTGCATCTGCATTTGCACCTCTGCAGCTTCTAACATCCGTAATAACTGATGCATGTCGCCTGCCTATGATAACATGGTCTATTTGATTTCTTGTCACATCATCTGGTGAAATCCAGGTCTCCTTGCGAATGTTTTTCCTAGGATGCCAAGTACTTTTAATTATCATCTGCTTTCCACTCCCAAAATTAACCAGTCTCAATCCGTTATCATTACTGACTTCATGCAGGCTTTCTTTCCATACTAAGTGTTTGTACACCTCTTCTCTTCCAAATTTTGCATTTAAATCTCCAAGGATAATTTTCACATCGTGTCTTTGAACTTTATTAATTTTTTCCTCCAATTTAGTATAAAATGCATCTTTCTTCTCATCTTCTGCCTCCTCAGTACGGGCGTACACACAAAGCACAGTTACGTTGAAGAATTTTTCCTAATTCCCACAGAGCACATCCTATCATTGATTGGATTAAAGTTGATCACGCTTTGCTTTACCGACTTATGTATGAGGAATCCTGTGCCATTACTGCCTGCTTCCTCTCCACTGTACATCAAGATATGTTGTCCAGACATCATCATCCCTTGCCCTTTCTACCTTAGTTCCTGTAGAGCTGCTATTTTCACTCCATACTTATCCATTTCATTCCTTAATTCTTGCAACTTGCCAGGTCTCTTCAATGCCTTAACATTCCACGTTGCTAATATAATATCCTTTTCCCTTCTCTTTAGCCGTTTTTTCTCGCCGGTTCGTCACCAAGTTTTCCAGTCCTGCTTTATTCATTCTTAAGGTATCCGTAACAGTTGTTTTTCTACGAGGTAGGGGAGTTAACCTTACGCTCAACCCCCAACCTGGAGGACCAGGGTATCACTCTTAGTCTGGATCATCACCTTAGACCTGTCCGGCTGGGTGGCCCTACCAGGAGCAGATGCTCCCACCGGCATAGCTCTAAGGATCATTTGACCACGCAAGCCTCCAGTAAACACCCGGCGAAATATTATTTTGCTTTCGTCAAGGTGGTGATACCTTCGGGAGGACCAGTAAAATATGGTAAATAGAAATGGGGACAGCCTATAGGATGGGTTTAAAGCAATTGTTGACGAGTGTGAAAATAGATATGTACCTATAAAGAAGATAAGGCGTAGGATAAATAAAGATAAATAATGTGATTAAGAAGGTGGTGCATTTTAGAAAGAAATAGAGTTAGGAATGGGAGTGTAGGTAAGGGAGATTGAAGGAACTTACCAGAAAACTGAATTTAGCAAAACAATCCACTAAGGATAACATGATGGCATACATGATTGGTAATCATATGAATTTTAAGTAAAAATCGGAATATATGTATAGGCGCTTTAAGGCGGAATGCAACAGATTGGGGTCGAAATTTTAGGAGTTATTTGCAGTTTTCCATTGCTTATTAAGTTTTCCTCATTGTGTGAAAATTTGAAAATGGTAGAACTACTGGAAATATATAAAATTAAATAATGCACCAACGAGTAGGTACTTCTGCACTCCCTTTCATGTGCGATGACCATCCCATTCACCACATGGGTCTTAAGGAAGAATGGTACAAGTATAAGATTGACAGCGACAGATACATGCAGACTCACTCGGACCCAGAAGCAATTTTGAATGAAATTAAATCTATATTCAGAACGTAGGCTGACCGTGAATTAATGACGAAGTGCATGCATGGCAAAACACAAAATGGAATGAAATTTTCTGTTCTCTAATAATGGTAGGATTCAAGTGTTGTAGAAGGCTGGACTAGAGCCAGAAGCACACTGGGTTAAGTTCTTGAAGGACATCGGTCGAAGGTGGATAGCAAAATCAGATTCAAACATGTAGATACTGAAACAGAATGCAAAAACAGGACAGAAGATATAAAAGGATGAACCAGTAAGACAACGAAGAATATGCATATCGTGGACACTAAGGTTTTCTACCATCTGTATTGCACCCGTCCACCCTCTGAGTCCCAGACTAGCATTAATCTCAGGGGTGTCGGTTCCTATTTTAATTCAATAAAATCATAAATGTAGAGGCATCAGTGAACACAGGGATGAACGAGGCATGCAAAAATATAAAGTGGGGGACGCTCAATCACAAACATGAATTTAAGGACTCCATGATAGGACCAGGAAGTGACGTTTAAATTTTATCAAGGGCATAGGCCTAATATCTAACTACAATAAAAAGATTATGAGAATGGTTTCCTTTGAAATAAATGCCAGAAGGAGCAGTTTATTGCGCCATCCGGCGCGCTGAATTTAGATTCACTTTAGAAAAACGATGATTTTACAACACATTAAATAATGTCAGTTGCTTCACCACAGGCGGTGACAATACACTTATAATGTCCATCCTGGAAAAGAAACACAAATTCGGGGTATGATTCACTAATTGACCACGTTGGGATCGAACCAGTGTCCGTATGATCTGATGGTCCACAAGGACGAGCCCTCTTTATGTCGAGAACTCGAGGATAATAAATTTTATCGTCCGCTTCCCGATTCAAATTAGATTGAGTACCTCCAACAATATCTACAATTCCCGATGTCGGCAATCGAGTTGAGTAATGCTACACGATTTAGGAAGGTGTATTATTTCACGGACGGATTCCATCATCCACCCAGTGGATGCCATGCCAACTGGAATTCGTCTCTACAAATATGATCTAATTACTGCCAAGCTCGACCACATGGTCTCAATGTGTCACTGTCACGATGAGATAATACGAGGTGGGAAGTACCGGGCGATGACCTCCTCTCCCCCTCAAGCAAAAATAAACAAAACGGGTCTTACGGTAGTTGCGAGACACCATATGATTATCATCTCCGTTCAAATTCTTACGCTGAGCGATATCGCCGCCAATAATTTAGATTATTATCATTATTATTAAAATTATCATTCATCCACGAAATTATCATTTGCGTCCATTTATTATACTCATACAAGTGACGTCCGCGTAACTTTTAACTTGTCCCGGCCAAGCATGCTTATTATTATTATTATTATTATTATTATTATTATTATTATTGTGTCTATTATTATTATCTTCAATTTCTGACACTTGCACATTTTGATTATGATCATTACTGGACGCAAAATACGAATGTTATTATTATGAGTAGTAGTAGTAGTAGCAGTAGTAGTAGTATGAGTTGGTCACGTCCGCAGACGTCTCGATATACCGGTAGCGTTTCAAATATTCAATCATCAACAAAAATTCCTATTATTATTTGATAATAATTATTATTATTTTGATCACTACGATTTATCACTGTCTTAACATTATTATTATTATTATTATTATTATTATTATTATTATTATTATTATTATTATTATTATTATTATTATTATTATTATTATCGGTTTCACATCACTAGTTATACTCCTCTTTAACACATTTATCATCATCCCTTCATTTAACACGGTCCAACTTTAGATCTGCAATACCTATTATTATTATTATTATTATTATTATTATTATTATTATTATTATTATTATTATTATTATTATTATTATTGTCATGATTATCAACATTCGTAGTTCTAAACCATCACACCCTACGATCATTTATGTGGAATCTTCACCTCTTTTCATCTTTATGTCCGTAGTCTTTCAACGACTCTCTGCGCAGTCCATTTATCTCGTATGTACTATTATAGGTTCGAATCCTGTCCTCTACGTAATTCAGTTTTACTCTGTTACATTGCCCGTATTTGTACACTCATTTCTCTGTGTTTATCATTAATTTCATACATTTCTTCGCGTCACATATCTTTCAACACAGCTTGATTATACGGTAAGTATCCCCACACGGAATTTATCTCTCTTCATATCTCAACATAAATTTATTCAATTATTAATCACAGAGTTTTCAACTGATTTATTTCTCATCGACGACATCGTACGACATATTTATATTCTGACTGCATGATCTTTACAACATCTCTCTTCATATCTGATTTACTTCTGAGGTCACTTTCCACAAATAATCACAACAGCCTGAAATTATATTCGCCGAAATTCGATAATCATGATCACGTAATTATTAGTCCTACGTGGTCCGGCTAATACTTGCGAATTAAATATCTGACCTTTATTTATAAACTGTTGAACCGTAATGTAAAAGACACGTTCATTAGCGTTTAAGGTTTATTAGCACCGGTATTATTACTCATAATTATTAATTCACAAATGTTAATTATCACATATTTTAATTTCGAATAACAAAGCTATTCTGTCATCAACGACTCCCGATTATCTTAACATCATTCCATCCATTCAAAATTTACTGTTATTCACTGTTCACATTGAAAGACGATATCTCATGAATTATTATTATTATTATTATTAGTTCGTGACATTTCCTACAAATTTTGTCAACGTTGATAAAAAAAATTTAACACAAGGGAAACGCTGGCATCGCACGTGGCTGGATTTTCCATAACAATATCATACAAATTTGTCGTCAATTTACCGACATAAAAAGCAAACTCTGGGTCAGTTTGAACATTAAACACAAAATCAAATGTCGAGAAAACTCGACGAGATTAATATTATAATCCATGCATGACTTGAATCTCTACCCTACACCTACGTAATTATATGAACAACAAATTAAACACATTATATGACCCAACATTTACACTACTACAATTTAATTCCGTCCGTGTATACTAAATTTAGAATGGACTCGGGAAGCGATCCATTTTGTTACATGCAGTAACCAAGTCAAAATTAAAACTGTTTCCCTTACCATTCATGGTAACATCCCCAAATAAATTTACATATCAGCACTCATCTGTAGTTGAACTCCATGGCAGGTTTTCCGGACGAGAGGCCCATTTGGCCCCTTTTCCGGCTTACGCCCTCATAATGGCTGGCTTCATTTTCCCTTCATATTGTAATCCACGGCACTCCTTCATTATGACACTGATTTATTAATTATAACATATTAACACTAACACACTGAAATTAAATTTTACATATAATACCACTACGGCACTATAGACCCAAATTTATCTATGTACACTATTTTATCTTCGTCCCTTTTTCCCGCACAAAGGACTGGACACAAAACAGCGGAGTGTCGATTATATCGCCCGGCGCGTTTCACAGTATCCGACACGGCACGTCCGAATTAATAACAAGTCGCACTCTTGATGTGTTCATTATTACGGCGGTTTTATTTCAGCTACCTATAATACAGGCTCAATTATTCAGTATGATTTTCATTTACTGTCCGTCACACAGTTTAGTACACCTACTTTCACTGTTACTTTAAAAGAAGCTATTATATCACTCTTTGCTACTATTACATCTTTACGTGAAGTCACAATATCCCACTCGTAGGCTCAGACCGTAGCATGATCTGGCGTGATCTAACTTTAATCGGGCCGCGGGTGACTGGAACACAACAACATCGCCCGAGCTCTGAATACAGTACGTAAGTGTGGGTGTAAGTACCTGCGGTCGTCCGTAGAAATGAGTTAGTACGTAAACTGAAGTAAACCGTCGTCGACTGTGGTAAACTGTCGTAAACTGTGGTTCAACTGTGGTCATGAGTGTTCCTTCCACTCGTATATATTGATGGAGGACCTTACTGGTGGATTAGCTGACGTCATGGCTTGGAGAGGGGGTGGATTTCTCAAATCGGCACTCGCAGTCCGAACTGGAAATTATAACTGATACCAAATTAATCCCCTCATCCGAAACATACACCTGGTTTAATATGATCTCCTAATGATCGCAGAATTCGGAGATATGGACAGATATCGCTCCACGATAATTCGCGGGTTTCATAGCGTCTCTCACGGCGTGGTCATCCTTCGGCCAATAGCATTTGAGATGCCCTGTTTCCAAGAATTTCAGTCTTCAGTTTATTTAATTTGGAGCTTATTATTTATTATTCTTCTACGCATGACATCTAAAAATCTCCTTCATTTGATTCATATTTGCAATAATTGATTAATGATTACTTTCGAAATTAATTGACACTTTATTTCACAACTTTCAAGATGGTACTACTGGCTAGCCAAATTAATTTTGGGATTGAACTAGAGCAAGCGGTTCATTTCAAGTGACAACATATACCCTGAGGCTCTGGTCATTCCCATTCTCCAATCCCGAGAATACGTGACATCACGGAAAGTTTCTGCTCGACACAAATATATCTTCGCAGCGCTAATGTTGCAACCTTTCTATTGTTTTCTGGCTCGCCTTTCTCTCCTTGTACGAAATATATTTGTGGACATCCGTATCTTCTGGTCGCTAAATTAATAGGCTCCCAGCCGAGAACAGCCCCTCTGCCCATTGTGACAGGCTTACTCCTCACGGCTCCTCTATGTCGCCAACACAGCTAGTATTTCAACATTACCTAGGTCTGAATATTGTCAACCAATTTTCTTCATTTCCATACGCGTACCATAGTCTACTTCGGATATCAAATCATGATTAAATTACGACCCCTATCACACGGGTTCAGCATAAAGATAATTGTATTCTAGAGGTAGGAGAAAACTTCAAATGGCTTTTTTCCATAACTTACTTTTTTCAGGATTTATGTTTCCTTTTCTCAGATACTATCTAGTGCAAATGCATAAAATTTGCAGGGCTTCATTATAAGGTATACTTTCTGAACGGTCTCTATAACTGATTTAAACAGAATGCTAGCTGGTAATATATGGTCCATAACACAGTCCTAAACTTAGTGAAAATATAGTCCAGAATTTAAAAAATATTAATTAAAAATATATACTGCTGACATCAAAGGTGATGGAGCTCAGCGCGTATCAAATGGGTCATAAGGAAACAACACGAAAACCAAAGAAATTGCTCCATGGGTTATAAAGGAAATGGAACACATTTCTTTTTAATTAAGAAATATTTTTCAAAAAATGTTCATAAATCTATGCAATATCTTTTACTTGACATATATTTTAAATAGTATGTTATATAATTGTTATGTAGGATACCTAAAATTTGAAATAGTTACTAGTATAATTAAAACTGAGGTCATGGGAATTATATTAATATTTTCATCCTTTTTCTTTTACACCCTTCCTTAAGGCAGAAACAGGTTCCAGGAAATACATTAGAGGGATCAGTAATACACAAGGGAAATGAATATGATCAAGCAATTGGTCACGTAGATATCAGCTTGTATTCTGGAGATAGTGGATTCGATACATACTGTCGGCAGCCCTGGAGATGGTTTCCAATATTCATGCAAGGCAAATGCTGGAACTGTATATTTATTTATTTATTTATTTATTTATTTATTTATTTATTTATTTATTTTCAAGAAGCATTAAGCATTTTTGCCCACTTACAGAACATTTCCGTTTTTAATTTCTAACATTATAAATAATATACAATAAAAATTAAAGTATGAAACCTAATACTATAATTATAAACTATGGACAGTGGTAAGTGTGTTTCAAATTCATATTTTAATTTCTCCTAAAATATACATTGTTAATCTAAATTAATCTAAGGACTAAACTATTCATGGTTCACAAGTATGGTACTCTATTTATGTCTTCTCTTGGTGTGAGTTTCCTTCTCACTGACCTTAAGAAGACACTGTCCTCGTGAAATGCGTCCACGTTTGACATTTTATTAATTGACTGGCATATGCTGTTTAATGGTGAATTCATGTGGTGATTTGTGTTTGACCTTTTAATAAAGTGAATTATTTCTGTTAATTGCAAACGGTGCATGCAGGTTTATTTGGTGGAGTAGCTGTCAGTTATCTGCTTTACCTTTAGAATTCTGTGTACTCTGGTATTTTACACTCGTTACACATATTTTGCGCTAGTTTTAGAGATACAGAAATACAAATATCTTAGAAATTTAGCTTGAACATTTTCTATTTCTTGTACATGTTTATTACCAGATTGATTTCAGACTATATATGCATATATATTACCGTTCCAACCAGTGAATTGTATACCTGTACCAGGCGGCCCACGAGCACTGAACTTTCTACTTACAAATGTCCCGTCTGCAATAGAAATGCATGGGATACATAATCACTTGTTTTCGAATGAGCGACAACGTGATGTATTTCGGATGTTGTGGAACAAATAGTAGTCATTTTACTGCACACGTCCTCTAACAGTGTGAAAGTGCAAATATGCCAAAGATGCAAAAAAGGAAATTTAATAACTTATTAACCTATACACGTCCAGACATCCCCTCCTATAAAAGAGTTGTTTGTATAAAACAATAACTAATACATATTATTATAGCTTCAAAGCTCCGAAAATTTAAATGTCACACTTGGTCCTACCAAAACGTTTCCTACGTATTATATATATTGTACATATGCTCGTAAACATGTCCCTGATGGTGCAGACAGTGCTGAACTCGTCTCATAGTGTCTGCATAGATTCGTCTCAAGATTTCAGGTGTCACTGCAGCACAGGTCTCAAGAAAGCGTTGTTGAAATTGTTCAGCATTTTCTGACTGAGTTTCCGGCACTTTCGATTTGATATATCCCCACATAAAAAGTCCAGAGGGGTGAGATCAGGCGATCGTGGTGGCCACTGCTAGAGTCCACAACGACCCCTCCACTGTTCGGGATATCGTGCATCAAGATGTTCCCTAACAATATCTTCTAGAAGGTTTTCTAGTGACAAGTCGGTCTCTAAAAAATCCATATAACGCCTACCAGTTAGCCTAGGGGCTATGAAACACGCAATATGATGTTGTCTCCCACAATACCGCAACACACATTAACCAACCTATGGAGTTGCATATGCTGTGCTCCAACCCAGAGGAGGTTTGCTGGAGACCAATAATGGAGGTTGTGTTAACGATGGAATCAGTGGCGTATCCTGGAATCTCCACTGAGGCATGCAACTAGTAACCATGCAGTTAACACAATGTATTAAGTAAATTTCAATTCTACTCACCCTAATTACATGTAGGTGAACTCGAGCCAAACAGTTTTACTGTAAGTTTCTGGATTGAACGTGCGTACACAATTCTTGTTTTCTGTTTTTAAATTTACGAGGGTCCGCCTCTGTGGTGTAGTGGTTAGTGTGATTAGCTGCCACCCCCGGAGGCCCGGGTTCGATTCCGGGCTCTGCCACGAAATTTGAAAAGTGGTACGAGGGCTGGAACGGGGTCCACTCAGCCTCAGGAGGTCAAATGAGTAGAGGTGGGTTCGATTCCCACCTCAGCCATCCTCGAAGTGGTTTTCCGTGGTTTCCCACTTCTCCTCCAGGCAAATGCCGGGATGGTACCTAACTTAAGGCCACGGTCGCTTCCTTCCCTCTTCCTTGTCTATCCTTTCCAATCTTCCCATCCCCCGCAAGGCCCCTGTTCAGCATAGCAGGTGAGGCGAGGTACTGGTCATCCTCCCAAGTTGTATACCCCGACCCAGAGTCTGAAGCTCCAGGACACTGCCCTTGAGGAGGTAGAGGAGGGATCCCTCGCTGAGTCCGAGAGAAAAGCCAACCCTGGAGGGTAAGCAGATTAAGAGGAAGAAGAAGAATAAATTTACGACGGAAGGTAGAGGTCTCCCGGCTTTAACTATTTGAATCATTTCATCAAACGAACGGCCAGTAAATGGCTTTTCAAACTGATTTACAATGATATCCGTTTTAGACTCATCCATCGTTAATACCACATGTGCGCAAACTATAATAAAACACCGAAAACACAATGAATTAACTCACTAGTTAGCCACAACTCAAGCACTGGAGGTAAGTCACCCCAGTGGCATTGGTCAGTTTCGTCATGTTGGGTTCTCGCTGGGGGGTAATCTGTGGGTCCCGTTCGCTGTAAAGATGCCGACTTTCTCCAAGTTGCTAACAGATGGCAGTTTCAATTGCAGCGACATCGTTCGGAGGGTTTCAGAACTACGTCTGCCACCGAATGCAATTTTAAGTTTGAATGCCTTACATCCTTAACTCCTCCATTCGCTGTCCCTTTCTTCCTAGAGTGGTGTAGACGGCGAGACTACACCAGCACCACACGTAGTCAAGCAACGGAATCAGTACAGTTGCGCGGACCTTTTGAACTTCTGAGAGATGAAATCGTTAATATTCGACTTGAAACAGCCTAAAATCGTACATCAGACAGTTCTTTGTGTTATCATAACGCATGCAATGAATGCCTTGCATTCAAGGAGAATACGCCCCTGGATGGAATCATTCGAAAAGTAACATTCATCACTCCACAGGGTATTAGTGATAAAATGTGGATCTTGCTCTAATGCCGCGGCCATTCTTCGGCACTATGTTACTCTGCGATCAAAATCATCTCCATAGAGTTGCTGATGTTGGTGTGCCTTATACGGGTGCCATTTTCTGTCCTTCAGGATCCTTTGTATTGCCGTTAGGGATACTCCTGACTCATCCGCAGCCATCGTCACATTAGGGCGAAGTTCAACTTGCCGTGTGAAGGATTGTGTTCAAAGTACTGCAGTACATTCTGCATGTCAGCATTGTCGGAGACTGGTCTGTCCATCCTCATACGTGCCTTGAACGATCCATTAGCTCTTAATTGCAACTCTGTTCGGCAAAATACGTATATAGAAGGCAATACGTCTGTTTAGAAACTCCTGTGCATATCGTCTGCGAGTTTCGGCTGCATACCGACCAGATTCTCCATAGATTCAGATGTCTGTGCATTCGTCATAGCTGAATACACATTGCCGATATGCAGACAGCAAATGTAGTGCTGCAGTACCACATACCAGCCTAATAATATGCGGACGAAAACAAGGGGTTGCATTAGACGTGAGCGCTGAGGAACATGCTGCAAGCGACAGTTCGGTTGTTATACCTTCATATTCTGACGGAACCTGCCTGCTGGCTGTAGTCCCCTGTTAAAATCAGTTAGTGGACATCCCATTCATCATTATTGCATGTGGGACATCTATAAGTAGAAAGTTCGGCGCTCGAGAGCCGCCTGGTATAATGGCTATGATATTTTTAAATTTGTTAGTGTTTTTCATTAGAAATTCTAGGTTCCAAAGGCTTT
Source organism: Anabrus simplex (assembly GCF_040414725.1). Taxonomy (NCBI): domain Eukaryota; kingdom Metazoa; phylum Arthropoda; class Insecta; order Orthoptera; family Tettigoniidae; genus Anabrus; species Anabrus simplex. The sequence continues at coordinate 178,232,618 of NC_090266.1, forward strand.
ACATAGGTATTGTTTATGAGTATATTGAACACAATTTACTATCAAATATTACTCCTAAATCCTTCTTTTCTTCAGCTCGTTTTAGGCTGATACTGTTCATTTTATAAGAATGGATTTGCGGTCGTCTTCTTCTAGTAAGCATCATTGATTCACATTTCTTAACAATGAATTGAACGGAATTGTGTTTCCCCATTCAGTCGGTGCTGGGAGGTCTTGTAATTTTTCATTATCCTGGTTTGAAGAAACTCGCCTGTAAATTTTCATGTCATCGGCATATAACTGAAATTTAGAAATCTTCAATAAAGAACCAATATCATTAACAATCAGAATGAACCACAGTGGACCTAATTTTGTATCTTAGTTTATGTCTTAAGTTACCCTGTACATGGATGAAGCTACCCCTTTGAAACTAATAAATTTAAATCTATTCCTGAAGTAGGAGAATTCAACCAGGCCTGGGCTTAAAACAAAACTGTGAAGTTTGATAAGAAGTTTATGATAATCAATCCTATCAAAAGCTTTTGTTATGTCCGTGTATATGGCATCCACTTGGCCTCCTTGATCTGAGATATGACACATAATTTGTAAAGTTTACTAAATTTGAACTCGTTGATCTCCCATGCATGAAGCCATGTTGTGGCTCTAAAATGACTTTATCAACATGTCGATAGATATTACAGTAAAGTATATCCTCAAACACTTTGCATAAGAATAATAGTATTGATATTGGTCCATAATTATGTATGTTTTGAATATTACCATCTTTGTGAATTGGGCACACTCTTGCTATACTCCACAGATCAGGACTTTTTTGTTGCAGAGACTTGCTTTTATACAAAGTGGATATGCAAGAGCGTCTCCGCATCCTTTCACTACATATTGGGGTATATTATAATGGACCAGGAGTCTTTTTAGACTGTAATCTTTTTATGGCACATTTAATATTCAACAGAGACCTCCGAAATGTTTACCATGTCAAATTTCAAATTCCTATACAATATACCGCTCATTATTTTCGGTGTTATTCTTTGTGTATGTCCTTTTGAAATAAGAGGCAAATCCATCGGCTATTTCTGTCTTAGAAGTTAAGGTCCTGTCATTCAAAACATATCTGTGACACTCTTGGTTATTGGTCTGCTTTTGCTTTAAAAATTGTCAAACATTTTTGCTATTACTAGTTATACTACTTTCTACACCTTAAACGCATTCTTTACACGCTATTCTTATTTTCTTTTTGGTGACTGCTCTCTTTGTATTGAACTCCGTCATAAAATGTTTACCACGATGTCTTCTTTTCCTATAATACTCCATATTTCGGATTAATTGTATTATTTCATTGTCATACCATATTGGTTAAGTTATTTTACTATACTTGGTCTGAGGAACGCAATAATAAAGAATCATATAAAATTTATTATAAAAGCGATCTAAAGCACTGTTAACGTCCTCAGTGTAATTCAATTCTGACCAATCACAAGTATTTGGTAATTCGAAAAGTAATTGAAAATTGGCCCTCTTATAATTATGATGCCTAAACGTTGATCTACTGTCCAATGTACTAAATTTTCTGGGATTAACTTATATTGAGAAAATCAATTCAGGATGATAGTCATCTTCAGTTAACAAAGGCTGGTCATCTCACTCAATGTGAATTTGCTCTGTTGTAGAGGCCAGAATTAAATCTAAACAGTATGCAATTTTATTCGAAATAGTATTTCTATATGTGGGGACTTATTTAAGGCAGAAGTTTTCACTCATCACTATGCAATGATAGTTCTTACACTCGAGATGCTATTGCGTAGAAAGCAGGAACCGGTGGTCGGGTCGCTGATGCGGAATTATTTGATAAGATAATCAGCTATGTAGGGAACGACACAGAAAGGAAATAAGGAAAACATCCAGGTGGAAGGAGCTTAAAAATACTGGCCAATTAACAAAAATTACCTGTGATTATAAAGCTATTTACAATAAGATTCACAAGTTGAAATCTAGAAAAGCAGCTGGAATTGAAAAGATTTCTGCGTATATATCAAAAGTAATGGATTTAGATATAGTGCAGTACCTGAAATATTTTATTATCGTTTGCATGAAGGAGTTATACCAAATGAATCGAGAGTAATATAGTAGCCCCAGTGTACAAGGGAAAGGATGATAAACTTAAATGGATAATTACAGGCCAGTCATCCTGACATGTGTTGTTAGTAAGCCCTGAGAAATCATTCTTTCTGATTATGTTCGACACGTTGTGACTTCCCCTCTCGGAGAACAATCATCGAACGAGAAATGCAACCATTCAAGCTAAGGGCGCCAATCTTTAAGTTGAGGACTTAAAGATAAAAATTTATAATCAAGCTTGGACGGACTCTTATCACAGGGGTGGGGTGATAGTGCACTAATCATTAAGTAGGAGAGTTAGAAATCAAAAGGCTAATTAAGGCAGATTGATTAAAGTGAACTAGAAAAATATTATTTATTATATTTAATATAAATGACGACGGTTTAACGAGAACTGAATTTAAAATAGAAAATGAATTTAACAAAAAAAATTGAATTACTCTACTTCGCGAAAACTTGCAATATCTTTAACTCGCTTGCTCACCATGTAGTCTTGTTCTGCTGGTCCTTGGAAAGCTTCCATCCTTGTAGCTGGAACATCACCGGTCGTCTTTGAGATCTCTTCATCTGCAGCTAAGTACCATTCCTGCCTTGCAAATTGCACCCACCACTAATTGGAAGATGACTTCAAAACTAACACTCCCTATTATGCTTTATCCCATATATTGGAGATAAGCCCTAAGTCATAGTTAGAAGAACCACCTTGGGTTATATGGAGAGGATACTCAATTAAGAATCCTTCCAACTTTACTGAAAATGTGCTCTGAAGTTTCATTTCTATCTGGTTTAATACTACCTATTGACTTAGACTGGTTCAAACCGGTCTCGTAGCCGAGCTGTACGTACTTCCTGATGAGAGTGGCTATACACCCCTCATTCAGAATTTCTAAGTATCGAGACGAAGAATCAAGTAGAGAATCAAGTAGAATAATGTAGAATAATATCGATCAGAATCACGTAGAAGATTGTAGAAACTCAATAAGAATCACGTCGAAGACTCGTAGAAGATCCGTAGAAGATGAAGCCAAGAGCTCCAACACGCCCTTTTATAACCTTCTCTGGCGCTAATTACAGGTCGCTACACGTGGTCCAATCAGATGACACGTCTCTCCCCAATCCAGATATTAGAGTTGACGGGTCTTAACCCTGATATCAACTGTTCTTCTATTAGTCCTTTCACTCAGTATCCATGGCAACATGACGCTCCTTTGAAAATATAGGCGGTGATCAGTTTGAATAATTCTGGTCGAAATACGGTAGCTTACTTTAGAACGCTTGAACACGTGCTCGCTTTTCCCAGAACTTGGTGTCTAAATTTGTCCTTCCTTCTTCCTCGGTGATGTGGCAAGATAGAGGAAATCTACTGCAAGTTAATTTTAACCGACTGTCGCAAGAATCTAAGTGAATATTAGGATATTCAGCCCTCGTTTACAAGTCGTAGTTACAAAGTAATGAAATGATAGCGAGCAAATGATTAAACATGAATTATAATACAATTACATACCAAAATAAATATCATGACGTTAAATTCCTGAATTAATTACACATAATAAAATTAACATAATTACACTGTAACGTCTGGAACGTTACATACGCCCCCATGAGTTCTTAACAAATATCACATGAGTTGAGAACTCACACACTTACTCCCACATTGACTTGAAATACCTCTATTACCTGCCCATAACGAGCGACATTATTTTCATACAATTAATTATATCTCACTGTTTCCATATCTCTCTTAGACTGCTTACCATTGCGAATGTCTGTTATTTCAGTTCATCTTGAGGTTTAGATGCTAAATTATGCCCAACACAAGCAACTTTCCATTTTTGTAAAAAACAAGATTATCCTAGAGAATATAACATAATATATATACAATTCAGATTACAAACTCTGCCGAGTGTCTTTTTGTCCTTTTACTCCCCATCTCTCCGACATTCTTTGCTAGATAGCAGTAACACGTTCTCTTCCAATCTTTTACATTAAAACCATGGAAAACTAATGATACAAACAATTTACACTTTTATCACTCTTTCGAATGTTTCAACCTTATCTTGAAGCATTATGCAATACACTTCACACAAATACACACGTGATTTAAGCTCACGGTAAAATTATTGCAAGTTAGAAATGCACATACGGGAAAATTAATTATTTGCCGTCGTCAGCTTTAATTAGCCTTCTGTAACATCTCAGAAAACAAATATATAAAATTTCATGGCCTCACATACGGAAAACAGATGATCTATCGTCAATGAACGAGCGTAAATCTACCGCCACACAAACACCTCCCTTGTTTACAAACACAACTAGGAAATACCACCACAATTGAGACGTAAACTCATTCCGCTCGTAGTCTGACATAACAAGTAGCAACTTCCCCGAGTTACTGACCTATATCTCACAATCCGGTTCAGCCACCTCACACGACAGGTATCTCCGTAAACTACTAATGTTATATGAACCATTCATTACGCTCTCGCCATCCGCTAACTTGTAAGCACAGGGTCCTAGTTTTCTATGTACTTTATAAGGGCCTTGATATAAAAGAAAAAAATTCTTTGTTACCTTATCCTCACTATTTGACAACATTGGAACTCTCACCAAAACCATATCACCTACCTCAAAGTTATCCAGTACCTTACGTTTCTGCTGCCTTTTACGTTTATCTCCAGATTTGATCAGGTTCTCCCGTGCCAGTCGGACGTAAAATTCAGCATTACGAGGTGGTTCCTCAGGCAAACCTAACACTCTCACTAGTTCATTCTGAGGCTTACAACCAAAATGAACTTGTGACGGCGTCAATCTAGTGCTTTCATGTTGAACTGCATTGATCCATGTCTCTATGCGGGATAAATGAGCCACCCAGGCTGTATGCTTATCGAACACTAAGCATCTAAACATGCGAGATAACTCTTTCATAACGCGTTCACACATATTGCCCTGAGGGTATCTAATAGATGAATGAACCTGTGTAATACCTAGCTCTCTAATTATGGACTTCCATTTTCTCGAAATAAATTGCGGTCCACTGTCTGATAATATTCTAAGAGGAGTACCTAATTCAGGGATATACTTCTATTTGATTATACGACTACAAGATTTTCCAGTGGCTTTTCTCATACCGTATAATCTGACCAATTTCGAGAAGGCATCAATAATGACTAAAATATATTGGAAGCCGAACTGTCCCTTAACCACAGGTCCAAATAAATCAGTACACACCAAGTCACCAGGTCTTTCTGAGATTACTGCCTGACGAGGTCCTTCTAAATAGCGGTTAGGAACTTTGCTACGCTGACACAGATCGCAAGTGGAAAGAATTTTTCTTATATCTCTTCCCATCTTGTCCCATATAAAATTCTGTCGGATCTCATACAGAACTTTATTAGCTCCAAAATGTCCTAATTCCTTGTGGATAAACCAAATCAATTCCTCACGTAGCGCTTTGGGTACACAAATCCCCCAGAGATCCTCGCCACATTTCCTGGCTAGAAACCCGTTAACCAGTTTGTACGTGTGCCTACCATGCGACACAGTGAGCTGCTCTCCTCCCTGAAGTACCGACAAAGGTTCCCGACATACTTCGTCTACCGACTGTTCAACCAATAGGTTACGTAGTCTATTTAGAGCAGTTTCATTTTCCTTAGACAGACATGTACATATAATAATGCCCTCACGTGGCTCTAGAAGGCTACCTTCTTCGCTCAACTTCGGATCACGTGACAATAAATCAGCAAGGACATTATTCTTTCCCTTAATGTGAGTTACCTTAAAATCATATTCTTGTAGGGCGAGTATCCATCTACTAACTCTGCTAGATGATAATTTACACTTGGATACAAAAGAAAGAGCATGATGATCCGTCCTAATTTCAAATTCGGTACCTAAAACATACATCCTAAATTTACTGAGGGAGTATACGATAGCTAGGAATTCAAGTTCCGTTATAGTATAACGCTTTTCAGCAGCACTTAAACCTCTGGAAGCTAAAGACACAATCCCTAAATTACCATCATCATCTACTTGACATAGTGCACCAGCGATACCACAGTGAGATGCGTCCGTCAGCAACACATACTTCCTATCGGGCATGGGGTATCTCAAAACAACCGCCTGCCTGAATCCTTCTTTTAATTTTAGGAAAGCTCTATCATGATCTTGTGTCCATTCCCACTTACTGCCAGCTTTCAATAGTTCTCTAAATGGCTCTAGTAAGTTACCAAATCCCACTACAAATCGTCTGAAAAAATTACATACACCAATATACGATCTGAGCTCCTTAATATTTCTAGGTGTCGTAGTATTCAATATTTTTTCAATTCTTGTGCTCTCAGGCGTCACTCCCATTGCCGATACACGGTGCCCCAAAAAAGTCACCTCTCGTCTACTGAAAACACATTTATCAAGTTTCAGAGTAAAACCAGCATACTCTAATTTAGAAAAAACCCTCTCCAAGTGGTCCAAGTGCTCTTCAAAGGTACTAGATCCTATAACCAAATCATCGATATAAATAGTAGCATAATCTCCAGTATCATCTCCCAAGGCAATACTTAGTGCGCGAATAAGAGCTGCCGAACTCGTACGGGTCCCAAAAGGAACACGCCTAAATTGGTACAAACTATGCTTATAGCTGAAAGCAGTAAGAGGCCTGTCTTCTGATCTTAAAGGTATCTGCCAAAAACTACTCCTAAGATCTAACGTAGAAAACCAACTCTTACCCTGAAAATTCTGTATCAACTCTTCAATGGTTTGTGATCTCAACTGATCAGCACCAATACGTCTGTTCATCTCCCTGCCATCAATACACAAACGTATTGATCCATCAGACTTAGGCACGACAATTAAGGGATTAACATATTGACTGTTTGATAATTCAATCACATCGTCTGCTAACATAGCTTGAATTTGATCCTCTACGGCTTTGGCATATTTGTGTGGTATCGGATACCGCGGTCCGCTGAATGGAGTCTTATCCAGCACAGAAAAAGAATGTTCATACAGATGGGTAACACCAGGTTTCTCGGAGAAAATCTCCACGTGTTCACATAACACTTCATATAACTTGTCCTTCTGGATTTCATTCAACTGATTTCTACTTACGGCTTCTTTCAAGCCACATATTTTATCCTCATTAATCCACAACTGGCACAACTTCAGGCCCTCACTAGCCTCTTCATTTACTTTAGAAACCTCTCTCATTCTCCACACTGTACTAACTTCCGTTTTCCTCTGAATTTCCTCCTCAAACTTGACCTTGATATCCTCATTATTCCACCTCAAATTTAGCACTAGATCATTGTAATTTAACTGAGCCAATTTTAACGTTAACCAGTCAGATCCCAAGATAAGATCAAATATCAAATGCGGAATTACCAAACATATCTGAACGCTTATAAAATTATTAATACAGATCGGGACAGCTACTTGTTTACAAATTTGCTTAGATTTCTTTCCAACAGCCGTAATGATGAAAGTAGACTTAACAGGCATTTCCTCCAACTGAATACCCTGTTTCACTAATGACTCATACCACTGAGAACTAATACATGATATTTGGCTACCAGAATCAATCAAAACTTTAACCCACGCCCCCCAGACTTTCAATTTAACAACGGTATTGACTACTTTATTACTTGAATCTCCATTATTCTGCTCGGGTTCATACAACAAATCGTCTCTAACATCTAGGTCATATGGTAACACTTTCATGGCAAGACACTTCGCTACCTTCGTACTAGGCTGGAATTCTGACCTAACATTACAGCCTCTAGTTAGTTTAAAGGTTCCCTTTGTGTATTGACGTTGGACTCATTAGTACATTGCTCTGGCCTCCGTTGGGAATTTCCTGTCCTATATTCAGGTGCTCCGCTCCTGCTGTTCTGCTGAGGTCTGAACTGATTGCGAGCTTCGTGATTCTGTATTCTACCGTTATGTCTCATTCCGTTGTGATGACTAAAGTTCTGAATATTCTCCGTTCTACTCCTAAGGTTACCTAACGCATCAAAACTGCCTAGTAGGTTCTCCATCTCCTGAATAGTTCCAACTTTTTGCATGCAGGCCGCTTCTCTCACCCTGTCCGGAAAATGTCTCAAAAGTAGTCTTACTACATCAGACCCCTCGGTTATACCATCTAAGTTCTGACAAATCATGACATGTGCTAGGAAGTACTCGGTCATAGTAACTCCTTCATGCTGTTTGTACCTCCCAAATACCACCCTTTCTCTCTCCCGAGCTTGTATCGCTTCATTCCAGAATTTCTCTCTAAACTTATTTCTGAATTCTTTCAGGTTCGTCATCGTCTGCCTATATACCATGAACCAAGACCGAGTTTCTCCTACAAAAGCATGATCAATATTTTCCATAACGTCTTCCCAGTCCATAGACCCTTCCTCTAGACGCTTTTCAAACCGTTTTTCTATCATCTTAAGGAAATCTAGCGGGTTCGTTTGTTTCCCATTAAATTTAGGTAGTTCAATTTCCCTAATGTAGCTATTTCCTAGACATTGCCTTCCCGTGAAAACCTGTTTATCCTTTGCCACCTGTTTTAACTTATTTTCTGCTTTCTCCATCCGGCATTCTACATCTCTGTCTCTCCTATCAATTTCTCTCTCCAAATTAACCTGCTTCTCTTTCAATGTCCTAATTTCAATCTTATTCTCTTCAGCTATCGCAAACCTTTCTTCACTTGCCCGGGTCTCATCTTCTATTCTAAGCTTTACCGTGTCAATCTCTTGTTGGACGTGGTCTTTGAATATCCGTATTTCCCCTCTTTGAGTCTCAACTCTCTTATCAATACTAGTGACCTGCCTCATTACTTCCTCCCTAGTAGAGTTGTTTTCCTTCCCCATTAATTACAGGAATTCAGTTCTCTGCTCCGCAAACTTTTCTTCTACCTCTTTCCCTTGCCGTACATATTCATTTTTCTGGTCCTCTAATCGCTTATTAAAATGTTCATTTTTTACCACCAGATCGCGTAACTGCCTACTGTGTTCGTCCATTCTCCGATTCGCTTCCTCCTTATTTTCCCTCATCTCCCTGCTTAATTCAACTTTAGTTTGTTCTAACTGTTCTTTCAGTTCAGATTTAGTTTGTTCTAATTCACCTTTAAGCTCAAATTTAGTTTGTTCTACATCTGTTTTAATTTGTTCCAATTCACTTTTTATTTCAGTTTTACTGTCCTCTATCTTACTTAATTAACTGCATCATTCCCATTAACTGATCATTATTATTACTTTCATTGTTAGTGTTTACTTCCGCTTCGCCCCCCATCCTACTATCATCTGACTCCATACTGACTTCTTTCTGCTTGCCTTCACTCTCCATACTACTTACACTTCTATCTTCAATTTCCTCTACTAGACTACACAACTCTTCCTCTGAACTCAATACATTATTGCCTTTTATCGCCCGTCCACTGCGCAACATCCTCTCCTCTTTCGTCTGATCAGCCATGACCCTTCCCACAATCAAACACTCCTAATGCAACGTGGATATCCAAATTTTGCCCATAATACGAATTCTGATATCGTTACTGTCATTAACTGCTCCGTACTTAATGATTTTCTCGCCACACGTTGGAGCGGCATTTATGTGACTTCCCCTCTCGGAGAACAATCATCGAACGAGAAATGCAACCATTCAAGCTAAGGGCGCCAATCTTTAAGTTGAGGACTTAAAGATAAAAATTTATAATCAAGCTTGGACGGACTCTTATCACAGGGGTGGGGTGATAGTGCACTAATCATTAAGCAGGAGAGTTAGAAATCAAAAGGCTAATTAAGGCAGATTGATTAAAGTGAACTAGAAAAATATTATTTATTATATTTAATATAAATGACGACGGTTTAACGAGAACTGAATTTAAAATAGAAAATGAATTTAACAAAAAAAATTGAATTACTCTACTTCGCGAAAACTTGCAATATCTTTAACTCGCTTGCTCACCATGTAGTCTTGTTCTGCTGGTCCTTGGAAAGCTTCCATCCTTGTAGCTGGAACATCACCGGTCGTCTTTGAGATCTCTTCATCTGCAGCTAAGTACCATTCCTGCCTTGCAAATTGCACCCACCACTAATTGGAAGATGACTTCAAAACTAACACTCCCTATTATGCTTTATCCCATATATTGGAGATAAGCCCTAAGTCATAGTTAGAAGAACCACCTTGGGTTATATGGAGAGGATACTCAATTAAGAATCCTTCCAACTTTACTGAAAATGTGCTCTGAAGTTTCATTTCTATCTGGTTTAATACTACCTATTGACTTAGACTGGTTCAAACCGGTCTCGTAGCCGAGCTGTACGTACTTCCTGATGAGAGTGGCTATACACCCCTCATTCAGAATTTCTAAGTATCGAGACGAAGAATCAAGTAGAGAATCAAGTAGAATAATGTAGAATAATATCGATCAGAATCACGTAGAAGATTGTAGAAACTCAATAAGAATCACGTCGAAGACTCGTAGAAGATCCGTAGAAGATGAAGCCAAGAGCTCCAACACGCCCTTTTATAACCTTCTCTGGCGCTAATTACAGGTCGCTACACGTGGTCCAATCAGATGACACGTCTCTCCCCACTCCAGATATTAGAGTTGACGGGTCTTAACCCTGATATCAACTGTTCTTCTATTAGTCCTTTCACTCAGTATCCATGGCAACATGACGCTCCTTTGAAAATATAGGCGGTGATCAGTTTGAATAATTCTGGTCGAAATACGGTAGCTTACTTTAGAACGCTTGAACACGTGCTCGCTTTTCCCAGAACTTGGTGTCTAAATTTGTCCTTCCTTCTTCCTCGGTGATGTGGCAAGATAGAGGAAATCTACTGCAAGTTAATTTTAACCGACTGTCGCAAGAATCTAAGTGAATATTAGGATATTCAGCCCTCGTTTACAAGTCGTAGTTACAAAGTAATGAAATGATAGCGAGCAAATGATTAAACATGAATTATAATACAATTACATACCAAAATAAATATCATGACGTTAAATTCCTGAATTAATTACACATAATAAAATTAACATAATTACACTGTAACGTCTGGAACGTTACAACGTTTGCGAAGTTACTAACTGGTGTGATAGAAGCAGTTCGGTTTGAGAAGGGTTATTCCAGTGATACTCAACTTGTATTATTCCAACAAGATATAGCAGATATATTCCGGAAGTTATATTTATAGGTTATTTATCAACCTATACATGGCTTTTGGAATATTAGACCATGGGAAAGTGTTGCTTAATATGTTCGTGAGAGTATTTATGGGTTGTGGTAAGAACGTGAATGAGAGGGCGTAAGTATCTGGTAAAACACCAAGTTCCAGTTCATGGGACCCACTCCAAGATTACTTGATAAGAGGACGGGAAAAGGTACAAAGAAAAGCAGCACGGTTTTTTCTGAGTCATTTCCGGCAAAAGAGTAGCGTTATGAAAATATTGCAAACTTTGGGCTGGAATGACTTGCGAGTAAGGAGACGAGCTGCTCGACTCGGAGCTATCAGCGGAGAAATGGCGTGAAATAACATTAGTATATGAACAAGCTTGAGTTGACCTTTTAAATGTAGAAAAGGTCATAATATGAAGACAAAGTTGGAATTCAAGAAGATTAAATTAGGACAAATATTCATTTATAGGAAGAGGGAATAGGGAGTGGAATGATCTGTAAAGGACAGTTTTTGTTAAATTTTCAAGTTCCTTGAAATAATGTAAGAAGAGACTACTTAAACAACTGATAGGGAATCTGCTACCTGGGTGGCTGTCCTAAATGCAGATTATTGATGACTGATGATTCCGTGTGATCTCTCAGCCACTTCATCCATGAGGGTCCACTGACAGTCTCTTCCTCTTTCACCACCAATGAATTTTAACAGATTGTTTGGATTAGAAGTTCTGCAGTGAATCTTATCATTCCTAAGTTGAAGTGCAGTGAAGGCATGAAAGAGTTCGGCGAAGAGAATTTCACTTCTGACGCTACAATTTTTATAGCATATGTCAGGCATCCGCTCAATGAATTTGTTTCCTCCTTGTTGCTTCGTTTAATAAATTATTTATAAACTTGTCCAAATATCTGAGCCTTGGCATTATTATGTATATAGTGTAATGGTACTATACGTACGACGTTGACGAAACACCCGTAGACAAATTTCGAACTCCACAACCTAGAGATATGTTTTTCATATACCGTAAAATGGGGTGAATAGGATCACTTTCACGAAAAACATTAACCTACCAACAGAAAAAATACAGAATTATCCTCCATTTTTGTTTCAGTGCACGAGTCCTACTATGTTTTATAACTTTATCCACAAATATTCTAGAATTCCTTCATATTTCCTTGATTTTAACCAATTTGTTAAGTGATCCTATTCACCCCTTGACTGGGGTCAATAGGATCAGGCACATTAATATGAAAGTTATTCGATTCACATCAAATCGGGGTCAATGGGATTGGTTATTTAATAGTTAAAACACATAAATACATTTTCTATTATACTTTAATGTTCTGAAATAACTAAAACAAAACTGATTAGGGCTAAAAAACATTGTTGTCGAAGTAAAAAATATCTGTGCCTTCATTAATAAAATAATAACAAAAAATGCTATTTAAGTACATTATAGTTCAAATGTATTGTAATGTGTATGTAATGGCAACAACATGTATGAAGGAGAAACATTTGTTTTTGTTTTATCAAGGAATTACATTCTATGAAGGCAGAGTCTGAGAGTGCACATTGAATTTCAATTGGCCCTTCTCAATATATGTGGATTGTCCAGTTTTCCTATTACCTGAGTATAGGAAAATTCACATATGTCCTCAACATCAGGAAAAGTGTAAATGTAACCATCAAAATCTGAAGTAACCTTTGGCCTCACAAAATTGACCACAAATCAATCCTTCTCTTTCTTCTCTAGAACTTGACCAATAAAAGAGTGACTCATACTGGAACTAGTGCCTGGTTTACTGGTCAGAAAGAAAACCAGTAGTCAGTCCCCATTTTCAATTTCATCAGCAGGAACTTGTATTATGTTATTTGCATTCCCTTCTGAATTCTGTTCATGCAAACGAGGTTCGGAGATATCACTGTTAGCTGCTGGAACATCCACTTCACATTGAGATTCACTCACGTTGGGATAAGGGATTTGAGGATCAGTCACTCTCACTACAAGTCACGCTTTTGTCTGGAACAACATCCAGCTTCTTCTTTTGCTTCCGCACTACGTTCTCTTCATATCGCATGCTCATTAGAAAAGCCTTGAAAGAATCATCCAACACTTTTCTGACGTGATAAGGATCATTTACCCCATCATCAAATGGCAACACTTTTAAAACTCTTCCCCAAACTGCTTACTTGCAGCTCTTATGCTAACACCTTTCTTATTAATTGCATCCTTAGCCAATTGTATGGTCTCAGGATCATGGTTCTTGTAAGCCCTTGCATATGGATCTCGTTTGTAAGTTCTTGGCATGGTGATCCTATTCACCCCAAACACGCGTACAAAAATTACAAAGCGAGGTTAACCTAAATTTCAGAAACTCTAATAGACGCACAATATTGCCTATTTCACACATGATTCTGGAATATATTTTGATTACAAAATACCAACTGTGATTTCGGGGAATCTAATAGTTTCTGAGATTCAGACAAAGTTATTTCACTCCCATATATTGTCACAGTGACACAAATGGCGGGAAAATGTACAGGTGTCACGACAGGCAACCCCCACACATGAAATTTACTGGATTCCAAGGAGAAAATAACATATAATTGTATAAACCTGGAAATCTTTAAAAATAAAGTCGTTTACTACTTGAAAAGTGAAGTCAATAACTTTATCACTTTATGATCCTATTCACCCCATTTTACGGTACATAACCAAATATGTGTGTATTGTATAGGTATTTGATATGTCATTTCCTTATGATTGTCTTCCACGTGTTCGAGGCAGATTATTGCACTATGTTCCTCATCCACTCCTCAACCTCCAGCAAAGTCCTACTGTCGTCTTTCAAAACTCAATACCTTTCGATACTTTGACATTTTCTTTTCCGATCAGTTATTCAAATATATTAGAAAAGAGCACTCAACAAATGAAAATCTTCAGGTTCTTTGTTGATGTATCTGACCAGATCCTGTCTAATGGCATGGTCGTAGTGTTTCTTGTATTCTCGTCTTTAAATATGAAATTATTTAATTTCTTTACCATTTAGTTGATGTGTTTGTCTGATTAAATACTGCTTTTGTTTTTCTATGTTTTAAAATGTGTAGATGAATGTCTCCCATACATGTTTCCAATAGATATACTGTATACTGTGTATATTATGTATATTATGTCAATTCAATATGTGCGTCTTTCCCGATTTTGAAGTAGACTATCGCACTATGTTCCTCATCCACTAAAAGTGTGTAGATGAATGCCCTCCATACATGTATCCAATATATCTATACTATATGTGTGCGTAATACGTCAATTCAATATGTTCCTCCTCCCCGATTTCGAAGTAGATTGTTGCACTATGCTCCTCATCCGCTCCTCAACTTTTACCAATGTCCTGTCGTCGTCTTCCAAAAGTAAATATAAAACGTCATCTTTTCAGATACGCATCTTGCTAAATCAGTGGGCCGGTGACGTCTTGGACCAAGAGGGAGACCTAATAGTCGTTCGCCTTGCATCATTCCACCAAATCATCGATCCTTGGCTGTACATTTTGTGTCGCAGACTAACTCAGCTTCACCATTGTACGACTACCCGCTAGATTGAACGAAAGTGCTATAAGAAATTTACTAAAGCCTGAAAGTGCTACTGATAATCCAGAATTGTGTAAACTTCTTCCAACATGACTCTAAATGTTAAGGTCTTCTATCACCACTTCTCCCTGTACATTGTTTAACAATTATTTTTGTAAGCTGTATGTAATTATATTATTAAAATTGCAATCAAATGTCCTTTTTTATCTTTCTCAATAGATTCATTCTGCGTTCCTTTGTCCCAAATCTTTGTTTGTAAACTGAATTTATTTTATTGATGATCGCTTACCTACGTAGATTCTTTACATTGAAACCCTCATTTTAATTCTTCCTATCTCACTGACTCAAAGGCTAGCAACACACTCGAGCAATTCTGGCCGAGTACAGGTGGATTATATAATTGTAACGAACGCAACAGTATCGCAGGAGATGGCATAAATAAAATCCGCATGTCATATGTCTCAGAATGAAATGCATACTTCCAAATTGTATACACGTCCATTCTTCCGAACTACAGTGGCACGTTACATTATTTGATTTCGTACGCTAATAATTAAATTGCTCCAATTTCAATATTTCCTTAATTTCATCCATTATTTAGAATTTTCATCTTCATGTCAGGTTGGAGGAGACATATTTATATTTTGAGACTGATAGGAAGTCACTACAAAGCTAATTCACCATATCTCTTACAAAGCCATTTCTCTACACCGTTGTTATACATACAGAGTACTTAGGAAAACTTTTACCGTATGCATTCAAAATTAGTTCAAACAATACCAATGTTGGCGTGATCGAATTACTTGTTCAAGACGGAAACTGCCCTTGGCGTCCGTCAAAAGCAACGTGTCGCTATAGAGTTCCTATGTCGTGAGAGTGAGACTGTGGGAAACGTTCACAAGAGCTTGAAACAGCGGTATAGATATGACATATTCGATCGTAGTACAGAAATAGCTGGTCACGTCATAATGCAAGTTTCTCCTCGCAGTGGTAGACTGCAAACCGTATAAATACCTAATAATGTGCAGTGCGTCAATGACATTGTTATCGACAACGAACGTGCAACCGTGAGTGAAATTATAAAACCAGCTGGTACTTGGGAAAATACGTCTGTCGCAGAATACTGAAATAGCTGGACATTGGAAGAAATATGCTCCGTGTGAATTCTGATGATGTTAGCAGCTGCTGCAAGGAAACAAGGAGGACTTTGCGCATTATATCCTTGGTGCTGTACGGGAATAACGAAAATAACCTGCTTTCGATAATTCTGTTGGGAGATTAAACATAGCAGCAACATTTGAACAGAAGACGAGGAGACAATGAATAAAGTGCCATTGTTCGAGTTCAGCTCAAATATGAAAATGATAATGATGCTGATGATGGTGGTGGTGATTATGATGCTTGTTGTTCAAATGCACCTAACATCTAGATTATGCGTCGAAATTTGAAATTGAAAGTAGCACCCTCCGCTGGAAAAGAGATGACTATCGTCTTATGGGAACCAGAGGGATTCTTGAATGTAGAAATCATGGTACAAAGAACGACCGTTAATTCTGATGCATGTGTGATAATCCTAAGGAAACTTCACGCTCGAGTGAATAGTGTCCGACTCCTTCGACAACGAAAGGATGGTTTGCGTTGCATGACAAACCTCGTCCTCAAGTCATTCGAAAAAGAGTAACGCTATCTTTAACAGTGATGAGCAACATTGACAATTCTTCTTTAAAGCCCTGAATGGAAACTATCTGCTTACCATCGTTTTGATAAAACTAAAGCCTCACTTCACGGAAAGAGATCTTAATAATAATGTTATTTGTTTACGTCCGACTATCTAGTTTTACAGTTTTCGGAGACGCCGAGGTGACGAAATTTTGTCTGCAGTAGTTCTTTTATATGCCAGTAGATCTACCTACACGAGACTGATGTATTTGAGCACCTTCCAATACCACCGGACAGAGCCAGGATCGAACCTGCCAAGTTGGGGTCAAAAGGCCAGCGCCTCAACCGCCTGAGCCACTCAGCCCGGCTAAAGAGATCTGAGATAACGATCCCATAGGATGGTTGTCACACGGTGGCTAAGACTTGCCAGCCCAGACTTTTGCCATGCAGACATACATGCGTTCGCTTTGAGGCGACGTCAAGCATTTCGCAGGGATGGACACTGTTGAGAATACGACGTGTTGACAGCATTTATTTAACGCACAGAGAACTTATTGGCATTCCAAGTTTTGCCGTTAGCAATACACTCCCGCTCCATCTTGAGCGAATCAAGATGGCTTTTCGAAACAGCAGACGTGTTTCTCATGCTGCCGAAATTTGTTGTAGACTACTTGTAAATTATGTGTAAATTACACGCATTTAATACGTTTAGTGCAAGTACTATTAAAGTACTATGCCAGTGGTTCGGTGTTTTGTGTCGATCCATGTAGGGCAGTCTGGTCCTCCAATCAACTGATAATTTTGCAAGTGCGCCTCTGGAAATATTTGCTTGCACATGCTCTGGTGTGGATTGTTTCATCGGTAGCCACGTAACATTTTTTGGACCGGCCGTACCGGACGATAATCGTTTTGAACTGTAAAATTTGAACTTAGTTGATGTTTTATTACGGTGCTAAATATTGTTAAACATCCTGATGTATTGTTGCTTAAACCGCCATTCAAACTTGAAATGGTCTTGGTGCGAAAGGCGTTGTGCACAGCAGAACAGTTATTGTACGTATTGAATCACTGACACAGATTTGGTGCCTAAGCGAATTATTACGAACATTGTGTGGCTTACCAACAATCGAACACTAGGACAACGAAACAAGAGACGGCATAAAACCGCGAGCACACAGTGTCGACTGTCAGCACAACCGCAATAGAGTCTAGAGGCCACCCCAGCGCGAAATCACGCCAACTCCTTAAGGTAGGTCCCGACAAAAACACAAGGAACAGGACTGGAAGCGATGGAAATCTGGGCAAACCAAGGTCGAAAGGACCTCAACAGAGGGTGAATCTTAGACAATACAAAGAATACAACACTTCAGTTAAATTAACACATAGTAAAGGACCAAACATTTAACGAAAAATTTAAAAAAATGTAAAAGATGGTTGGACATTAAAATATAAAAAATTGAAATTGAAATTTGTAACAGAAATTAAATAAATGCATTTTTAGAAAACTGAAAGAATTTCTTGAATAACATGACCTTTTAAATCATGTCTTCAGACACAGTAACATAAATCAGAATAACGGAATGTTAAATCAGAAAAACGAAAGCTGAAAATTAAATCGACCATAAAAATTAAGGTACCATCCGAAGTCGGTACTGAAGATTTTAGAGTTACGAGTTCTGTTCATGTTTACAGAAGTTAGATACGTTTCATGTGCACAATTTCTGGGTACAGCCGTCGCTATATTTTACTCAATTAGTTTACATAGTTTTAGTTAGTAATTTAGTTAGAAAAACTGATCGAATACTTGTTTTTTTTACCAGGAACGGACCTTAGTGAATACAGAAAGGTATCCGCAAGAATCAATAAAAATTTAAAATACGCACAAGAGGGAGAACTAAGAGTAATTAAAATTTAAGTAGACAAATGAGAGATAAACAAACTCAAAACATGAATCGACGTCATGAAATATACAAGAAAACAAGCAAACATAATTTTAACATAAGAACAGAAAAATTAAACACTTAAATCCAGCAGAAACAAGTTAAAAGCATTTCAGTGACCAAATTCAACATATTACACACCAACACAGGCATATTGCATAAAAAACTATGTAGGTCACAGCATTCAGTAATTACCACCACCATGACCGATGGTAACAATACGACAGTTACGCAGACGTTATCGAATCACAAGGTAACATCTCACAATAATGGAAGTGGTGGCTCCGGGAAAAGAAAAGAATGAAATGAAATCGGAATGCAAATTACCCAAGAGCAATAAAAAAATTGGAGGAGATGATGTAAGGCAAAATTACAGATCGAATCTTCAATCTCACCTCGGTATCCACTTAGGAACAGAATTACAATTATCCAAGTATTACTTTTATACACTGACAAATAGTAAGTCAGTTCGCTTATGTCTGCCTCCATGACTAAATGGTTAGCGTCCTGGCCTTTGGTCATAAGGGTACCGGGTTAGATTCCCGGCGGGGTGGGGAATTTTAACCATCATTGGTTAATTTCTCTGACACGGGGGCTGGGTGTATGTGTCGTCTTCATCATCATTTCATCCTCATCATGACGCGCAGGTCGCCTAAGGGTGTCAAATCGAAAGACCTGCACCTGGCGAGCCGAAACATGTCCTCGGACACTCCCGGCACTAAAAGCTATACGCCATTTCATTTCAGTTCGCTTATAATTTCATGTACATGGCTAGGTCGTCAACCTCATGGATAGACCACGCAATGTAAAAATAAAAGCTTTCAATATTACACTGCCTAGGAGTTTACATAAATGGTATCCAATTCTTCAATTCGATCTAAATTTTAAACTGTCACATTAAGTTACAGATAATCGAGAGTCATGTGTCAACTATTATGACAGAATGTCGTGTTTTTCATGGATTACTCCGTTCTAATAACAAATTTCACACAATTGGGAGATACCTTTAGTGGTGGACACGTTGAATTTCACACAAGTTAATTAGTTCCGGTTCAAAAATATTCACATCATGATGTATTACAAGGTTCGAAGGCGAATGGCACTTCCAGATGAATTACAGCAAAAATATCTCCCGCCGATCCGAGATTTTGTTTAGCCCAATTAAGGAAGCTTCATCGTAGCGGAGAACTTGAAGACCCACAGACGAATGAACAGTTTATGCAGAACCATCCTAATGTATTTTTTCAGTGCCTTAGGACAGCTTATTTACTTCTACGAATTTATGGTTCGAACACGAAGTTAGGCCATCGTTGCTGGAGCCATTACGCCACACATCTCAGATTCACAGCGTGTCTCCCCGCTTCGTACAGCTGACGCTGGAGTGTGCCACACAAAAGTTGATGATCGAGCGGCGGAGATAACCAATGCAAGTTGGTAGAAAATAATATACAATTAAAAATCCATTGTCGAAGCGATTGCCCAAAGTTATATTTCAATTTAGTCCAGTCATTAACTATGAGTTCAGACAACATAAGCAACCTGTGGAATATTTCCAGCATGTTAACTGATCAGTCTCTGTGAACTGTTTACACCAGTGTGTATACCTGACACACTCATGTTTGAGATGTTGACTGCTTGATTCCATTAATGATAGAGCACAACTACTGTAAGTTGGTTCCACATATTATTCCCATCTTGACTAGTGTGGACATCCTGCCTAATCTCCTAACCCTGATGCTGGCACTTACTACATCGAGAGATTAATTTTGACTTCTCGTGGGCATTATAAGCAAATAAGTAACATTTTATTATGCCGCTGTGTTTGCTTTGCATATTTGGAAGTTACGTGACTTAGATAAATTATCGCCATGCTTCTGTGGAGGACCTTAGTGTGCAACCCAAATATGGCTACATAAAGGCTCATATTCTTTGGACATTCCATTTGCTATTGTACATTTTCTAGTTTATTTGATCCTTGCTCTTGGTAAAATAATATACATCATCTTAGCATTGAAAAATCGCCACTCACAAAACCAATTTTCCGTATTCATGCGTTACAACATTTAACATTACTCAAATTAAATAGTGACCCCCGACGTGATTAACGGAACGAAGTGGGATTTGTGAAGTGTTAAAATGAACAACACCGGTCACAACACCAATCTCATAACACTAACCTCAGCGTCGAATAAAGTGGAACATGCACGTGAATGTTCCACCGATTTGAAAAATAATATAATGGTATGGTTCCTTTAAGTCGAAGCACAATTTACTATATGAGGTACAAAAAATGAAACCTCGAATTGTAATCAGTTCGTTGCATCGTTAGAAGCGGATGTCGTGGAATTAATTTCAGACTTTTTCACGCGAAACTTATCAACCACTCCATTCACAGACCTGACAACCAGGATAATCCCGTGATTCGAAGAGTCAGAAAAAGGGCAGTGACGAAATTGTTAACGGAATCAGAACTAGGTGACAAGAAACTACCTCAACTCTTACGACAGAAGCGAAGTTTAGCCCATATGCAGGTTAAGGACGATTTCATAAAAACATATTTATGCAGGAGCTCCCCGTCACAGCACGTTCCATACTAGCTACCAGTAAAGACGATCTTGACACCATAGCCACTATGGCGACAAAATAGTTGAATATTCACCACCCGGCTCAAGTATTTCCGCTCAGACTATGCAGTCACCAAAACCTAGTGTGATCAATAGAATAAAAAGATACCAGTAGCGATCTTATTTCAAGACTGGCAGCACAGATCTCTGAACTAATATTATCCTTCAATGAATTAAAAACAATGCCGTGTACCTCATGGAGTAGCTCACTTTCATTACGGACCTCACAAAGGAGATCACGAGACAGGTCGAGAGAGAGGACAGCCCAGCGTTTTAACCCAAATGAAGCCCTACGCTGGAATCACATTAAATATCGCCATAGGGCGAAGCAATGTCAGGGCTCATGCTCATACAAACCAACTTCCGCCCCGCATTCTAATAAGCAGTCAAATTGAAACGCTCCACAATTGTGGGGGCAGGTGACCGGAGCCATCGGATTGTGACCGCCGGCAGGAAATAAAACCGTAAACGTTATGCAACAAACGATTCCTGTATTAACACTTACGGTGAGCGTCTATTAGGGCTCCCCACTTACCACTACACATTGAACTGGATGAGAGCCCTCTGCCAAATTTGACCAGGATTCAACTCAGAGATGGACTGACTGAGGGCGTAGATGGACAACAGCATCACTACACGGTCGATGGACTTTTTACAATATTATTATAATTAATTTGTTGTTACTCGCTTATTTATCAATATACTAAGTACAACATGTAGTTTTTACAGAGCATAAATTTATATAGATACAGAAGTGTATCCATTGGTATGTAAGATATTTTGAGGTGTATATAGTTTTAATATGGAACAAGCATATTTAGATTATACGAGGATTGGGGCAAAAGTCATGGCAGCTATTTTTTTCTTGTAGATGTGAACGGATCACAAACGTATATGTGTCGTGTGGAAGTTCTGCAGGCATAGTGTGTATGCAGAACAACAGATGGCTCTGTGATAGCTGGTAATAGCGCAGCGATGGCTGTGAAGTCAGTCAGTTGGTGAGTGTCGTGCGAGATGGAAGTAACCCGTGTTGAGCAGCGCGCTTGCATCAAAACAGCCGTTCTCCGAGGGAGAAATGCCATGGAATGTCACAGTGAATTAGTGGAAGTCCTTGGGAATAATGCCCTACCATACCGTACAGTTGCACAGTTGGTAGGAAAGTTTCAGCAAGGACGTGTGTCAACCAGTGATGAACAACGTTCGGGACGACCTGTCAGTGTGCGGACCGACGTGGCACGTGCCGTCATCGAGCAGCTCCTGGATGAAGACAGACGATGGACGTTACTGGAGTTTGAGAGGGCAAGTGGCATCGAGAAATGCACCGTCCACAGGATGTTGCGTACTTAGCTGCAACTGCGCAAAATCGCATCGCGGTGGGTACCGCATGCAATGACGGAAGTTCAAAGGTGGGTGCGCTATGTAATATGCTCGGACCACCTTGCACGCTGGCAACAGGACGGCGACCAATTCTTGTCACGAATAATCGCCATCGATGAATTATGGGCCAGGGCATATGAACCAGAACTGAAACGTCAATCCGCGGAGTGGCGTTATGCTGGATCACCAAGGAGGCAGAAGGTCCGTCAGAATCCTTCCCCAGTCAAATTGATGGTGATCGTCGCATATGACGTCAGAGGTGTCATTGTTTGCCACTTTGTTCCACATGGCAGAACAGTGACCGCACAGTACTACAGGGACTTCCTGATGCGACAGGTATGACGTCGCGTTCGGGAGAAACGTCCGGATCTTGTAGACAGTACAATAATCCTGCACGACAATGCAAAACCACATAAAGCAGAGTGTGTAGGGCAGCTACTGCGACGTTGGGGAAGGGAAGAATTGGAGCACCCACCGTACTCTCCCGACATTTCGCCCTGTGACTTTAATCTCATTCGAAAGTTTAAGGAACCACTACGTGGTAGGCGGTTTGCAACAAGAGAGGACATTGCTAATGCTGTGTGCCAACAGGTGACTCGATTCACACATGGTCCGGCAAATGCTGAGGCAGATGGTATTCAGCGGCTCCCACATCGTTGGCAGCGTGTGGTGTCAGTAGCAGGGGACTACTTTGAGAGTCTTTAGGTCTAGGTTTGTTATGTCAACTTTATGTGTACTATGTTGTCATTCTTTTGCACCGGGAAAGCCATATTGCCCTGCATACTACCGTAATAAATTACTGTGTTACGATATTTCAGTGCTATTCGTTGTCCACACATGTAGTTAACACCTTGTCCTTTCGTCTGTATATGTCACACTTTCCAACCGGACTGGTATCTTCAAGAAAAAAGTAGTTGCCATGAATTTTGCCCCAACCCTCGTATAGAGAACATCTGTGTCTGTACATATTAATGTATTATGACAAATGCTACTAAACATGTTGTTAATGACAAATGATTCAATGATCCAGTGCCAAGGCTAGTTATGCAAACACTGTGAAACTTGACTCTCTTGACGCAGAACTGAGAAGATTTTGGGAACTACAAGAACTTCATCAACCAGTATTTACTCCAGAAGAAAGGGCTTATGAAGAACACTTTTTGAATGATATTCATACAGATGATACTGGTAGGTTCGTTGTCAAATTTCCAATTCGACCTGAAGAGTCTCCTGTTGCTGAGTCTAAACATAATACTGTTAAAATGCCCAAACACACTGTAATAAATATAATAAATTTCCAGACTTGGAGAAAACGTACCTGTATGTAAATTTCACGCGTAAATACAGTGACTGACAGTTTTAACTGATTTAAGTTTTACTTGCACCACCATTGTGTGCTGAGCGCCTCTAGCACTACTCCTAAACTGCGAGTTCTGTTCGATGAAAGCTGCGAATCTTCAAATGGAATATCATTGAACTGTGTGTTAATGGTTGGCCCAATTATTCAGCCTGATTTATTGTCTATTGTTTTTAAATTCGGAACATATTTGGTTGGTATTTCGGTTGATATTCCAAAGATGTACAGATGTGGGTTCAGGTCAACCTGACCACAGAAATCTTCAGAAAACTGTCTGGCGTGAATCTTATGATTGAGAAATCAAGGGCTCTTTCCTCACTACTGTTACGTATGGTACGAGGTCTGCCTCATTTTTTGTCACGAGATGTCTAGGTCAACTTGCGAATGAGAACTAAGAATCTCACCCGCATTGACAGAAAAATATGCCTTCTTGTTTTTACGTTGATGACCTATTAACGGGTACGAGGCCACTTGAGAAGGCTAAGGCCCTTCAATCACAAATATATTCTGTACTTGACAGTGCATATTTTCATTTTAGAAAATGGACTCCAAATTGTCCAGGAGCCACTGTGCATGTACCTATGGAAGAGAGAAAATACTAGCCACCTATATTCCTCACTAAGGATTAAGCTATTAATATGTTAGATATTGTTTGGAAACTTATATCTGACGAATTTCATTTCCAAATAAACTTTTAAAAAGACATAGAAGGAAGTCGATCTTCACCGATCGATAGGATGTAACCTAGTTAACTGTAAACTTTTTCTACAGTCTCTTGGGCAAATGAAAAAAGTTGGAGTGATCCGATAGATCCATCACCTAAAATTCTTGAAATTTAGGGTACTATCTATAATGAGCATTCCATGGTTAAAGAACTCAGAGTTCGGAGAAATGTAATAACCTTTGCTAAGAAAAATTGTGTTGGAATCCATGGTTTCTTTTATGCTTCAGAAGCTACATATGATGCATATGCTCTGTATACACTGAGTGCCCAAAAGCCATGGGAAGTAGTTTCCCATTAGAAAATGTGCCGTGTATGACCCCTGAGCGTTGCGGCAAGCTGCGGCGCAGCTGAGCAGTCTGTCACAGACACCAGTGCCGTGAAGATGGCAACACATCTCGAGTTAACCAACTTTGAACGTGGAATGATCATCGGCGCATTCGTGAATTCGTATTTCCGAGGTCAGCAGTGTCGAGGATAGATCTCCAATATCACAGAGAGTGTGTTACCACTCGCATAAACCGTCGCACGGGAAGACCAGAGGTGTTTAACGAACGGACATCACGTCACCTCCGCAGCATCATACCGGGTGCTCGACGGGCTACTGTGAGTGAGATCACCGCCCAGTTGAATGTTGGGAGTCAGGAACCCATTTCTACCAGGAATGCAAGGAGGCAACTGCACCGCATAGGCTTCACCACCCGACGACCAACTCGTGTCCCTTTGCTGACACCTCGATACAGAGCTCAACGACGTGCATGGGCCCGCTATCTTTGGCAATGGACCATGGGACAGCGGCGTCGTGTGTTATGGTCCGATGAATCCCGGTTCAAGTTGTATCGAGCTGATGGGCACGCGTGAGTGTGGCGAATGCCCCATGAAGCTATGGATCCTGCGTGTCAACAAGGTTGTGTCTAGGCGCAAGGTGACACAGTACTAGTCTGGGCGGCGTTCTCATGGTCGCAACTAGGGCCCATTGTCCGGCTGCGGGGAGCGCTGACAGGTGCACGTTATGTGGACATTCTTTCAGACCTCTGCATCCCTTTCTGGCCCTCGAGTACCCTGGTGGAAATGCCATGTTTCAACAGGACAATCCGCCGTGTCGCCGCTCTGTGGTGGATTGCAGTGAATAGATTGTCCATCCAGTTTCTCCGATCTTAATCCAGTCGAGCATTTATGGGATGCTGTCGATGCAGGTGTGCCCTCCATGAACACCGCACCAAATACTCAAGACCAATTGTGGGTAGCAGTGCAAAGTGCGTGGGTCCAGATCCCTCCAGAACGATTCCAACACGTTTTAGAGTCGATGCCTCACCGTACTGGTGCCATTTTGATGGGTCGCAGAGGAGCAACTCGTTATTAACATCACATTCAGTGTCTCCCCATGACTTTTGGCCACTCAGTGTATATTAGGACAGTATCTGACAATGATGCTCTATCAGTGATCATGTTGGCTTCCAAATCAAGAGTTGCCACTTTGAAACAGCAAACTATTATCCGTTAGAGCTTTGTGCTGCTCTGTTGCTTTCTATACTTGTTTAAGATAATTGGATCTTCTTTACCATTATTTATTTCTTTTCTCCCATCATTTATTTCTTTTCGTATTATTCTCTCTCTCTGTATATGGAATGGTTTGCCACTTTTTATTCCTCTCAAATGCTTACTCTCTCCCATTGGTTGTCAGAATCTGCCACCTAGGCGACAGCACTAAATGCAGATTTTTGTTAATTGTGTCGTGTTGCGTAACCTCTTCGTATGACAACATCTTGGTATCGAAATATCGATTATGGAAAATATCTCTGAGTATTGAGCTTAAGTGTAGTATGTTCAGTTTCGTGGATTTTGTGTTGTATATAGTACGCAATAAAGGAGTTATGTTACACTGAAGAAAATGGAAATTGCAACACCCAGAAGGTATGGCGCTACATTGCTGCAATTGAACATGCAGGACGAGTGTTCGGTTGTGATTCGATTATTACACTTTCAGGTCCCTTTGACCGCAAGTTTGGATAACAATCAATACAGAATATGCCTACCGCGAAGCTGCAATACATTGATGAATTCGTCGAGGCATGGAGTCAATAAGGCCCTGGATCGCTTCCTGAGGAATTGTGACCCATGCTTGCTGCACTGCACGGGTCAGTTGTTCCAGAGTTGTGAGTGGCTGAGAACGGTTGGCCAGTTGTCGACCCATCATTCCCCACACATGCTCAATAGAACTGAGGTCCGGGGATCTGGTGGACCATTCTAAGGTTGTGATGTCGTGGAGAGCTTCTCTGGAGATGCGTGCAGTGTGAACTCGGCCATTGTCCTGCTGAAACATCCCATTAGCAATGTTCGCCATCATACGGACAACCACTGGATTGAGTACCCTATCAACGTTCTGTCGAGCAGTCATAGTGCCCTCAACAAGCACTACTTGTGATTTCACATTAAAGCCAATAGCTCCCCAGACCATAATGCTTGGTGTTGGCCCTGTGTGCCTCTCGAAAATAAGATCTGGGCGGCCCCTCTCCCCGGTACGTCGGCGCACACGATTCCGGCGATCACTGCGGGCAAGACAGAAGCGTGATTCATCACTAAAGGCGACCCTATCTCATTCGTCGACCCACGTCGTTCTTTCTCGACACCAGGCCAGCCTTACACGTCGCTGTTGTGGGGTAAATGGAACACCTTCTGCAGGGACACGGGCTCGTAAGCCAGCTGCACGCAGGCGATTACCAACTGTTTGTTGTGTAACGTGGGGTGCCACAGCTGCTCGAATTTGCGCTGCTGTTGCATGGGGTTCCATCCGGGTCATCCGAATGATGCGGCGATCCTCTCGCACAGTTGTCTGTCTCGCTGGGCCTGTGCCAGGTCTACGAGTGTGGGTACCTTCATTTGACGTCTACTGCCATACACGTTGTACCGTAGAGGCCTGTCGGCCAACACGTGCCGGACAGTCCTTGGCGATAATCCAGCTTCACACAGCCAAATTATCCGAGCCCTCTCAAACGGCGACAGTTGTTGATAGCGTGCTCTTCTCTGTCGTCGAGGCATGTTTGACGGGGAACACTTCACTGCAGAGACTGCAAGTCAACTACGCTACACCAGAGTCCGTATACTGGAGTTGATTCATCCGCGACCAATCACGTGGGGAGACCTGTAGCAACAATCCAATGGATCTGAAACTTTGATCGTTTACATAACTATATAACATCGTTCTACATCTTGAAAATCAACACAAACGACCAATGCCTTCATGGTGTTGC
The DNA here is from genome assembly GCF_040414725.1 of Anabrus simplex. Taxonomy (NCBI): domain Eukaryota; kingdom Metazoa; phylum Arthropoda; class Insecta; order Orthoptera; family Tettigoniidae; genus Anabrus; species Anabrus simplex. The sequence continues at coordinate 178,260,409 of NC_090266.1, forward strand.
AATTTCAATTTTCTTAAGTGTAAAAGACAGTAACTCATTAACGCCTTACGCCGAACATTCCATGATGTCAGGTGTTTTGTGAGTGATGTTCGGATAGTGGTATATTCTGGCCTATTCAGTCAGATGGAAAATATCACTACTCATCATATGGAAGATACGAGTTGTAACCACCTTAAATTTTTCACTTTAAATAACCGTTATATTGGTCTCGTTGGATTAGAAGATCTGAAAGTTTTAGATTTTTGTCTGGATTGAAGTGCAAGGAAGAAGAGGAACAAGTGAGTATGTTACTATACTGTTTGGGATACGATGGAAGAAGTAATATTTTGAAAAGAAGGCCGGTGGCGGGGAACGTATGGATTATCTCCTTAATGATCTTTATAGGTTAGCTCAACAATGTCAGTTTGAAAATTTGAGAGACAGTTTAATTAGAGATCAGATCGTTATAGGTGTATTTCATTAGGCTTATTAGGAAAAACTACAAATGATAGACAATTTGAATATTAATAACAGTGGCCGCGCGTGACTTTCGTCACTGGCGGTTGAACGGAAGGAATATATCTTGTCCCCACCACACGCACACACACACTACCACTCCTATTTTCGTCCTGGTCCCTTCGCTTTCATCACTCACGAAATATAAACAGGGAAAACAAAACACATCCTGTTAGTAATTTCGCACCCACAAATCCACTCGGTTAGTCGGTTCTTTTGCATATATTCATTCTGAATTTACGCACGATTTCTTTACTTTTAGTCTGCTTCGTTATATCAAGATCACGCAGTGGGTGGCCGGCATTCTTAATCTTAAGTTTGCGTTCAAGAGAGAGAGAGAAGGAAAGTTTGTCTTCCTAAGTATCTGGACACTGTTCATACCCGTTTTGAAGGTCCTTACCTTTCCCGGGCACAAAGATTGTGGACGCAACCACAATGCACAAAGCACACACACGGACAAGAGAATGTAACTTCTTTATGTCCTAAAAATTAAGTTTCTGCACGGCACAAATAGTTCACTGACATATTTGCACAGCGTACAATAATATAATGAATTATGATAAATATTGTAAAGTTTTTTAAACACTAGTAACACATTTGAAAAACAGGAGGAAACTTTAGGGATGGGTGTTCGCGCTGTTGACAACGTTGGTAACTTAATTTTACGAACTCGTGTGTGACAGGCAATTAGCATTTTCATTGGTATTACCTTTCCGTTCTTCTTTGCCTCAAAGATTTTTACTTTAAGTTTCTCCCCAAAAAATAATTACTTCAAAGAAAGTACGGTAAATGAATAGATGTTTAGTAAGTATTGATATATTTGAGACAAAATATCAATCGAAATTTGGCAGTTTAATGTGACTTTTAGTAGTAATGATGCTTTTCAACACTAGTGTTAACTACAGTGACTCTATATATTTTTTACAGTGTGGCCAAGTCCAGTCCAGCCGCCATGTTTTAGCCAAGTACTCAATCAGCTGATAGATGAAGGAGAGTGATATTATTATTGTTTCAATAAAGAATAGGCTGGTTCAACATTTTAAGATGTTATTTATCATCTTATGTATACTGTGTGTATATATGCCAATGTTTCAATAAAGAATAGGCTGGTTCAACATTTTGAGATGTTATTTATCATCTTGTGTATACTGTGTGTATATATGCCTATCAGTATTTGTTATATTCAGAGTCTGACTACCTGATATAAGACTTCAAAATTTAGATATATACGTTGTATACAAGTCACAATTATTTATGAGGTTACAAATTCTGTGTTGGTATCTAGGCATATAATACATGTAGCATAACATAGTACAGTCATTGTCTTGAATAATGTATGTGATGACTGTAAAGTTAGCTTACATTTAAATTAATTAACATTACCACATTCCAGGTTACATGGTTTTACATATCAGGATATGCAATGCTGTATCATCAAACTATACATATAAATGTACTTTTTTATGTAAGCTTTATCGGTATGTATATAATCTTAACACACACACAAGATAGAAAATGCCAGTGACGTTAGCGCTAGTATCAAGCTTAAACATTACTTCCTCTTCAGCTATTTTTATGGAAAGCTTCCAAGACTCGGAGATCAATTCCAGTACTGTCAATTCGCCGAGATAATCATTCTCTTCCTGTTGGAAATGGTTATCTCGTATCCCAAATACTGACTTTGTTTTTTGCCTACAACACTTTATAAAATGGCCTACATTTCCACAATAATGGCATACATTACGAGCATAGGGCAAATATTTTGACTGCTGTTACATCCGTAAATAGGACACGTATTCCGCCTAGGAGTGTTAGACGGGAGATTACGTGACTTTGAAAGTCTGGGGAAAATTCTAGCAGCAACATCAGCAGAAATTTCCTTATCTCTAATAACTCGTTTCTGTACAGACTTATTAATAATAATAAGAAGAAGGTGCGCTCAGTCGAGCATCTTAGTCCTTACTGTAGTCTGTAATCGACTTCGTTCTTTTCGTGCACTTTAGTACGTGGTATGTGTCACAATTTTTGCCGCACAGCACACACACGCAATCTACGTCTGGTTTGTGAAATCGCTTGTTAATATACAGCTTGTAGTGAAAGCCGTGTACTGAAAGACTGGCTATCACATGTCTTTGCTTCTGGTTTTCTCTGGTCCAGGACTTTTCCACCATAGCAGGTGAGCTGTAGAATTCCATCTGTATTTCTTCCCTCTTCTTATTTCGGTTCCTTAGTAGCTCTTAATATGGTCCTGTTGATGGTAGGTGGTGTTGGGTCCTGATGTCCTCTATGAAGTAGGTTTCTCACATCATCTCGTATAGAAGTCGTGAGGGGGCTGTCTTCCCTACTCCCATGGCTCTTTTCATGTACATCGCCTTCACCTTTTCAATTTTGGTTAATTCACCTATTTTTAACTTTTCCCAGATGATCTGTATGCCGTAGGTGATGATCGGGGCTATTGCACTTCTAAATAGTGCCATCGCCATGCAGATGGACAGGTTCCTGATATTCTTTATGTAGTATATTGCCCTGATTGCTGCCGCATTCCTTTCTTCTACGTGAAGATTGTATGATGATGCTGTTGTTTGCAGTGTAACCCCTAGGTATTTGAATTTGTTAACTCTCTCTAGTGAATTGCCTGAAAACACAATTTTGTCAGTCGCTGCTGCTTTTCCACAGTGGCGGTTTCTGGTATAGCGCAACGGAACAATGCACCTCCAGTTTATATCAAATTGTACTTAACTACTCAATTTTCATAACTTCCGTGTCAATCTCGAAGCTTTTGCTAAGCCCATCTTTCCGTAATACTGTATACTCGTACTAACTTTCAATTCAAGCGAGCCGCACAAAGTTCTAGCTGGATACTCGTCCTAAATGCACCCCCATTCAAGGCAACATCTCCGTCCGTACATGGGCGAAGGGTGTAGTGAGGTGCTGGGAGATGCCGCCCAACACATAGACAAGACAAAGATATTGCAGAAACGGATATCTGTGCTTTACGCATGCGCAGTATGCCACTCTCTCTCACCCGTCTTCTTAATCGCTAGTCGTGTTGTTGGAGTTAGCAAACTAGTACATCCCTGCCATCTGTTGCCCTTACAGGAATTTAACTACGGCAGCAGAGACTAGTACACATAGTTAACACTACAGTGACTCCATATGTACAGTGTGGCCAACGAGAGCTTCATTCTGACTGGCTCCGCCAAGTTTTAGCCAAATGTCCCGCCAGCTGATTTAAACGTATGTATTCCGTACAGGGTAAGATCACTCTTTATGCAATTTCAGCGAAGTACAGGCAACCTGTTTTAATACTATTGAAAATATGTTTTTATTAAACACGGGGGATTATTTTCTATTATTAGTTTGGAAATATGTGTGAATTTACGTATTTCTGAGGTCTGAGGTCTGAGTTTTGAAGAAAATTACGCCAGGCTTCTGTGCCTATGAGTAGCATAATTGGACAGTTCGGCGGCCACCTCCACCTCAGGCTCCCAGTGGCCACCTCCACCTCCACCTCAGCCAGAGGCCTCCCAGTGGCCTCCTCCACCTCAGCCAGAGGCCTCTTCCAGTGCTGCCAACTTAACCTAACTAGCGCGAAATTTGAATTTGTAAACAAAGCCACGTGCTTTTTGACAGACAACAACGCACCGCTAACCTCAGTACTGCCATCTTGACGGGCCTAAACCTCAGTAGTGCCAACTTAACCTCACAAGCGCGAGGTAAACAAAGCCACGTGCTTTTTGACAGCCACGTGCTTTTTGACAGATTTGTAAACAAAGCCACGTGCTTTTTGACAGACAACAACGCATCGCAAACCTCAGTACTGCCATCTTGACGGGCCTAAACCTTAGTGGTACCAACTTAACCTAACTAGCGCGAGGTAAACAAAGCCACGTGCTTTTTGACAGCCACGTGTTTTTGACAGCTGTCATCCGCCATCTTTGAGCACCGTGCTGCCCTCTTCATCGTAGTAGATGTAAATTCATCACCTGTCATCGGCAGTGCCGCCATCTTGACGGGTCTACACCTTAGTGCTACCAACTTAACCTCACTAGCGCGAGATAAACAAATCCACGTGCAGCTGTCATCCGCCATCTTTGAGCATCGTGCTGCCCTCTTTAGCTACTTACCTTTGAAATGTGGTACGTTATCCGCCATCTTGCATCCGAAACCTCAGTGCTGCGCTCTATGTAGTGGCGGCAAATTCCATGTGCTCTTGTTTGGAAACAAAGCCACGTGCAGCTGTCATCCACCATCTTTAATCACCGTGCTGCCCTCTTTAGCTACTTACCTTTGACAGTTGTCATCCGCCATCTTGCATCGCCAACCTCAGTGCCGCACTCTATGTAGTGGCGGCAAATTCCACGTGCTCTTGTTTGGAAACAAATTCACGTGCTATTTTTCTGACAGCTGTCATCCGCCATCTTTGAGCACCGTGCTGCCCTCTTTAGCTACTTAGCTTTGAAATGTGGTACGTCACAGCTGTCATCCGCCATCTTTAATCCAGAGAGAACAGTGCTGCAATCTATGTGGTGGCGGCAAATTCCACGTGCTTTACAAATTAACATGCTTTTTTGACAGCTGTCAACCGCCATCTTTAATCACCGTGCTGCCATCTATGTGGTGGCGGTAAATTCCACATGCTTTACAAACCTATATGCTTTTCTGACAGCTGTCATCCGCCATCTTTAATCCAGAGAGAACAGTGCTGCCCTCTATGTGGTGGCGGCAAATTCCACGTGCTCTTGTTTGGAAACAAAGCCATGTGCAGCTGTCATCCGCCATCTTTGAGCACCGTGCTGCGAGCAATTTCGTCAGTTGTCATCCGCCATCTTTAATCTACAGAACACCGTGCTGCCCTCTTTATGGCTACTACCTTAAGCACGTAGTAGCGGGCAATTTGAAAAGTTCTGTTAGCTATCATCCGCCATCTTTAATCACCGTGCTGCCATCTTTAGCTAGATACCTTTGAAATGTGGCGGCGGATAATTTGAAAAATGCTTTTTGACAGCAGCTATCTTTGAGCACCGTGCTACCCTCTATGTGGTGGCGGCAAATTCTACATGCTTTACAAACCCACGCGCTTTTTTTTTGACAGCCATCTTTAAGCAACAGAGTACAGTGCTGCCCTCTTTGTTGTGGCGGCAAATTCCACGTGCTCTTGTTTGGAAACAAAGCGACATGCTCTTTTGACAGCTGTCACCCGCCATCTTTAACCAACAGAGCACTATGCTGCGGGCAATTTCGTTAGCTGTCATCCGACATCTTTAATCAACAGAGCACCGTGCTGCCCTCATGCGGGGTAATTTCGTTAGCTGCCATCCGCCATCTTTAAACACCGTGCTGCCCTCTTTATGACTACTACCTTAAGCACGTAGTAGCGGGCAATTTCGTTAGCTGTCATCCGCTATCTTTGAGCACCGTGCTGCTCTCTGTAGTAGCGGGTAATTTGAAAAGTTCTGTTAGCTGTCATCCGCCATCTTTGAGCACCGTGCTGCCATCTATGTGGTGGCGGCAAATTCCACATGCTTTACAAACTCACGCGCAGCTGTCATCCACCATCTTACATCGCAAACCTCAGTGCTACACTCTATGTGGTAGCGGATAATTTTAAAAAGAAAAATTCTACAGCAGCCATCTCTCGACGCTAATTGCACAAGATGGTAGCTATACATGACTCCTTAAAGGTGCTCATGCAAGATGATCGCTATACATAGACGCCCTTGGGATGCTTGCGCAAGATGGCGGTTATACAAGGCTCCTTATGAGGGATGCTTGCGCGAGATGGTGGTTGCTCTTATGAGGCGGCTCAAGGATCCATGGCTAGAGACGCCCTAAGGATGCTTGCGCAAGATGGCGGATGCAAGATGGCGGCTATACATAGCTCCTTATGAGACACCCAGTACAACATGTGATCAGAACATTGATTGATGTGTTCAGAACACAAAATAAGTAGAATCGAACACTGTACTCGATACAACATGTGATTAAAACATTGTGTGGTGTGTTCAGAACACTAATAGAACGCTGTATTAGGGGATACCTTTGTTTAGATTGAAACATAACAAGACTAGAATTGAACACTGCACATTGATTGATGTGTTCAGAACACAAAATAAGTAGAATCGAACACTGTACTCGATGTCGTTAACTTCAACATGTGATTAAAACATTGGCTGGTGTGTTCAGAACACTACATAAGTAGAATCGAACGCTGTATTAGGGGATACCTTTGTTTAGATTGAAACATAACAAGACTAGAATTGAACACTGCACTCGATGTCGGAAGATCAGATTGAAACATAACAAGACTAGAATTGAACACTGTACATTGATTGATGTGTTCAGAACACAAAATAAGTAGAATCGAACACTGTACTCGATGTCGTTAACTTCAACATGTGATTAAAACATTGTCTGGTGTGTTCAGAACACTACATAAGTAGAATCGAACGCTGTACTAGGGGATACCTTTGTTCTAAGAAGATCAGATTGAAACATAACAAGACTAGAATTGAACACTGCACTCGATGTCGTTACATGTGATCAGAAAAATGATTGATGTGTTCAGATCACTAAACAAGTAGAACCGAACACTGTACAACATGTTAGGGGGATACCTTTGTTTAGATTGAAACATAACAAGACTAGAATTGAACACTGCACTCGATGTCGTTACATGTGATCAGAACAATGATTGATGTGTTCAGATCACGAAACAAGTAGAACCGAACACTGTACAACATGTTAGGGGATACCTTTGTTTAGATTGAAACTAACAAGACTAGAATCGAACACTGCACTCGATGTCGTTACATGTGACCCGATACAACATGTTAGGGGATACCTTTATCCTAAGAACCGAACACTGTACAACATGTTAGGGGATACCTTTGTTTAGATTGAAACTAACAAGACTAGAATCGAACACTGCACTCGATGTCGTTACATGTGATCCGATACAACATGTTAGGGGATACCTTTGTTTAGATTGAAACATAGCAAGCCTAGAATCGAACATTGTTTGATGTGTTCAGTACAACTTCAATGATTAACATACACACTGTGCACATATCGCATAGCTAAAAACACACTGTGCACATATCGCATACCTAACACTTCAAATGATTTGCTTAGTACGAAAATAAAAATAAAAAATCTATACCGCGTAGCTAACTCGTTCATCACACTGCTAAGACGCTTAGTAATTGTGAATACACTCATACGAAAATCAAGAAAGCACACTGCGTAGCCAACTCGCTCGGCATGAAAAAAATCTATACCGCGTAGCTAACTCGTTCATCACACTGCTAAGACGCTTAGTAATTGTGAATACACTCATACGAAAATCAAGAAAGCACACTGCGTAGCCAACTCGCTCGGCTCACTCGCTTAGTAATTGCAACACACACGGATAAGAATGTTCCGAGATACTTACATGTTTTTTAAGGGGGGGGGTGAAAGATCATAAATTATATGTACACACATGTTGTCTCCTCCAAGTTGTAAGATGAAATAGACGCAGTACTGCGAGTTTCCACTCTAGCTGGCGAACGGAAGTAGCATGATATCTCAGCAAAAAATAAAAATACGCGTGAGCTTGCAAGTCAGACACAATGATGGATACCGCGATGCAAATCCTGGCAACTTATGCCGTCGGGAAGGGCATCCGGCTAGATCATGTAATGATGATCGCACAGGTCCCACGCCTAGCATTTACAGCTTCCAGTTCGAACCCGCTATCATCCGAAGTAGCGAGAATGATTGAAGAGTGTTTTAGTGTGATTCATTTGTTGGATGGAGGCGTTAAGCTGCCTTCTTCGGTAGGAGTAGGCTATGTCGGGATATCGATTTAAAATCCTAGTCAGGAAGGGCAGCCGGTCGTAAAATTATGGTGTGAGGCGGGGTGTGCAAAAAAGCTAGCAATAAGTAAGGGCTGTTGATGGGGACGTTAAACCTTGTGCAGACTCCTTCGAAAATTATTTTTTGAGTACAAGACTTGACGGTGATTCATTTGTCGGATGGAGGCAATAAGCCTTGTGCAGGGTTCTTCAGCGGGAGTAGGCTATGTGTCGGTACCGGGATATCTAGTTATAAAACCCGCTACAACAAATTTATCACGTATACTGCGATTTAAAATCCTAGTCAGGAAGGGCAGCCGGTCGTATAAAACTATGGTGTGAGGTGGGGTGTGCAAGAAAGCCAGCATTAAGTAAGGGCTGTTGATAGGAGGCGTTAAACTATGTGCAAGCTCCTTCACCAGGAGAAGCCTACATGCCGGTACCGTGCAGGTTCTTTCGATAGGAGTAGGCACTGTGTGTGTTTTAACCTCTCCGTAAATCATGATAGTTTACGTTAGGAACTTACATAGGCTAAATGCTACACATTCCGTGGCAGAGCCGGGAATCGAACTCGGTCGAAAATTATTTTTTGAGTACAAGAGTGTTGATGCTGATTCATTTGTCGGATGGAGGCAATAAGCCTTGTGCAGGCTTCTTCAGTGGAGTAGGCTATGTATCGGTACCGGGATATCTAGTTATAAAACCCGCTACAACAAATTTATCGCGTATACTGCGATTTAAAATCCTAGTCAGGAAGGGCAGCCGGTCGTATAAAACTATTGTGTGAGGCGGGGTGTGCAAAAAAGCCAGCATTAAGTAAGGGCTGTTGATAGGAGGCGTTAAACCATGTGCAAGCTCCTTCACCAGGAGAAGCCTACATGCCGGTACCGTGCAGGTTCTTTCGATAGGAGTAGGCACTGTGTGTGTTTTAACCTCTCCGTACAATCATGATAGTTTACGTTAGGAACTTACATAGGCTAAATGCTACACATTCCGTGGCAGAGCCGGGAATCGAACTCGGACCTCCGTGGGTAGCAGCTAACTACTACACCACAGAGGAGGGCTATTTCAGAATATTTTACAACCTTAATTGGTACTGTGTTTTAAGAGCTTGAATGGTACTCAGCTAAGAAGACCTTCGCGAGTTACAAGCCGCTTATCAGTGTCCTCGTTCAAGGCCGAGCCGGAAGATACGTGTACAATTTCAGCTAACACACGCATTCCGCTGCTCGCTCTGCGCTGATACGACTTCATGGACAGTAGAACAAACCTATAGCCTACAGTATGCATGCCTCTCACCCGGTAGTCTCGGGTTCGATTCTCTTGGGAATAAAAATGTGTTTAAATCGCAAGAATTTGTTGAGTTGTCCTTTGCACACTCTTGCCTTCGCGATGCGTGTTCGATAATTGTTTTCAACCGGTTGCCCTTCCTGACGTCAAAGAACTCGGATTAAGAATCTGTCGAGAATCGGGGGTTTTACAGCTAGATTTTAAATCGCAGTATCACGAACTATTGTTTTACTGCTGGATGCCCTTCCTGACTAAGATTTTAAATCGCAAGAATTTGTTTTAAGACTCAAGTCTTGTTACGTTTCTTTTCGTAATCTGCAAGTCTAAACAAGCATATCGCTGCACACTCTTGCCTTCGCGATGCGTGTTCGATTATTGTTTTCAACTAGTTGCCCTTCCTGACGTCAAAGAACTCGGATTAAGAATCTGTCGAGAATCGGGGGATATACAGCTAGATTTTAAATCGCAGTATCACGAACTATTGTTTTACTGCTGGATGCCCTTCCTGACTAAGATTTTAAATCGCAAGAATTTGTTTTAAGACTCAAGTCTTGTTATGTTTCTTTTCGTAATCTGCAAGTCTAAACAAGCATATCGCTGCACACTCTTGCCTTCGCGATGCGTGTTCGATAATTGTTTTCAACTAGTTGCCCTTCCTGACGTCAAAGAACTCGGATTAAGAATCTGTCGAGAATCGGGGGATATACAGCTAGATTTTAAATCGCAGTATCACGAACTATTGTTTTACTGCTGGATGCCCTTCCTGACTAAGTTTTAAATCGCAAGAATTTGTTTTAAGACTCAAGTCTTGTACCGGATGCCCTTCCTGACTAAGATTTTAAATCGCAAGAATTTGTTTTAAGACTCAAGTCTTGTTATGTTTCTTTTCGTAATCTGCAAGTCTAAACAAGCATATCGCTGCACACTCTTGCCTTCGCGATGCGTGTTCGATAATTGTTTTCAACCGGTTGCCCTTCCTGTCGTCAAAGAACTCGGATTAAGAATCTGTCGAGAATCAGGGGTTTTACTGCTAGATTTTAAATCACGAACTATTGTTTTACTGCTGGATGCCCTTCCTGACTGATTTTAAATCGCAAGAATTTGTTTTAAGACTCAAGTCTTGTTATGTTTCTTTTCGTAATCTGCAAGTCTAAACAAGCATATCGCTGCACACTCTTGCCTTCGCGATGCGTGTTCGATAATTGTTTTCAACCGGTTGCCCTTCTTGACGTCAAAGAACTCGGATTAAGAATCTGTCGAGAATCGGGGGTTTTACTGCTAGATTTTAAATCACGAACTATTGTTTTACTGCCGGATGCCCTTCCTGACTAAGATTTTAAATCGCAAGAATTTGTTTTAAGACTCAAGTCTTGTTATGTTTCTTTTCGTAATCTGCAAGTCTAAACAAGCATATCGCTGCACACTCTTGCCTTCGCGATGCGTGTTCGATAATTGTTTTCAACCGGTTGCCCTTCCTGACGTCAAAGAATTCGGATTAAGAATCTGTCGAGAATCGGGGGTTTTACTGCTAGATTTTAAATCACGAACTATTGTTTTACTGCTGGATGCCCTTCCTGACTAAGATTTTAAATCGCAAGAATTTGTTTTAAGACTCAAGTCTTGTTATGTTTCTTTTCGTAATCTGCAAGTCTAAACAAGCATATCGCTGCACACTCTTGCCTTCGCGATGCGTGTTCGATAATTGTTTTCAACCGGTTGCCCTTCCTGACGTCAAAGAACTCGGATTAAGAATCTGTCGAGAATCGGGGGTTTTACTGCTAGATTTTAAATCACGAACTATTGTTTTACTGCTGGATGCCCTTCCTGACTAAGATTTTAAATCGCAAGAATTTGTTTTAAGACTCAAGTCTTGTTATGTTTCTTTTCGTAATCTGCAAGTCTAAACAAGCATATCGCTGCACACTCTTGCCTTCGCGATGCGTGTTCGATAATTGTTTTCAACTAGTTGCCCTTCCTGACGTCAAAGAACTCGGATTAAGAATCTGTCGAGAATCGAGGATTTACAGCTAGATGCTCGCCGGATACCCTTCCCGACGGCATAAGTTGCCAGGATTTGAATCGCGGTATCCATCATTGTGTCTGACTTGCAAGCTCACGCGTATTTTTATTTTTTGCTGAGATATCATGCTACTTCCGTTCGCCAGCTAGAGTGGAAACTCGCAGTACTGCGTCTATTTCATCTTACAACTTGGAGGAGACAACATGTGTGTACATATAATTTATGATCTTTCACCCCCCCCCCTTAAAAAACATGTAAGTATCTCGGAACATTCTTATCCGTGTGTGTTGCAATTACTAAGCGAGTGAGCCGAGCGAGTTGGCTACGCAGTGTGCTTTCTTGATTTTCGTATGAGTGTATTCACAATTACTAAGCGTCTTAGCAGTGTGATGAACGAGTTAGCTACGCGGTATAGATTTTTTTCATGCCGAGCGAGTTGGCTACGCAGTGTGCTTTCTTGATTTTCGTATGAGTGTATTCACAATTACTAAGCGTCTTAGCAGTGTGATGAACGAGTTAGCTACGCGGTATAGATTTTTATTTTTATTTTCGTACTAAGCAAATCATTTGAAGTTTTAGGTATGCGATATGTGCACAGTGTGTTTTTAGCTATGCGATATGTGCACAGTGTGTATGTTAATCATTGAAGTTGTACTGAACACATCAAACAATGTTCGATTCTAGGCTTGCTATGTTTCAATCTAAACAAAGGTATCCCCTAACATGTTGTATCGGATCACATGTAACGACATCGAGTGCAGTGTTCGATTCTAGTCTTGTTAGTTTCAATCTAAACAAAGGTATCCCCTAACATGTTGTACAGTGTTCGGTTCTACTTGTTTCGTGATCTGAACACATCAATCATTGTTCTGATCACATGTAACGACATCGAGTGCAGTGTTCAATTCTAGTCTTGTTATGTTTCAATCTAAACAAAGGTATCCCCCTAACATGTTGTACAGTGTTCGGTTCTACTTGTTTAGTGATCTGAACTCATCAATCATTGTTCTGATCACATGTAACGACATCGAGTGCAGTGTTCAATTCTAGTCTTGTTATGTTTCAATCTGATCTTCTTAGAACAAAGGTATCCCCTAATACAGCGTTCGATTCTACTTATGTAGTGTTCTGAACACACCAGACAATGTTTTAATCACATGTTGAAGTTAACGACATCGAGTACAGTGTTCGATTCTACTTATTTTGTGTTCTGAACACATCAATCAATGTACAGTGTTCAATTCTAGTCTTGTTATGTTTCAATCTGATCTTCCGACATCGAGTGCAGTGTTCAATTCTAGTCTTGTTATGTTTCAATCTAAACAAAGGTATCCCCTAATACAGCGTTCGATTCTACTTATGTAGTGTTCTGAACACACCAGCCAATGTTTTAATCACATGTTGAAGTTAACGACATCGAGTACAGTGTTCGATTCTACTTATTTTGTGTTCTGAACACATCAATCAATGTGCAGTGTTCAATTCTAGTCTTGTTATGTTTCAATCTAAACAAAGGTATCCCCTAATACAGCGTTCTATTAGTGTTCTGAACACACCACACAATGTTTTAATCACATGTTGTATCGAGTACAGTGTTCGATTCTACTTATTTTGTGTTCTGAACACATCAATCAATGTTCTGATCACATGTTGTACTGGGTGTCTCATAAGGAGCTATGTATAGCCGCCATCTTGCATCCGCCATCTTGTGCAAGCATCCTTAGGGCGTCTCTAGCCATGGATCCTTGAGCCGCCTCATAAGAGCAACCACCATCTCGCGCAAGCATCCCTCATAAGGAGCCTTGTATAACCGCCATCTTGCGCAAGCATCCCAAGGGCGTCTATGTATAGCGATCATCTTGCATGAGCACCTTTAAGGAGTCATGTATAGCTACCATCTTGTGCAATTAGCGTCGAGAGATGGCTGCTGTAGAATTTTTCTTTTTAAAATTATCCGCTACCACATAGAGTGTAGCACTGAGGTTTGCGATGTAAGATGGTGGATGACAGCTGCGCGTGAGTTTGTAAAGCATGTGGAATTTGCCGCCACCACATAGATGGCAGCACGGTGCTCAAAGATGGCGGATGACAGCTAACAGAACTTTTCAAATTACCCGCTACTACAGAGAGCAGCACGGTGCTCAAAGATAGCGGATGACAGCTAACGAAATTGCCCGCTACTACGTGCTTAAGGTAGTAGTCATAAAGAGGGCAGCACGGTGTTTAAAGATGGCGGATGGCAGCTAACGAAATTACCCCGCATGAGGGCAGCACGGTGCTCTGTTGATTAAAGATGTCGGATGACAGCTAACGAAATTGCCCGCAGCATAGTGCTCTGTTGGTTAAAGATGGCGGGTGACAGCTGTCAAAAGAGCATGTCGCTTTGTTTCCAAACAAGAGCACGTGGAATTTGCCGCCACAACAAAGAGGGCAGCACTGTACTCTGTTGCTTAAAGATGGCTGTCAAAAAAAAAGCGCGTGGGTTTGTAAAGCATGTAGAATTTGCCGCCACCACATAGAGGGTAGCACGGTGCTCAAAGATAGCTGCTGTCAAAAAGCATTTTTCAAATTATCCGCCGCCACATTTCAAAGGTATCTAGCTAAAGATGGCAGCACGGTGATTAAAGATGGCGGATGATAGCTAACAGAACTTTTCAAATTGCCCGCTACTACGTGCTTAAGGTAGTAGCCATAAAGAGGGCAGCACGGTGTTCTGTAGATTAAAGATGGCGGATGACAACTGACGAAATTGCTCGCAGCACGGTGCTCAAAGATGGCGGATGACAGCTGCACATGGCTTTGTTTCCAAACAAGAGCACGTGGAATTTGCCGCCACCACATAGAGGGCAGCACTGTTCTCTCTGGATTAAAGATGGCGGATGACAGCTGTCAGAAAAGCATATAGGTTTGTAAAGCATGTGGAATTTACCGCCACCACATAGATGGCAGCACGGTGATTAAAGATGGCGGTTGACAGCTGTCAAAAAAGCATGTTGATTTGTAAAGCACGTGGAATTCGCCGCCACCACATAGATTGCAGCACTGTTCTCTCTGGATTAAAGATGGCGGATGACAGCTGTGACGTGCCACATTTCAAAGGTAAGTAGCTAAAGAGGGCAGCACGGTGCTCAAAGATGGCGGATGACAGCTGTCAGAAAAATAGCACGTGAAATTGTTTCCAAACAGGAGCACGTGGAATTTGCCGCCACTACATAGAGTGCGGCACTGAGGTTGGCGATGCAAGATGGCGGATGACAACTGTCAAAGGTAAGTAGCTAAAGAGGGCAGCACGGTGATTAAAGATGGTGGATGACAGCTGCACGTGGCTTTGTTTCCAAACAAGAGCACATGGAATTTGCCGCCACTACATAGAGCGCAGCACTGAGGTTTCGGATGCAGGATGGCGGATAACGTACCACATTTCAAAGGTAAGTAGCTAAAGAGGGCAGCACGATGCTCAAAGATGGCGGATTACAGCTGCACGTGGATTTGTTTATCTCGCGCTAGTGAGGTTAAGTTGGTAGCACTAAGTTTTAGACCCGTCAAGATGGCGGCACTGCCGATGACAGGTGATGCATTTACATCTACTACGATAAAGAGGGCAGCACGGTACTCAAAGATGGCGGATGACAGCTGTCAAAAAACACGTGGCTGTCAAAAAGCACGTGGCTTTGTTTACCTCGCGCTAGTTAGGTTAAGTTGGTACCACTAAGGTTTAGGCCCGTCAAGATGGCAGTACTGAGGTTTGCGATGCGTTGTTGTCTGTCAAAAAGCACGTGGCTTTGTTTACAAAACTGTCAAAAAGCACGTGGCTGTCAAAAAGCACGTGGCTTTGTTTACCTCGCGCTTGTGAGGTTAAGTTGGCACTACTGAGGTTTAGGCCCGTCAAGATGGCAGTACTGAGGTTAGCGGTGCGTTGTTGTCTGTCAAAAAGCACGTGGCTTTGTTTACAAATTCAAATTTCGCGCTAGTTAGGTTAAGTTGGCAGCACTGGAAGAGGCCTCTGGCTGAGGTGGAGGAGGCCACTGGGAGGCCTCTGGCTGAGGTGGAGGTGGAGGTGGCCACTGGGAGCCTGAGGTGGAGGTGGCGCCCGAACCATCCAATTATACTACTCCTATGGATGTAGAAACAGATCGGAAAGGGATTTAAATTGAAACTGGACAATTGCTTGGTTTCAGCTCTGAAAGTAGCACGTTATAACACGCTCGCAGCAAGGAGTAGAGTTGTCTCATGCGTTATAGTGGTAGCAACAATAACAAAATGGGTTAGTAATTTTATGGAGGCCAAGGCAGTAAAAGTCAGATTTCTCCGTTATTATTCCGCCGCATCGAAAACCTGTACATAACGAAGGTTGTTTAGAATATAATTTCCGATCTTTTACGTTTCGTGCGATTTACCACGAAAGGAATAATAACACAATTTCACGATTATGCTGTTTTTCACAAATTTCTAAATATCCCCAAAGATATCTGTTTTATCTAACACCTGTACATAGCGGAAGTTACAGGAAAGGTTACTCTCGATCATTAATGTCTTATTCATTTTCACCGTATGAGATATCATGATTGATATATTTTCTATTTCAAGCTTTTATGGCTCTTCATCTCTTAAAGGACATGGTTATAAGTGCCGCCTAATATCAAGTTGAGTTTTCCCATACGTTATAATCATAACAATAATAGTCCGACTCCGTGGCTGAATGATCAGTGTACCTCCCTTCAGTTCGGAGGGTCCCGGGATCGATTCCCAGTCGGGTGGGGTATTTTAATAGCTCGGGTTTGGGGACTGGGTGATTGTGTTTTTTCTAACACTCTCATCTTCATATTCAGACAACACACCACACTACAAACCACTACAGAAGCACGCAATAGTGATTACATGTCTCCATATAGTATTGGCGTCAGGAGGGGAATCCGGCCGTTAAAAAGGTCCAAGTCAGCGCGCACGCGCGTGTGTGTGTGTGACGCAGTTCGCACCTACAACCCCGCAGTTGCTGTAAAAGCGGTAGAAAAAGAACAATGTAATGATAATAGTAATCACAATGTATTAACAAAACCGGTAGAAGCTAATAGAATGTTTAAAATTCAGCGGATATCTACTAGTAATAGCTGAACTGGGGCACAGAATTAGTCTCACGTCACGGGGATCGAACGGTGGGTGGTCGGTAACCGAATCCTGAATACCGAGACCTTGTTTCTTTATTTTCCGGCGCTAAGGGGGTGGAAAGGGGAGTGAATTTTAAAAATGATGATATCTGTATCTCAAGAACTTACAAGTTTACAGACGTAAAAATTGGTATTTGGAATCTCCTTTAAATATAAAGAAACACATATTTTTGTGTTTTTGGATAATCCGATGAATAGGGGTGAACAGGAGTGACAAACGGGGTGAATTTTTAAAAAGACTAGCCTATATCTGCAAATTGTCTCAGACAGGTAACATACTACAGATTTGAAAACTGGTATTTGGAATTTCCTGTAAAAGTAAAGAAACATAAATATTCTTTTCGGAAAATGCACTAAAGGGGAACTGAAAAAGGATGAATTTTTAAAATTAGCATTCTAGATTATATCTCAAAAACTTGGAATGTCCTTTAAAATAAGGAAACGCGTATTTTTCCCGCAAAAACCCTTAAGGGGTGAATGGATTGAAAAATTAGTTGAATTATTAGTATGAATATATATACCAAAAACCCAAAGATGTTACAAGCGTGAAAACTGGTATTTGGAATCCCTTTTAAAAATTAAAAAACGCATTTTGGGGGGAATCAACTTGGTCGGGGGGATGAAAACGGAGATGGATTCATTTTACGAGGATACATCTATCTCAAAAACTGAAGATGTTTACAGTCGTGATTTTCGTATCTGGAAGCTCTTTTAAAGAAACGGGTACTGTTTATTTTTGAAAAATTCACGTAAGTGGGGAGTGTGAAAGGAAGTGACAAAATTAATTATTTTTCTGAAGAAACTTATATCTCAAAATTGAAGGTTACAGACGTGGATTTTGATCTTTGGAATCTCCTTGAAAGATAAAGAAACACGCAGTTTTTTGGGTGGGGTGAAACCAACTTAGCGGCCGGGGGTGGAGTGAAAAAAGTGTTGATCTCTTTTCATGAGGATACTTATTTCACAGAAACTGAAGATGTTACGGACATGAAAATTTGTGTTTGGAATTTTTATTCAAAGTAAAGAAACACGTAATCTTTTGTCTTTGAAAAATTCACTTAAGGGTGGTGAACTAATTGAATTCCTTGTATGAGGATACTTATAACTCAAAAGCTAATGATGTTACAGATGTGAAAATTGGTATTTGGAATCTCCTTTAAAATAAAGAAACACGCATATTTTTGAGAGGAGAAATCAAATTATCGGGCTGGGGTGAAAAAGGATTTGAATTCCTTTTATGAGAATACCTATATCTCAAAAACTGAAGATGTTAGAGGCATGAACATTTGTATTTTGAATCTTCTTTCAAAGTAAAGAAACACGTGTTCTTTTGTCTTCGGAAAATCCATTTAAGGGGGTGTGTGAATTGAAAAATTAGCTGAATTTTTTGTATGAGGATACTTATATCTCAAAAACTAAACGTGTTAAAGACGTTAAAATTGGTATTTGGAATCTCCTATAAAAATAGAGGAACACGCACTTTTTTGGGAGGGGGAAATCAGCTTAACGGGTAGGAAGGGGGAGTGAAAATGGAGTTGTATTACGTTTATGAGGATACTTATATTTTAAAAACTGAAGATGTTTCAGATGTGAAAATTAGTATTCGGAATCTCCTTTAAATATTAACAAACACGCATTTGTTTTTTCGGAAAACCGACGTAAAGGATGTGGGGTTAAAAATAAGTAAATAAGGAGTTGAAATATGATTATGAGGATACATTATCTTAAAAACTGAGGCTGTTACAGACGTGAAAGTTGGTATTTTGAATTTCATTTCAAAATAAAGGAACACATAAATTTTGTTTTGGAAAGTCCACTTACAGTCAGTCACGAGCGAGACATCGGGAAGTGCGGACGTGTGAATGAGCTGAGGTGCGCAATATGGGAATAACGATACAGCAATACAGGCTAAGAATTGGAAGATGGCATGGTGCAAGGCAGTGTTGGAAGGAAGGTGGAGTTGAGAGAGGAAGAGAAAATAGTGGTTATAAAGGACTGTTGGAGATTATGTTGTGTGCGACGGTTATTGCGACGCTGCTGGTGGTAGGAGGTATAGAAAAAAATCCGGGTCCAAACCAGGGACCGTTCGGCTGGGAGGAGCTTGAAGAGATCAAGAGAGTGGTGAAGGAAGCAAGCAAAGGAGAAGAAATTAAGGAAATGATGCAGGAACACCAGGCAACCCAAATGAAGGAGATGAAGGACTTAAAAAGTTTTATAAAAGAAGAAATTGGAGGTGTAAATGACAAGTTAGCGGAGATAGAAGATGAGGTAGGGAGCTTGAAAAAGAAGGTGGTGGTACTGGAAGAGGAATTAACAGCAATGAAGAGAGAAGTGAGGTTAGCGAGGAACGAATCAGCAAGAAAAAATGTGTTTGTGTATGGTGTACCTGAGGAAGGAACAGAATCAAAAGTGGAATTAGTATTGAAAGTGGTGGACATAGTTTCGAACAAAATGAAGATAAACTTTTCTGAAGTTGATATAGATGATATATATAGAGTGGGAAGGAACAAGGGACATAGGCCGGTGAAGTTAAGATTAATATCAACCCTGATGGCTGATATACTTCTGAGGAATGCTGGAAATTTGAAAGGATCGAACATTTATTTGAAGGCTGAGATAGAGAAAGAAGACAGGATGCGGTCGGATGTCTATAAGCGGCATATGTGGCGTGCTAGAGCGCAGGGATTGCGAGTCAAGATAGTGGGGAGGTGTCTGGTTACTTCAGGCAGAAATTGGTCGCGATCGTGGACACAGGAGGAACTGCTGAGGATGGAAAATTGTGAGGAGGAAATGAGTTGCAGAAATCGAGAGCAGGGCGACATCAGTACGGAGAAGGAAGAGAGAAGAGGGGACTGCGGTGTCAGCGGGCAGGTAGCGAAGACAGCAGAGTCCTTGGTGAGTCAGAACAGCCCAGGAAGGGGTGAATCAACAAGTAGGACACTAGACCGAAGTGAAGTGGATACAGGTAGTGAAGAGGTGACGGGAAGGGAAAGGAGTCAGGGTAGTGACTCAACCTCCCCGAATAGGAATAATGCAGAAATAAACCTGGAGAGAAAGCAGGCGTTAAATAAGGCGAGATCCTTAAGCTTAAAAGATCTATGGGGTGGGAAAAAAGGCTCTGGCACGGAAAAGTGGAAGGATGGGGGTGAGAAGAAAGAGAGGGGTGGGGTGGAGCCAAAAGGAAGAATTACGAGAAGTAAGGGGGGAAGTGGTGAAATGCAGAAGTATAGGGAGGGAGGGGGAGGAAATAAATAACTAGATATGGTGATAGGGATGCTGAATATTGAGGGGTTGATGGGGAAGTTAGGGAATAAGGAAATTGTGGATTTAGTGAAAGATTTTGAGATTATTGCTCTAGTAGAGACGTGGTTAGGGAAGGGGGTTGAAATTACATGGGACGGTTATAGAGTAGTTAACGTGTTAAGGAAAAAAATAGGGAAGAGGGGCCGAAACCCAGGGGGCATAGTAGTTTTAATAAGAAATGAGATAGCTGAATGGGTGGAGACGTTACAGACTAGGGTAGAAGGGGTAGTGTGGTTGAGAGTAAAAATGGGGAAGGGGGCAGCGGAAGCAATTTGTCTGGCACTGCTTTATAACCATCCGAGCGATTCAGTGTATGCAAATAAACATTTTTTTGACGAACTGATTGAAGAAATAAACACAATTAAAGGAATGTATGTAGAAGATGGGATGATTTTATTGGGGGATTGGAATGCGAGAGTGAGCAATAGAGTACCGGTATACGAGAAAGAAGTAAAAGTAGACGGGGTACTGCAAAGGAAGAGTAAGGATAATGTTGTAAATAGTTATGGAGAAAGGTTATTAGAGTTATGTGCTCTAGAACATTTATTTATTTTAAATGGGTGGATGAAGGGGGATAGTGTGGGAGATTTGACGTATATTACAACAAATGGAGGGAGTGTGGTGGACATAGGAATAAGCTCAGAGATAGCGTTAAGGAGAATAATAAGTTTTGAGGTGTTAGAATATGGGTTGACAGAACATATGCCTATCAAAATAAAATTGAGAACGTTGGTCGCTGATGAGAAGGGAAAGATGGAGGAAAGTAAGGAGAGGTATAGGAATGTTTTTTTTTTTTCTACGGGCTTTACGTCGCACCGACACAGATAGGTCTTATGGCGACGATGGGATAGGAAAGGCCTAGGAGTTGGAAGGAAGCGGCCGTGGCCTTAATTAAGGTACAGCCCCAGCATTTGCCTGGTGTGAAAATGGGAAACCACGGAAAACCATTTTCAGGGCTGCCGATAGTGGGATTCGAACCTACTATCTCCCGGATGCAAGCTCACAGCCGCGCGCCTCTACGCGCACGGCCAACTCGCCCGGTGGTATAGGAATGGAGGATGGAAGTATGTATGGGATGATAATACTAAAGAGAAATTAAGACGGCATTTGCAAGAGGAGGGAGATATATTACGGGTAGGAATTGAAAGGGCGGTAGAAGGGAATGATATGGATAACGTGCTAAAATTAATTGAACTCCCTGTATGGAGGGTGGGGAAGAAAGTGAGGAGAAGGGTAGAGGGAAAAAAGAATAAAATGAATGGATGGTTTGATGAAGACTGTACGAGAAAACGTGAGGTTGTAATGAGAGCCCTAGCGGAGTTTAGGAAGGAGGGTGTGCAAGAAAAAAGGAAGGAATATTGTAAATTGAGAAGGGAATATAAGGAGGTATTGAATGAGAAGAAAAGAGGATGGAAGGAGGTGGAAGCTGAAAAAATAAATATACATTGTAGAGAGAAGAAATTTGAGAGAATTTGGGAGTCAATAAACAAGATTAGAAGAACGAAACCGGAGGGGAAGGGGGATAAAATAGGAGAAAACGAGTGGGTTAGGCATTTTAAAAGGCTTTTAGAAGGGGAGAGGAAATTGGGTAGAGAAATAGACAAGTCACAAATTGGAAGGGAACTGGAAGTAGGCATTACAATATTGGATGGGGAGATAACAAGGCAGGAGGTAATTACAGTATTAAAAAATGCTAGACCCAAGGCTGCAGGAGGTGTGAATGGTATTTCCAATAGTGTATGGAAAGAGGTAGGGGCAAATGAACCGTTGTTGAGAGGGATTGTGAAATTCTTTAATAGGTTGCTGGAAACGGGGAAATTTCCTAGAGAATGGAGGAAGGGGGTATTATGCCCTATTTATAAAAATAAAGGAGCTAGTAGTGATCCAAACAACTATAGAGGAATTACACTCCTAGACTCGCTATCAAAGGTGTACACAGGGGTTTTGGCGAATAGGATAACAAATTGGGCGGAACAGTACGGTAGGATATCTGAGTTCCAAAATGGATTTAGGAAAGGATGTAATACAGTTGATAATGTTTGGATTCTGGACACTTTGATTACAAAGTATGTGAGGATAGCAGGGCGTAAATTATTTATAGCAGCGATTGATTTAGAAAAAGCCTTTGATACGGTCAGTAGGGAGGCGCTATTTTTGAGATTAGGGGAGGTTGGAATGTCGAAAAAAATGAGGGTGGCAATTGAAACTATTTATGAGGAAGTGTTTGTGATGATTAAACGGCAGGATGGAAGGTTGAGTAAGTGTTTTGAGTCAAAAAGCGGGGTGAGACAGGGTTGTAAGCTATCCCCGATATTATTTATATTATTTATAAATAATATTTTAGAGGGTCATGGTGGAGACGCATGGCAATACCCTTGGGTAGGGAAAATGGAGGTTCCGGGGTTGCTATTCGCGGATGACCTATTGATTTTGGCTTTGACGGCAAATGGCTTGCAAAAAGGGTTGGACAAGGTAGTTGAATATACTAGGAAATGGTCTCTCAGAGTAAATGTAAGAAAGACTCAGATAATGGTGTGTAGGAAAAGGGGTGGGAGAAAGAATAAGGAAGTCTGGAGGCTTGAGCAGGAAGAAATTAAACCAGGGGGGAAAATTGAGTACCTAGGTGTAATAATTAGTAAGAATGCTTCTTGGAAAAATCAGTGTAAGAAGGCAAAACTTAAAGGAAGAGGAGCGCTTGCTGTAGTAGGAGTATTAGAAAAGAAATTTCCAGACGTTAAATACAAAATTCAGAAAACGGTGTTTAAATCACTGGTAATGGGCAAAATGCTATTTGGGGTTGAAGTATGGGGAATGGAGGAAGGCAGGAGTGAACTAAACCAGGTGGTGGCGAAATTTAGCAAGATCATGATGGACCTACCGAATTGTACTGCCAATGCCGGGGCCAGATTAGTCTGTAAAGAATCGATAGAGGTTGAAATTGCTAAGAGGGTGTTCAAGTACTGGATGAGATTGGAGGAAGGGAAGGGTGGGGCGTTAGTACAAGAAACGTTGAATTTTCAGAAAGGTATGACGAATGAAGGTTACTGGGTGAATAAGTGCAAAAAATGGTTACAGAAGATTGGATTGGGGGTATATGGAGAGGTCTGGGGGGATGGTAGGAATAAATGGGTATGGGAAAGGATAAAGGGAAGACTACTAGATATTGAAAGACAGAGCTTAATAGAGGAATGTAGAGAGAGAGTCTCTTTATCAGTATTAAATAAATTGGTGGAAGTAATAAACCCGAAAACGGAGTTTGAGGGTAGAAGGGATAAGAGAGGTTTGTATTGGTGGGTATTGGGTCTTCCGAGGAATAGGGGGTGGGTTGGTAGTGAGAATAGGGATAGATGTGTGTTATGTGGAGAGAAGTGGGAGGACCTGCATATTTTTAATCAATGCCGACCTTTGGCGGAGATAAAGATCAAACTACTAAGTAAGAAGGAGCTGCATATGGTAGGGGAAAGCTATAAGATAACATCTTGGTTATGTAGAGAGTGGGAGAAAGGAACGAATATAGCGAAATTCTTAAATGTGGCCAGAGCTATATTTATAAAGAAATTGAGGGAGTAACAGGGGTTGTGCAGATAATGTGGTTCGTGCTGAGGGAGAAAGGGGGAAGGCATTCTGCTCAGAGGAATGGATATCCGCCCTGAGCAAATGCGGGAAGGGTATCATGGTAATCATGATATCAGAAGAGGGGGCTGTAGTGTTAGGGGAAAGGGGGAGAACACCTTGCCCTGTGGAAAGGTGATCCGCCTGGGGCAAAGGGAAAGCCTGAGAAAATTAGGTAAGCGTTGAGAAAAAGGGAGGTTGAGTAGGTTTGAGGGTAGTGTAAAGCTTAGGGGAAGTAAAAAAAAATAAAAAAAAAGCGAGTTGACTGAGTGAACTAATGGACTTGGAATGGAGTACTGTCTGTTGGTGTGTAAATGAGGAGTGAAAAAAAAAATGGATTGTTTAAGTGTATTTGTGTGAGGAGGGAGTATAAAGAAGGTATATGTGATAGAATTGTGATAGATTAAGTGGGAATGTAGTTAAGGAGAAAATGTTGGCAGTATGGAAATTATGAAAGTAGGTCAAAAAAAATTCTTTTAAAAAGAATTTAAATGGTGTAGATGCCTTGATGAGGGGTGTAAAAATTGAGGGATTCTTGATGTTTATGTATTAAGTTTAATAGGATGGAAGAAATGGGATCTAACAGTTTGATGTAATTGAGGTGTTGTAGACTGAGAAGACGGAGTGAACTAATGGATTTGGAATGGAAACTGTTTGTTTGTGTGTAAGTGAAATGTTTAAAAAAAAAAGTCAAATTGTTTTAAGTGCGATATAAAATGATTGTTAGTTGATGTTTAAGTCTGAAGCTTAATAAGGTGAATCGGTTTGATATATGAAGTGTGGTGCGGTAGGTGGAGAAGACTGAGTGAACTAATGGACTTCGAATGAAAAAAGTTTGTCTGTGTAAAAAAAAAGTGTTAATTGTTTTAGGTGCGTTGATGAGGGATTTTAAATGGTTGTTAGCTGATGTTTAAGTCTTAAGTTTTTATAAGGTGAGATGTAAATAGCGGGAGTAGTGCGTGAGAGGTGAGGGTGACGTATCAAGGGAAGAGGGAGGGGTGGGGGACTTGACCCCACTCCAAAGAAGATAGACTTGAGCATGTCCGCACGGAAATGAAAAGGATAGGGAAGGTAGTGTGCTGACAAGGGACAAGAGTATGTGTGACGTACATAGCGGAAGTGTGTTGCAGGCCACCTGTTGGGTCTGGTTTCAGCCAGGGTGGCTTGTAACACATGATAAGGAAAGGAACACAGTGTTTGTCAGCGAGGGTCGGTGAGATACGATACCAGTTCTCACGTGGCAAGGCTGGTGGCTGCTGTAGACGGGTTGGTGGGCGTGTGTTCCATGCCAGGGCTGTTGCAGCGACCAGTCTAATTTTTTTTTAGGTGGTAGTTAGGGGTTGGGCTTTGGGTAGTTAGTAGTGCGGTATCGTCCTGCATGTGTGCTGGCTATCCGCGTACGTGTGGGATGATACTGAGTAGATGTAGAGGTAGTAAATGTAGTTAAGTAGTTTTAAGAGATATGTAGTTGTTATTATTGCTTGTTTTCCTTTGTTTCGCTCTGTCTGTCTTTATTGCCTGTAAGCCGATGGTGTACACTAGGGTGGGCAATAAAGATATGTATGTATGTATGTATGTATGTAGAAAGTCCACTTAAGGCGGGAGAGGGTTGGAAAGAAGTGAAGAAGAAGAAGTTGAATTATTTTTTGAGTATACATTTATCTCAAAAACTGAAGGTGTTACAGACGTACAGATGTGAAAACTGGTATTTGGAATCTCCTTTTAAAATAATGAAACACGTATTTTCCGAAAAATCCAGTGAACAGGTTGAAAGGAAATGGATAAGCGGGTGAATTTTTAAAATGATTACCGGTATATCTACATTATATGTCAAAAACTTAACATGTTAGAGACAAGAAACTTGGTATTTGGAAAGTCCTTTAAAAGTCAGGAACATGCACCTTTTTGTTTTCGGAGAAGGCATTTAACGGGGGGGGGGTGAAAAGAAGTGAAAAATGGTTTAATTATTTTTATGAGGATACTTATATCTTATAAACTGAAGATGTTACAGACGTGAAAATTGGTATTAGGAATCTCCTTTTAAAATAAAGTAACATGTATTTTTGTTACCGAAAAATACACTTAAAGGGGGGGTGGGTTGGGGATAGAGCTGATCAAGGGGTTGAATTATTTTTGTGGGGATACAGATGTATATCCCAAAAACTGAAGATGTTACAGATCTGGGAATAGGTATTTGGAATTTCCTTTAAAAATAAAGAAACATGTATTTATTTTTTCGACTTGAGATAAGAATGTTTCTCACATGTATAGTTCTATGTCGCATGGTCGTCTTAGCCCCAAAAGGTAATACCACAAACATGATTTACAAAGAATTTATGGGGTAAATGAAACTCAATTTTTGGATGAGTTTTTATACTTTAGGGTTTTTCAGATAATATCTTAGTACAATGCCGTGGAACGATTTCTTTGATCAAATTACGAAATCCACGCGAGCGAAGCTGTGGGTAATTGCTGGTCTAAGATAAAATTCTAAAAGTGTTTAATTGTATAAAGTCCACCTGTTCAATACACGCTTACCATTTGTTAAATGGTCTGTCTAAAAAGCTACCCAGGACATGTTTCGACCTAGCCAGAGGTCATCATCAGCTAAAAATAACATATGAAGGAAGACATAAGCAAAAGACAGTGATACATAAAAAATTGGGATAAAATACAATCAACAAAAGCAGTAAAAATATATGTTTAAAATGTACATATCTTCAATCTTAAAATATAATCAACTAGCAAGATACCCGTGCTTCGCTACGGTATTATACTGAAATTGATAATTGAATGTTTAACATTTTATATATAATCCGACAAAATTTGGGTTCTGACTCGTTTTCTGAGAGATTACGGCAAAGATCCTCCCATTTTATAATCTTTCTTTTCAGCAATCGATTTCATACTTCCTGGGTTAGCTCCAGGCATTCCCCCCGCTCAGTAGAGTCCCTATATCTTTGTCATCTTTTCCTATAAGCATTTTTAATATGGATCAAGTCCTTGAGGAGATCCAGCGTAGTGTCTTCTTGGGTGCCTTGGCGGTACTGAACCCGCGGCCGTACTGCATTCGTAATCATTACCCGGCCAGGACCCGTTTCCAGCGCGGTCCGCACATTTCGACGACGGTCCAGAACATTATTATTATTATTATTATTATTATTATTATTATTATTATTATTATTATTATTATTATTGTTGTTGTTTATGTTCTGGACACCGCAGCAAGATGCAAGACCGCTACATGGCGGTAAATTACATCTGCTGCCGTTGGCATTGCTGACAATGTGACCAGCATCATTGTCGCGCGTAGGAAAGTGCGCGGGATTTCTGGCGATACGAATAATATACTGCCGTGCATTATTGCCCTTATTATATCGGTGAACAATTGCACGGTCAATTCATTCCTATCGTTTATTTCAAATGTGTTTACATTTTTATTTATATGTCAGGAAAATGTACTGTAATCTAACTTTAAGTTATCCAAAGGAAAATATGACTCTTGAAAACGAACCCAGGAAAGATAAAAAATGATCTGTTTATGATCAGAATCAAGTACATTATGAACAGTAAAATCAATTGGTCTCAACTCCTTTTTCACCCCACCGCCGTTAAATTGATCCCCCCCTTCCCAAAGGAAGGCGTGTTTCTTTATGTTTAAAGGAGATTCTAAATACAAATGTTCACTTTTTTAGCTTCAGTTTTGAGATATAAGTATCCTCGTAAAAAGAATTCACTTTCTTTTACTTCCTTTCACACTCCCCCGTAAGTGAATTTTCTGGAAAAAGTATCTGTTTATTAGTAAAGTATCTTCTATATACCAATTATCACGACTGTAACATCTTCAGTTTTTGAGATATGTGCCCTCACAAAAGACATTCAACTCCTTTTCACCCCCGCCCCCAAGATTATTTTCCCCCCAAAATGCGTTTTTCTTTGTTTTAAAGGAAATCCAAATACCAATTTTCACGTCTGTAACCACTTTAGTTTTTATTAGATGTAAGAATTCTCATACAACTAATTCAATTTTTCAATTCATTCACCCCTTCATTGAATTTTCCGAAATCAAAGTAATAGGTGTTTCTTTACTTTTAATGCAGATTCCAAATACCAGTTTTTACGTCTGCAACATCTTTCATTTTTGAGATAATAGTGTCTTCATACAAATGATTCAACTAATTTTTCAATTCTCTCCACCTCCTTTAAGTGGATTCCCGGAAAAAATGCGTATTTCTTTATTTTTAGAGGAGATTCCAAATACCAAATTTCACGTCTGTAACATCTTAAGTTTTTAAGATATTAGTATCCTAATAAAAATAATTCAATCACATTTTCAGTCATTTTCACGCCCACCCAAGTGTTTTCTATGAAAACAAGAAAGCCATGTTTCTTCATTTTTAATAGAGATAAAAAAACAATTTTTCTTTTCTGTAACATGTTCAGTTTTTGAGATATACTGTAGACATGCTCATTTTAAAATTCCACCCCTTCCTAGTTCCCCTTAAGTGGAGATTCCAAAAATCATTCATCTATGTTTACAGGAGTTTCCAAATACCAATTTGTACGTCTTCTTAGATGTAAGTATGTTGTTGTTGTTGCTACGGGCTTTACGTCGCACCGACACAGATAGGTCTTATGGCGACGATGGGATAGGAAAGGCCTAGGAGTTGGAAGGAATCGGCCGTGGCCTTAATTAAGGTACAGCCCCAGCATTTGCCTGGTGTGAAAATGGGAAACCACGGAAAACAATCTTCAGGGCTGCCGATAGTGGGATTCGAACCTACTATCTCCCGGATGCAAGCACACAGCCGCACGCCTCTACGCGCACGGCGATGTAAGTATCGTCATATAATTAATTCAATTAATTTTTCAATTCTTTCAACCAACCCCTTCATTGGATGTTCCGAAATCAATGGAATACGTGTTTCTTTACTCTTAAAGCAGATTCCAAATACCAGTTTTCACGTCTGCAACATCTTTCGTTTTTGCGATTATAGTATCTTCATACAAATAATTCAATTAAATTTTCAATCTCATTAAAGGCATACAAACCACTTTTTCAGCCCTTTTCACTCCTCATAGTGGGATTTTCCGAAAACAAAAAATACATGTTTCAAAATCAAAATCTCTTTATTTGCAAATGAGGTGGCTACCTCGGTGGAAAATGGTACACTAAAATACATTATTGTCAAGCACTAAATTTTAAATTAACAAGAGAAGAATTTTTTCTAGAATACAATAATATACAATTTATGCTAACAATTTTTTCTATTAAACAAACAGATAATCCTTAATAAATTTATATTGTTTACAAAATTCTACTTATAATATCTCCTATACTTACAAACATAGTCAACTCATATACAGTACGTGGAATTACTTCAAATAATACTATGCAACTGGTATAAGATTAAAATTTACATTGCATTTATTTACTTTTTTTTACCCATTTTGGAACCTAAGTAGCATAACGACCTGCTGCGTCTTAACCAGAGCCCCCTTTTGCCACCACTTTTCAGAGTTCCTGAAGGGCCTTCACAGCTACCGTAGCGGTCCCAGGGCCCTCGAAGTCCCCACTGTACTTCACCCCTACAAGCAGTCCCCTACTTTGGCTGTCCAAACTCCATGAACCAGGGGATGGAATTAATTTTTTTAACACACATTTTTTTTTTTACAATAGCCTGCACTGGTCGAATGCCCTCTAACATTTCATTTATTTTCCCTGTTGCTGTTTATTCTCTTCTTGAATACCTGTACAGATTTTGGAAATGGATCAAATACTACCCCTGGTAAACTGTTCCACTCCTTCACGCCCTTCCCAATGAATGAAAATTTACCCCAATCGCTTCTGCTAAAATTCCTTCTAATTTTATACTTGTGGTCAGTTCTGCCGATATAATTATTTTCCAACTGGAGCCTCTCACAGATTTCTCCCCATGCTTCTTCTCCTGTATAGGCTCTATATAATCCTCTAAGTCTAGTTTTCTCCCTTCTCTTACTTAAAGTTTCCCACCCAAGTTCCTCTAACATTTCTGATACACTACTGTTTCTCCTGAAATCCCCTGTTACAAATCTTGCTGCTTTCCTCTGCACACTATCTATTTCTTTTATTAGGTATTCTTGGTGAGGATCCCAAACACTGTTTGCATATTCCAATAATGGACGAACCATACTTAAGTAACTTTCTTCTTTTAATTCTTTGTTGCCCCCTTAAGTAGCCTCATTATGACATGTAACGATCTGTATGCTTTCCCAACAATGTCATCAACATGACCCTTCCAGTGCAAATTACTTTCAAATCTCACACCTAAGTATTTGCACTTGCCATCTTTTGGGATAACTACCTCATCCAAAGTACACTGACTGACAGAGCAAATGCAACACCAAGGAGGAGTGGTTCGAAAGGGATGAAAGTTGGGGGAAAAACAGAGTCGGCACGGAAGAATAATTGATGTTTATTTCAAACCGATATGCAGGTTACACAATGCGCACGGCATCGACTCAGTAGGATGTAGGACCACCGCGAGCGGCGATGCACGCAGAAACACGTCGAGGTACAGAGTCAATAAGAGTGCGGATGGTGTCCCGAGGGATGGTTCTCCATTCTCTGTCAACCATTTGCCACAGTTGGTCGTCCGTACGAGGCTGGGGCAGAGTTTGCAAACGGCGTCCAATGAGATCCCACACGTGTTCGATTGGTGAGAGATCCGGAGAGTACGCGGGCCACGGAAGCATCTGTACACCTCGTAGAGCCTGTTGGGAGATGCGAGCAGTGTGTGGGCGGGCATTATCCTGCTGAAACAGAGCATTGGGCAGCCCCTGAAGGTACGGGAGTGCCACCGGCCGCAGCACATGCTGCACGTAGCGGTGGGCATTTAACGTGCCTTGAATACGCACTAGAGGTGACGTGGAATCATACGCAATAGCGCCCCAAACCATGATGCCGCGTTGTCTAGCGGTAGGGCGCTCCACAGTTACTGCCGGATTTGACCTTTCTCCACGCCGACGCCACACTCGTCTGCGGTGACTATCACTGACAGAACAGAAGCGTGACTCATCGGAGAACACGACGTTCCGCCATTCCCTCATCCAAGTCGCTCTAGCCCGGCACCATGCCAGGCGTGCACGTCTATGCTGTGGAGTCAATGGTAGTCTTCTGAGCGGACGCCGGGAGTGCAGGCCTCCTTCAACCAATCGACGGGAAATTGTTCTGGTCGATATTGGAACAGCCAGGGTGTCTTGCATATGCTGAAGAATGGCGGTTGACGTGGCGTGCGGGGCTGCCGACGCCTGGCGGCGGATGCGCCGATCCTCGCGTGCTGACGTCACTCGGGCTGCGCCTGGACCCCTCGCACGTGCCACATGTCCCTGCGCCAACCATCTTCGCCACAGGCGCTGCACCGTGGACACATCCCTATGGGTATCGGCTGCGATTTGACGAAGCGACCAACCTGCCCTTCTCAGCCCGATCACCATACCCCTCGTAAAGTCGTCTGTCTGCTGGAAATGCCTCCGTTGACGGCGGCCTGGCATTCTTAGCTATACACGTGTCCTGTGGCACACGACAACACGTTCTACAATGACTGTCGGCTGAGAAATCACGGTACGAAGTGGGCCATTCGCCAACGCCGTGTCCCATTTATCGTTCGCTACGTGCGCAGCACAGCGGCGCATTTCACATCATGAGCATACCTCAGTGACGTCAGTCTACCCTGCAATTGGCATAAAGTTCTTACCACTCCTTCTTGGTGTTGCATTTACTCTGTCAGTCAGTGTATATTCAAATTCAGTTTTAAAGCTCCTGTTTGTAAATGTTGTAACAGTTGATTTGCCTCCATTAACCTTTATATTATTTTCTTCAACCCACTGTTTGATAATTTCAAGGTCCCTTTGTAATTTTATTTATTTCCCTATAAACAATTATATCATATGCATACAATCTTATTTTTGATGTTATATTGTTCCCTAAATCATTTGTGTATATTAAGAAAAGTAATGGACAGATTATACTACCCTGTGCGATTCCCTTCCAAACTTTCTCTTCCTGTGATATATATTATTTCCTACTTTGACTTTCTGAACCCTTGAATTTAGAAATATTCTTACCCAACGTATAAACCTTACGTCTAATCCTATTCCCTCCAATTTCTTTAATAATATTCCATGTTCCACTCTATCAAAGGCTTTGGAAAGATCTACGGCTATGCAATCTAACTGGCCTCCTGAATCCAACTGATCTGATATGTCCTGCTGAAATCCCACCAGTTGTGCCTCACAAGAAAATTTCTTTCTAAATCCATACTGGCTCCTCATGATCCATTTTTTATCATCACATATCCCTCTGATGTACTTTGCTATTAAACTCTCCAGTATTAATAATAATAACATCTCTTTATTGCCCACCCAAGTGTACACCATCGGCTTACAGGCAATAAAGACAACAAAATACACAGAAACCAAAAAAAAACTTGGAACAAACAATGTCTAATCTATGTTTCTTAAAACTACTAACTACCTTCCCTAACTAATTTGGTGGCATCCCCCAGGCGGATCACCAGACCTTGGGCTGTGCCACCCTACACTAATCAAGCAATATCTACTATTTACCCTCAAAATTACTTACTCCAAACTCTAACTTGTATGGTGGCGCTGCAGAATGAAAATCTAAAACTTTAGCCACAAAAACATCCAAACTTTCCCTGTAAGCAATACTTTCCATAATTCCATTACGTTAGGGTAAAGCAAATTTGCATCAACATATTGTTTCAACAAAATACGTACATTCCTTAAATCACCCATAATTTCTTCGGTGCTTGACAACGCATTACGCCATTCCAAATGGGGTAAGTTGCAACACAACCAGCCGCACTCATATGCATATGTAATTTCCTGAATTAAATCAAACCCACAGATCACACCTACAACAACACATCGGTATTGAAGGTTAACTATTGCACTATACAATAAAATATGCGTATTATATTTTAAGCTAGTTAAAAGATGGGTCGAGCAGGTCAGAAGATTATGACGTACTATAAAAATCACTTTGTCACTGGAAGAATATATATGCAAACACAATATTACTTACATTTTCTTGTCACGAGGGTAACGGAAGAAAGGCCGCGCATTCTTCTCTACATCATAGTTACTGCAGCCAAACACAGCACATACCTTTCCCCTCATGTTGAGAGGAGATATCAAGGAATGACACACGCTACTATTTTTAATTATGTCAACTCACTGAAAACGCATGAATAACACCAAACACTCCATACACCAATACACGTGCTCTTATGACAGAATCAGTAGTTCTCAGCTTAATCGGCTAGAGAGAGCTCTAATAGTTGTACCCCGATATCTCGCAGAGTGTCGCGTATTGCCCCTACTGTATTCGTCAATCAATCAATCAATCAATCAATCAATCAATCAATCAATCAATCAATCAATCAATCAATCAATCAATCAATCAATCAATCAATACTGATCTGCACTTAAGGCAATCGCCCAGGAGGCAGATTCCCTATCTGTTGTTTTACTAGCCTTTTCCTAAATGATTTCAAAGAAATTGGAAATTTATTGAACATTTCCCTTGGTAAGTTATTCCAATCTCTAATTCCCCTTCCTGAATATTTGCCCAAGTTTTTCCTCATGAATTCCAACTTTATCTTCATATAGTGATCTTTCTTACTTTTATTAACGCCACTCAAATTTATTCGTCTACTAATGTCATTCCACGCCATCTCTCCGCTGACAGCACGCAACAGACAACTTAGTCGAGCAGCTCGTCTTCTTTCTCCCAATTCTTCCCAGCCCAAATTTTGCAACATTTTTGTAACGCTACTCTTTTCTCGGAAATCACCCAGAACAAATCGAGCTGCCTTTCTATGGATTTTTTCCGGTTCTTGAATCAGGTAATCCTGGCGAGGGTCCCATACACTGGAACCATGCTCTAGTTGGGGTCTTACCAGATACTTATATGCCCTCTCCTCTACATCCTTACTACAACCCCTAAACACCCTCATAACCATGTGCAGAGATCTGTACCCTTTTTTTACAATCCCATTTATGTGATTACCCCAAGAAGATCTTTCCTTATATTAACACCTAGATACTTACAATGATCCCCAAAAGGAACCTTCACCCCATTAACACAGTAATTAAAACTCAGAGGACTTTTCCTATTTTTGAAACTCACAATCTGACTTTTAACCCCGTTTATCAACATACCATTGCCTGCTGCCCATCTCTCAACTTTATCGAGGCCACGTTGCAGTTGTTCACAACCTTGTAACTTATTTATTACTCTATACAGAATAACATCATCCGCAAAAAAGCCTTACCTATGATTCCACTCCTTTACTCATATCATTTATATATATAAGAAAACATAAAAGTCAAATAATACTGCCTTGAGGAATTCCCCCCTTAATTATTACAGGGTCAGATAAAGCTTCGCCTACTCTAATTCTCTAATTTTCTCTACTCTAATTCTCTACTCTAATTCTCTAATTTTCTAGAAATATAGCAACCCATTCAGTCACTCTTCTGTCTAGTCCAATTGCACTCATTTTTGCCAGTAGTCTCCCATGATCCACCCTATCAAACGCTTTAGACAGGTCAATCACGATACAGTCCATTTGACCTCCTGAATCCAAGATATCTGCTATATCTTGCTGGAATCCTTCAAGTTGAGCTTCAGTGGAATAACCTTTCCTAAACCGAACTGCCTTTTATCGAACCGGTTATTAGTTTCGCAAACATGTCTAATATAATCAGAAAGAATGCCTTCCTGAAGCTTACACACAATGCACGTCAAACTTACTGGCCTGTAATTTTCAGCTTTATATCTATCACCCATTCCTTTATACACAGGGGCTACAATAGCAACTCTCCGTCCATCTGGTATAGCTCCTTCGACCAAACAATAATCAAATAAGTTCTTCAGATATGGTACTATGTCCCAACCCTTTGTCTTTATTATATCCCCAGAACTCTTATCAATTTCAGCTGCTTTTCTAGTTTTCAACTTTTGCATCTTATTGTAAACGTCATTGTTATCATATGTAAATTTTAATACTTCTTTGGCATTAGTCTCCGACTCTATCTGCACATTATCCTTGTAACCAACAATCTTTACATACTGCTGACTGAATACTTCTGCCTTTTGAAGATCCTCACAAACACACTTCCCTTGTTCACTAATTATTCCTGGTATGTCCTTCTTGGAACCTGTTTCTGCCTTAAAATACCTATACATACCCTTCACTTTTTCACTAAAATTTGTATGACTGCCAATTATGCTTGCCATCATGTTATCCTTAGCTGCCTTCTTTGCTAGATTCAATTTCCTAGTAAGTTCCTTCAATTTCTCCTTACTTCTACAGCTATTACTAACTATTTCCTTCCAGCCTGCGCCTCCTTCTTAGTCTCTTTACTTCCCTGTTATAATATAGTGGATATTTACCATTCCTTACCACCTTTGAAGGTCCAAACCTGTTTTCACATTCCTCAGCAATTGCTTTTAACCCATCCCAGAGTATGTTTTCATTTTTATTTGCCGTTTTCCACCGATCATAGTTACTATTTAAAAACTCCCTCATGCCTGTTTTATCAGCTATATGGTACTGCCTAATAGTCCTACTCTTAAGACCTTCCTTTCTATCATCTATTTCTAACTACGACAAAAACAGCTTCATGATCACCAATACCATCTATAGCTTCGGTTTCTATATAGAGCTCATCTAGTTTTACCAGCACCCCATCCAAGAATTTTTCCCTCTCGTTGGTTCCGTCACTATCAGAATCAGCTGTCCTTCCCATATTAACTTATTTGCCGTTTGTTGGCCATGTTTCCGGTCGTTCCCATTTCCTTCCCAATTGACATCTGGTAAATTGAGATCTCCCGCTACAATCACATTCCTTTCCATGTCGTTTCCCACATAGCTGATTATCTCATCTAATAATTATGAATCCGTGTCAGCGCTACACTTTCCCGGTCTGTACACTCCAAATATATCAAGTTGCCTATTATCTTTAGAAATGAGCCTTACACCTAGAATTTCATGTTTCTCATCTTTAATATTTTTTGTAGCTTACAAATTCGTCTTTCGCCAGAATGAATACTTCCCCTCCCACCATTTCTATCCTATCTCTACGATACACACTCCAGTTCCGTGAGTACATTTCTGCATCCATTATATCATTTCTCAGCCATGATTCAACTCCTATTACAATATCTGGTAAATATATATCTATTAAATTAATTCTATTCCTTTCTTTACAATACTTCTACAGTTCAACACTAACATTTTTATGTCATCCCTACTTGATTTCCAGTTCACTGTTTCCTTATCACCGCTCTCTAGGCCACCCCGTTTCCCTGAATGTACCTCCCTATTACCCTTCCCATCTAATTTCCTAACTTATACGTACCACTGCGGTTTAAGTGAAGGCCATCTGAGCGCAGATCCCTATCTCCTACCCACCCATTAGGATCTAGAAATTTCACTCCCAGTTTCCCACATACCCACTCCATAGTCTCATTTAAATCCCCAATCACCCTCCAGTCTGTATCCATCCTACACAGTATCCCACTGATAACAGTCTTCAATTTCTTAAACTTCAATCGTGCTGCATTTACCAGATCCCACACATCTCCAACTATGTTGGTACTTATATCAGCTTGCCTTACGTTCTTGGTACCAACGTGAAACACTACCACCTTCTTCTTCCCCTCCTCCCTCTCTTCTACTTTCCTCAACATCTGCCTCAACCTAATTCCTGGATAACACTCTACCCTGGTTCCCTTTCCTCCACACATTTTCCCCACGTGTCTAACCATAGAATCCCGCTTGACCAGAGCCTCAACCCAACCCAGCTCATTTGATCCCCTCCCCTCCTGGTCAGCCCTATCTTTCCTGATAGCTGCAGAAGCTACTTCCTCCTCCCTTTTCTCCTTCCCATGACCCTGTTCCACCTGTCTTTTCCTATCCTCTACTCTGCATTTCCCTTTCCTACCTTTTCCCTTCCTCCTACTTCCACACATCTCGGCAACAGTTCCTTGTCCCTCATCTTCCCTCTGTTGTTCTACCTGGAGTGACTCGTACCGATTTCGCACAGACACCTGTACTGGATTCTGATCCTGAATTTGCTCCTACATCCGTGCCTGCTTAACTACTCTCTGATTGGTGTGATGTCATTTAAAATCGCATCACTACCGCCTTCACTCTGTTTGATATTTACATTACAAGCACACAAAACCGAATATTTTATATTAGTACACCTCAGATTTTTTATTTATCCTCATTTATAGCACAAGAAAAGAACCACTCTCAAGCAACAACTCCAGTATTTCACAAAATAGCAAATAAATCCTGCCCTCATGCGATAACTTACAGCACAGAATGAAGGATTCCACCTTGCACCGCCCTCTTGACGGATGTGGCTGTTCGTTCCGCATTTCAACCCCACGAAATAAGGGTTCAATGCTCGTGCTGCCATCCCTGGAGTAGTTTGGCAATTAGTAGCACAACCAACAAGAATTCAATGCTCGTACCGCCATCTTTAGATTAGTTTGGCAATTGGACACGTGGTCGCAATCACTAGCCAGTCACGCTCGTTTCTATCGATAACTGTGCGTTTGAATTATTATACAAGCCACTTCCATTAAAATATGAACAATGAATATTTACTTTTCGTTGAAAACACAAGGGATGTAACGCATCAGTCGCATGTATGGGCGATTCGCCACTGATGCCTGGTTAGCATTATTATTATTATAAGTAATGAACTTCGTTTATCTTAGATATTTAAAGTCAATACGGAACCGGAATGAAGTTCTTTATTCGATATATGCATTCAAGATTGTAGTTGGTCTTGAGGAATCCCAAGGCAGGACGAATAGGAATGAATAGTGTGACGACTCCCTCTGAATCACATGTTAACAGACACGGTGTACATGTTCTCCGCCACCTGCACCGCTGCTGTCAATAAAAGGTCCAAGTACGCGCGCTTTTCGTCGGCTTACTGTGGTAGTGTGTAAACAGTTCGTGGTCTTTTTCAGTAGTTTTATACATTCTCCAGTCGTATACGTGCAAAATAGCTGGTATTAACTTTTCGTGAACTCAAAAGTGAAAAAGATGAAGCATTTGAGAAGTAGGACGTATACTTTGGCATATACTTCAATTTACTACCGCATGTGAATATGCCTACAACTTGCAATGTCCCGGGATGTAATTCGGGTTACAATAAACATTCGAATGATAAGCGTTTTTGTTTCGCCCCCAAAAGATCCCACTCTGTTCTCAAAGTGGTCGAAGGCTATCCCACGTCAACATCTTCCTTAAAGTGATAGTACACTTAACGTAATTTTTCTGTCAGATTAGAGCCACGGCAAAAGCTGTTGTCAAAGAGAATGCCAAAATCACAAGTACAGTTCAGGAAAAAAATTACAGCACGCTTACCTTTGATCAGCCACCATTATCCTTTTTTCTTGTTTTGCTAGGGGCCTTACGTCGCACCGACACAGATATGTCTTACGGCAACGATAGGATAGTAAAGGCCTAGGAGTTGGAAGGAAGCGGCCGTGGCCTTAATTAAGGTACAGCCCCAGAATTTGCCTGGTGTGAAAATGGGAAACCGCGGAAAACCATCTTCAGGGATGCCGACAGTGGGATTTGAACCCACTATCACCCGGATGCAAGCTTACAGCCGCGTGCCCCTAACCGCACGGTCAACTAGCTCGGTCCACCATTATCAAGCTGGGAAGATGAACAAATAACTCCTTTCACCAGTTCAAAAATTAATGTTATTGATCAGTTCTGTGTGTATGTTGTTAAACATGCAAGCAAAATGATAGGCTGTACAGCATGTATTGGCTCTATGAAAAAAATACAGAGGACGCCCTAGCAAGTCTAGAAGAATATTGTAACGCATCCAACTATCTTATTTACCCATCGAGTGAATTATTATTGATGTTTCCTCGTGTAGAGGAAGTTGTTGTGAGAAATATTAGTGTACAAGGAGCATTATGGGGCGAAATATTTCAAGAATGCCTGGATAGTTTACCTTCAATTACTGTTTCTCATAGACTTGGGTGCTGTACTGAACATGCTCAGGACTTGGTACCAAAATTAATTTTTCATTACATACCATGCCGATTTTATTTCCGAATAAAAGAAGTACGGAAAGAAATGCAAGCTTGTACGACCGCAAATCATACCCGAAAAATGTCCAAGATGTCCAGTTAACTGACTGATGGGGTGAAGTGCTGGTAAGATTCATTAATTTGAGCATGTTAACATATAATTTAAGTAGTTATGTAGGAATTGCATATGTATGACATACCGGTACGTAACATCATGTGGGTGCCTGCAGAGTTTTAATATGTTTATATTACGTAGCATGTACACTAACAGTTGAACATGTGCTTTTTAGGTTATAACTGATAACTGCAACTGAGTTTGATTTTGTGGTGAATTAATGAAATATGACTTAGCTCTATACACACATACCCGTTTGAGGTATTCGTTAAGACACTGACGAACCAATTTCAGAAGTAATGTCATTATATCATTATTAAATGTAAAATATTTCCTACGAATTAATTACATATTAAACACTATATATTTAATTTGCACGAAACACAGGTCGCACATAAACACAGTCATCGGTCAGTAAAGAGAATGCACATTCCTGTAACATAACAATAGTAAACACACGGTTTTAAATAATTTATTTAAACGATAACATCCGAATTAAGTCACATCAGATCTCATTTAAAATCACATGTTTAGGGACAGCTGATCCCTGTTTACCTACACCAGCGCCGAGTAGTGTAAGAACATATCGAACAGCAGAAGTCGTCACACCAAATACAGTACAGTCGCTACTGTATTTGGTCACACTATGTACTTCTATTCGTCCTGCCAAGACCAACTACAGTACAATTACATCAGACAGTAATCCAGAATAAACATGGCGGACATCGGTGTGCGATATGAGAGGTTGAGGGAAAGGTTATGCATGTTTATTTCGAGTCACCTAAAGAAAATATCACAAGTAGAACGTCATGAAATGCAACTCACTAACTCAAAATATGAATAATTAAACACCAAAAGTAGCGCTATAGGGTATTGTAAGTCTAAATGAAATTTCAGAGGGGAAAATAACGCAGGGAGAATTATTTTATCAACTTCAGGTTGAAACAGACACAAAGTATAAAATTATTTCACATATGAATCTCCGCCAGCAAATACGATATATAGATGTCAACAAAGAACATTATTAACCTTACATGAAATACTATGTAACACCACCGTTAACCACAGCCCAATATGCAAAACACGCAACAAATTTCTCCAAAAAAAATTTCAACCCTCCAAAATCCACCTGTATTGTTGAGTAGGTACAAGCGATATTTGTATGATACACTTGACCATCTAAAGCACTCGTCAGCTTAAAACTCACCAGAATTGATGGCACAATTGTACTGTATACATAAAAAACATAATCCTCATGTTCACTCCACGGGAAGTGGGGTTATGTTTAGTTTACACATGTTCATTGTAAAACGTTGAAAATTAATTACATCATTCTTGCACCACCGTTTAAGAATAATTTAGTCTCTAAATCATACATTTTAGTCATGATTTCTGGGACTGATTTAATGTTCGTTGTAGTAAGGTACGTTGGCTGATAAGGCAAATGCTAGGATAGGCATCATTAGTTTAAACTTCGGAAGTTTGCGCTGCACTCGAATTAGATCACCACCTTCTATGGGTATATAATGTCTTCCCTGACAATACACTTGACTTCAAAAGATTAATTCACACAACGTTATTAGTCCTATGATTCGGTTCGAAGTTTTCCTTACGAATGCTCTTAACCCAATTTTGTCTTAATACTAGGTCTTTTGGAAACGGGAACACTGAAGCTCTTACTTACATCCAGGCACACAGCACATAAAACTATAAACATATTGCATAGGTAACTAAAAATGAAGAAAAAACCTTTCAGAGAAGAACATGGGAATCAACATTAACCTTATCATCACCGATTTTGTTGGAATAAATAAGCTCTTTGAGAACAAATAGCTTCTTACGGCACTGAAGGATGATCTGTAACCTTCTTAAGACTATAAATAAATATAATGTACGATTAATAATATTCAAATTTCAGTAAATATTTGGTCACAACACGGCTTGCACAAATCGAAACAAACGCATGCTAGCACTCCAGCTGCCGCCATTACGGACAGTTTCGATAGGTCGGTTAAGGTCTGAGATATTGTAGTTGGTCTTGGTCCTGCCCAAGGAGAATAAAAATCGTTCTTTACATGATCGATAGTTATATTCGATGTCACGACGTCTCGCGGTATATGTATGTATAATCGATTTCATATCGATATTCTGTTATCTGTTGCCACTCGCGAGTAGGTTGATAAGTACAGTACTTCAAAGTGCAGCTATGTTTGTGTACAGTGTTAGTTTGTTAGTCAATATTTTACTTCACGTGAACTGGACTCTTGACATAGTGACTGCCGTACGCCTGAGATAGTCTTCCAATGCATTTTATATGTGATAAAAGAATGGTATGTTGTTAACTTAAAAACATTTTTCTTTTGGTGTTGATAACCTTCAAATTGTCAAATGATCTTAGTTTGCCCTGTTTCATAGGGGCTGTACGCATCGCAACTCCAGGAATAAAAGTTACGATATGTCTTTTGAACCGCCTGTTCCGGTATTTATTATTAATGCTTCTCTCTTTACATAAATGTTGATTGTTTATGAGTAACAATGTAGTAAGTTACCCCATAGTTAAATTGGATTAAAACATGAAGACCGTAAGTGAACTTAAAAAACTACGTTGTTATAGCTTCAATGATATGGTACATACGTGTGGAATTTCACAAATTTCATACCTGTCAGTGTCAGTCAAATAGTGTGCCACCTTTCTTTCAAACACAGTTTTTGTATTGATGATCAGAATGATATCTTCATGTTTCTTTGTTTTAAAACGAGTATGTAGCTTTGTTTTAGAAACATATTATTCTACCTGTATAGCTGATAAATATTTTTCAAATATATGTCATTCACTCCAAGGTTCTTTAACATTGTACAAACCCGAAGGAACATATCTCAACAAAAGTAGGGTTATGTTGTATAGTTATTAATTTTGTTGTGTGCGCTGTGAATGTTCTCCAAAGTTTCTGTGTGTAATTGATCATTCTCCCCATATACTACTCATATGAATATG
Source organism: Anabrus simplex (assembly GCF_040414725.1). Classification (NCBI taxonomy): domain Eukaryota; kingdom Metazoa; phylum Arthropoda; class Insecta; order Orthoptera; family Tettigoniidae; genus Anabrus; species Anabrus simplex. Next base: position 178,302,387 of record NC_090266.1, read on the forward strand.
TCTTTATTTTCATTGTAGGAAGTTGGACTCGGCTTTTAATTATTTCAAGTTAAGAGGTGTAGAACGAGACAAGACCACAGAGCTAGTTGCAAACAGAGGTTTATGCAGGTGCATAGTTTACTCGCAGAGGCATACAGACAACATGGAAAAGCGTAATAGTTTAGAATGAATATGCATAGCCTATTACATTCTCAATGTCCCTGCGAATAGAAGAAGTTGCTGTATGATTTTTTTTACTGGTACCTTGGTTTCATCTGTTTCTCTGTATCATTTCAATTGAAATAGTTAAATTCAATTATCTGAGGTATTCTCATGCCATGCTTACTGTCACCTCAGTAGACAACCTATTTTATTTATTTATACCTACTAGCCACTCCTTTATCTGTCAGTACGTAGTCACTCCTCCTTCATTTAATATTTTTCTTTGCCATTTGCCAACCAATTAGTATCTGAATGAAAATGATTTCTATACTTGTGGGGATGTTTCTCATAATCATTTATTCCCAGTTGGGCTGGGCATTTTAGGTGCATCTGATTAATTCCTCTGCCCTGCAGACTAGGTTTCTGTGTTTGTCCTAATACACACCACTTCATATGCACACACCACATTGCACTACCAACCACCACTGAAACATACAGGTTTACTAATGGGTGCGTATGTTTAGGAGTGAGATAATCATACAAAAATGATGTGAAGGTGTTACCTGAAGTAACAGAAGGGTGGGACCCACCAAACTGTCCTGGTTATGGTAAAGAAGCCAACCATCGCAGTTCACTTGTGGGCGCTGTGAAACGGCTATCATGTGTATTCGTTAGGGTACAAGGAATGAGTAGAGGTGTGAAAATACTGTGTTTATTGCACATTTACCTGACATGTAGAACGCTGAGTAGTACACTATATATGACTAGGAGAGCATGTGGTGACCATGTTAGTTGGTGACTCGTGGGCTTGTCACTAGCCAATATTGTAACCCACAGGTGCTCATGCTGGGCATATCGTCCCACGGGTGCCCAGCACTGGAAGCGTGCGGGCGGGCTGGCAGGCAGCCAGCTGATGAGCGTACTGGTATGCTATTCTGCCACAGTGACGTTGTGGTTACGTCACAGGACATGAAGGTTGGGCGAAGTTCTCCCGGTCAGTCTCGATCACTGCGGTGATATCCGAGTTTGAAATGGAGGCAAAAAAATGAAAGAAAGAGGGCAGAAATCCAAGTCATTTTAAATTTACATTGAAAGGAATAAGCTATTTAAGGGGCAAAAGATCTTCATACGTCGACGCCCTGAACACATAGCATTAAAAACAAAAGCTATTTATGTTCATTGCAGTTTATGTATTTTGACCAGTTACAATAAATAGTTAGGTCTACAATCTCAAATATTTTTGTACTTTACATACCAACGGCCGTAGCCGTGTTGAAACACCGGATCCCGTGAGATCTCCGAAGTTAAGCAACATTGGGCGTGGTCAAGATTTGGATGGGTTGCCACGCGTCGTTGGTGGGGGGTAAGGGAATGGAGGAGCGGAAAGGAACTGGCCACCCTACCGTACGTAAACTCCGGCTCAGGCATACCTCTAAGGAGGTTCGGACCTGCCTTCGGGCAGAATACACCCTTACCTTACCTTATGTACCAACAATCCAATCATGCTTACCGGGAATAACATCAGTTATCATTGTTGTTGTACTTTAATCTTGTATAGTAAATATCTATTTCCTCACTCAGGATGAAACTCCCTTGCCATTTAGAGGCTAGCTATTATTATTGGACACTTGATAAGGTTTAGGTACTATTTTCAGAAATTCATTGAACAAGGAAAGTCACATAACACTGCGAAGAATCAAGCAGTAAACTTGTCGAATTATGTAAATATATTACGTTTTGCTGAATGAAGAACAGGAATGTAATTATTATTTTTAAAAGGAAATACTGTCATTTACTTACAAGGAATTGTAAATCGTAGCTTGTACGCTTAAACCCTGTATCGTTGTAAATTGTAACACAAAAATGATAACGTGTTGTTTTTCTCGGAATGTATGAAGATGAGAAAATAAAACTGACTATTCATATTGAGCACAGTATAAATCAAACCAGAACATCTAAAAGGTCAGTTTTCTGGCCATTAGAATGTTTTGTTTTCTAAATACTGTACGGTACCGCAATCTACATTTCGCTGATTAGTGGAGGAGAGCTTCGTTGTCACAATTGAACGTCGACGCTTCACATTCCTCTCGAGTGTGTTCGCTCTCTCGCTTTACTGTGACGTATGCTTGCTATGTAAGCTGCCTGTATTTACGTCAGGCCAGCCCGGCTGCAACGGGTGCCCAGCTGAGCACCTCTGATCCAAACCAACCAGACCAATGGTCATGTCACTAGCTGCACCTAATAAGCCTTGTGTAGCATGTTATGACACTGTGCGAATTGTGTCATTTTGGATTCCTAACTTCCCTTTTTCAACCATATTATTACATTTTTACCAATGTGCAATAGGGATGTATCATGCAAAATTTGTCCTAGGTAGCATAATGGTAATACACGGTATGCGCTTTCCGTTTCTCAGTTGTTTTACATGAGACTTAAATGTAGTATTTCTAAATTTATAATGGAAACAAAACTTTTACTTCAAATACATGAAAATGAAATTACCGTATTCTGGTGATGTTTTGAAAGAGATGGGAAATAATATTGGTGAAATGACTATTGCGGATTTGAAAGCGGAATTGAAAAAAAAGGGCAGAAAATTATCTGGAAAGAAACAAGTTGACTGAAAGGGAAGGACTAAAAGTACCAACCTTTTATTTTAGTGTTTTTGTTACGATTGAATTCTTTAAGGGCAAATAGCCTTTTGAAAACATGCGTAATATATATTTTTAGGTTAGAGATGTACATAAATAACGATATTTGTATGAGAGCAGTACTGGAGGCTACATCAGTACTACTGAATTGAATTTCCCTTCATCACATGAGTTTCAAGACCTTGTTTCAGATCATAAGACAGATATAAATATTTTAAATTGGAAGTGATGAATTATTTCGTGTTCAGGAAGTCGAGAATTGATGGTGCTCCAGTGTAATATTATAGGTCACTATGATTCAGGGATGCCTTTGCTGGCAAGATGTAGTGTTTACATTGCACTATGTCTTCTGGTATGGGCTAGAATAAAATTGTTACTTTCATTGACCTGTCTCAGTCTTATACTTGGCTTTGACAATATGAAAGTGGCTGAGGTATGAGTGACGCTAGTAATGCCATTCCTTATGCAGCCAGTCCCTGCTATTAATGGTGTGAAAATGTCGCTCATAGGGTCGGTTGGTGCACGCATTTCAGTGGGCTTGGCAGACTGATGTGCAATAGCAACTTTTGGCTCAGTGAGGAAAGTAACGGTAAACTACCTCACTCCTCATTTCCCTGCTACGCCTCTTCAGTGACACCTAGGCCATCTATGACAGCTAATGGTAAACCTGTTGAGTATCCAACCAGCCTTCGGGCTGAATACCCAGCATACACATGATTCAGGGCACACCACTGCATACGGTATTATGACTGCTTCCCCACACCTAAATCTTCTTACTCTTGGGATTATTTTCAAGGTGCCGGTGCCACTCCATGAAAACATCGAAGGTACAGTGTTCTCCTGAAGTCTTCGCCTTTCACCTAAAATGATTGAATAATATTGAAAATTCTCAGCCTGTTTCCAGCCATTCGACCGGGTCAGGAATGGAATGAATGAATGAATGAAGGCCCCAACTAGCGGTGGCGAGGATAGGCATTGTGCCGGCTGCCTAAGCCTTTCACACTCCTCTGGGGCAATGATTGATAGCTGAAAGATGAAATGAAATTGGAGTGTGTTGCTGGAATGAACAATGACAGGAAAAACCTGTGCAAACTCCGCTGTGTCCAGCACAAATCTTACATAGAGTGACCCGGATTTGAACCATGGAACCCAGTGGTGAGACGCCGGTGCGCTGCCGCATAAGCCATGGAGGCTCATTGAATAACAAAGGATGTTATTGTTTTTATGTCCCACTTACTACTTTTACGATTTTTAGAGACGCCAAGGTGCCAGAATCTTGTCCTGCATGAGTTCTTTTACGTGCCAGTAAATCTACTGACACAAGGCTGACATTTGAGCACCTTCAAATACCACCGGACTGAGCCAGGATCGAACCTGCCTAGTTGGTCTTAGAAGGCCATCACTCTTCCGTCCGAGCTACTCAGCCCAGTTAAAATTATTGAAATAGGTCATATTAACTAATCAGAACGTCACTAACTTATAAAATTATTTCTTAATTAGAATTAATTATCTCGTTCACTCGTTTCAGTAATGTCAAAATCTTCAACTGCAAAATGCTTCGACCAGACATTGATATTATGAGTCACACTTTTATTTCTTAGGTCCTGTCTACGTAGCGCATGCAACCACTTTTGTGATTAACCTTGGTTTTGGAACATTGGAATAGTACAATAGTTAGGCAGAACAGTTTTCTTATTTCTTTTTCTGCCATTGCGATATGTTAAAACTTTAACTTCATAAATTAACTAGGCATCATGTATTAAAAACATAGAGGAACAAATGATGATCGACAAGCGCATACCCTGTACCATACCCATATAAATGGTCCGTTATTGGACATTATTATTTTTTCCAGCTAACTCATTCCTGGTTGCCAGCGTTTCGCCCCCGTGTGCTAGGCTGGGCTCATCAGTTGGTACCTAGCACACCTACCAAGACGCTGGCTAGTGCATACCATGGAGGCCACTGTGTAGGCTAATTGTAGCCACCGGCAGTGCCAATGCACAATGAGAGACTTTGTCTCATTATCAAAAATGGCCTCCATGGTATGCACTAGCCAGCGTCTTGGTAGGTGTGCTAGGTACCAACTGATGAGCCCAGCCTAGCACACGGGGGCGAAACGCTGGCAACCAGGAATGAGTTAGCTGGAAAAAATAATAATGTCCAATAACGGACATTTATATTGTTTTATTGGTATTATAAATTTACTCATTCGGGACAAATATTTCAGATTCCCTATGGGAATCAACATCTATATCATCTGATGGCCAAGCAGGCATCAATTTTTGATAATGAGACAAAGTCTCTCATTGTGCATTGGCACTGCCGGTGGCTACAATTAGCCTACGCAGTGGCCTCCATAGTATGCACTAGCCAGCGTCTTGGTAGGTGTGCTAGGTACCAACTGATGAGCCCAGCCTAGCACACGGGGGCGAAACGCTGGCAACCAGGAATGAGTTAGCTGGAAAAAATAATAATGTCCAATAACAGACCATTTATATTGGTATTATAAATTTACTCTTTCAGAACAAATATTTCAGATTCCCTATGGAAATCAACATCTATATCATACCCTGTACCACTCATGAGACATCTATTGGTAGTGTTTCTGTACATCCCGATAGTGAACACGTTCCTCCACATAGGGTTGGCATCAGGAAGGGCATTCCTCTGTAAAACTGCACCAAACTGAACCAACTTCTTTTTGTTTGGGGTACTGTGGAGGGTATGGTGTATGGGACTCCTTTCGTCAAAGGAAGACCTTGCACACAAATCCACATGGTGGCAGAAATACTGAGCACATAACCCCATGGAAAATTCTAAATTCCCATGGAGGGAATTAGATATTTTTCACCAATAGAGCATGTCAAAAACATATCAGATGTAAGGCTTACGATGTGCACGGCCGCCCTGCTTTAAGCGTGTATACAATCTTATATGAAATCTTACCTTATAAAAGATGCTGAAAGTGTCATCCTTCATAACGAGGGACTTCATAAATACCATTAGGATTTTCTGCACACCAATAGCGAGAGTTACGGCTATTCACACGACCATTAAGATGAAACCAGGCCTCATCCGAAAAGAACACAACCTGTGGGTCGAATAAACGATTATTCAGTGATGCAAGATACCACTCACTGCATCTCACTCTCGTAGCTGGATCAGTAGGTTTTAAACAACGGGCCCATGTAAACCTGTATGGTTTGTTGTGTAACAACTTTCTGGCTCTGTGTGCAGACGAAACCGATACCACTACTTGTGCTGATTTTGTGACCTTTCAAGATTCGCACCAATGTCATCTAGCTTTTCCTCTGTTAAAACTGTTCGTGTGCGTGCATGATTTTATTGAGCACTGAGCCAGTAGTTTCAATTTTATTTACAATTATGTGAATCTGTGCTCATGAAGGTGGCACTTCACCAGGAGATTGCTGAACAAATGCATTGCCGACTCATATTTAAAATAACTTTTAAATACGAAAATACGGTGTTGCAGTTATAACTGTCTCACCGTGTTAACAGCGAAGATTCAGACTGGCTATTGATGCTAGGTCGAACACGTGCACGCTCCCTGCAAGGTCAAGAATTATGCGCGCGCCTCCCATACAGCTTCTTAGGTCTTGGAGAGTAGAAACGCTGCTGGACGGTTTGGATTTATAAGGAGACTATATATATATATATATATATATATATATATATATATATATATTGCTTCTGTTAGCTTTTTTTACCTAAGCATTAAAAACAGAAAAAAGTATTAAGCAGTTAAAGAGAAGATGCCTTTCCACATACACTTAAATAGGGTTATCATTAGTTATTTATTTCAAAGGCCTGTAGAATTTTATACCTCTTGTCTTTTTCTTCAAATGCCTTGTATTCAATGGACGTTGGCGGTTAGCTTTCTTTTCCTTAATAGATTTTGTAGCTTCCTTTCCTTAATTCATACAATATATTACTGTTTCATTTCAGGCAGTATTTCCATAATACCATAGCTCAAATGCATCTATAAAACATGTAAGTTTTCAGTTTATCAAAACACAAAATGTAACACTTCGTATACTTTAATGTAAAAAATGACATGTTATAGGTATGTCATAGTGTACTGGTACATTCCGTGCTTCAACATACTGAAAATCAACTTATATTAATTAAGTGAACACAGAAAAGAGAATGGCTTTCTTCTTACAACTGCATCTGTTCTCTTTATTGTCACCTCAGCAAGAATCATTGCTTCCACTCTGTTGTAAAGGACCGAAAACACTTAGTATCGGAAAATTCTGTTTCTGAAGTGGATGTTAAGTTGCAAGTGCATGAATGCATGTCTGGCTTTCTCAATATGGCTCTTAATTTCTTTCCTCGGATCCCAATTATTATTGAGTGTGCATCCCATGTATGAAAGAGTTGGTACTTTCTGAGATACTGTCTTGTTTAGATTTGTTTAACCAGGCAAATGACTGCGTGGTTTGGGTCATCTTGCTGTGAACTTGCGTTCAGGAGATAATGTGTTCGAACCCCACTGTTAGCAGCCCTGAAGGTGGTTTTCTGTGGTTTCACACCAGGCAAATGTTGGGGCTGTACCTTAATTAAGGCCATGGTCATTTCCTTCCCGATCCTAGCCCTTTCCTATCCCATCATTGCCATAAGATCTATCTTGTGTCGGTGTGGCGTAAAGCAAACCGATACTTTCGTTTGCATTGATCTTCGTGCCATATTCTTTACGCTCTCCACCTGCATGGTCCATTAGTCTCTGTAATTCTTTGGTGTTAGCGAACAAGACAATATCATCTGCGCATCTAAGGTTGTTAATTATATGGCCACTGATTATGTTATCATCCTCTGTGCCATCAAAAGCTTCTTTGAAGACTGCTTCAGAGTATATTTTAAATAACAAAAGAGACAATAGACATCCTTGCTGTACTCCTTTCTGAATGTTGAACTCTTCTGATGGTATGTTTTCAATCCCCAAAACTACTTTTTTAGTTACCTGTATAGAGAATTGAACGGCAAGCTTCAGTTCTGTTGACCTCATGAAACATTAATAAGTTAAATGGTTAAATGATGAAAAGTGGTTTAGTTCAAACAGCATTGTGGAATAAAACTCCATGTTATCTCTGTAAGGCAGGGCCCAGTAAAGTAAGATTTAAATGATAGTTGGCGTTCTCGAATGCTATTCATATCTAATAAAAACAGAGTGATTAGAGTGCGATTTGAAAAAGAGTATAATAAGTGGGCCAGTGAAGATTAATTTCAAGTTTTATGGAGTGATGACAGCAAATTTAATCATTGGTAAAAGTTTTTCTAACTTGTTTGTAAAAGAGAGATTAAGAATCCAACTTGGCACAGCTGTCATAATGTTGCAGCGTGCAGCACAAGGCTGCCACTTATGAACTTAGGTCCAGCTAGTGAAGAAAACATGACAATATGTGATAAATCCAGCTAGTGGCAAGACCATTGGTCTAGATTGGTTAGGTCTGGTTAGTGACACCATTGGGCTATACTGGTTAGGTTAGGCTAGTGACAAGACCATTGGGCTAGGGGCAGGCAAAGGGGGTCTGAGAGCATAAGCCCCAAGTTTAGAGCTGCAAAGCACCCTGTGGTATCTTCTGTGAGAGTATTGGCTAGTGACAAGATCATTGGTTAGTATCAAGGGCAATAAAATATTGAATTTTTGTGATTTTTTTTGCTTAAATATGTTCATTCATGTATGTGCTATCATAGCACAAAAGGATTTTGTGAATTTCAAAAGAGAAATGTAGAAAAAATATAATTAAATACTAGCGTGCAGCTGAGGAGTGGACGTGGCATCAGATGACAGTTGTCACAATGTTACTTGTTTGCTCTGAAAAATAAATCTTTACTTTGGTGCCATCTCTTGAGCATTCTGGGTATCTCTTGAATATGTATGTGTTCTTTCAGAAGCAGGTATTTATTTATGCTCTGTGATCGTAAGTTCTTTGAAGTTGTTTGTAAACAAGCTTGTCAGAAGTGTGTTTCGGTGGTGTTATTTCTGTTACTCAGTGTTCAATCATGCCTAAAGTCAGATGTAAAACTCCACTAAAATGGAGAGCAAAAGAAATGCTTACTAGGAGGTGGTCTACAAACCACGCAGAAGAAACACCCATATGTGAGATGGAAGCAACTATTTCTGAGGGTTCAAATTAACATGAAGAGAAGGCCAGTATATGTTTGTTTATATGAGTTCTGAGATCCCTGTATACAAATGCACTGTGTTGTAAATGTTTCAAGGAGAGTGTAACTGCAGAAGTAAGAAATAAGTTCACTTTTTCTAGAAAAGTGGTTATGAAATATGAAAACTGTAGTATTGTTTTGAATCAAATCTACACATGCTCTCAGAAGCAGAAATCTCAAAATAACAAGAGCATGTTTGACATGAACAAGAAAATTGTGGAATCTTTCAACAGCTTTGGTAGGGGATATGCTGCTGTGGAAATATTCTGTTTAGGCATGGACATGAATATCATGAGCAAATTTACTTACTATAGTGTTTTGAACCATATTGTAAGGGAAGGAAAACTTTTTGCCAATCGTGTTTTGGAAGAATCATGGAGGCAGGTACACAAGGCACATATAAAGGAAAATAGTTTTCTTGCAGGTGCATCCGTCATTGACATTTCAGTCAGCTACGATGGTAGTTGGCATAAGAGAGGTTTTACCAGTAACTTCGGAGTTGGATGTGTGATTGACATTTTGACTGGTTTAGTGGTTGTTGGGGAAGTTTTATCCAAGTACTGTCACACTGCTCTGAGACTATCTAGGATATCAGTTTATCAGAGGCTGGCATCCAATACAATTCTCTGTAGATGCACTGCTGGAAAGACTCAAAATGCAAATGAATGTCTCCATAGTATAATCTGGTGAAATTGCCCAAAGGATGTTTTTATATCCAAGAAAAGAGTTGAACTAGCTGTGACAGAAGCTGTTTCACAGTTCATTCAAGGGTGCTACCTGACAGAAGCAACAAGAACAGAGACCACTCCACTATCAGCAAATAAGAAGCGAAGTTAGAGACGAGCGATGAAGGAAGCAAAAGGCAAAGCGGTGCTTAGAATTCAAAAAAAAAGAAGACATGCATCCAGATTGACGGCTATACACACTGAGGAAGCTAGAAAGAGGAAGGAAGGAATAACATACAGCGCAGGTGGATTTTAGAGCGAGGATCGGCGGACGATTGTGTTGTGTAACTTTGACTGCGTTTATCTTTACTTTGTGAAATTGAACATTTAAATATGACTTTTTCATAGTAAATATCCTCCAAATTGGATGAAATGTTTAGAGATAACTCCTAACAGTGCTAACAGTCGTGCGTATCATTTTGAAAAAAAGAAATATTTCGAACCGAAATCTTGATAAATGTGTGTTGTAATTATTTCCATAAAAAGATTCAAAATTTTGAAAATGAATTTAAAGGTACCTCAAAAGATACCCAAAAACCCTTATACAAAACTGACTACAGTATGACTTACAGTCTTCAATTTTTTCAAACACATTAAAGTAAATTTACTATAAAAAAGATGATTTTTGAAAAACCCTTAATAAAACAAAAAATCTTGAAAACTGTTGGATCAGTTGAGTTGTACGTTTGTATCTATGTTTAATAATACTCGCAGATTATTTGTTAAAAATTTGAGACCAATTGATAAATTAGGAAAAAGTTCTCTAGTGGCAAGAACATAAGGGAATATGATGTCCTGATACGTCACTTTTACTGATCGAGTTGGCCGTGCAGTTCGAGGCGCGCGGCTGTGAGCTTGCATCCGGGAGATAGTGGATTCGAATCCCACTGTCGGCAGCCCTGAAGATGGTTTTCCCTAGGTGCTCTTAACTTGAGAGCGTGGGTCGGCAACCACGGTGCCCTTAGCTGAGTCCTGGCATTGCTTCCGCTTACTTGTGCCAGGCTCCTCACTTTTATCTAACCTGTCCTACCTCCCTTGTTCAACTCTTGTTCTTTTTCGACCCCGACGGTACTCAAGACCTAGGAAGTCTTTCATTTTCACACACTTCATGGCCCTTGTCTGTCTTTGGCTGATACCTTCGTTATTCGAAGTGTCGGATCCCTTCCATTTTTTTCTCTCTGATTAGTATTATATAGAAGATGGTTGCCTAGTTGTACTTCCTCTTAAAACAATCATCACCATCTCCCCATTCACTGCATGTCAAGCCTTTGTGGTCTATAATACATTTTTAAGCTGGCATTTGTTGCTTAAGAGAAATACTCCCATTCTGTTATGAGGCTTATTACTCCAGTTCTCAAATGTCTTAGATCTTATTTTACTTCCCTTTTGCCCTAATTCTTTCACAATCTGTAGAACCTAAGGATGTACGACTGTCAGAACTTTCTTGACGGAAATTCATAGTTGTATTGAGGATGTGAATATCTGTGAGCCGAAGAATTTTACATGTACAGTATTGATATGTTGCATTAGGACTTCCCAGGCCGTACAAAGGAGACCGAAGCCTTTAAATTGTGTGTCCACATATATCATTGGGAATGTCAGCTGGCAGTTGTAGCAGTTCTCTTAGTGTCTGTCCCTCCCATCATGATGTCTGAATCTTAGTGGTTGGGTGTTGTGCTATTCTTGCTATAGCATTGTTCCTGTGGCCATTGAGTTTGTTAGTTTATTTGTGTAAATATAAAAAATAAAAAATTCTCTTCTATAACTCCTGCTACACAAAAGGTCTCAAGATATGTGTCAACCCGAGTTCATTACTTCCCATACCCAATACGTATGTATGTGAATAATGCGATGGCAAGAGTTACGGGTGTAAATATGCTACTATTGATTATTATCGTAAAAATGGAAACATACAGGCCTACAGCTGAAAAATATGAGTAAAAATTTTAAGCTCTTTCAATGACATTTTCTTCAGATTATAAAATAATGTATGTTCTCAAGTTAATTCCACTATAGCTTTTATATATATACTGTATACTGAATATCTTGAAGGCACTCTATCAGAGTTTATCATAGTTTGATCAGTTACTAAGCTTTTCAAGTGGAATTTTAATTGCATGTTGCCACCTTGCTGTTTAATGATACACAAAGACACAACATTGAATAGATAGTTTTTAAGTTTGGTGGAGACATGCGTATTGTAGCAACATTTTAAATATGCTTATATAACTTGTTGATTATAAGGCTGAAGATGTCCCCAAGATGAATGAAACATGTTCCTTTAACATGATATTTAAGAATAAACTTTTAAGTATTGTAAAGGTGAACTTTTTTTTAATATAATCAAATCAGATACGTCACCAAATCTGAACAGCAGTTTACAGTGGCCTAATGGGCCTCAAATTGATATTAGATTAATGAATTAATGTCAGAACCTCTCTAGTTACATTTAGCAAAACACTACTTTCTTCATTTTAAGAAATTAAAGGGCTTTTACACTCACTACCATTATTTTGTAGGAGAGCCTAAACAAAAAATGGATTGAAAGATTGAAAATGCACAAGCTGAAGCTCATACTACATGGCCAAGAATTGGAAAACAAAAGTTAATGGGAAGGCTAAGAATGAAATGAAATGGAGCCACTCCCAGTACAAGACTCATACTAAAACGTAATAGGGCTTAAGGCCCGGTGACATGGGATAAGCCATGTTACTTGGTGACTAAGATAGGAAAAGATTAAGTCCGAAAAGGAGCTAGAGAAATTTAGATTTAGAAAACCTAGTCACCAGAAAACAAAATTAATAAGGGAAATGAGGGTACACACTCATGTGTCCTTATATTTTACATAGCCCCCAAGGGGATATTACATTAAGTCCATAGACTGCCTAAAAACCTACATTTTAAGTCAAAAAAAAAAAAAAAAAGAGAGAGAGAGAGAGAGAGAGAGAAAAACCCTACATTTAGATTTTGATGAAACACAGATCGACCTAACAGTTACATGCTAAGGGGAACGCTGGAATCTTCCCTTTGCCACACGTAGATAAAGTGCTGCGCTGTAGCCCCAGCCTCATCATGAGGCCCCCGAAGGGGACCACCTCAATTAACGTAGCACTCTGAAAGTCCCGGTAAAGATTGGCGCTTAAGGCTCTAACTCACAGCTCTATGTAGGGCTAACTGAGTGACCTTTTTTTTTTTGAAAATGACATAATTAAACTGTCTGATGGTGGAACATATCATGATAAGGCATTAATCTTATTGGTTGATAAGTAAGTATTAGGCAGTAGTGACAGCTCAAAAACAGCTTAAGGAGTTCATGTAAACAAACCATAAAACATGGTCATTTTCTGACTAAGTTAACCCATTGAATTTTAATATTATTAGATATATCTGTAACACAGAATACCAATTTAAAATGGAAGATGCTGTGTAAAATATGCCGTATCATAACTGACATAGTATTGTCCCCATTTCTACCATCAAGGTAATTTGCCCCAGACTAGTCCAGACCATACAATGAATGTATGGTAAAATAGCAGTTTCCAATTTCTAATTCGAGGAACACCTGTTCCTTACAGACAGCAATTTTATCTGGAATAATCCCTCTTATTTTCACACTTGAAAGCGGTATGGTACGCACTTGTATTTCCGTCCTTATGCGCTTTATTAAGTCTAAGGAGATCACACTGATTGAGGCCCCCGTATCAGTCAAGGTTTTAACAGCAATATTGGCAATTTTCACATGTATAATCGGCAATGTTCTCGTGGCTATCTCGTCCTTTCTCTGGATATCGGTAACCAATTCTTCTGGATCAACCACCCACACATCAATCTGCGCGATGACCTATACTTCATTCTTCTGCTGCTGTTGCCGTTCCGTCTCCTGCTGCCCTAAGAAAATTTGCGTTTTTTCCCTGCGCAGAATCAAATCCCTGAGCTAGCGGATTTAAATTGCTCCTCCTGTTCCTTTGTTCCTCGTGCTGAAGTCCCTCACTCTCGGCTCCCTCACATCCTTCTTGCGACGCTCTCCAAAATTGCCTCCTTCCATTGTTCCTTTTCTCGTTCCTTCCTGACCAATTCATCTAAGTATTTCTGGGATACTCTTCTGTGCTCTTCGATGTCGTCCCTGATCTACCTTGATTTCCTAGAGCACACCGCCATCGACAATAACATCAAATTTGCTAATATCCAATTCTGGGCTAGGTACATAGATGACACATTTATAATCCTAGATGAACGCTCCATAGACCTCAAAAACCTTAATAACATTGATCATGACATTAAAATTACCTTAGAATCAGAGACAAACAACTCCATCAACTTCCTAGACCTAACAATCAATAGGCACCCCTCTTCGTTCACATATAGTATCTATAGAAAGCCCACTCAAACGGCCACCACTATAAGAAATGACTCACTACACCCCCAAACACACAAAGCGGCTACATATAATAGCTTAGTAGACCGAGCATTCAAAATTCCGATGTCAAGAAAAAACTTAAATAAAGAATTGAACACCATTCGCTCTATAGCAAAATTCAATGGATATAATGAATCCTTTATTGAAAGAATAATCAATAAATTCAGACACCGCCCAAAAACCACCCTAATAAAAGACAACACTAGCACTGCCACGTTTTCCACATTTACCTTCAATAAAGAAATTTACAACGTCACTAACGTTTTTAAAAAACACAACGTTAAAATAGCCTTTCGTACTAACAATAGAAGCACAGAGATCCTACATAACTCTTCATCAATAAATAAAAGTAGTCCTTTTTCAAAATCAGGTGTATATAGGTTTTCTTGCCAAGACTGCAAAAGTTCTTACCTAGGGCAAACAGGACGCAGCTTTAAAATCAGATATGCAGAACATGTCAATGCCATAAAACACAACCGTTTTTCCGCAGTCGGCCTACATATAAAAGAATGTAAGCACAACTTTACTGAAATAAATCAAGATCTTGAGGTATTAGATATTCTAAACAAAGGTTCTTTCCTAGACGTCACTGAAAACCTCTATATTCATTTAGACCAATATTTCAATCCCAACCTAAACTTAAATGATATCTCAGAGAAGCCAAAGATCCTATTCGACTTTCTCATTGAATTTTTCAAAAACATGAATATCCCGGAAAACAGATCTGTCTTTCAGATTATGCATAATACTTTGTCACGCCACACACTTTCACCACATCACCCTCCATACTTCCCCTCCTTCCACTCCTCCTCCCCTACCGCTCCTCCCCTCTCCCCTCCTAATCCAACAGTGGCCGCTCCCCAGACCTAAACTATCCAACACGCTCTGTTCCTCTTCATCTCGCGCCATAGCTTTACCGCCTCATGTCCCGCAATAAACATCATAGAAACCTGCCCCCACCCTACACGTAACGCTGCAACAATACACCACAAATACTGGCACAGTCAACCTCCAAACTCTCAACAACGTATTCCTTAATACCTATTTTATATTCTTGTCGAGCTGAATACCGGACCTGTGAAGATTACAAGATTATTTTGTGCATCTACAGAATGGTGTGTTAATGAAGCTATGTAATACAGAGAGAGACTTTCAAAGGTGGTTAAATGAAGAAGTTATATCATGTTCAAGATCATGCTTCCACATCTCTGCACAGTATTTAAAATACAATTTACCGTTGGTCTTTTATAGCTATTGTTGAGAGTTAAGGAGAATTTCCTGTTGTGTATGTTTATCAGGAACTCAAAGGAGACTTCATTAGTTAGTCGGAACATAGAAAGAATGATGAACTCTTCTCTTAAGGTTTCACCTTACTTTTCCCTGCCTGCTGGCTCTTTAGAAATGTGTGCGCGTGCGTTTTGTATTCAGGAATCATTCAAGGCAAATATTTTCGCACTGCAAGTTGTGTGGTTAAGCTTATTTTTAATATGTATAACTTTTGCTTTCTCAACGATGCATGTGTTTCTACATTTGTCCCTGTTTTTATCTCCTCGTAAGATGTGTATTATTTAATGTAACACCTTGTGTAAAAAATTGGGTTATATGAAGGAGTTATATCATGTTCAAGATCATGCTTTCACGTCTCTGCACAATATTTAAAATGAAATTTTACCGTTGGTCTTTATAGCTATTGTTGAGAGTGAAGGAGAATTTCCTGTTGTGTATGTTTATCAGGAACTCAAGGGAGACTTCATTAGTTAGTCGGAACATAGAAAATATGATGAACTCTTCTCAGAAGAACTCTTAAGGTTTCACTTTACTTTGTCCTGCCTGCTGGCTCTTCAGAAATGTGTGCGCGTGTGTTTTATATTCAGGAATCATTCAAGAAGAACACTTTCGCTTGCAAGATGTGTGGTTAAGGTTATTTTTAATATGTATAACTTTTGCTTTCTCAACGATTCATTTGTTTCCATATTCGTCCCTGTTTTTATCTCCTTGTAAGATGTGTATTGTTTAATGTAACGCCTTGTGTAATATAAATGCCTACATGCTGGCCTATTTCCCACATTTTGGCTGATGATGACGCAAAACAGCGTTGAAACTAGTTCCAAGTGCAAATACATGTTATAAAAAAACTATAACATTTTTGTATTGAAAAGGTGGACCGTTTTAAGTTTTCCTATCATCCATTCCTATCATTTACTTTAAATAGGACGTAGTCCTTCCCAACAAAGCTACATCTACTGAAATTAAATATGAAACTAACCTACCCCCCTTTTGCAACTTTGAACACTTTCACACTCACATAATTACATTATAAACTCTGTACTCATCTGTTTCATTTACTTATTGCCGCCCGTCTTCAGGAAACATCCGACCCCATCTTGTTTTTAGCCAGCCATATCGATGATGATGATGATGATGATGATGCTGCTGCCTTCAGAAAAGACTTGGATCAGTCCTTTTGTCTCCATCGAGGGGTAGGAAGGTGATGTCGTATTTTCCGTTGCTGCTTCTGCTTCCGGATGTCGTCTAAAACATCCCCTCGTTCACGATGCAGATAGTAGGTCAATATCAACCTGCCGGTTACTAGAATACTACAGCCGGGGGTAATTTCCACTGACCGTGAAACCAGTTCCCATTCAGTCGCGGAACCGCTTCTCTTATCTACTCCCGTAACTAGGTGAAGTATTTCCCATTTATAAAAGGCTGGACAGGAAATTGTAAAGTTTATGTCCTCAGAAACTATTTACACAGGCAGGCTACTATGCATTTTGAAATGATTAAATGGAACTGTTCTCTCCCTTTTGTAATCGTAAGTTAAATGTCATTCTCCCAGTATTAGAGAAACTTGAATAGATTAAATGCAGACTGAGCGTCTTCCAAGAAAATTTTACAAGTTCCCACACGATCACTCGTGTAAATAAAAACTTCTTCTTACGATGTTACCTGCACAGAATCTCGCCGAATAATAGGGTAACTAACCGACGCAGTCATCGTTTTTATTAACTCTTCCTCGAAGACGCCGTCATATCCTCGATTGGGGCCATCTTTTCCCTAGACCAATGCCTAGCCATATCGACGGTGGCTCTATCGTTTCATTGGCTCAACACATCGCGTACCTGACGCTTACTTCAAACATCTCTCGTAGGCTACCCTAGCCTCTCGCCGGGCATCCGAAATGTTGTCCGTTGGAGTTCTATTGTTTCCGTGTTCTGCTTTGTGTACGTCATGTCGAAATTCCACCTTGCAAACTTAGCTGGCAAGCAAACAAACCCGAGCTCCAAGCTCCCTGCAGAAATTTCGACATGTGCTGCTGAATATAATGTTTCCTGCCAGTTACTAGTACTTAGTAAAATGAAATATTCTCTGTATATTTGAATAAATGACTGATTAATTAAATGAGCACTTCAATAAGGGCTCAGTATAATGGACTGAAATTGGTTATTTAGGTATTCCACAGCACTTCTTTCTTTTCTTAGTTTATCATGCATGGGCAGTTTCATTAGCACAAAAATACCAAAATCGTGAAATAAGTAAGGTACGCACAAAGCGCATTGTTTTACTGAATAGCGAAGTTTCAACAATGCTCCTCTTTGAGCAGTTCATTTTCACTGAATGCTTTTTCTTACTTGAGGCATAATAATGCAGAGTGCAAAGTAAGCCTTCATTTCATCATTAGTTGTGTCGGTCCATTTATCATCATAAAGTTTTTGTTTATAGTCAGGATTAGATAAACACTGCTTTGCTTATTTGTTTGTTTCTGCCGTTATCATCATTCAGAATTCGTCGTCAGAACACGTGGGAAAACCTCAAATGCAGAGGTCTGTCACCCAGACTACGAGTAACTACTAGAGATAGAGATGATACGGTAATAAATTTGCATATACCTGGAACGTTATTATCTTCCAACTCAAAGTCGCTTTTAGTTGACCATGTTCCAGCATGAATGTTTGGTCGTTTTCATGTGGACGGCAGTGTGATATTTAATTTTTTATCCAAATTAGTATCACTATTTTGTGGTTCATTGCAATCACAATTCATAAACTCTTTCACTATCACCACTTTCGCACGAGTAAGTTCCGATATCCAACTCAAATGGTTACATCTATACGCAGGCATTTTGACAAATATCTACAGCAGCGGAAGACACTCCAGCTAATCTTCAAAAATTTAGGAAATATAAACAACAGTATCGATATTGCTTCTTTCCAAAGACGTTGAAGGAAGACTACAGAACAGCGTAATACTAGGCCTACCATACATTTGTGTCATGCCAATCTATTGACACCAACTCGTGGCAAAGTTCAGGACGTCTCTGAGACGTGGTCTGGCTCTTCGATCTCAGCGGCTGATTACGTCTCTGAGACGATGTTAGATGGTAATTGTTCAAGGTTATAAATAACAGTTCAGTGGTTCACCATTTTATATGTATATCATTCCATCACATATTCAGTTCATTCTTTTATATTCATTTCACCGTGTACTTTTGCTTTAGGACTTTGGCATATCCATATGTATCTTGGCCAGGCTGATGATGACCCACACAGGGTCGAAACTAGTACCTCGTAATATATTGTAATGTTCTTATGGACATCGCAATTATTGTAAATATATTGAGTAGGTGGATTAAACCTTTGTACTTTATTTTAGATGGTAATTGATTAATTACAGTTCAGTTCACTAGGTGGCACTTAGAAACAATAGTGGTGACATCTTGTGAATATACATAAAGCTTATTGGACGTGGTAGTGTTCAAGCAGTCTTGGTTAGATTACACTGCGGTTGGTTGAGGTAGTGGTAATTCAAACTCTGGGAGAGGTTGTACTATTGTCACAGACCTCCCCCTCTTAAGGTTTACATTTCTAAAAGAAGCAGTGAATATTTGAGAATTTTTCTTCATTCCTGAAAATTTGAGGACATTTTTGTAAATCTTGAGGTAAAGTCTGTATCAAGCCATTGAAATGATGATTGATGGCAGAAGAGGTGAGTAGGTAGTAGCATCAAAGTCTGGGCAGCAGTGCCCAAGGTTGACGGCAAGGTTGGCCATTGCCACCAAGGTTCGAACCCGAGGAGTTGCACCCCCGAAGTACTGTGAGATACTGAACACCCGGTATAGTGATAGATGGTGAGGGTTGAAAGAAGCTACAACCAAGGACCATGGTACCAGACTGCATATGAAAAGGCATGTTGAGGTAGAGTCCTTAGACACACTTCATAATAAGTTCCCTTGGTTCAGGAACTGGGCAGGCCAGAAGGTGGCACAAACTCACATTCTATGTGGACCCAGGGCAGAACTGCATATCACCAATCCAGATGACAAAACCACCCACTGTGTTGATAGCCGAACTGAAACACAGCACCACTCGACGACAAAAATATGTTTTGACAGAAATTTATTCAAGTTGAATGTGGCTGCATAAGTTTGAACGAGAGGCATTTTTGAGTGCATAACTTTCAAGTATCGAGGTTGGGGTAGCTAGTAGAAATTAAATTGATGTAGGTAAGATTTTACAGCAAAGAAAAAAAAATCATGACAGTCTTACAATTACAGTACTTTAATATTGGATGCACCCTAAGTAATTACATCTACTGAGTGAGTTGACCGTGTGGTTAGGGGTACGCAGCTATGAGCTTGCATTCAGGAGATAGTCGGTTCAAACCTCATTGTTGGCAGCCCTGTAGATGGTTTTTCGTGGTTTCCCATTTTCACACCAGGCAAATGCTGGGGTTGTGTCTTCATTAAGGCCATGGCTACTTCCTTTCCACTCTTAGCCCTTTCCTATCCCATTGTCACCGTAAGTCTTATCTGTGTCGGTGCAATGTAAAGGCAATTGTAAAAAAAAAAGTAATTACAGGGAGAAAATTTACAACGTACTATAATATGGCTAACGCCTTCAGAAAGCTTGAATGTAAGGAGGTTCTAGAACAGCCACATTTAACTTGAAAAATACTAAACTTACAGCTATACAAATAAATTACAGTAAATAAGAAAAGAAAGGAAATTTACTCAGGTTTCTAGGAATAAAAGATGCCCAAATGGCATCAGAAACAATTAAGAAAGGACCAAGTCCATTAGGCGGCTTAACTTGAGATCAGTGAACCCTGAAAATCTTTGAGGCTCTGAGTAGGTAATCAACCAGACGCCACAATAAATAAACACATGATGACTTAGCAAACAGAAGGAAGGCCTACCAAAACATAATAAACATACTCAGAAGTACAAGATCAACAAGAGTAAATAGGTCATCAATTCCAAGCATAAGAACAACAGCAAATGTACAAGGGAAATCAAGTCAAGGAAATGTACAAGACCAGAAAATTAATTAAATCCATCTGGAAGACATCATTTAAACAAGTCCTAGTCTGGATAGAAATGGGCATACTCCCAAAAAATAACCCACTTACAGATTTCAACTGATAAAAGAAAGTGGTCATAATAAAGCCTCCTCCCAGAAGGAATGTCAGACCTTGAGATCACCATCCACGAGCAACACCACTAACATCCATGACACACTAATACAGACAGGGCACAAAGAAACCACCTCACAATCTCACTAACAGCTGCCCGCATGAGAGCAGGGGTTACAAAACCTCTCATAATTAATTAACCCAGAGATAATCACGAAAAGATGTACCAATCAAAACAATGTCAAATACTCTCCTTGAAAATCTCAAATGCCCTGCAAGGCAACACAACATATACAAAGAGAAAAATGCACCATCAGGAAGAGTCATATTACTCTCAAGGCCATCAAAACAGGGCAGTAAAATGCATTAGAATAAAGAACCAAAAACATAATTTCAGAATAAGTAATAATTCAGAAGAAACACAGGGGTAGTAATTAAGAACACATGACTGAAGAAAGGCACTTAACAAATGGAAAGACCAGGAAAATTCTAGGAGCTAAAGGTCACAACATCAAACATTTTTGAAGATGGTAGGGGCTAGCCATAAGAAGTTAGTCAGCATACCACACTTCCAATATAATCATGGTCACAAGCACAGAACAAGAGAAGATTAGCACCATAACAAAATCAATAGGGATCAAAGGCAGGCGGTGAAGGACCCGAAAGAAAGGTATTCCAGAAACGCTGTAAAGGCAAGGAGCATAACAAAACAAGCATAAAAGCTAATAAAATCCCCACAAAATTAAACTAGAGAAGTTCAAAGGTAGTTACATCCTCAGAAGACCAGAATGGGACATGAAATTTGTACCAATAAAATGGGGCATTACAAAACCCAAGGATACAGCAGACTATAGAAGGGTATCGTGGAATTCAAGGGACAGTAGATCTCCAGTGAAATGGAACAGGCATGCCTGTACATACACACTTAAGCAGAATATCTAAGGGTTTCACCAGCTTCAAAAAAAACAAGTAGGCACAGAAGTGAGCTTGGCAACAATAGAATTAACAGAAAGTGACTCTCCAACTTCCTTCTCCCCAAAGATAGGAGTACAGATTCCAAAGACTCTTTGAGGCATGGTACATCTGTACTGATCGTGCCACTAGATTGCACTTTCCTAATTATAAGCTCTTAAATGAGCTCCCCTTTGTGGAGGTATCAAGGAACTACAATGCCCTGAAGGTTTGACATGATGAAAAGTGAAGAAAATTCAAAATTTAGAGAAGAAAGGAAAGATCAGTGTTTTCAGAGTTCATATCAAATATTTTACCAAAAGTAGTCAAAAGGGGCTTTGTCCAGACCCATTTAACCATGCTTTGCTACCACTTGTTCCATGGTCCAAAGAGGGAAAGAAGCATGTGGGTAAATGGCTGGACAAAGCAAGAACCAAAGATTAAATTTTGAAAAATATATTTGCCAAAGATTTTCTTTTCCTTTCTTTACTGAAGGAAAATGTTTTCAGAAAACAACCACAACAGTGATGAAGATTTAACAATAGATAACAAATGGACAAACTTGAAGATTAGTTCATTCACAACCAGGGGAGAGACCCATTTTCACATAAGACATAGAGTCGAAGCTAGACCAATAGTTTTTATAAAACTACAAATCTTTGGCATTAATTAGTGAGGCACTTGTCTTTACAAATGAAGTCCCCCAACGGATGGAATCTAGAACCTTACTTTGTTCAAAAAGAAAGAAGTTTGAAGCTTCTAGAACGAATTTACCAAGGAGGAAATCAAACCTCAAAATGAGAACAGTTACATATCAGATGGCTCACAAAACCTGAAAAGCGATTTACAGTTTACAGTGGGTATCGAATTTACATTAGATTAATGAATTCATGTCAGAACTTCTCTAGTTACATTTAGCAGAACATTACTTTTTTGCACTTAAAAAGATTAAAGAGCTTTTACACTCACTACCATTATTTCATAGGGGAACCACTCCAAATAACAGATTGAAAGTTCCAGAACACAGGAGCCGAAGCTCATACTACGTGGCCAAGCAATGGAAAACAAAGGTTAATGGAAAGATTGAGAACAAAATGAAATGGAGGCTGGACCCTATTCAAGCACTCACAGTACAAGACTCGTAGTAAAACTTAGTAGGGCTTAAGGTCCAGTGACACAGAGGTTAAGCCATGCTACTTAGTGCTTAAGACAGGAAAAGTTTAGGTCCAAACAGAAGCTAGAGAAATTTAGATTTAGAAAACTTAGTCACCAGAAAACTAAGTTAACCCTGGAACGCCACACTCACAAAACACATACATAAATACGACAGTGAGGTCTGCTTGGCCCAATATATAAATTAACATGTCCTGACTGACTGACTGACTGACTGACTGACTGATTCCTCATTGCCGAGCCAAAACTACTGGACATAAAGAATTGAAATTTTGGGGATACATTTATGTTAGCGTGTAGGTGCACACTAAGGGAAGATATTTGGATATTCTGTTGCTAAGGGGGTGAATTATTTAAATGAGCCTATCTATATCTCAAAAACTTAAGAGTTTACAGGCGTAAAAATTGGTATTTAAAATCTCCTTATAAAATAAACACATATTTTTTGTTTTTGGAAAATCCCATTAACGGGGGGTGAAAATTTAGTTGAATACCTTTTATGAGGATACTGTATTTAAAAACTAAAGATGTTGCAGACAAAAAACTGGTATTCGCAATCTCCTTTAAAAATAAAGAAAAACATAATTATTTTTTTGTTTTTTGAAAATCTAATTAATGGGGGTTGAACAGGAGTGACAAAAGGCGTGAATTTTTAGAAAGACTATATCTACAGTGTATCTCAGAAACGTAAATTGTTACAGACGTGAATATTGGTATTTGGAATATCCTGTAAAAGTAAAGAAACATCGATAATTTATTTTTGGAACTGAAAAAGGCGGTTAATTTTTAAAATGAGAATATCTACAATACATCTCATAAACTTAATGTTACAAATGTGAAAATTGGTCTTGTTAATCCCTTTTTAGAATAAAGAAATACGTATTTATTTGTTGCCAGAAAAGCCTGGGGAGGGGTGAAGTATAAAGGACTGAAACGGGGGTTGAAATCTTTTTTTACAATAGTGATATCTGTAAAACTGAAGATTTTACAGAGGCGAAAATGTGTATTTGGAGTCTCCTTTAAAAATAAAGAAATATGTACGTATTTCTTTGTTTTTTGAAAAATCCACTTAAGGATTTGGGGGGGGTGGGGGGTAAAAGAATTGAAAAATTAGTTGAATTATTTGTATGAGGATACTTATATCTAAAAGATGTAAAGGTGTTGCAGGCATGAAAATTGATATTTGGAATCCCCTTTAAATATAAAGAAACATGCATTTTTGGGGAAAGTCAACTTGGGGGTGGGGGTGATAAAAGGAGTTAAAAACTTTTTATGAGGATACATATATCTCAACAACTGAAGATGTTGCAGTCATGTCAATTGGTACTTGTAAGCTCCTTTATCAATAAAGAAACACGCATTTTAACAATAATAATGTGATTTGTTTTACGTTCCACTAACTACGTTTTTCGGAGACGCCGATGTGCCGGAATTTTGTCCTGCAGGACTTCTTTTACATGCCAGTAAATCTACCGACATGAGGCTGACGTATTTGTGCACCTTCAAGTACCACCGGACTGAGCCAGGATCGAACCTGCCAAGTTGGGGTCAGAAGGCCAGCACCTCAACTGTCTGAGCCACTCAGCCCGGCAAACACGCATTTTTGGGGGGGAATCAACTTAAGGGGGGGGTGGTGGTGAAAAAGAAGTTGAATTCTTTTTATGAGGATACTTATATCTCAAAAGCTGAAGATGTCACAGACATGAAAATTTGTATTTGATATCTCCTTTCAAAGTAAAGAAACACGTATTCTTTTGTTTTTGTAAAACCCAATTAAGGAGGGTGAATGAATTAAAAAATTGACTTCTTTGTATGGGGGTATTTATACATCAGAAACTAAGGAAGTTATAAACATGTAAATTGGTATTTGTAATCTCCTTTAAAAATAAAGGAAGGGGTATTCTTTCATTTTTGGAAAATTATTTAAGGGTGGGAGGTTGTAAAAATTAAAAAAATTGTTGAACTATTTATACTTATATCTAAACAACTAAAGATGTTACAGGCATGAAAATTGGTATTTGGAATCTCGCTTAAAAATAAAAGAACACATAATTTTTTGCTTTCAGAAAATCTACTTAAGGTGGGGGCGTGAAAATAAGTAAGGAAAGGGTTGAATTATGTTTTTGAGGATACATATATCTCAGGAACTGAAGATGTAACTGACATGAAAGTTGGTATTTTGAATCTCCTTTAAAATTAAAGAAAAACTTATTTTTTGTTTTTGGAATATCCACTTAGGGGGGAAAATGTAAAAGTGGGTGAATTTTTTGAATGAGTACCGGTATATCTACAGTATATGTCAGAAACTTAACATGTGACGGACATGAAACTTGGTATTTGGAAAGTCTTTTTAAAATACAGGAATAAGTTTTATTTTTGTTTTCAGAAAAGGCACTTTTGGGAGTAAAAAGGAGTGAAGAAAGAGTTGATTTTTTTTGTGAGGGTACTTATATCTCAAAAACTGACGATGTTACAGACATGGAAATCAGTATTTAACCTCCGCCGGGCGCGCCTTCTCTTGTAACTTGAGAGGGCGCGCGGCGCACTTTTCTCGCCATGTGGTTTTTCATTTTAAAATTGGTTTCTTGTTTATTTATACCTGAATATTTTTATTTAGGGACGTTCTTAAATAGTTTATTAATATATTTGAATTTAAAAACTCTATTTTTTTACTTATTTGCTGATACAATGTTATGGTAACTTGGCCATCGTATTATTTACAGAATTAATAATATAAGTTATGGAGACAGCGTTCTAGTCTTTAGATATCGTTACTCGCGACAACACAACTTTCACAGAGATGGTTAATCTTAGCATGCTTCTTGCAAACAAACTTCCTGCACTTATCACACACTATGGTCGTGTTGACATTCTTTGCTAGTCCACAAGCTTGACATCTGCCTCGTTTTTTCTTGGTATATTCCACAGGTTCCTCCACAACTTCTGCACGGTACCTGATGAGAAATGTCTTTATATATAGGGGTATGCTTGGCATCATCGCGCGGACACTCAGTTGCTCTTTCATCAGTTGAAGAGCTAGATTCCTGAGGTAAATCCTCCTGTCTTTAGGGTTACTCTCATTGAACTGAAAAACAATTTGAGAATTTATACCAACCATATTCATCAAAGCATAAAAGATCACCAAAGGCCATCTTTTAGTGATCCTTGCCACTGTGTATGATGCACACATCTGATCCACGGTATCCACTCCCCCTTTAGTGGCATTATAGTCTAGAATGATATGCGACTTACTTGAGGCTTCGTCGATTGTGCCTGTGTCATGCACGGTAGAGAGTAATATTACAACTTTGTTCTTTTTAGTAACTTCAGATACTAGAGCCAAATCTTTTTGTTAGCTCAATACTGATGATCCTACCTCTCTACATTTTTGGGGCAAAAATTCAGCTGGTAGTTCCTTCTTGTTTTTTCTAAGAGTTCCAATACAAGTTATGCCCTTTTCAAGTAACTCCTTTGCTAAAGGCACACTTTTATACCAGTTGTCCATAGTCAGGTTTCGGTTAGTACCTTTGATTGGGTCCACTAATCTGTGGACAATTGTAGATGGCGTATTTTTTACAGAGAAAGGGTCATCTGGCTGCTTGCCACAGTATACTTCTATGTTGCTCGTGTAAAAGGTTTTAGCACCGAGCTCGATAGCTGCAGTCGCTTAAGTGCGGCCAGTATCCAGTATTCGGGAGATAGTAGGTTCGAACCCCACTGTCGGCAGCCCTGAAAATGGTTTTCCGTGGTTTCCCATTTTCACACCAGGCAAATGCTGGGGCAGTATCTTAATTAAGGCCACGGCCGCTTCCTTCCCATTCCTAGCCCTTCCCTGTCCTATCGTCGCCATAAGACCTATCTGTGTCGGTGCGACGTAAAGCAACTAGCAAAAAAAAAAAAGTGAATTCCATCCCGATGACCAGCATAACTGAACTAACAATTTCATCTATCATATCAGAATCTATGAAGAGTAAAAACGCTTCAATTTCCTTCTTTATATCTCTATACCTTTGAACTGGCGTGGGCAATTTCTTCTTCAAAATGTTTTACGTTACGTTTAGTCTTGCATGCAGTAGAGAAATCAGTTTTCCTCCATTTTGTTCCCTTGTCTTTTCCTACAAAATACAAACTTGATACAGCCTCACCAACATCATCATCGTTATCATCACAACTCTGTTCTGAGTCAGTTTGGTGGTCACTAAACTGAACTTCTTCATTCTCTGCATCAGAAAATTCACTGTCTCTGTCTTCCTTGCTTGAATCAACTAGCTGATCATCTTGCAAGTTGTTTAGAATTTCGCGGATAGCCTCGTCATCAATCAGCACCGACCTGAAAAAATTACTGCTATAAGTTTGATATTCCTAATTCACCACCGAGTTGAAGATTACAGAGAGATAGCTCAAACATGTTTTTATCTACATAACGAAAAGCAGAACAGACTTATAATAAGTCCATAGAAACGGAAAGAATTTCAAACGTGTTTGATTAACAAGCTTTAGAGTTTAATGTATGACAAATAGGCCATGCTAATTAGATATAAATATTAAATTTGAATCAAAGAGTATTACCACAAAATTTATCAGTGATAGAAATAAACATTGTACCGGGCGGTACACCTCCACGCCGCTAATTTAAAATTTGCGCCAGTTGAAACTCCTCTGCTGGAGGAAGTCTGAACTTTATCGACGGTATTAATTTTCAAGTTTCTCAGAAGATGTCACTACTTGGAAGGTTTGGAGTTTTTGAACTGTGCCACTTTTGATGTATCTTTGTTTTACCGGTAGTAAGAAGTGTGAACTTTCTCTTCTAGAGGACACTACTGAAAAACTACAATGATGCATCCTAGTGCGATGTGAAAGAACTGTTTTTTGAAGAAATTTTTATTTCAAAAGTTTGTTTCTTGTTAATTTTTTTTTTCTGTTATTGTTTAAGTTGGCTGTATACCCCTCTCTTTCCCCTTGTTTTGTATTTAGCCAATCCCGAATTTCTTTAATTAATTTCTGACCAATCCGATGTATCTTCCCCCAACTTGAATATGTTGCTGTACCCTAGCCAATAAAGTGATTGTGGGCGGGTGTTTTCTTCCCTAAAACGCCTCGAACTTTCCGCGAGAGTATATAAACTGCTGATTTTTGGGTCTCTGCACCACTTCTGTTCCATCTTTTAGTGTGTAAAGTACATAGCAGGGGGCGGGAAGCGCCTCTTTCTTCGGCAGCGGTCAACAACAAGGTAATGGCCGATTAATAACTTCTTTCTTTGCTAGCTCAGCAGTTTAACTCTCGGGGCGGGTCCGAAGTTTTTCCATAATGTAACCTTCCTTAAAATGTAAGACCCTTGGTATCTATTCTATCTTTAAACTGCATATCGGGATAGAGAGTGCTTAACCCTCTCGAGCTCCCACTCATATTGTTTTGAGGTGAACTTATTTTTTCTCAACCTATTCTTCTTTAACATAATGTAAATTGTTCCTTTCTAAAGTCACCTCTTTAGTATGGGATTAGCCCCTGCATTAATGGCCTAGTGCCAAGTAGGTTTTAAACAAATGTATTAGGAGTGCAGGTCGCCTCCACTCAAGTGGTTATTTTAGAGGTCATGTAATTAACCTTTTTTCTCACTTCATAGACCTCAGTAGGTTGGGTATTTTACCCCTGTATCTATGTCCTTAGAGGACAACTTGAAGGTGGAGTTTGGTATGGCCTTTAATAGGCTTAATGTTGAGAGCGAGTGGCTCTCTCTCGAAAATTGAGTGTTGTATGCCTCGGGGAGGCTTTTCTGTGTAATTTGGAGCAAGTGCTCCTGAGCATGAATGGGGTTTTCTGCCCCTCTGTTAAAACTTATTTTGGAGTAAGGTTGGGCTGATTGCCCAAGAATTGTGAAGTCGGGGCGCGAAGCCCAAATCCGGTAAATATTGTAACTACATGTTGTTGCCTTGCTACTCTGTACCTGACATTCTTGTTATTCCTTTATTTTGAAAAGAAAATATAACCTTGTTAATTTTACATGAACTCTAATTTCGTAGCTTGAGACCCGTTCACACCCGCACCTTCTTTCACCTCTAACTACCGCAAAAACACGGTAACAAGTGGTAGCAGACCGTGGTTGAATGGGTCTCAATTTAGCCCCTTTTGACGGCTAAACATTGCTTTGATTCAAACCCTAACAATTTTCTCAGTTGCTGGAAATTTTGATCTTTCCTGTTTCAAAATTGTTCTGTCATCATGCCCGGCCCTCGCGATGTTCTCCATCTTAACTATTTGCGCAAGGAGGAGTTGATCTATGAGTTAACTATCAGAAATGTGCAATCTGGAGGCACGGTTGCGATAGACACCAACAAGCTTAGAGAGTCCCTTGATTTGCCCATTTCCATCCCCAATTTGGGAGAGAAAGAAATTGACGACTCTCTTTCCACGATCACCGAGAATACTACTGGGCTAGCATCGGTAGTTAGTTTTTTTGACGAAAATGATCCTTCTCCTAATCAGATTAAGCGTGTGCAAGCCAGGCTATATCATTTTTCAAATAGAGTTAACGATCTGTTGTCTCTGAAGTTGAATGACGTTCAGAGGAAGGAAGCTAGTACGTTGCTTGAAAGTATTTCTGAATTATCTAGCAAGGTCACTCAATTGTTAACTGGGGAAGTTCCTCCCAAAATTGATCAACCCACCACGATGAATGTAGGTAGCGAGGAAGAGCCTCCTAAGGGAGAAGCCAATAGGTTAACCGTTGCTGCTCAAACTATCTCTGCCCCATTGGACAACGAGTCTGAACGCCGTGCATCGTTGAATAATATACATTCTGAATTAACTTCCTTGCCACTGAAACCTTTACCTACTATGTCACCCGGGTTTAGCAGCTTGCCTCATCCATTGGCAATGTTGCTCAGAGGTATCTCTAAGTTTTCCGTTAATACCACCAGTGACGTAATTTCATTTTTAAGGTTTTTAGTTGAATTTCAGGATCATGCCCTTGTGTTTTCTCTTTCCCCATGTCAGATTTTGCAAATCATCTATCCCTATGCAATTGGTATTCTCTCAGACAAAATAGTAAGAGCCATTGCCGAGCAATCATCTATTGAGGATTTCCACGCCCACTTGCTAGCTAACTTCATCCCGGCTAGGGCCAGGTCCTCCCTTATTCAGAAGTACTATTATCGTGTACAGCATTTGGATGAAAACTTAGCAGACTTCATCCAAGATATTAAATTCTATACTAGGGTGTTTGCCCTGCATTTTCCTGAAGATCAGATTGTACAGGCTATTGTAGAAGGCATTTCACCATCCTATAGGTCATATTTGTGTTTCGCGGCGTGCCCGCAAACCTTCTCTGAACTTGAAGCATTGGCCGTCTCAGCGGAAGGAGTTAGATACGCCGATTCTTTGCGTGTCGCGAAAGAACCCCCTCCTTCTTTTGGTAATCCTCGGCCTCCTCCTCCTCACCGACCAGTCACACCTCGTAAATGCTATGCTTGCGGGTCGCCCGACCATCTTCGGAACAAGTGCCCATTGCTCAAATCTAGTGGGACAAGGAATGGAACTGGTTCATCACAAGGCTGTTTTAAATGTGGGGCTTTCTCACATATCGCCAAGAATTGTCCCAATTCGAATAGCACCCCCTCCTGCTCAACTTCAGGTGCAACTTCCAACAACAATCAAAAGTGATTAGTGGCTTCGGCTGAGTCGACTAATCCATCTTACCGAGGCTCAGCCCCTGGCAAACAGGTCGTAAATTCAGGGAATGTTCAATCTGCAAATCTATCTTTTGAATGCCCCAAAGAGTGTCTTAGGATTGCGGCGGATACCCCCGCACCGGTCCCTTTTCTCAAACTTGAGTTAAATAATGAACCTGTAACAGCTCTTTTAGATTCAGGCAGTGTTTGTTCGATTATTTCGGCTGAATGGTATTCTAAATTGAAATCTGTTTGTAAACTACCTGACTATGTCTCATCCCCTGTTCAATATGTTTCGGCTAATTCATCTCCATTGGAAATCCTAGGTTCTGTAAATGTCAAAATTCGTATTTTTAAGTTTACATGGAAAATCAAATTGTTTGTGGCTAAGCACCTGTCTTGCCCCATCATATTGGGAGCTGACTTCATTTCTCACACTGGTCTTGTGCTCGATCTTCAGAGTAAGTCGTGCACATTCAAATTTGCGTCCAATTGTAAAATCCCCTTGTTAAAATGTAATTCTGCATCATGTTCATCTATTTCGCCTACCCAGGATGAGATGTTGTTAGACCTTAGACATCTACCTGAGGAGCAGGCTGATACATACATACATACATACATTATCATTATAGACTGTTATGCCTTTCAGCGTTCAGTCTGCAAGCCTCTGAGAATTTACTAAACGTCGCCACAATCCTCGATTTGCAACTAGTGTTGTGGCCTCATTTAGTTCTATACCTCTTATCTTTAAATCGTTAGAAACAGAGTCTAACCATCGTCGTCTTGGTCTCCCTCTACTTCTCTTACCCTCCATAACAGAGTCCATTATTCTCCTAGGTAACCTATCCTCCTCCATTCGCCTCACATGACCCCACCACCGAAGCCGGTTTACGCGTACAGCTTCATCCATCAAGTTCATTCCTAAATTAGCCTTTATCTCCTCATTCCGAGTTCCCTCCTGCCATTGTTCCCACCTGTTTGTACCAGCAATCATTCTTGCTACTTTCATGTCTGTTACTTCTAACTTATGAATAAGATATCCTGAGTCCACCCAGCTTTCGCTCCCATAAAGCAAAGTTGGTCTGAAAACAGACCGATGTAAAGATAGTTTCGTCTGGGAGCTGACTTCCTTCTTACAGAATACTGCTGATTGCAACTGCGAGCTCACTGCATTAGCTTTACTACACCTTGATTCAATCTCACTTACTATATTACCATCCTGGGAAAACACACAACCTAAATACTTGAAATTATCGACCTGTTCTAGCTTTGTATCACCAATCTGACATTCAATTCTGTTGGATTTCTTACCTACTGACATCAATTTAGTCTTCGAGAGGCTCATTTTCATACCATACTCATTGCACCTATTTTCAAGTTCCAAGATGTTAGACTGCAGGCTTTCGGCACAGTCTGCCATTAAGACCAAGTCGTCAGCATAGGCCAGGCTGCTTACTACATTTCCACCTAACTGAATCCCTCCCTGCCATTTTAGACCTTTCAGCATATGATCCATGTAAACTACAAACAGCAAAGGTGAAAGATTACAGCCTTGTCTAACTCCTGTAAGTACCCTGAACCAAGAACTCATTCTACCATCAATTCTCACTGAAGCCCAATTGTCAACATAAATGCCTTTGATTGATTTTAATAATCTACCTTTAATTCCATAGTCCCCCAGTATAGCGAACATCTTTTCCATCGGTACCCTGTCATATGCTTTCTCTAGATCTAAGAAACATAAACACAACTGCCTATTCCTCTCGTAGCATTTTTCAATTACCTGGCGCATACTGAAAATCTCATCCTGACAGCCTCTCTGTGGTCTGAAACCACACTGGTTTTCATCCAACTTCCTCTCAACGACTGATCGCACCCTCCCTTCCAAGATGCCTGTGAATACTTTGCCTGGTATACTAATCAATGAGATACCTCGATAGTTGTTGCAATCCTTCCTGTTCCCTTGCTTATAGATAGGTGCAATTACTGATTTTGTCCAATCTGAAGGTACCTTACCAACACTCCACGCTAATTTTACTACTCTATGAAGCCATTTCATCCCTGCCTTCCCACTATACTTCACCATTTCAGGTCTAATTTCATCTATTCCTGCTGCCTTATGACAATGGAGTTTATTTACTATCCTTTCCACTTCCTCAAGCATAATTTCACCAACATCATTTTCCTCCTCCCCATGAGCTTGACTGTTTGCAACACCACATTGATGATTTCCTTTTACATTGAGAAGATGTTCAAAATACTCCCTCCACCTCTCCAGTGATTCCCTGGGATCTGTTATGAGTTCACCTGAATTACTCAAAACACTGTTCATTTCCTTTTTCCCTCCCTTCCTAAGATTCTTTATTACTGTCCAGAAAGGTTTCCCTGCTGCTTGACCTAGCCTTTCCAGGTTATTACCAAAATCTTCCCATGACTTCTTTTTGGATTCAACAACTATTTGTTTCGCTCTGTTTCTTTCATCTACGTACAAATCCCTGTCTGCCTCGGCCCTTGTTTGGAGCCATTTCTGATAAGCCTTATTTTTACGTTTACAGGCTGCTCTCACTTCATCATTCCACCAAGATGTTCGCCTTTTCCCATCTTTACACACAGTTGTTCCTAGGCATTCCCTCGCTGTTTCTACTACAGCATCCCTGTATGCCACCCATTCACTTTCTATATCCTGAACCTGCTTACTGTCTACTGTTCGAAACTTCTCACTAATCATATCCATGTACTTCTGTCTAATTTCCTCGTCCTGGAGATTTTCTACCCTTATTCGTTTGCAGACAGATTTCACTTTCTCTACCCTAGGCCTAGAGATACTTAGTTCACTACAGATCAGATAATGGTCTGTATCATCGAAAAATCCCCGAAAAACTCGTACATTCCTAACAGATTTCCTGAATTCAAAGTCTGTTAAGATATAGTCTATTATGGATCTGGTACCCCTAGCCTCCCATGTGTAGCGGTGAATAGCCTTATGCTTGAAGAATGTATTCGTAACAGCTAAACCCATACTAGCACAGAAGTCCAGCAAACGCTTCCCATTCCCATTAGCTTCCATATCTTCCCCACATTTACCAATCACCCTTTCGTATCCTTCAGTTCTATTCCCAACTCTCGCATTGAAATCGCCCATTAGCACTATTCTATCCTTGTTGTTGACCCTGACCACGATGTCACTCAATGCTTCATAAAACTTGTCAACTTCATCCTCATCTGCACCGTCACATGGTGAATACACGGACACAATTCTTGTCCTAATTCCTCCCACTGACGAATCTACCCACATCATTCGCTCACTTACGTGCCTAACAGAAACTATGTTGCGTGCAATGGTATTCCTGATAAAGAGCCCTTCCCTTTCTAACACCCGTCAAGTACACTTTATAATCTCCTATCTCTTCCTCCTTATCTCCCCGTAGCCGAATATCACTTACTCCTAGCACATCCAGATGCATCCTCTTTGCTGACTCAGCAAGTTCTACCTTCTTTCTTCCATAAGCCCCATTAATATTAATAGCTCCCCATCGAATTCCGTTTCGTTCGCCATGTTGTTTCCAAGGAGTCCCTCGTCTGTCAAATGGGAGTGGGACTCCATTACTCCCATAGGTCCGAGGCTTGCTTAAAGTGTTCTGAGCTCGGTAAATTCATGAAGCAGGATGCTGCCCTACTTGCACATAGTCCAAGTGAGGATCTCTCCTCTAACGGGTTATGGACCACCGGTGAATTGTGTAGTCCTAGCCGCCTCAGCACAAGGAGGGCCACGACTCAGAATATGTCCGAGATGCCCACTCCCATTCCATAGCAACTGGTATCCCGACTCTTAGGACCACTTACTAGGCCACTCAGCCGTTGCCCATGGTTCACGAACTAGGACGTGACTACAGTAACCCACAAACATGATAGTATTCGTAAATTATGTCAGTCATTTCCAGAGGTGTTCTCTGATACTCTTGGTGTTACTGACCTTATTGAATACAAAATTGAGGTCACGGATTCAATTCCTGTCCGTTTCCACCTTATAGGCTATCTCCACCTAAAATGAAGGCTCTGAAAGAAATCATCGATCAGATGTTGAAGGATGGTATTATTAGGCCCTCTAAGTCGGCGTATTCGTCACCTATTTTTCTAGTCCCGAAACCCCAAGGGGGCTTCAGGCCTGTCATTGATTATAGGGCTCTCAATCGGAAGGTGGTGTTACAATCTGTGCCCCTTCCCTACCTTCATTCTTGTTTTTCATGGTTCCGTAAGGCCAAGTTCTTCACCATCTTGGATTTGAATCAAGCCTACAATCAAATTCCCCTTGCGGAAGAGTCTAAACATCTTACAGCGTTTGCCACGGACTGGAATTTATACGAATACAACCGCGTGCCTTTCGGGCTCCCCACGGGAGCAGCTGTACTCACTAGGCTGCTAGATAGGGTCTTCTCCGACATCAAATTTGAGTACTTGTATCACTACTTGGATGATGTCGTTGTATTTTCGGAGACCTTTGAAGAACATCTAGATCATCTGCGAGAAGTTCTCAATCGCCTTCGTAAGGCTGGGTTAACTGTCAAGTTGTCCAAGGTTGCCTTTGCTAAGCCCTCTATGTCATTCCTAGGGCATATTGTGTCACCTGATGGTGTTGCAGTCGATCATTCTAGAACACAGGCCATCCGTGATTTTAAGCCTCCCAAGGGCATCAAAGGTATCGCCAGGTTCATTGGTATGGTGAATTTCTTCAGGAAGTTTATTCCTAACTTCGCTAATAGAGCGGCGCCCTTGAACCTTCTTCGTAGGAAAGGCATCAAATTCGAGTGGGGACCTTCTCAACAAGCCGCTTTTGAAGATCTTAAATTAGCTCTCTGTAATGCCCCTGTACTTGCTATGCCTGATTTCTCGAAGAAATTCATCGTCCAAACTGACGTGTCGTCATCAGCAGTTGCTGCAGTCCTTCTTCAAGAGACCGAACTAGGGAGGCGACCCATCGCCTATGCATCTAGGACTCTGTCGGCTCAAGAAGCCAAGTATTCCATCTATGAGCTCGAAGGTTTGGCAGTCTTATTCGCCTTAGAAAAGTTCCGTCTCTATCTGGAACATGTTAAATTAGACCTGGAGACAGATAATCAAGCCTTAAGCTGGGTCTTAGGTAGGCCGCGTCGTACTGGTCGTATAGCCCGTTGGGCCATCCGAATTTCTGCCTTCCAATTCGATGTCAGGCATATCAGAGGTACCAAAAATGTTGTTGCTGATGGACTCAGCCGTATGTTTTCCAACGGCGTCGAGACCCACGAACCGGTCGACAGTTCATCACCTCCCGAGTCCATACTATCTGGTGTTAATACCATCTTAACCGATGCTCCCATGCTCTTTAGGGATATCGAGAAATACCAACGTGAAGATCCGACGCTGGCTCCGATAATGGAAACCCATTCTTCTGGGGAACATGTTGTCCCTTATGTTCTGAGGAATGGTGTTCTATGTTGCCCTTCGAGGCATGATAAGATGATGAAGGTTGTCGTTCCAGCTGTTCTTGTGCCTATGATCTTCAAGTACTATCATGAGACCCCATTAGGGGGCCATCTTGGAATCTTTAAAACTCGTGAAAAGATTCGTGAAAGGTTCATCTGGAAGGGTATGGACGGTGAAATCCGTGAACTAGTAAAAGCTTGTAAATCTTGTTTGCTCAGTAAACCCACCATGTCCACCAAGGTAGGCCTTTTGTCTTCGCATCAAGTGTCGCGCCCCATGGAACGCCTGTATATTGATTATGTAGGACCCTTCCCCCAGTCGAAGGGAAATGCCAACAAGTTCATCTTTGTATGCGTAGATGGTTTTACAAGATTTTCCTGGTTATTTCCGACTAAGCTGGCTACCGCTCAGTCCACCATTACTTGCTTAAATTCTATTTTTGCCTCTTTTGGTCCGTGCCAATATATTGTGTCTGATAATGCTAAGGCGTTTACATCAAATCTTTTTTCGTAAATTCTGTTTTGACTTGTCCATCTCTCATGTGACGACTTCGGCTTATTACCCTCAACCATCTCTGGGTGAACGGGTTAACCGTAATCTCAGGTCCGCGCTTATTGCCTATCATCATGAAGATCATTCCAGGTGGGACACGTCCCTGCATTGGTTAGCTTTTGCTTTGAATTCGGCGGTTCATGAATCACATAAGTTTACTCCAGCCTCTTTGATGTTCAAGTTTGTTCCCAACACGCCGCTCTCTAACCTCTGGTCTCTGAGTGACATTCTACCTGAGACAATAGATCCGGACAACATTAAAGATCTTTGGAAGAAGGCTAAAGCCAATCTTAAAGTGTCTCATGAAAAGGTTAGGGAAATGTATGATCGTGGACGGAGACCCACCCATTTGAAGGTAGGTGAACAGGTAATGGTCAAGAATTTGGTTCCCGCGGGCAAGCTTGCCCCCAGATTTCATGGGCCGTGTGTCATTCTCGATTTCCTTACGCCGGTTACGTTGTTATTAAGTAATCCAGCCACCGAGAGGATATTTAGGGTTCACCTGTCGCAGGTGAAACCTGTATAATTGCTGTGCTAACTTGCCTCATATTATCTTGAAAGGAATATGAAGGTTATATTTTTTTTGAGTTTCACTTTTAAGGCTTTCTGCCCCTTCTATAATATTTTGTTTTATATGTAAGCATTTTTGTAAAACCTGCCCCGAACCGTTAAACTGCCATCCTGTCCTTCCCACGGCCATTACCACGCTCCCGTCTCCTGCTCCACTCTACACAGTGGCTTATTTAATGCCATGGATATCTGCACGCCGCTGGCCCCTCAACCTCTCCACAAGCCTGTGCCGTCAGAAAAAAAAAGATGATGGTCCAACAAATTCTGCCGCCTAGCTTTATGTTTCAGTGCCCCCGCAGGCGCGCGGCGCCGTGCCGCGACTGGGATAGAGGAATTTCCCCCTCGACCCCAGCGAGGACGACATGTGCACGGCGAGCCGGAGCTCTCCTCCCGGCCAAGGCTGATGTGCGGCGCACGACCTGCTACTGGCCCGCAGCCTGTATATGTTCACCGCGGGCGCGGCATGCTTCTACACCTCTGCTCCCCTCATAGTGCGGGCGAGCGGTATCTCAGGGTACTTGAGGGGCCCGGGCGGCCTCCTCTGAACGCAAGCAGTGGCGGCTGGTCTGGCCGTTAAAATCATCAACGTTTGAAGTACATATCCAGCTATATGGACATTCCAGTTCAATTTTACTACCTTTTCTTGGGTATTCTACTGCAATATTTGGTGCACTTAGAAAATTTTTCTTCACTTTCAAGTATTAAACGTTTGTCTTCTGAAGTCAATTCCTACAAACATGAAGACATTACTTCAACTGTTACAACAAGTATTTTGAAACTGGATCAAACCAAATTTAGAAAATTTTTATAAATGCTTCTGCAATTAATCTCCATATCAACATCATAACTTGGACCTTATTTTCAAACAAAAGTTTATGTTCTTCTGTGTTACCCCTTGGAGGAACTTTTGGGGGGGGAGGTCTGTACCGGGCGGTACACCTCCACGCCGCTAATTTAAAATTTGCGCCAGTTGAAACTCCTCTGCTGGAGGAAGTCTGAACTTTATCGACGGTATTAATTTTCAAGTTTCTCAGAAGATGTCACTACTTGGAAGGTTTGGAGTTTTTGAACTGTGCCACTTTTGATGTATCTTTGTTTTACCGGTAGTAAGAAGTGTGAACTTTCTCTTCTAGAGGACACTACTGAAAAACTACAATGGTGCACCCTAGTGCGATGTGAAAGAACTGTTTTTTGGAGAAATTTTTATTTCAAAAGTTTGTTTCTTGTTAAGTTTTTTTTTCTGTTATTGTTTAAGTTGGCTGTATACCCCTCTCTTTCCCCTTGTTTTGTATTTAGCCAATCCCGAATTGCTTTAATTAATTTCTGACCAATCCGATGTATCTTCCCCCAACTTGAATATGTTGCTGTACCCTAGCCAATAAAGTGATTGTGGGCGGGTGTTTTCTTCCCTAAAACGCCTCGAACTTTCCGCGAGAGTATATAAACTGCTGATTTTTGGGTCTCTGCACCACTTCTGTTCCATCTTTTAGTGTGTAAAGTACATAGCAGGGGGCGGGAAGCACCTCTTTCTTCGGCAGCGGTCAACAACAAGGTAATGGCCGATTAATAACTTCTTTCTTTGCTAGCTCAGCAGTTTAACTCTCGGGGCGGGTCCGAAGTTTTTCCATAATGTAACCTTCCTTAAAATGTAAGACCCTTGGTATCTATTCTATCTTTAAACTGCATATCGGGATAGAGAGTGCTTAACCCTCTCGAGCTCCCACTCATATTGTTTTGAGGTGAACTTATTTTTTCTCAACCTATTCTTCTTTAACGTAATGTAAATTGTTCCTTTCTAAAGTCACCTCTTTAGTATGGGATTAGCCCCTGCATTAATGGCCTAGTGCCAAGTAGGTTTTAAACAAATGTATTAGGAGTGCAGGTCGCCTCCACTCAAGTGGTTATTTTAGAGGTCATGTAATTAACCTTTTTTCTCACTTCATAGACCTCAGTAGGTTGGGTATTTTACCCCTGTATCTATGTCCTTAGAGGACAACTTGAAGGTGGAGTTTGGTATGGCCTTTAATAGGCTTAATGTTGAGAGCGAGTGGCTCTTTCTCGAAAATTGAGTGTTGTATGCCTCGGGAAGGCTTTTCTGTGTAATTTGGAGCAAGTGCTCCTGAGCATGAATGGGGTTTTCTGCCCCTCTGTTAAAACTTATTTTGGAGAAAGTCTGGGCTGATTGCCCAAGAATTGTGAAGTCGGGGCGCGAAGCCCAAATCCGGTAAATATTGTAACTACATGTTGTTGCCTTCCTACTCTGTACCTGACATTCTTGTTATTCCTTTATTTTGAAAAGAAAATATAACCTTGTTAATTTTACATGAACTCTAATTTCGTAGCTTGAGACCCGTTCACACCCGCACCTTCTTTCACCTCTAACTACCGCAAAAACACGGTAACAAACATAAAGACAAGAAAGTAACAAGATACTTGGATAGTTTTACTTACATGATCAGGCACGTTTTACTTACATGATCAGGCGCGCTTTACTTAAATGATCAGGTGCGCGGCGCACTCAGTGCACCAGTGGTGTATTGGAAAGGAAATGTGTTTCTAGTGTGACACCAAATAGAGCTGCAACAATCACGTCTTCAACACACGACAGCAGACACTCTACTGGAGGAATAGGCGGGCTAACAAGAAAATGGTGCTCATCCCCTCCACACACTCTGTGAAAAAGGCGCGTTGGCGCACTCCGTGCGCCAGCGCGTCCGGCGGAGGGTTAAAATCTTCTTTAAAAATAAAGAAACTGTTTTCTACTAGAGAGAAGACTGTTTAGCACATGTTCAATTCTTCGTCGCATGGTCATCTTAGCTCCAAAAAGCAATACCGGAAATGTGGTTTACAAAGAGTTCCTGTGGTAAATGAAACTCAATTTTTCGGTGAATTTTCATACTGTACGGATTTTCAGATAATATCTT
The DNA here is from genome assembly GCF_040414725.1 of Anabrus simplex. Taxonomy (NCBI): domain Eukaryota; kingdom Metazoa; phylum Arthropoda; class Insecta; order Orthoptera; family Tettigoniidae; genus Anabrus; species Anabrus simplex. The sequence continues at coordinate 178,342,218 of NC_090266.1, forward strand.
AGTACATTACCGATGAATGATTACTTTTAACAAATTACGAAATCTACGCGATCATAGCCGCGGGTAACTGCTAGTTCATATCATATCCTTTGAATTTTACCACTTGTTCATTCTCTAGCTGTCTGCTTTATAGTTGGATAATACCGGTAAATGACTATTATGATCTACATATTTTAATTAATTAAATTACAATGAAAGCAGTTACAGCCTGAAAATTGCAGAGATATATATAAATACATACTTTTTTGCTGGCACAATGGATAATTTTCACAATTTTTGGAGTATTTTTGCGGTAAAAGTATTAAACAGTTATAAAACAGTCACTCCAAATTAATAGCACTGATAGTTCACCTTAGTGAGAGGTTAAAAAATGCTTCATAGGAAATGTTCACAATCGACACATACCATGATACGGTGACTCTGGCAGTGTGGTTTCGCACACTGCGAGCAGGCTGCATTGGTCTTTCTGCCATTCTGCCTTTGATGGACAGATGGCACATCGAAGCTTCCTCCGAACATCACATTGGATAGGCACTTGGTTAATCACTTCATTGTTCAAAATTTGAGCAATTGTTTTCTTTATGTAGCTCTGTACTGTAGGTATATCGAGCCGACTGTGAAGGTGAGGCTCGATAAGTGACATGCCTAAGTTTTTTAAAAACTGTCTATGATTCTTCTTTCCTTGCTGAAATCCCAAATTAGCAAGATTAAAAAGAATAAAAGAATTGACTCCACCAGCGTCTTAAGATTCCAAACATGACACGAAGTGGCCACCACTTTGTTCTTCTACAGGAAGAGTATGCCTTACATAGTTAATCAAAGGTGTCAGTGCCACCTTTAGTTTCATTGTACCGGGCGAGTTGGCCGTGCGCGTAGAGGCGCGCGGCTGTGAGCTTGCATCCGGGAGATAGTAGGTTCGAATCCCACTATCGGCAGCCCTGAAGGTGGTTTTCCGTGGTTTCCCATTTTCACACCAGGCAAATGCTGGGGCTGTACCTTAATTAAGGCCACGGCCGCTTCCTTCCAGCTCCTAGGCCTTGCCCACCCGTCGTCGCCATAAGACCTATCTGTGTCGGTGCGACGTAAAGCCCCTAGCAAAAAAAAAGTTTCATTGTATGTGTGAATCATGACTGGTTTATTTGAGGTTTCATTCATGGAGTTATCATGATGCATAGTTGATAATAAAATTACCAACTTGATTTGCGTAGGTGAATACGACACTAGTGTTTTCTCACGATTGAACACTAATCTAGATGTTCCTGTAGGATTTTTGGTGATAAAACTTGGTGGGATTTCTTTCTTATTTTTCCTTACCATTCCCATCATTGTGAGACTGTACTTATTCAGGAGCATGTCTGCAAGTGGAACTGATGCGAACCATTTGTCGACGGTTACATTCCCGTTAGATAAATTAATAAGTTGTCAGTCAGTTTGCGAACATAAGTAGGCACCGATTCATTTTTCTCGCACTGAACTTTTCCTATATATGGCATTGCATTCATCATGTAGGATGTTCTAGCATCATTCATCATGAGTATCTTTATTCCATTCTTATTAGGTTTTGAACTTATGAAAATTCAGAAGCTACATTTGCCATGGAATCCCATGAGCTGTTCATCCACGGTACAGTATTCATACGGGGTGTAATAAGTTTTACAATTTTCAACAAAGCAGTCCCATACTTTTCTTATTGTGGCTTTGTCTTTTTTTTTCACTTTCAACCCCTTCCTCTTTGTTATCAAAGCGTAAACAACAAAGAAGGAATAGAAATCTTTGTTCTGACATTGTCGCACGAAATATGCCGGTTCCATAACCTATGTGACAGACCAGAGAGAGATCTTTGGTGTCAGAACGAGACACTCGTTGAGCCCCTGATATGTACAATAGCCCCAGGACTGCCTTTATTTCACTAACAGTGGTCTCTTTCATATAGCTTTGTTGATTAGCTGTTGATAACACACGACGAATTTCTTCGTTAGTGTGAGTCACAAGTAGATGGAGGATGTTATCGTCTATCAACAATGACCAAGCTTCAAGAGGACTTTTTACATTTCTTGCAGCACCTTTTGCACCAGGAAGATGTATTTCGAGAATTTTTTTACTCCCAGGTCAGCCTCTTTTCTCTGAAGTGTCTGAACTCCACCGGTGCCCATCTTTCCCCTTCAGGCTGGATACATTCCGGCTTGAACCCTGTACCTACCTCATCTTCAACTTTGGTTTCACATTCATACTCAGCATTGAGTTCACTTTTGTGTTCACTGTCTTCAAACACTTGTCAGATTCAAATTCTGAGTCACCACCGATATCCTGCCTCACTGTCACTATCTTCTAATAATTCCCTAATGTCATGATCTGATAGTCTGTCCTTGGAATTAGCCATTTCAAACACTGTCTCTGGCACTAAGGAAACACATGTCAGATTGTTATCACATAGCAAGAACTGCAGCAGAAAGGCACACACCAGGGAAAGACAACCATAAATACCACACTGGGGTTTCCGTGATCCTGCTCTATATTTACTTATCTCCCACGGATGTCTAATTTTTCTGACAGATCTCAAAGACACTATCAGAGTGTGACAAGGTAATCAATCAATTTACAAACATCACTCAGTAGCCTACAGTTTCATATAAAAGATTTATGCGATAATATGTTTCCTATAGGGTCGCTGAGACCCCAGTGTGGTGTTCAGGGTTAATAAGGGAAACAAGAGTACACACTCGTGCATCCTGATGCATTACATAGTCCCCGAGGGGAAGTTACATTAAGTTTGTAGACTGCCTAGAAAACCTACATTTTAAGTCCAAAAAGAAAAGAAAACCTACATTAAAATTTTGATGAAACGCAGATCGATCTACCAGTTACATCCTAAGGGGAACGCTGGAGTCTTCCCTTTGCCCCACGTAGATAAAGTTCACATAGTTAGGTGATAGTTCTGCTTTACCTTATGCTGCCATCTCTTTGCCGTAGCTAGCCCCAACCTCATCATCAGGCCCCTGACGGAGGCCACCTCAGTTAACATAGCACTCTAAAAGTCCCGATGAAGATTGACAATTATGGCTCAAACTGACAGCTATGTATAGGGCTAGCTGTGTGACATTTTGAGGAAATGCCATAAATAAATTGTCTGATTGGTGGAACATGACATCATAAGGCAGTAATCCGATTGGTTGACAAATAAATATTAGGCAGTAGTGACAACTCAGAATCAGCTGAAGGAGTTCAGGTTAGCAAACCATAAAACATGAGCATTTCCTGACTTAAGTTAATTACAGTTCAGTCCACTAAGTGGCTCTTAGAAACAACAGTGGTCACTGGTGACATCTTGGATGTGGTACAGTTCGAGCAATCTTGGTCAGATTACACTGCTGTCTGCTGATGAAGCGGAAGTTCAAACTCAGGGAGAAGCCGTACTACTGTCACAATTATTATTATTATTATTATTATGTGATTCATGGTGTAGGGTGCCGTAGTCACCATGGCAATGGCTGAATGGCCTTGTAAGTGGTTCTGACAGTCAGGATATCAGTTACTATGGAATGGGAGTGGGCATTACAAACATTTTCTGAGTCGTGGCCCTTTTTGCTGTACAATCCACCCGTGGTTCCTAAACCGGTAGGGGAGAGATCCTCACTGGGACTATGTGCAAGTAGGGTAGTATCCTGCTTCACAGAATTTTTAATAAGCAGGCTCAGAATGTTTTAAGCAAGCTGTGGACCTATGTGAGTAATGTAGTCCCACTTCCATTTGACAGGCAAGGGACTCCATGGAAACAACTTGGTGAATGAGATGGAGTTCGATAGAGGGCTATTAATATTAATGGAGCTTATGGAAGAAAGTAGAACTGGCTGACTCTGCAAAGAGGATATGTATGGTTGTGTTAGGAGTTAATGATATTCGGGTAAGGGGAGATAAGATAACGAGGAAGAGATAGGATATCATATAGTATTTTTAACGGGTGTTGAAAAGGGAAGAGCAGAGTGTGGGGTAGGACTCTTTGCCAGGAATGCTTTTGCACGCACCATAGTTTCTGTTTGGCACGTAAATGAGCTAAAGATATGGGCGTGTTTTGCTGTTAGAGAAAATAGGATGATCATTGTCTCAGTGTATTCATCATGTGAGGTTGAAGTTGGCCAGTTTTATGAAGCACTGAGTGACATTGCAGTGTGGGTCAACAGCAAGGATAGGATAGAGCTAATGGATGATTTCAGTGCGAGAGTTGGAAATGAGAAGGTGATGGGTAAATATGAGGAAGATATGGAAGCTAATAGGAATGGGAGTTTTTAATGAACTACTGTGCTAGTATAGGATTAGCAGTTACAAATACATTCTTCAACCATAAGACCATTCACCGCTACACATGGGAGGGTAGTATATAATTATTATAACCAACTTTGAATTCCAGAAATCTGTTAATAATGTGCGGGTACTCCAGGGATTTTTTATGTACAGACCTGTATCTGATCTGTAGTGAACTAAGTACCTGTAGGCCTAGGATAGAGGAAATTAAATCTTGTTTGCAGATGAATAAGTGTAGAAGATCTCCAGCATGAGGAAATTAGATGGAAGTACATGGATATGATTAGTGAAAAGTTACAGATAATAGACAGTAAGAAGGTTCAGGATATAGAAAGAGAATGGGTGGCCTACAGGGGTGCTGTATTAGAAACAGCAACAGAATGCCTGGGAGCAACTGTGCGTGAAGATGAGAAAATGTGAATATCTTGGTGGAATGATGCAGTGAGGAGAGCTTGTAAAGGTAAAAGGACTGACTGCATGTCAGAAGTGGTGTCAACCAACGACTGATGCAGATAGGGAGATGTATGTAGATAAGAGAAACAGAGCAAAAGAAATAATTGTTGAATCCAAGAAGAATAAATTAAAACACCTTTATCATTGTTGAATTATCCTTGTAACCAACAATCTTTTCATACTACTGACTGAATACTTCTGCCTTTTGAAGATCCTCACATACACACTCCCCTTGTTCATTAATTATTCCTGGAATGTCCTTCTTGGAACCCTAACATTAAAACACCTTTATCATTGTTGAACTGTTAAATTTTCAATACGGACCTAAAATGAGGTTTATAACATGTAATACAAGGATAATGTCGAGATAAAGGAGGAGACTAAGGCCAAAGAAGTAATAAAATTTACATATGATAACAATGACATTTACAATAAGATACAAAAGTTGAAAACTAGAAAAGCGGCTGGAATTGATCAGATTTCTGGGGATATACTAAAGACAATGGGTTGGGATATAGTACCATATCTGAAGTACTTATTTGATTATTGTTTGGTCGGAGGAGCTATACCAGACGAATGGAGAGTTGCTATAATAGCCCCTGTGTATAAAGGAAAAGGTGATAGACATAAAGCTGAAAATTACAGGCCAGTAAGTTTGACATGCACTGTATGTAAGCTTTGGGAAGGCATTCTTTCTGATTATATTAGACATGTTTGTGAAATTAATAACTGGTTCGATAGACGGCAATTCGGTTTTAGGAAAGGTTATTCCACTGAAGCTCAGCTTGTAGGATTCCAGCAAGATATAGCCGATATCTTGGATTCTGGAGGTCAAATGGACTGTATCGCGATTGACCTGTCTAAAGCATTTGATAGGGTGGATCATGGGAGACTACTGGCAAAAATGAGTGCAATTGGACTAGACAAAAGAGTGATTAAATGGGTTGCTATATTTCTAGAAAATAGATCTCAGAGAATTAGAGTAGGTGAAGCTTTATCTGACCCTGTAATAATTAAGAGGGGAATTCCTCAAGGCAGTATTATCGGACCTTTATGTTTTCTTATATATCTATATATATATAAAGTAACTTGTCCTGACTGACTGACTGATTCATCATCGCCGAGCCAAAACTACTGGACATAAAGAAATGAAATTTTGGGCATAGATTCATATTAAGATGTAGGTGCTCGCTAAGAGAGGATTTTTGGATATTCCGTCGCTAAGGGGGGTGAAATTTTAAAAAGAGTGTATCTATATTTCAAAACTTTAAACGTTTACAGATGTAAAAATTGGTATTTAAAATCTTCTTTTAAAATAAGGATACACGTATTTTTTTGTTTTTAGAAAATCCCAATAGGAGGGGTAAAAAAGGGTGAAAATGGGGAAAAATGGGTTGAATGCCTTCAATCAGGATACCGGTACTTATATCTCAGAAACTGAAGATATTACAGACCTGAAAATTGGTACTTTTGATCTCTTTTAAAAATAAAGAAACACGTATTTTTTTGTTTTCGGAAAATCCAATTAATGGGAGGGTGAAAAGGGGGTGAATTTTTTAAATGAGTGAATCTCTATCTCCAAACTTTTAAAGTTTGCAGATGTAAAAACTGGTATTTAGAATCTTCATTAAAAATAAAGAAACACGTATTTTTTTGTTTTCGGAAAATCGCAATAGGAGGAATGAAAAGGGGTGGAAAAAGGGTTGAATGACTTTAATGAGGCTACTTATATCTCAGAAACTGAAGATATTACAGACCTGAAAATCGGTGTTTGGGATCTCCTTTAAAAATAAAGAAACAAGTATTTTTTTCCTGGAAAATCCAATTAAGGGAGGGGGTGAAAGGGGGGTAATATTTTAAAATGAGTGTATCTATATCTCAAAACTTTTAAAGGTTGTAGATGTGAAAATTGGTATTTAGAATCTTTAAAAAAAAAGAAACACGTATATTTTGTTTTCGGAAAATCCAATTAATGGCGGTTAAACAGGAGTGACAAATTGGGGTGAATTTTTGAAAGACTATATCTACAGAATATCTTGGAAACGTAAAATGTTACAGACGTAAAAAGTGGGTGTTTGGAATCTCCTGTAAATGTAAAGAAACATAGGTGATTTGTTTTTGGAAACTCCACTTAAGGGGAACTCAAAAGGGGTGAAATTTTGAAATGAGAATTTTTACAGTATATCCAGAAAACATAACATATTACAGAAGTGAAAAATGGTATTTTTTATCTCTATTAAACATAAAGAAACATGTATTTTTAGTTTTCGGAAATATCACCTGGGTGGAGGGGGGGGAGGGTAAAAGTGACTGAAAATGGTGTTGAATTCTTTTAATTAGGCTACTGATATATCAAAAATGAATATTTTACAGACGTGAAATTTGATATTTTCAATCTGCTTTAAAAGTAAAAGTACACGTATTCTCTTAAAATCCAATGAAGCGGGGGGGGGGGGGGGGGGGAGAATTGAAAAATTAATTGGAATTGTATGAGAATACATACATCTAATAAAAACTAAAGTTATTACAGATGTGAAAATTCGTATTTGGATCTCCTTTAAAAACAAAGAAAAACGCGTTTTGGGCGGGAAACCATCTTGGAGGGCGGGAGTGTTAAGGAGTTGAATTCCTTTCATGAGGACACATAAATCAAAAACTGAAGAAGTTAGAGTCGTGATAATTGGTATTTAGAAGATCCTTTACTATTAAAGAAACAAGTATTTTTTTCGGGAAAGTTCACTTGGGGGGGGGGGGAGTAGTGTGAAATGAAGTGAAAAAAGTAAATTACTTTTATGGGGATAGTTATATCTCAAAACTGAAGGTAATAGACGTGAACATTGGTGTTTGGAATCTCCCTTAAACATAAAGAAACAAGCCTTCTTTTAATTTTTTTGCGGGTTGGTGGGGGTGGCGGTAAATAAACTTAACGGCGGTGGGGTGTAGAAGGAGGTGAGACCGATTGATTTTACTGTTATTAATGTACTTATAAGGATCCTCCGTTGCTCAGGCGGCACCGCGCCGGCCTCTCAAAGCTGGGTTCCGTGGTTCAAATCCCGGTCACTCCATGTGACATTCGTGCTGGACAAAACGGAGGCGGGACAGGTTTTTCTCCGGATACTCCGGTTTTCCCTGTCATCAGCCATTCCAGCAACACATAATAATAATAATAATAATAATAATAATAATAATAATAATGTTCCGGACCGTCGTCAAATGTGCGGACCGCGCTGGCAACGGCTCCTGGACGGGTAATGACTAAGAATGCAGTCCGGCCGCGGGTTCAGTGCCGCCAAGGCACCCAATATGACACCACGCCGGATCTCCTGAAGGATTTTATCCATATTAAAAATGATTATAGGAAAGGATGGCAAAGATTTACGGACCCAACTGACCGGGAGGAATACCTGAGCCTAGCCCGGGATGTACGAAATCGATTGCTGGAAAGGAAGATTGAAAAATGTGAGGAAACGTGCCGTAAAATAATAGAAAACCAGTCAGATCGGGAATTTTGGTGGATTCTCGCAGAAAACGAGTCAGATCACGAATTTCGGTGGATTATATATATAAAACAATAAGCATTCAATTATAAATTTCAGTATAATACCGTAGCGAAGCACGGGTATCTTGCTAGTATATATATAAATGATATGAGTAAAGGAGTGGAATCGGAGGTAAGGCTTTTTGCGGATGATGTTATTCTCTATAGAGTGATAAATAAGTTACAAGATTGTGAGCAACTGCAATGTGACCTCGAAGATGTTGTGAGATGGACAGTAGGCAATGGTATGTTGATAAACGGGGTTAAAAGTCAGGTTGTGAGTTTCACAAATAGAAAAAGTCCTCTCAGTTTTAATTACTGCGTTGATGGGGTGAAAGTTCCTTTTGAGGATCATTGTAAGTATCTAGGTGTTAATATAAGGAAAGATCTTCATTGGGGTAATCACATAAATGGGATTGTAAATAAAGGGTACAGATCTCTGCACATGGTTATGAGGGTGTTTAGGGGTTGTAGTAAGGATGTAAAGGAGAGTGCCTATAAGTCTCTGGTAAGACCCCAACTAGAGTATGGTTCCAGTGTATGGGACCCTCACCAGGATTACCTGATTCAAGAACTGGAAAAAATCCAAAGAAAAGCAGCTCGATTTGTTCTGGGTGATTTCCGACAAAAGAGTAGCGTTACAAAAATGTTGCAATGTTTGGGTTGGGAAGAATTGAGAGAAAGAAGAAGAGCTGCTCGACTAAGTGGTATGTGGAAATTCTAAGTTCCCATGAAGGGAATTAGATTATTTTTCACCAATAGAGCATATCAAAAATAGAGCAAACGCCGGAAAAGCCATCCATTTAATTTTGATCTGATTTTTAAGTGGTATGTTCCGAGCTGTCAGCGGAGAGATGGCGTGGAATGACATTAGTAGACGAATAAGTTTGAATGGCGTTTATAAAAGTAGGAAAGATCACAATATGAAGATAAAGTTGGAATTCAAGAGGACAAACTGGGGCAAGTATTCATTTATAGGAAGGGGAGTTAGGGATTGGAATAACTTGCCAAGGGAGATGTTCAATAAATTTCCAATTTCTTTGAAATCATTTAGGAAAAGGCTAGGAAAGCAACAGATAGGGAATCTGCCACCTGGGCGACTGCCCTAAATGCAGATGAGTATTTATTTATTTATTTATTTATTTATTTATTTATTTATTTATTTATTTATTTATTTAGATTACAGCTCATGTAATAGACTAGTTTTAACATGGTCGTATTGTCCATTTCATGTTCACCGATGTTTCATTTAACCCCAATGGGTGGATGACGCGGATGAAGAATACACCAACGGTATCCCCTGCCTGTCGTAAGAGGCGACAAAAGGGGCAAATAAGGGATGGTTGTATTAGACCTATGAAACTACTTGTGATTACTACCATCATGCGGGGAACACCATGGGTCGCCTTTACTTGCGAGTAATACCACTATGTTAGGTACACAACAGGTTTGTGATTAGAAGGAGCAGAGAGGGGTTTGTTGTGGGTTTACAATACCTGCGATTAGTACCATTATATGCAGAACACCACAGGCTTACATTATGATTAGTAAGTACCATTATGTGAGAAACACCACAGGTCGGAGCGTTGTCTGCGATTAGTAGCACTATATGAGCAACATCGTGGGTCTGCGTTGCCTGTGATTAGTACCCACTATGTGAGGAACACCACGGGAATACCGGCGCCTGTGATTAATACACCTAGGTGAGGAACATCATGGGTTTGCATTGCCTATGTGTGGCACCATTATGTGAGAAACACCACAGGTCTGCGCTACCTGTGCGACGTACAATACTTGTGAGTAGTACCATAATGTCTGGAACACCGTGAGTCTATGCTACTTTTGATTAGTACTGCAACATGACACATACCATGGTTCTACTTTACTAGTGATAAGTACCATTATGAGGGGCCATTGACTTGGATTTTGGACCCCTTTAGACAACAAGCATCATTGATTCAGGATTATGCTTTAAAAGCAGTCCCTTGGTCAGTAATACTATTGTAATACTGTGGTTTCTGGGAAGATGGGGTATTGCGGGATCGGATCCACTGATAGTTTTAAATTCATATTCATGCACTCATTCATCATGTTTTGAATTCTGGTCAGTGGATGATTTTGGACTTTTAAATTGTCATTACATTTCATACCTAGATGTTAGCCCCTTTAAACAATAATAATCATTATCATCATCATCATCATTTCATTTACATATCATATCATTTTGAGAACACTCTTATAGTTTCTATTATTTATTAATGTTATGGCATAATAGCTTCTGAGTTTTGTGCAAGCTGTAAATACAAAGATATCCATTTTTCTGCACGTACCGGAATGGCAGAAGTTTTCATGACATATACAAAACTGTGATTTGTATAAAGCAGTATTTGTAGAGGCAGCTGATTCATCTGATATGTGCAAATATGCATATTTTGTTTGCTCGTATGCAGATATATGAAAACAGTCAGGAAGTACATTTCACGATTTAACCAGCTGAATTACGAGGTTTGATAGTGCATATATATGTATATTTTGGAGGCTAGCGCGTATATCCCTTCATCAGGATTTATTTGTGGGTTACTGTAGTCACCTCCTAGTTCGTGAACCATGGGCAACGGCTGAGTGGCCTAGTAAGTGGTCCTGAGAGTCGGGATACCAGTTGCTATGGAATGGGAGTGGGCATCTCGGACATATTCTGAGTCGTGGTCCTCCTTGTGCTAAGGCGGCTAGGACTATACAATTCACCGGTGGTCCATAACCCGTTAGAGGAGAGATCCTCACTTGGAGTATGTACAAGTAGGGCAGCATCCTGCTTCATGAATTTACCGAGCTCAGAACACTTTAAGCAAGCCTCGGACCTATCGGAGTAATGGAATTCGATGGGGAGCTATCAATATTAATGGGGCTTATGGAAGAAAGAAGGTAGAACTGGCTGAGTCAGCAAAGAGGATGCATCTGGATGTGCTAGGAGTAAGTGATATTCGGGTAAGGGGAGATAGGAGATTATAAAGTGTACTTGACGGGTGTTTGAAAGGGAAGGGCAGAGTCTGGGGTAGGGCTCTTTATCAGGAATACCATTGCACGCAACATAGTTTCTGTTAGGCATGTAAATGAGCGAATGATGTGGGTAGATTTGTCAGTGGGAGGAATTAGGACAAGAATTGTGTCCGTGTATTCACCATGTAAGGGTGCAGATGAGGATGAAGTTGACAAGTTTTATTAAGCATTGAGTGACATCGTGGTCAGGGTCAACAGCAAGGATAGAATAGTGCTAATGGGCGATTTCAGTGCGAGAGTTGGAAATAGAACTGAAGGATACTAAAGGGTGATTGGTAAATGTGGGGAAGATATGGAAGCTAATGGGAATGGGAAGTGTTTGCTGGACTTCTGTGCTAGTATGGGTTTAGCTGTTACAAATACATTCTTCAAGCATAAGGCTATTCACCGCTACACATGGGAGGCTAGGGGTACCAGATCCATAATAGACTATATCTTAACCGACTTTGAATTCAGGAAATCTTTTAGGAATGTCCGAGTTTTTCGCGGATTTTTCGATGATACAGACCACTATCTGATCTGTAGTGAACTAATTATCTCTAGGCCTAGGTTAGAGAAAGTGAAATCTGTCTGCGAACGAATAAGGGTAGAAAATCTCCAGGACAAGGAAATTAGACAGAAGTACATGGATATGATTAGTGAGAAGTTTCGAACAGTAGACAGTAAGCAGGTTCAGGATATAGAAAGTGAATGGGTGGCATACAGGGATGCTCTAGTAGAAACAGCAAGGGAATGCCTAGGAACAACTGTGTGTAAAGATGGGAAAAGGCGAACATCTTGGTGGAATGATGAAGTGAGAGCAGCCTGTAAACGTAAAAAGAAGGCTTATCAGAAATGGCTCCAAACAAGGGCCGAGGCAGACAGGGATTTGTACGTAAACGAAAGAAACAGAGCGAAACAAATAGTTGTTGAATCCAAAAAGAAGTCGTGGGAAGATTTTGCTAATAACCTGGAAAGGCTAGGTCAAGCAGCAGGAAAACCTTTCTGGACAGTAATAAAGAATCTTAGGAAGGGAGGGAAAAAGGAAATAAATAGTGTTTTGAGTAATTCAGGTGAACTCATAATAGACCCCAGGGAATCACTGGAGAGGTGGAGGGAATATTTTGAACATCATCTCAATATAAAAGGAAATCATCCTGGTGGTGTTGCGAACAGTCAAGCTCATGGGGAGGAGGAAAATGATGTTGGTGAAATTATGCTTGAGGAAGTAGAAAGGATAGTAAATAAACTCCATTGTCATAAGGCAGCAGGAATAGATGAAATTAGACCTGAAATGGTGAAGTATAGTGGTAAGGCAGGGATGAAATGGCTTCATAGAGTAGTAAAATTAGCGTGGAGTGTTGGTAAGGTACCTTCAGATTGGACAAAAGCAGTAATTGCACCTATCTGTAAGCAAGGGAACAGGAAGGATTGCAACAACTATCGAGGTATAAAGGTATAAAATGGCAGGGAGGGATTCAGTTAGGTGGAAATGTAGTAAGCAGTTTGGCCTATGCTGACGACTTGGTCTTAATGGCACACTGTGCTGAAAGCCTGCAGTCTAATATCTTGGAACTTGAAAATAGGTGCAATGAGTATGGTATGAAAATTAGCCTCTCGAAGACTAAATTGATGTCAGTAGGTAAGAAATTCAACAGAATTGAATGTCAGATTGGTGATACAAAGCTAGAACAGGTCGATAATTTCAAGTATTTAGGTTGTGTTTTCTCCCAGGATGGTAATATAGTAAGTGAGATTGAATCAAGGTGTAGTAAAGCTAATGCAGTGAGCTCGCAGTTGCGATCAGCAGTATTCTGTAAGAAGGAAGTCAGCTCCCAGACGAAACTATCTTTACATCGGTGTGTTTTCAGACCAACTTTGCTTTACGGGAGCGAAAGCTGGGTGGACTCAGGATATCTTATTCATAAGTTAGAAGTAACAGACATGAAAGTAGCAAGAATGATTGCTGGTACAAACAGGTGGGAACAATGGCAGGATGGTACTCGGAATGAGGAGATAAAGGCTAATTTAGGAATGAACTCGATGGATGAAGCTGTACGCATAAACCGGCTTCGGTGGTGGGGTCATGTGAGGCGAATGGAGGAGGATAGGTTACCTAGGAGAATAATGGATTCGGTTATGGAGGGTAAGAGAAGTACAGGGAGACCAATACGACGATGGTTAGACTCGGTTTCTAACGATTTAATGATAAGAGGTATAGAACTAAATGAGGCCACAACACTAGTTGCAAATCGAGGATTGTGTGCGACGTTTAGTAAATTCTCAGAGGCTTGCAGACTGAACGCTGAAAGGCATAACAGTCTATAATGATAATGTATGTATGTAAATCTAGACTTCCATAATTATTGCCCTTATTTCAGCTAAATTTTTATGAACAGTCACACTAAAATAACCAAATGACCTGAACCTTATTGAAGATAAAATTCCTTGAATGGAACAAGCACCATAACTGTGTTGTAATTCAGAGGAAAATGCAGCTGGATTACACAGCAGGTGTCACTTTTTATCTACACTTTGTGTAGTATACATTATTTCCTCCCGCTGATATATATACACTTTTCTATTCATAGAATTCGCTATTTTATTTCTGTTGACATTTCCATATTGTTTCATATTTCTTTGAAGAGATACAAGAATGACTGAGAGAGGCAGGTGTAAGGACTTTGGGTTTTAGTGGGAACTAAGGAAGATGAGAGAAGAGATAGCAAATTTGAGGGAGATAATTAGACTGGTAACAGAGGACAGATATGAAGATAAGTCCCTCAATTAATGTGCATGCTATACTAGGTAGGCAAGAGGGAGGGTAAGGAAGGGAAGAAGGTGTGGAAGACGGGTGAGCTAATGTTTTAAGGTCAAGAAATACGAAGGCTTAGGGTTTTCCTCAGGCAGTGGGCCCAGGAGAGGTATCAGTGAGGAATCGGTATGAGTCACTGCTGGTAGATCAGCAGAGAGAATTTGGTCATCAGGGAAGTGTTACAGAAGAGGGTTGGGGCAAGAAGAAGGGGAACACCACGGCAGTACCGGCGGGAAATGGAGAGTAGAGGATAGGAAGAGGATAGTGAGAGGGAGAAAACGGAGGAGGAAGTGAGTTCTGCAGGCATCTTGGAAATTAAGGGAGACCAGGAGAATGGGAGATTGAATGATGAGGGTGGGGTTGAGGCTCTGGTCATGGGTGACTTATCAGGCATGTGAGGAAAAGGAAACAGGGTAGAGTATTATCCAGGAATTGGGTTAAGACAGATGTTGAGGGAAATAGAAGGGAGGGTGGAGGATAAGGGGAAGGTGGTAATTTTCCACAAAGGTACCAATAATGTAAGGTAAGCGGGAATAGGTACTAACATGGTTGGGGATGTGTGGAGTCTTGTTACAGGAGCATGGAAGAAGTTTAAGGAAGCAAAGATTGTTATCAGTGGGATACTGACTGGAGGGTAATTGGGGATTCAGATGGGACTATGGAATGTGTATGTGGGAAATTGGAGATTTGCAGATCCTAATGGGTGAGTAGGAGATAGAGATCTACGCTCAGATGGCCTTCACTTGATCCCCAATGGTACATATACACTACCTGATCTAAAGTATCCAGACACCCATACGTAATGCTGAATTGAACCCTAGATGTCACGAGAGGCGATCTCGCTGGTATGAAAGGAGTCGGGGTGTTGTCAGTAGGGAAGCAGTAACAGCAGAATGTGTCGGTCAGGAGAGCTCAGTGACTTTGAATGTAAGCTAGTCATTGGAAGTCACCTGTATAACATATCCATAGGTATATTTCAACCCTTCGAAAGCTGCCCAAGTCAACTGTTGGTGATATGACTGTGAAGTGGAAATGTGAAGGAACAACTGCAAGTAAACAGGACCAGGCAGACCTCTTTTAATGATGGACAAGGACCGTCGAGCATTGCGAAGGGTTGTTGAAAAAAAATCACAAGAAATCGGCAGAAGGAATCACTCATGAGATCCAAAGTGCTACCATCAATCCAGCCAGCACAATGACTGTACATCGGAAGTTAAAAAGAATAGGGTAGAATAGTTGAGCTGCTGCTGCTCATAAGCCAAGCATTTCTGTAGTCAGTGCTAAGTGACACTTGAGGTGGTATAAAGAGTGATGCAGCTGGACAGTGGATGACTGGAAACAAATGATTTGGAGTGATGAATCATGCTATACCCTGTGGCAATCCGATGGAAGGGTTTGGGTTTGTTGAATGCCTGGAGAACTTCACCTACAACCATGTGTAGTGCCAAGACAGAAGAACGGAGGAGGTGATGGTATGGTATGGGGGTGTTTTTTGTGGTTAGGGTATGTTCCCCTTATTGCACTTAAGAAAACTCTAAATGCAGGAAGATATGAACACTTTTTTTTAAAACCATTGTGTACTGTGTACAGTAAAGGACCAGTTTGGAAACAAATATATCAGTGTGACAATGCACCCTGTCATAAAGCTGCATGTGTGAGGCAATGGTTTGTGGACAGTAACATTCCTGAAATGAACTGGCCTGCCCAGAGTCCTGACCTGAACCCAATGGAACACCTTTGGGATGTGTTAGTCCCCCAGCATCCAACATCATTATCTTCTGTAGTATTGGCTCTTGAGGAGAAAAGGGGTGCCATTCCTCCACGGACATACAGGCACCTCATTGAAAGTGTCCCCAGCAGAGTTAAAGCAGTCATAAAGGCCATTTCCACTTTCCCTCGGGAAGAATCGATGAACGCTGATTCTAGGCGGTGCATTAAGTTTTATTTAAGGGAGTTAACAACCTAATTGTCAAAATAGATCATGACAGTAAGAACTCTTGCTGGATAAAGATTACTACAGGGAGGTCTGTGGCAAGCTCCAAGTGAAATATTCGTTCTGAATACACTGCTTGGCTGAATTTTATATGTAAAATCGATTAAATTTGTCCCATTGCCATTAGGGTATTACAGTTATTGGTGATTATTTTCTCATCCTTTGAAGTTACAAACATTGATTTCAGCATCATACTCACAGACCCTTAATTCATCGCTAATTATGAATCACTTTTCACCCTCATGTGTGTGACAAAAGAATTCTTGACGAATCATAACTTGAACGAGTTGGCCGTGTGGTTAGGGACGTGAGCTATGAGTTCGCATTCGGGAGATAGTGGGTTTGAACCCAATTGTTGGCAGCCCTAAAGATGTTTCTACATGGTTTTCCATTTTCACATGAGACAAATGCTGGGGTTGTACTTTAATTAAGGCCATGGCCGCTTTCTTCCCACTCCTAGCTCTTTCCTATCCAGTTGTCTCCATAAGACCTACCTGTGTCGGTGCGACGTAAAGCAACTTGTAACTTTTTTTTGTTTTTTTGCTAGGGAATAAATTTGAATGCAGTGCGATTCATTCCCAACTCTACCGTCATGATGTCGTGTTATGAAACAACAGAAATGTTCACTATCAGAATGTTGGCTGGCTAATAGGAGAGGTGGTAGTATACCTACAATTTCTAATCACTAGATTATTGTGCGCTGGAAGTGTTCATATGGAATTAGGGCATATGACACTGTTGATGGTGATTCATCCATCAAATGGAGACATTAAGCCTTGAGCAGACCCCTGGGTGTCATTCAGTGGAAGTAGGCTATGTGCCAACACCATGTTTCACTCTCTCCCTATCTCATTATCATCATCATCATCATCATCATCATCATCCCATACCCAGATGCGCAGGTGGCCCGTGGGTGCCAAATGGTTAGCCCTGCACTAGGCGAGCTGAACATGTCCTTGGATACTCCCAGCACTAAAAGCCACGTGCTAAATAAATAAGTAAAAAATAGACATAAGTATTAGTGGTACAATCTTTTATCATTTATCAGATAGTCAAAACATCCATCAGAACTCACTCCTCTGTTGATTTTTACCACATCTGTCAGTTGATGTTAAAGGAATTCATGATTGAAAGTCATCATCAACCAATTCTTGACCACATTTATACTTAGCAAATTAATAATCGCATGAGGTAACCCTTCAACATTGTTCACCAAATTTCTACCACATGTGGTGGGTCTCAGTAAAGTCTTTGCCAAGCTTCATGCCAAATATCATATTAATACACTGTTTGTGAAAGATAGTCATTTCAGAGTACCTTCTCCTTTGTAAAATACATATAACAATATAGTACCTTTAAGACCATAATAAATTATGACCAACAGATATTAATTAATGCAACTTCTAGCAGACTCTTATCAGGGTCAGAGCCATGCAGAGCTGTTAAACCCTTTCCGATACAATATTGTTTTACTGTTTTGGTGAGATCTGATTCTGAAGAGCAATTTTGGAATTTATATATTGTAAACGTTATCACTGGAATATCCTTTTCAAATATCTTTCATCTGTTTCAGTGATACGTCATGCCTTGGAGCTGTCTCAACTGCTTCCGCCCGCAGTCAGCTGACATCAAGCTGCTGAACTATCAACATTGTACCCTAAATGATGTTCCAGCTGAAGTATTTGCTTTTGAGCGAACTCTTGAAGAGCTTTACTTAGATTCTAATAGGGTGAGTTATTTATTTGGTATCTGATCATTTTCTTATTGAGCTGTACTTGTAATTTGATGTAATTCTTCTCAATTTATCTGAAGTTTTGATATTACTTAGAAACTCACATCTACAATGATTCTTTAGAATTTATAGAAATGACCTTCATGAACAATTGAAAGAATAAAAATAGGTAAAATGCCATGGATAGATGGTTTTTCTATATCAGTAGTAGGAATTTTTTGCTGTCATTTGAGGAATTCTGTGACTGTTGGCATTACTGAAAGAAACTGAAGAACTAGAATGAGAATTAAACCTACAGTATTGTTACGAATATGAAACTCCATCTGTTTCATTACTCTAATTTATTTCAGGATGGCCTAATAAATGCACATACACACACATATTTAAACACAAACAATTCTAACCAGTTATGAATGGCCACACAAATTACTAGTCTATTTACAAATCTCTCTTCTGTACTCACACCCAGAAGTCCTGGCCGGTTGCTACCTGGGAACGGTCATGTCCTCAGGCGGGCTGGGAAGTTCCCCGAGCTGGCTTAATCATCCCCTTTCAGGTAATATTGAAGGGACTGCGACAAAGCTGACGGTCGCTTGAGCACGTAACAGTATATTTTTTAATAGTCTGCGTTCCACGACTGTATTATTGAGCTATCTTCGCCACTTATTTCCATTGTCATAAGAGTGCTTTCCAATTGCCTGCTAGGAAGAGAGTGTGTGATGAATTTCAGAATTATTGGTAGAACATAGTCAAGTTGCTGAATGTCAGTTAAGCAAATTACTGTAAATCTTGTGCAGGGTGAAACTATGTTTGTTGGTGCAAAGTGTTAATGAGTTTCAAATTTAAAAAAAAAAAAAAAAAGCATGAAAACAATTTGTGTCGGTAACGATACGTTTCAAGAATTTCATATCAATAATGAGCAAGTCACTGGATAATTAAAATATTTGCCAGTCTGAAATTTATGTAAAGTACTCTGAGGTTGTTGAAAGGACATTAAAATAGCATGTGTTCTTTGCCAAACACTCTTTCATGTTCTAATAGAATCTTCATGATCAATTCAGACTTTAGTAGAACCTTATTGAATGCATCTTTAAAATCTTTGGAATTTCAGCTTTTATTTAAATACAGAAGTATTAACCCAGTCTGGCAGGAATGGTTTTCTTTGGAAAGTCAGTTCTTGCATTAAACCATTAAATTCCTCATTCGTGAATTAGTTTATACGCTTGTCTATAGATATATGAAATAATCCACTATGTTACCCTCTTGATCACTTTCTGTGGATCAGGGATAGAGTGTTGGCTCTCAAATTATGGTGTCTCAAGATCACAATTTTAAACTTAACAGAGGTAGTCATGTTTTTAAAGAGCAGAAGTTAGTCCATTTGGCACTCACTGTTGTACCCTATCACCATATAGGAGGTCTCTGGCGATACATTCAGTGCTGAAGATATTTTCTATGAAAAACGAAACATGTACCGACTAATTTTAAAATAAATTAATGTTATTTTAATCTAAGAAAATCATAAGATTTTGAAGTGGTGGAAAGGTGGAACTTCCCAAACTTAAAAGTTCGAATTTGTTATATATAATCACATTATGTCAAGGAGGATGGTCAACAATGGTACTCGCTTGGCGCGTGGGCCGAAATCAACTTGATCTGATTCAATCATGGAAGCAGTACGGGGAGACAGGAACTATTGAGGATTTGCCTTTCATAGGTCATTCAAGGGCTACGACTGCAGTCGATAACAGTAATAGAATTATAGCTCGGAGGAACCCAGACACAATGCCACCATACTGTATAATGATCTTCGGGCAACCACAGGTTTTGAACGCTCACAGTGTTTCGACTCAAACTGCGAGAAAACTTGTTGCACAAAGCACAACTTCATTCTCGTCGTCCATGGCAAGGTGCAGCTCTCAAATTTATACATCATGAGATGCGGTACAGATGGGCCCAACATTATGCTGAATGGTCTCTTCAGAATCGGCATAAAGTCTTTTCAGCAAAGAGTGTCGCATAGGCCTTGTTTCTGATGACTGTCGATACCATGATTGAAGGTAGTGTTTTATTACAACTTGCTTTACATCGCACCGACACAAATAGGTCTTATGGCGATGATGGGATAGGAAAGGCCTAGGAGTGGGAAGGAAGCAGTCGTGACCTTAATTATGGTACAGCCCCCAGCATTTGCCTGGTATGAAAATGAGAAACCAGTACCGGTTTCGACCTTGTGAAGGTCATCCTCAGCTGACAATCATAACATACAATTAAAACATCACAATAAGAATGTCACATGATATGGTTGAAAACACAGTCACTGCAATTGTTCTAGTTTAAATAATCGTCTATAATGACTGATATAATAATGAAAAACTTAACATTACTATATGTACATGAATGATGTATGTTACAATACGTTTTTCTTAAATTATAAAGGTATCACATAGTATGGATAAAAACGTTATCAATTTGCAAATGTTTTTCTTCTTATCTTGTCTACGTTAATCGGTATGAGAGTTAAAACTTTGCAACACTATTATGTGCACAGGTGATATATTTTGAATGTACACTATTCTTGAATTGTGAAGTGTCCACTGTTCCACATTAAAACTTATGGCTAGATGAATAAAATATTTTGAAGTACAAATTAATTCTTGCGGCGTGTCAAGTAGCAGGACTTCTGTTCAGTGGGTTTAAGTATGTAGCTGAACAGACAGACTTATACTATCAGCAGAAATCACACTCGTATTCTTATAACTTATCCCCTAAAACACAGAATTAGAATAGATTGGAATTTATTTATTTATCACCTACAGGATGTCCCAGTTACAGATGATGTAATAGCAAATAAAATAAAAAATAAAATAAAGTAATCAAATTAAATAAAAAATTTAAAAAAATAATATATATGCAAATATATACATAAACAGGTATAAATCTTCACATGTTTTCTACAGATTATTTTCATAACTTACAAAATTGTCACGTTCCACCCTTGAAAAGAGCTTTCCGAATTGCAGTGGAAGGGTATTGAAAAATGTTGAGTTACCCTTCCAGCTGATTTATGGTCCTAAGGGCTGTATGAATCAAGAATTTTCATGTGCAACCGTCCTACATTTGGGCAGGTGGAATATACATTTCTGCCTTGTTTGCCTGCTTGGACCATGAAATGGGATCAACCCCAATATAGCCAGACATTCCACTGTACTCTTCAAGCATTTAATCGCTAACATTGCGTTCGCACATTTTCGGCGCATTGCCAGTGTATTGATTCCAAGAATGTTTACGAATTCTCATACCTGCTTGAAAAGTGTGGCATGCCCAGGAATCCAAAACTAATCCATTTCATGAACCTTATCTGTACCCTCTCGAGATGGTGTATGTGGCCTTTCTGATGCGGGAGCCACAATTCCTTTTGACAAACCCTAGGAGTCTGAAAGATTTCTTTGTAATACGAACGATGTGTTTCTCAGAGGATAAGCCATTCCCGTTACTAAGAATTACACCTAGGTCATTAAACTCCTCCACATGATTTAAACTTTCTCCACTGATTTTATATCTGTAAAATACAGGTGTTAATTTTCGAGTAAATGACATGACACCACACTTGACTTTATTCACTTTAAAGAACCCCATATCACACCACTCGTGTATTTGCTTCAGATCTTCTTGTAGTTAATTGCCATCACTGTCTTCTTCTATGACTTTGTATAGTTTCAAGTCATCAGTGTACAAGAGACATTCACTGTTCTGAACGACTGTAGTAATATCATTTAGAAACAAAGCAAATAGAAGAGGCCCTAACAGTGATCCCTGTGGGATGCCAGATGAAGGTTGATAGGGGTTAGAGATCAAACCCTCGAACTTGACAGAACATATTCGTTTTGTCAAGTAGCTCTTCAGCCACTCGAAAATACTCCCGGATACTCCATACGCTGACAACTTTCTCAACAAGGCTTCGTGTTGTAAAGAATCGAAGGCTTTGGAGAAATCAGTATATATCACATCAACCTGTTTACCTTTGTCCAATGCCTCTGACCTTGAAGATAAATAAACTGCCAGATTGGTAACAGTTGACCTGCCTTTAAGGAATCCATGCTGTGATGGGTCTATGTACTGATTAAAAGGGTCATACAGGCGATTATATATGAATTTCCCTGCCACCTTCGATAAAAGTGAGAGCAGCACTACTGGTCTATAATTATCGAACAACACCTTATGACCTTTCTTAAAGATATGGATTACGTAACACTTTTTCCACTCAGCTGGAAAACACCCACACTTAAATGCTTAAATAGTGGAATTGCCAGTTGGGAATCACATTCACAGAGGACGATGCCAGGTATCTCATCAGGCCCACATGATTTGTTGATATCCACCAATGACAGGATCCATGTCACTTCTGCCACAGAAGTTTGAATAGACACTGGATCTATTGAAAATTGGGGAGGAAAAGTTGCATTGCAGGTCTCGGAAGGAGAATGGTACTTCGTGAAAGTTTGCACAAGTGTGTTTAGAATTTTATCTTTTTTTTGTGGATTTCAGTTCTGTTTATTAGCATAGTGGGAGGCAGACGGGAAGATTTTATTTTATTATTAATGAAATTCCATAAGCGCTTAGGGCGTGTGATGATTACATCTTCTTCCAATCTAATGTAGTCCCTGTACTTAGCACGTTGCAGTTTTTTACATTTACTTCGTAATCTGGAAAATTCTGAGTTAGTTCTGAGTCGTACCAAGATGGATATTTTCTCATGTTAATTTATCATAATGGTACACTGCTTTTTATGACCGCATATAGTACGTCATAAAAAGTGCTTATAGCTTCATCCACAGAGGGAATTCTTTAATCATATCCCAAGGGCACAGGGATAAAGGTTCCCTTAGTAACGAAAAGTCAGCTTTCTTCCATGCAAATATGACTTTGTTTTGCGCTTTGAAGCGAAATGTCCTTGGCATAAGCAGGAAGATTTCGATGGCTTGGTGATCAGAGTGAATTATATTTTCAGTTTTGACGCACTCTCCACTCTGAAGTAATTCCTTTGAGACTAAAATTAAGTCTAGAAAATTATCATTCCTGGTAGGGAAATCATAAATCTGACTGAGATCAAATTCATTAATAATTTCTAGAAATATGATACCTCCTCGCTTCTCTGTTTGATAATGTGTTGTACTTTTGACGTCTCATCAGTTTTCCAAGCTGAAGTTAAAATCACCGCACACAATAACAATATCCCGTGATTTGAGAACAGATGTAATGTTTCCTAATGTTTGACGTAGGTCGCTAAGCCGGTCGTTCACTTCATCTGGAGGCAGGTAGCAGCACACAGTAAGACACCATGACC
The DNA here is from genome assembly GCF_040414725.1 of Anabrus simplex. Lineage (NCBI taxonomy): Eukaryota > Metazoa > Arthropoda > Insecta > Orthoptera > Tettigoniidae > Anabrus > Anabrus simplex. Next base: position 178,365,431 of record NC_090266.1, read on the forward strand.
GGGTTGAGGGTTGACTTTCACTGCTTGAAGCTCAGGCTTCAACACTGGTCCAAGGTCAGGCTTCACAGCTAGTAAAACGTCTCCACCATCCAGTTTTGAAGTATTCACGGAATTTCTGTCCTTACAAAATACAATGTAACTGTCTGTTAATATTTCAGTATCAGCTACTGTTTCGTTAAGCCCACTTTCGCTGATGTAAATACAGTCATAGTTCCCTTCACTTACTCCAGCATTAAAGTCAGCAAGCGAGTTATGCATACTCCTCACATTTTGATAGAAAAATGCCATACCTTGATTGCTTTGGTTGGATCCTGAGTTTAGTTGTATATCTCCGGAGATCGCTAGCGTTAGGACGGCTAATACATAGTTGGATACCTGTGGACGAGCCGGCCTCCCTTGGCCACGGGCGCACCTTTCACTTTGATGTGGCCTCGAGCCGTTGAGAGAAGCCATGAGGCCAGATAAAATGCATTTATTAATCACTAGGACTCTTTCCCGAACTGTGTCTTGCTCACTGTCAAACTTAAGAGTATTAAGAGTAGTGTAATCACATCAGCACAAACGAACCGGACCGTAGGCGTAGGCCTATTGGACTATTGTTACTAGCAGGGAAATTACTTTTTTTTTTTTTTTTTTTTTTTTTTTTTTTTTTTTTTTTTTTTTTTTTTTAACTTTGTGTTAAAGAGGGACGAACTATTAAATAAAATATATGACACTCAGATGGCTTTCTAGTAATTTAAATAATCAATTTTTAGTGAACATATAGAAATATTTTCATGTTATTGAGCCACAGGAAGATTTTTCAGCAATGTATCAAACTGGTGAACATTTTCAATAATTTTAGTGAAAAAGTATCTTTGTTATTGTGTTTAAACAAATGACGAAACTTCTTGTCTCGCACTGTATGCATGCATGCAGTGTAGCACCCACTATGCAGCCGTTAATTAATTAATTAACTTTTCCACTTAACCGGTTGAGTTATAAAGGTATAGTACTGATCAAAAAATGTTTGAAAACTTTCTTATTGGACAAAACCTATTTTGTAACTTAAAATTTTTAAAATTTCCTTCTATGTTTTTTGTTTTTCGGAGAAACCCCCTCCTGAAAAATCCTAAACTTCCACCCTCCCCCGAAAAGGAATCCGGGACATGACCTTGACAATGTGCTCCCTAAATTGTTAGTCAAAACGAATAGCTGTCAGTTTAACAGAGCTTTAATATAAATTTTATATTTGTTTTGATCGATTGATGAAATCAGGTCGATTTAAAGAAGGAAACAAATCTGTATTATCCATGAATGTGTGAATGTGCATTGGAACTGGGTGTTGATATGCTAATGAACTCTTGAGAGCCCACCACCACTAATAGTGTTTAAATGAAATTATTACATTCACAGCTATTTGAATAAGAAGGTAATAAACATAACCTGTATTTCATTTGTTTAGACCAAGAATCAGCAGAAGTGCTCATATATTCTCTTTTTTCTTCCATACAACTTGGTTTTACTGTGTTTCTTATTAATATCATCTGTCAAATATGTAATCTAATAGGCAGAAACTCAGAAATCTGTACCCTACCTCTGTTTTATTAAGGTAATTCGGATAGAGTTGCCACACTTTTTATATTTTTTATTATAACCCCGTAGATTTATTTAGAAAACTGTTGCAAATTGGTAGAACATAATTTGAAAGTATTTACATTAGACCAGAGGTGAGCAAAACGTTGGTAGTTGAAAATAAATGAGAGAAAGGAAATAACAAAGGAATTCTTGCATCAGCGGTCTCTCTCCCTGGAACGTGGTATAGATGACTTTGCTCAGGAGAGATGCCGCAAGTAAAAATAATCAAGAGCAAAATCAAATTTAAGCTAATTTCTTCAACTTTAATATAACCGAATATTGGAACACACATACATTGTCATTATCGACTGTTATGCCTTTCAGCATTCAGTCTGCAAGCCTTTGTAAATTTACTAAACATCACCACAATCCTCTATTTCAACTAGTGCTGTGGCCTCATATAGTTCTATACCTCTTATCTTTAAATCGTTAGAAACTGAGTCTAACCAACATTGTCTTGGTCTCCCTCTACTCCTCTTACCCTCCATAACAGAGTCCATTATTCTCCTAGGTAACCTATCCCCCATCCATTCGTCTCACATGACCCCACCACCGAAGCCGATTTATGCGTACAGCTTCATCCATCAAGTTCATTCCTAACTTAGCCTTTATCTCCTCGTTCCAAGTACCCTCCTGCCATTATTCCCACCTGTTTGTACCAGCAATAATTCTCGCTGCATTCATGTCTGTTACTTCTAACTTATGAATAAGATGTCCTGAGTCCACCCAGCTTTTGCTCCCTTAAAACAAAGTTGGTCTGAAAACCTTTACAAGCTGTCCGCATTGCATCATTCCACCAAGATGTTTGCTTTTACCCATCTTTACACACAGTCGTTCCTAGGCATTCCCTTGCTGTTTCTACTACATCATCCCTGTATGCCTTCCATTCTCTTTCTATATCCTGAACCTGCTTACTGTCCACTGTTCAAAACTTATCACAAATCATATCCATGTACTTCTGTCTAATTTCCTCATCCTGGAGATTTTCTACCCTTATTCATTTGCAGATTTCACTTTCTCTATCCTAGGCCTAGAGATATTTAGTTCACTACATATCAGATAGTGGTCTGTACCATCAAAAAATCCCTGAAAAGCCCATACATTCCTAATAGACTTCTTGAATTCGAAGTCGGTTAAGATATAGTCTATTATGGATCTAGTACCCCTAGCCTCACATGTGTAGTGGTGAATAGCCTTATGCTTGAAGAATGTATTCGTAACTGCTAAACCGCTACTAGCACAGAAGTCCAGCAAACGCTTCCCATTCCCGTTAGCTTCCATATCTTCCCCACATTTACCAGTCACCCTTTCGAATCCTTCAAATCTATTTCCAAATCTCGCATATTGAAATCGCCCATTAGCACTATTCTATTCTTGCTGTTGACCCTGACTACCATGTCAGTCAGTGCTTCATAAAACTTGTCAACTTCATCCTCATCTGCACCCTCACGTGGTGAATACACTGAGACAATTCTCGGCCTACCCACATCATTCGCTCATTTACATGCTTAACATAAACTATGTTGCGTGCAATAGTATTCCTGATGAACAGTCGTACCCCATACTCTGACCTTCCCTTTTTAACACCTGTCAAGTACAATTTATAATTTCCTATCTCTTCCTCGTTATCTCCCCTTACCCGAATATCACTTACTCCTAGTACATCCAGATGCATCTTCTTTGCTGACTCAGCCAGTTCTACTTACTTTCTTCCATATGCCCCATTAACATTGATAGCTCCCCATCGAATTCCATTTTGTTCGCCAAGTTGTTTCCAAGGAGTCCCTCGCCTGTCAAATGAGAGTGGGAGCCCATTACTCCCGTAGGTCCGAGGCTTGCTTAAAATATTCCTGAGTTCGGTAAATTTGTGAAGCAAGATGCTACCCTACTTACACATAGTCCAAGTGAGGATCTCTCCTCTAACGGGTTAGGGACCAACGGTGGATTGAATAGTCCTAGCCACCTGAGCACAAGGTGGGTTATGACTCAGAATATGTCTGAGATGCCCACTCCCTTTCCATGGCAACTGGTATCCGAACTCTCAGGACCACTTACTAAGCCACTCAGCCGTTGCCCATGGTTCACGAACTAGTACGTGACTACAGTAACCCACACCATGAAATGAAAAATAAAATGGCGTATGGCTTTTAGTACCGGGAGTGTCCGAGGACAAGTTCGGCTCGCCGGATGCATATCTTTTGATTTGACTCCCGTAGGCGACCTGCCCGTCGTGATAAGGATGAAATGATGATGAAAACGACACATGCACCCAGACCCCGTGCCAGAGGAATTAACCAATTATGGTTAAAATTCCCGACCCTGTCGGGAATCGAACCCGGGACCTCTGTGACCAAAGGCCAGCACGCTAACCATTTAGCCATGGAGCTGGACACCCACACCATGAACATACTGTAAGACAATTATACCAATATAATTTAATCATTCAATGGTAAAAGAATCTAACTCATAATTCACGACGTTAAGTTAATCACACCTTAATTTCAGTGTCTATGAATGTGCATGTGCGATGGATTCTTCTGTTATATAAAGAAAACATCAAGATCATCACAAGTATAATTCTGTCCTGACACAGTAATTTAGTCACTTTGGAAAATATGCTTCAGACAGGTCTTGATAACAATGTGATAATTATCTTGTAAAATGTAATTTAGCTTTGGATGATTCTTGAATCAAAAATTATCCTCGTACAAGGTACAAGTTTATACAGATTGTCTCTTAGCACTTTGTTCTCTAGCAATTTTCCTGCCACAAACTGCACACCTGTCATTACATGTAGAGCAAAATTCTTGGAGTCACTGGTTGAAACTCAAACACTGGATCCAGTCATCTTTTTGTAGATAGAAAATAAATGTTTCCAACATTCACAGGAGTGGTTCTTTTCTGAATTTATTGGGCTTTCTCCATTTCCTGAGATGGCCCTCTTCACTGGTTGTGTCCTGTATCATGCAACGACAGAGGAGGTTGTTTTCGCTTTTTTTTGGCCTGGCGCATTACAAGAAACCTGAACGGTTACATTTTCGCCTTTCTCTCCTGACTTTAATGCATGAACAGATTTGGAAACTTTTTCCATTATCACAGAACCAGGCTGGTTGTTAGCCTGTACTCCAGACTCATCCCTGTTAAGAACACTCTCTGGTCTATCAAATACATTTTTATTTCTGAAAATATATGTTTTATAATAACAACAATGTTAACAATGAAAGCAATATAAATAATGTATTTTAAGAATCATGGGGCAAAAAAAATTCAAATAAAATACCGTTGCCCTCTGGTTAGTATTGAATGTTTCCAGATCACTTTTAGAATCAAATAGCAATGAGACATCTCTACCGGATTGCTGTGTGGCAATTCTCCCAACTATCACGTTGTCGTACCTCAAGGCGAGCATTTCCGAAAATAAGCTTACTCTCAATTCGAGTAATGTTTCTGGCTTCTGCTGTACTGAAAATGGCTGATTTAAGCATTTGAAACCAATTTAATATACAGTAAATGAACACAAAGAAAAAACTTTGTCAGGAGAAAACGTGTACTCTCCGCAAGATATTGGCTATAATTGTTGTAATATACGAGGAACATTCATCACTCCCGCAGACAGTAGTACCTCTTTAGAAACTGAAAAACCATATACACTGTCATCTAGCTCTAATGATGGGAACCTCTGCCTAAAGTGTATGTGACATCTGTGCCGGATTTACCTTATGATTACATGAAATATTGAACTTGAAGTATTTAAAGACAGTTGTAGCACACCATCAACATTTCCTTGATTGAAGAAGTAGTTGCTAGTACTGTGTGTCTGAAAGGTTATTTCAGCATGTCGACATTGAATGCTTCTTGAGTTGAGTGCATTAAATTATGTTTGTTAACTGTTGTTATACATTCATGTGGCAATTTTTTTTGGGATCTGAGGCAAAATACTCTTCATGTAATAAACATCAAAAGTGACTTTCTTAGCTACTCAACTAGTTTATGCATAACCCATCCAGCTTAATAGTACAAACCAGACATCTGTATTATGTTTGTCAACATCATTTGGAAACTGGTGATCATAATTTGTAGAACTATACTCTTCAGTTGGCTTTTGGCATGAAAAAAAGTTCAAGGTAATAATAATAGTAATCATCATCATAAGTATACTTTGGCATTATGTGAATATTGGGCTACACTTACCATTCAAATCACATGACTCAATTTTACAGGACACTTGTGGTAGATAACTGCAAAGCAGCTTTTGTAGGCTTTCATAATCTTTACCCCCTGCAAGTGGGAACGGTAGAATAACATCCACGATATCCCTTGCCTGTCATAAGAGGTGGCTAAAAGGGGCCCGGGGCTCTTAATTTGGAAGCATGGGTTGGCGACCATGGGACATTTAGCTGAGTCCTGGCATTTCTTCCAGTTACTTGTGCCAGGTTCCTCACTTTAACCTTAAATATCTGACTTCCCTTGGTCAATTTGTTCTATTACTATCCCAACAGGGTTAGGTTTCTGAGACCTAGGGAGTTTTTTTATTTTCACACACTTCGTGGCTCTTCCCTGCCTTTTACCGATACCTTCATTTTTTGAAAGCCGGGCTGAGTGGCTCAGGCGGTTGAGGTGCTGGCCTTCTGACCCCAACTGGGCAGGTTCGATCCTGGCTCAGTCCGGTGGTATTTGAAGGTGCTCAGATACGTCAGCCTTGTGTCGGTAGATTTACTGGCACATAAAAGAACTCCTGCGGGATAAAATTCTGGCACCTCGGCATCTCCAAAAACCTTAAATGTAGGTAGTGGTACATAAAGCCAATAACATTCTTTATCATTTTTTGAAGGATTGGACCTCTTCCTTTTTTCCTCTCTGATTTGTGATAATAGTTGTACTCCCCTTAAAACAACAACAAATTTCTGAAAATTTTAGTTTGTCAGCAATGTTGCTGCTAAGAGCACCACTTTTTTGCCTACTTGATATTATTTAATATCTACTTACTGTACAAACCAACTTGTAGCTACTGTATCATTAGCCATGATTCCTACAGATGAACAACATAACAAAGCAGAAGAAGCTGTTCTACTCTGCTTGTCATATTCATACATTGGTCTACCCCTACAGTTCTTACTGCGTACACTTCCCTCAAAAACCAACTGAACAGGTCCTGGGTGTCTTAAGATGTGTCCTATCATTCTGTCTCCTCTTCTCGTTAGATGTAGTCAAATCAATCTCCTCTCACAATTTGATTCAGTATCTTTTCATTTGTGATTCGATCGATCCATCTCACCATCAGCATTCTTCTATAACACCACATTTCAAAAGCTTCTATTCTCTTTCTTTCTGAGCTAGTTATCGTCCATGTTTCACTTCCATATAATGCCACGCTTCAGACGAAAGTCTTCAAAAACATCTTTCTGATTCGTATATCACTGTTCGAAGTGAGCAAATTTCTTATCACTGCTGACTGATTTTTGTACAGATTATAGATAATACAGTGGAACCTTGGATTGCGAGCATAATTCGTTCCGGCAACATGCTCGTAATCCAAATCGCTCGTATATCAAAGCAAATTTTCCCATAAGAAACTGTTGAAACTCGGATGATTCGTCCACAACACAAAAACATTTATTCGCATAACATTTCTAAAACAAAATATAACATAAAACAATTAAACTGCACTTTACCTTACAATAGAATCATTGTTGGTATGAGGGAGACGAGAGATGACATGAGAAGAGTTACTGTGTAGCACGAATTTCACTAACGGAATCACTGCTATCGGTTGGCTCGTTGGAAGTGTTTTCTTTTCGTGCAACTTTAACGAGGACCCTGTCCAATGACTGATGCTTTTGCCTCTTTTTGAGGATTTCATGAAAATGTGACATTGCATTGTCATTGAACAGATTCATCCACTGTAATCATCTCCTTCTTCCGACCGAATTCCTTTTTAGCCTTCTTTTCGTTTACAGGGCCCATCGTTGCAGAACAGTTATATCACAGATGACAGAAACAAAACATGTACACTCGTACGGTGTTGACTATGCGAGCAAGGCTCGCCAACTGAAATCCAGCGCGGGAAATGATTACATACACTTTCCCAGGAAAGAGAGTGGCAGGGGGAGGGGAAAACAAAGGCACAAGGGAGGTGGAAACGTATGTACACATGACGCTCATATTGTGAAACCTCACTCACTTATCAAGTCACAATTTATTTAAAATATTTGCTCGTCTTGCAAAACACTCGTAGACCAAGTTACTCGCAATCCGAGGTTCCACTGTACTTCTTTCTAGGTATCTGATCCCAGTCACCTTCAGAATTTCAAATAGCTTGGTCCAGTCAACATTATCGAATGCCTTTTCTAGATCTGCGCACGCCATGTACGTGGGTTTGTCCTTAATTCGATCCCCTAAGATCAGACGTAAAGTCAGGATTGCTTCACGTGTTCCTACATTTCTTCTGAAGTCAAATTGATCTTCTCCCAACTCAGTTTCAACTCGTCTTTCCATTCTTCTCTAAATAAGGCGTGAGATACTAAAGTAATGTTGCAGAAGTTTTCACATTTATCACCACCGGCTTTCTTGGGAATAGGTATAACAACATTCTGCCGAAAATCATATGGCACTTCTCCTGTATCATACATCTTACACACTAATTGGAATAATCTTGCCATGCTGGTTTCTTCTATGGCAGTCAGTAATTCAGAGGGAATGTACTCAATCCCAGGTGCCTTGTTCCTATTTAGGTTTCTCAAAGCTCTGTCGAATTCTTCATTCATGATTCAATCTTTCCATCTCACCTTCAGCATTCTTCTGTAACACCACATTTCAAAAGCTTCTATTCTCTTTCTTTCTGAGCTAGTTATCGTCCATGTTTCACTTCCATATAATGCCACGCTCCAGATGAAAATCTTCAAAAACATCTTTCTAATTCCTATGTCACTGTTCGAAATGAGCAAATTTCTTATCACTGCTGACTGATTTTTGTAGAGATTATAGATAATACTTCTTTCTTTAGCTGTCAGCAGCCCTGAAGAGGGTTTTCCGTGGTTTTCTATTTTCACACCTGGCAAATGCTGGCTGGGGCTGTACCTTAATTATTATAATAATAATGTTATTTGTTTTACGTCCCACTAACTACTCTTTTACGGTTTTCGAAGACGCCGAGGTGCCGGAATTCAGTCCCGCAGGACTTCTTTTACGTGCCAGTAAATCTACCGACACGAGGCTGACGTATTTGAGCACCTTCAAATACCACCGGACTGAGCCAGGATCGAACCTGCCATGTTGGGGTCAGAAGGCCCGCGCCTCAACCGTCTGAGCCACTCAGCCCGGCATGTACCTTAATTAAGGCCACGGCCGCTTCCTTACCACTCCTAGCCCTTTCCTGTCCCATCATCATCTGTGTTGATGCGACGTAAAGCAACTTGCAACAGATATCATTTTTTATGACTGTCCATTTTCCCTCTACTGTTTCCTTCAGCCCTTTCATTTAGTCCTTGTGCAACATGTTCCTTGAAATAATCCCTCAACTTGTGTAGATCCCATCTCCTTGCATTCCTTTCTTTTGTCAGTTTCTTCAACTTCAGATGGCTTCATAACCAGCAAGTTTGGTCAAAGTCCATGTCTGTTCCTGCGAAAATCTGTCAAACCAACACCTGGTTTCTAATCATAATGAAGACTTCCTCGTGAACAGTCAAGATTTTCTTCTGAAGATGTAGAGCAAAGTTCTCTGTGAAATGTAAAGTGTTTCACCCTGTTTTCTTCACATTGCATAAGCCCAAAAGCCCTTATCATGTCTACAAGTACGGGCCATGAAAGCATCAGTGTTAACATAATGAAGTCTCTTTGATACCTTCCAGTGTCTCCAGGTCTCGTCATTGTATACAGCTGCCGTTTGTGGTGTTTGAACAAAGTGTTAACAAGGACTAAATTATGATCGATGCAGAATTCAACCAGCCAACTTCCACTTTCATTCGTTTTTCCCAATCCGAATTCTCCTACTGCATTACCTTCTCTTCCTTGGCCTACCACTGCATTTCAGTCTCCCACCGCAATTGGATTCTAGTCACTTTTTACATATTGTATTACATTTTCTCTCTCTTCATATATTCTTTCAATTTCTTCATCATCTGCTGAAATTGTAGGCATATAGACCTGCACTGTTGTGGTAGGCATTAGTTTGGTGTCTATCTTGACAACAATAATCTTTTCACTATGCTGGTCATAGTAGCTTACGCACTACTCTGTTTTCTTATTCATTAATGAACCAACTCCTGCATTTCCCCCATTCAATTTGTGATGGTAATTCTGTAGTCACCTGACCAAAAATCCTGCTCTTCCTGCCATCGTACTTCACTTATACCAACTACATCTAACTTCAGTCTATCCACCTCCCTTTTCAGATTTTCTAACCTAACACAACAATTCAAACTTCTAACATTCTATGCTTCGACTCGCAGAATGTCAGTATCCATCTTCCTGATGATTGTGTAGTCCCCTCCCGGAGATCGGAATGAGGGACTATTTTACCTTCAGAATATGTTACCCAGGAGGAAGCCATCATCAGTATATCACTCATACAGGGAGAGCTGCATGTCCTCGGGAGTTAGTTAAGGCTGTAGTTTCCTGTTGCTTTCAGCCGTGTAGCTGTATCAACATAGCTAAGCTATGTTATTATTACAAGGCCATATCAGTCAGTCATCTAGACTGCCACCCTTGCAACTTCTGAAAGTCTGCCACCCACCTCCCGGTGAACCATTTCTTAGTCTAGTCTCTCGACAGATGCCCATCCGATATTGTTGCACCTGCAGCTCGGCTATTTGCTTCATTAGGACGCGCGGCCTCCCCACCGTTGCAAAGTCACATGGTTCACAGGGGACGATGCTGTTCTAAGAAGATTCATTATTTCCTTTGTTTCTTGTACTGAAGTGTTTTCTTTTAGATTGTTTTCTATAATTTTAATGAATTCTTTTATCGGTACATTGGTGTACATTTTGGTGATGTCAAAGGAAATCATTCGTGTGCACTCTGTTATTTTGAGTCTCTTTAGTTCTGTTATTAGTTCTATGCTGTTTTTAATCAACCTATTTTCTTTAAGTGAGATTTTTTTTTAGATTTTGGTTGAGTTGTTTGCTTAAATTGTAACTTGGCGCATCTATGAAATTTACTATTAGTCTAATAGGACATGAGTTTTTGTGCAATTTGGGGAGAGCTCTTAATGTGGGAATTTTGGGTTTTTTTATTTAAGGCTTACTTTTTCTTGTTTGGTGATAATAAAGTTTATTTGTTGGGTCGCGTTGTAACTCTTGAATTCAGTTATTGTTGATGAATTCAATTGTTTTTTCTATGTACTTGTCTTTCTGCATTATGTCAGTTTTGTTCCCTTTATCTGCTTTTGTGACGATTACACTAGGTCGTCATTTTTATTTTGTTCTGAACTGTTTGCAGTGTTGAGTATTGAGTTGCACAGATCGGTTGTTTGGTGGAATTTTCTTGTGTTACTATTTTTAGGGCTTCGTTGGTGGCTACGCTTTTTATTATTTATCTTTGTTGTATGGGTGTGTTGTCGTAAGCAATCTCTACGTCAGTGATTAGCTGTTTTATGTTGTTTTCGACATGATATTCATGGCAATTCAACTTGAGTCCCTTCTCTAGCAGATTGATTTCTTTCTTTGAGAAGGTTGTGTTTGTTGTATTAATAAATCTAGGGTGAAAATGTAGAGTTCTTCAAGGTTTTTCCTGGTTTTTTTTTTTTTTTCTTTCAGTTCTTTAGATTATATATTTTATTGTCAATGACCTTTTGTTTTTTGATTGCTTCTTTTTTAATGTACTCATGTAAAAAACGGTTTAGGATGTCCATTGAAGGTGGTGCCAATAGTTGTTTAGGTTTAAATGGAAGTGTAGAATTTGTTTGTTGATTCCCTGTTTCTTTATGTACATGAATTTAGTTTTGTTTCTGATCCGTAATAACTGTGATTGGGATGCTGATATTTTAGCCTATGTTGTTGTGGGTTTAGTTTTTATGGGTATGTACTTGGGAATGAGCTTTAATTAAAATGTCCAGAAGTATGGCTTTCTTCTTAACAAATGTACATTATATGGCTGGTTGTTGTTCTCTCAGGCTGTACTTTTCCTATTCCTGTACACCTTTTACTACTGGTTATTCTATCATAGTATATCATCTCTGTGATCAGATCTCTGCCCAGTCATATCGAATGACTTTTGCACCATCGTTGTCACTGGATGTACTCAGTAGGGACTGACATAGAGCAGTCACTTATAATATTTTCTTTGACCATGTCAATCTACAGAGGTCGTTTGATATATCTTGGTCTTTGATTACATACTTTAGGAGGTTCTTTCTGACTGCTGCTTCTTCTTGTGTGGCTACAATGAGTCTTCCTCTTTCACACAAAAATGTTACACTCATGCAACAACTCACATGTTGTGTCATAGTCAATACTTGGTTGATTCAGACTGGCTGGATATCTGCCTGGAGCTGTTTACTTTCCACATTTGCTGTTTTGCAGCATTTTTGTCCATCTTGCTGTGTGGCGACTGCTCTTAGTCTGCTTGTCCAAGAGGCACGATGCAAAAATTGACTTTACATATTGCATCGTGGAGTGCACTGATTTGCCAATAATGGAGGTCTCCATTCTGGTTAATTGTAAGATGGCACAATAGAGGAATTTGTACATTTTGCCCATCCGTTTCTGCTGGAGTAGGCTGAGGGATAGTCTCAACATCTTCAGCAGCTGAATTTGTAATGATTGGTGGTGGTGGTGGTGGTGGTGGTGGTGGTGGTGGTGGTGTTACTTCTAATTTCTTATGATTCCCTAGAGTGGGGCACCGCCACTTGCTCCATCATCATTCATCCAAGACTTGGCATAACAACAGTTCTGAACCATACCAACATACACTCTCATTGATATAGCTCACAGAATCCCTTGAGCACGCAAAGCCCCCACATCTACATGAGGAGCGTTTTTCAAGGTTGAGATATCATTGAGTGAGTTATCATTATCCGTTTACATTTTTAAAATTCATGTGCTGCCATTGGAGGTCACATTAACCCTCTCCCTTGGATCTTCGAGGCTACTCTAATGCAACTTTCCAGACATCTGTAGAGCCAACCTTTGAACAGAAGGCATTTGGCGCATGTCTATGTCAGATCAATAAATAAACAAACATGGAGAAACTATGATATGACTTTTGTTTCAAAAGTCAAGAGTAGCTCCAGAATTGTGTGGAGCGGTCCTGCTCGCACAATTGGTGCATAAAATTTTGCCAATTTTAGATCTGGATGTCAGTAATATCTACTTATGGACAGATTCATCAATAGTATTGTCTTGGATAGCATCGCCTGCCACTAGATGGAAGAAATTTGTTGCTAATAGGGTTGCAACAATTCAAGAGGTCACACATAGTGCCAAGTGGAACCATGTTTCTTCCAGTCAGAATCTGGCAGATCAATTGGAACCACTTCGTTGGAAATAATAAGTTCATGACTTTGGTGGACTGGTCCAGATTGGTTACTAGAGGACACTGATTTGTGGCCATTGACTACGCCAACATTAGAAGTGACCAAAGAACAGTGAAGGACCCATGTAACCTTAGCAGTGCCGAACACTACAGGAGAGTTCATGGAATGGTATTCTACGTTGTCACATTTAGTGAGAGTAACAGCATACTGCATCAGATTCATTCGCAACGCAAGGAACCCGAAAGTTAAAACAGCAGGGGCGTTAACTAGTAACGAACTTCGTGCAGCATTAGACAGATGCATCAAGCTTGCACAACATGCAGTCTACGCCCAGGAAATACATGAACTGAGGAGAGGCAAGCAAGTGCCAAAGCAAAACAAATTGGTCATGAAATGGTATCAGTCAGTGGACAACTCAACAGTTCAAACTTAATATTTGATGCCAAGCATCAGCTGATTTGTCCTTGAAAGCATCACCTGACAAAACTTATAGTGTTGTCAGAACATCTGCAGTTATTGCATGCTGGACCACAACTTTTACTAGCAGCACTTTGAGAACGTTATTTTATTGGATTCCTACAGCCAAATCAGTGATCAAGTCTGTCATTCATACATGCCTTAGGTGTTTTGGACTGAAGGCTGGAGTTTCTCAGCAACTAATGGGAAATTTACTATCACCTAGGGTCCAACCATCTTGACCGTTTCTCAATACTGGTGTGGACTGTGCAGGCCCAATCGTAATCAAGTGTGGAAATACACTCAGCAAAACAACACTGAAATGCTATATTGCCATATTCATCTGCCTGTCAGTAAAGGCAATCCATTTAGAAATGGTTAGCAGTCTGTCTTCAGAACCCTTTATAGCTGCCCTCAAAGGTTCACAGCAAGAAGAGAGAAGAGTGCGCACCTGTACAGTAACAACGGAACCAATTTTGTTGGAGCAAACTGGGAACTACAGGATCTGAGAAAAATGTTCCTCTCAGAATCATTCAGTCTATGACTTTATGAGCATGCAGCTGCAGAGTAATCTGGCATTTCATACCTTCAAGTTCACCTCACTTTGGTGTCCGGCTCCATGGCTAAATGGTTAGTGTGCTGGTCCGTTTTGTAGGAGTATTAGAAGTATCTCATCTGGCCCCAGCGCCTTTACTGGCTGAAACGTGCTGATGGCCCACCTCATTATGTCCAGAGGGTCCCGGGTTCGATTCCTGGCCGGGTCTGAGATTTTAACCTTAATTGGTTAATTTGCTTGGCTCGAGGACTGGGTGTTTGTGCTGTCCCCAACATCCCTGCAACTCACACACCACACACAACGCTACCCTCCACCACAATAACACGCAGTTACCTAAACATGGCAGGTGCCTCCCACCCTCATCGGAGGGTCTGCCTTACAAGGGCTGCACTTGGCTATAAATAGCCACACGAAATTAAATTAAACCTCACTTTGGTGGTCTGTGTGAAACAGCAGTGAAATCCATGAAATACAATTTTAAACATGTGTTAGGAAATAATATGCTGACATTTCAGCGATAAGTACACTAACTGCTCAGATAGAAGCTTGCCTTATTTCTCGTCCTTTAACAGTTTTGTCAGATGATCCCGTAGACCCAAGTTATTTCTCTGTTGTATACAATAGTGGAATTTATTGACAATGGAACACTGTACATAATATTGTAATTTATTTGTCCGAGAAAGACAGAGAAAATCACTTTATATTTGAGAACCATGAAGTAACAGGATTTCGGCATGTACCCCAGAGCCAGGCTTGCTCCTAAAATATCTGTCAATGTTTTAATAAGTATCTCCCGTCCTTCTTGCAGGAGTATTAGAAGTATCTCGTCTGGCCTCAGCGCCCTTATTGGCTGAAACATGCTGATGGCCCACCTCACTATGTTAGGCTTTATTAATTGGTTGGCACTGTTCCAGTCCTCTCTTCGAGCTCTGGTCTCTGTTTCGACCGTCTCTTACCCGTCTTCAGCCTCTGGAAAGTGGCATGCTAGTAGTAACTTAAGGGTGTCCTTTCCTGTCTGAGTGTATGTTCCACTAGTTTTTTTCCCAACGTTCCTACGTGATTGATGTGTGTTGCCTTTGGTACCTTCTGAAGCCTAACTGCTTCAGAGTGTGATTCCACATTTTCACAGAACTGTCTCCAAACTTTTATTTTGGCTTTTTGTATCTCAAGGTTATACTCAGTGAGTTTTCCATGGTATCCATCTCTTAGAAACAAAAACATAATTACAGACTGTGAACTGTACCTACAAGAGGTATCATCTATCTATATTGCCTCTTTCTCTGAAAGTTGGTTAATTGACTTCGTTTCAGACACGGAAATCCCTCTTTCCAAAAAGTTTTCCGTTTTCAGAATGGATTGTGGATCTCAGGGCAGGTTGGAGGATATCCTGGCCGATAAATCCAAATGGCACACAATGCTGCATACTGATTTAAGTCATCACTGTGAAGGCATTTGGGTAGAAGTGAAATTTCACCCCATCTATTTGCTAGATTTTCAGACCATCTCGATCAACCCTCAGTTATTCTGAAATCGTTCTCTCTTCTGTAATGAAAGCCATTAATCTGAATCCTAATGTCATTATACTGGGTGATTTTAACCTCTCTATATTTTGGAATTCCCCTGTGCAAAGTGTCCCTTCTAATAGCCTCGACAGCTTGTATCTTGACCATTATATTATGGGCCTAGGCCTCCAACAGTACGTCCTTGAGAACACCTGTGGGCAAAGTCTTCTTGACTGCCTACTCTGCGCCATTGAGCCTTTTGCTATTTCTGTGGGGCAAAGTATTTTTAAATCAAACCACAAGTCTGTAGAGGCAACTTTCTCTCTTGCCCCTCCCTGCCACCCAAGATGTCATCGACCCTCTACCTGGAACTTTGTACCCATCTGGCGAGAGGTTGATTGGCAGGCTGTCAATCACAGCCTCTCTTGTCTATTTTGGCACTTGCTGCAAGTGGGTGAAGTCAAGAAGCAGTGGACCTGTTTGGTGACTGGACTCGTGCTGTGGTCCGTGACCTTGTTCCCACTCATAAAACATCTGCCAGATGCCCCCCATGGAAGAAAAGTGACACCAAATTAATCAAACGAAAGCCTAGAAAGACTGGGGAAGGTCGCCTTTGGAACTCAGCTATAAAACCTTTTCTGGCCTTCTCATTCACCATAAACAGCTTCTAAAACAGGATTACTGGGACTACATACACTCTGCCTGCCTAGAAGTGAGGAGTAACAGCAAGAGATTCTGGCCCCTGACAAACAACAGGAAAAATACAAAGCATGTGCCATATACAGTGACTTGGGTTGATAATTTAGCCCGTGGTATAATAGACCTGAAATCTTCAAAGATTACTTTGCATATAATTTTGTTGCACCTGTTCCCAGATTTTCCGAGTATTGATTCAGTTACTTCTCATAGTCTCGGTAATCTTTCCACCTCTGAGTCAGAAGTCTATTCTTTACCTTCCTCCCTGTTAGAAAATAAACTTACTGGTCCATATGACCTCAGTCCTGTCTTCCTCAAGAATACTGCTACGACTCTTGTGCATCCTATTGCTGTTATATTTAACCGTTGCTTCTTAGCTGGCTACTTTCCTGACCACTGGAAAATCGCTAACATCACTCCAGTTTTTAAAGTGGAAAGAGGTCTGATGTCAGAAACTATTGCTCGATTTCTATATTAGCCACCCTGTCACTCATCTGTGGAAAGATTACCCATCAGCATCTCCTTTCTTTTTCCATTCCTTGTATATTGTCCCAACAGCACGGTTGTCTTCCTGGTAGCCCCTGCCTAACTAATCTGGATGTTCTTCTCCATCCTGCAACATCTGCTCTTAATGCCGGTTCTCAGCTGGACGTGTGCTACATTGATACTGCAAAGACTTCAGATACTGATTCGATTCCTATAAACTTTCTGAACGTTTTAACATCCTTGGTCGCTTCCTAACTCTCCTACAGAGCTTCCTCAATACCAGAACTATGCATGTGGTTTTTGATGAATTCAGTTTGACGCCTGTTATGGTTACAATGTTTAAACTTTTTTAGGGTTCACCTATTCATTACAATAATAATGTTTTCTAGATGTAAATACAACATTCCAAATTTATTCAGGACTAGTTTCGACACATTTGTGCGTAATCCTCAGCTGTACAAAGAACTCTTTTGCTTAACGTCACACCGACACAGATGGGTCTTATAGCGACGATGGGATAGGAAAGGCCTAGGAATGGGAAGGAAGCGGCCGTGGCCTTAAATAAGGTACAGCCCTGGCATTTGCCTGGTGTGAAAATGGGAAACCACGGAAAATTATCTTCAGATGGGTTCGAACCCACTATCTCCCGATTAGTGGATACTGGCCCCACTTTAGTGACTGCAGCTATCGAGTTCGGTGTACAAAGAACTTGGTAAACCGGCAATTATATAAATCTCATGATAAATATTAACCTATTTACATAAGATAAAAACCCTATGGCGTCTACATTAAAACAACACATGATAAAACCTTTGAATTGTGATGTTTAACTATTCTTTCTTATCCAGCAAGTTGTAAACTTGCGAGTCAAATAAATATTATCTTATTTACATAAGATAAAAACCCTATGATGTATATGTTAAAACAACAACAACACATGATAAAAACCTTTGAATTGTGATGTTTAACTATTCTTTCTTTTCCAGCAAGTTGTAAATTTGCAAGTCAAATAAATACTAACCTATTTACATAAGATAAAAACCCTATGATGTCTACATTAAAACAACACCACCACATGATACATATATACATACATACATACATACATACATTATCATTATAGACTGTTATGCCTTTCAGCGTTCCGTCTGCAAGCCTCCGTGAATTTACTAAACGTCACCATAATCCTCGATTTGCAACTAGTGTTGTGGCCTCATTTAGTTCTATACCTCTTATCTTTAAATCGTTAGAAACCGAGTCTAACCGTCGTCGTTTTGGTCTCCCTCTACTTCTCTTACCCTCCATAGCAGAGTCCATTATTCTCTTATGTAACCTATCCTCCTCCATTCACCTCACATGACCCCACCACCGAAGCTGGTTTATGCGTACAACTTCATCCATGGAGTTCATTCCTAAATTAGCCTTTATCGCCTCATTCCAAGTACCCTCCTGCCATTGTTCCCACCTGCTTGTACCAGCAATCATTCTTGCTACTTTCATGTCTGTTACTTCTAACTTATGAATCCGCCCAGCTTTCGCTCCTGTAAGGTAAAGTTGTTCTGAAAACAGACCGATGCAAAGATAGTTTCGTTTGGGAGCTGACTTCCTTCTTACAGAATACTGCTGATCGCTGCGAGTTCACTGCATTAGCTTTACTACACCTTGATTCAATCTCACTTACTATAGGCTCCGTGCGTATAGCAGTGTGCTGCTACGGGTGGAATTTACGTGAACTACTTAGAGTCACCTTCAACAACAGCTGACCATAAGAAACTGGAGTATGTGTGATGTTTACATACATACATTCGATCATTTTACAGTGGTCCTCTATCGCAGAATCCCTTTCTATGTTTTCATCTAAAGCCATTCTTAGAATCTAAGCCCACAGTCCCTATCTGTTGATCCGGTCATGCTCGTGATGTAGATAGCCGCCGTGATGGATTACACTGGCGTGAAGAGAAGAAACTTGGGTCCCTGTACATTCTCTATCCCTAGTATTGTTTTGTATTTGACACAGTATATGATACCTACGTAGAGCCTCCATGGCCCAGGTGGCAGTGTGCCGGCCTCTCACCGCTGGGTTCGGTGGTTCAAATTCCGGTCACTCCTTGTGAGATTTGTGCTGGAGAAAGCGGGGGCGGGACAGATTTTTCTTCGGGTACTCTGGTTTTCCCTGTCATCTTTCATTCCAGCAACAGTCTCCAATATAATTTCCTTTCATCTGTCAGCCATTAATCGTTGACCCAGAGGAGTGCTACAGGCTTCGGCAGCCGGTACATTTTCTATCCTCGTCGCTAGATGGGGCTTCATTCATTCCATTCCTGAGCCTGTCGAATGACTGGAAACAGGCTGTGGATTTTCATTTTCATATGATACCTACGTATGCTTTTCCAGCTAATTACTTACTTCCTCCTTTACAATTAATATATCATTCTTCACAGTTTTGGCTTTACTCGATAAAACGAATAGTGGCTGGGTATAACGGGAAAGCGGACCACAAATAAATTAAGAAGTATCATTTTTCAGTGCTGTCTTCAGATTGTTATTTTTTAATGTCCTAACGTTCGGGCAGAACTACATTATGCTTTTTCTTGGCTGCATTAATAGATACTGTGATACAGAGGTTTCCTTCACAACCTCATGAAATGCATTTGAAAAGACGGTAGATATTAGAAGTAAATCGCAAGAAGTAATTCGGGATTTATACATTTTAATTAATACAAAATAACTCTTTACAACATGTATTTTAACTATTTTTTGAATAGGTTAACAATTACAAATTATTATAGCAATATTATATTTGCAAAGCAAGCTGAAGTAGGCCATCTTTTTTAAAGCACACACACCATAATGTGATTTATTACATTTTATTCTATTGCCATAGTCTTAATTATAGCCAGTGTAATAATAATAATAATAATAATAATAATAATAATAATAATAATAATAATAATAATAATAATAATCATAATCATAAACCGTAATATTATGGTATTCCGTCACAACCTGAGGAAATTAATTTGGAAAGGCAGTAGACAAATATAATTAAAGAAATAGGCCACCATTACGCAATATCAGTAGCTCACGGAAATGCCGTTTTTACATCCTTAAATTCATATCCTCATCCCGGTGTATTTCTTTTCAAGCTCATCCCTAAAAAAATTAATGCGATAATTAAGTAAAACATACGGATCCCAAGGGAGCCGCACGCACCGTTTTAACCACATACCAACAATCCTCTCGCCAATCTTAAGTTTCTGGCAGTGTCAGGATTCAAGCCCGGGTCCCGAGGAAGGCGGCTGATAGCACTAACCGTTGTATTACAGAGGTGGGCTTGATCATATTATAAATACAGACACACAATATAAATAATAACTTATTGGCAACTTTACGTAATTCTGAATTTTTCTTCTCATGCAGACTATTTGATATATACGGTTTCAATTTCATTCAGTTCAACATCAAGCGTGAGCCATTTCATCAAAAAAAGTTCCTCTACTGTCTTCCCCCTCTTGTAGTTCTCTTTCCCTACTTTTGAGATGCGAGGTCGAGACCATTCACAGGGTCGACCAGTAGGCCTCCGAGAAGTGACATGTTCTGAGCAAACTGCATAAATAACAGTTGAAATATGCTTACATTTCAGGGAAACAATTATTCGCCTTCATGAAATAATAACAATTGTTACCAAGGCCTTCCTTAGAAAATATGGTAATGTTTAAAATCAAAATTTAAAATTAGTTACCTCCCTAGCAGCATTTACCTCTGCTAACATGATGTCGTGTTAGAAATAGACCAAGGATATTTTTCTGAAGACAGCATTGTTGAATGTGAATATGAACATCAATCTCGTTATCACCACTACTAATACATAAATTACTTCGTTGCCTCTATCATGAAATGGTAGGGTATCTAGTGAACCAATGTTTCTTTCTGATCACATTTGCAGTTATTGCTCTGCTGCTATTTCTTGCGAACAGTTTTTCTTATAAATTTAATACATGACCACTTTCTGCAAGTTTGGAATAATGTGGGCAATTGTAGCATAAAATACTCTGAAATCCCACTGTTAATATTTAGTCGACCAAGGCAGCACGCGGTGAGACGACAGTGCATATGTGCACGGTGAAACACATTAACTTACAATGTTCGCCACTCACAGCGCAGAGGTGCATTTCTCCCATCAGCGCACAGAGCCTATATTACCATCCTGGGAGAACACACAACCTAAATACTTGAAATTATCGACCTGTTCTAGCTTTGTATCACCAATCTGACATTCGATTCTGTTGAATTTCTTACCTACTGACATCAGTTTAGTCTTCGAGAGGCTAATTTTCATACCATACTCATTGCACCTATTTTCAAGTGCAGGCTTTCGGCACAGTCTGCCATTAAGACCAAGACATGATAAAACCTTTGAATTGTGATGTTTAACTATTCTTTCTTTTCCAGCAAGTTGTAAACTTGAGAGTCAAATAAAGATTAACCTGTTTACATAAGATAAAAACCCTGTGATGTCTGCATTAAAACAACACCACCACATGATAAAACGTTTCAATTGTGGTATTTAACTATTCTTTCTTTCTTTCTTCTCTTTTAATGTAGATGTCATAGTGTTTTTATCTTATGTAAATAGGTTAATATTTATCATGAGATTTATATAATTGCCTGTTTTCCAAGTTCTTTGTACAGCAGAGGATGACCAAAAATGCATTGAAACTATTAGAATGTTGTAATTACATCTAGACAACATCATTATTGTATTGAATAGGTGGACCCTAAAAAGTGTAAACATTGTAATCCCAGTTCAATACGGACAAAAAATGAAATTTCTTATGTTAACTTACCCTGCTGGTATCCCACAGGGCAATGTCCTTCGCCCCGTTCTTTTTATCCTATTTATTGACAATGTTATTAATACTAAATCCACCTTTTCTTGTAAAATTCTACTATTTGCAAAAGATTGTAACATATTCAAACAAATTGATTCTTTAACAGACGTAAACTCCTTACAGAATGGGTTTAAGTTTTTCTCTGAATGGTGCTCTGTGTGGTTTGTTACGCTTAATCCACCAAGTGTACTTCTGTCTCGATCAAGCTTTGTAAATCCCCTATTAGTAGTAAATACTCTCTCCTTCTAACCCGTTCCCAACTCTAACAGAACAAAACAACTTAGGGGTGTTATTTGTCGGTAAATTATTTGTCTCCCATATACAAAAGATAACATCACTGATATCCACACCCTCAGAGCCTACTGTGTATCAGAGTCCTGCAGAGAGGCCCACCGCACACCACTTCAAACCCACGGGGTCTGGCAGCTCAGCCCTTGCAGTGTCGTTCCCTTCTGACATGGCCGCTTACCGGCCCATAGCACTGGTCTCATACAGCCCACTGCAGTCCACTGCACTGGGCAGGCTCAGTAGAATAACCTTGATTACTTCCCCACAATAATGTGTGTGCCGTGTACAACAAAATGTACACTTCTATTCGGATCACTCACTATACGAATTCTGGTATGCTAATAACATATTTCAAAGCAGGCTAATCGCATTTGGAAATAAAATGATAGAAATCTTTCCTGCACAGTAATAATAATAATAATAATAAAACACAAATGGAAACTTTATTATAAACTAATATTCATCTGCAATTGACATCAAGTTAACTGAAAATGAATCTAATTAACACGAAGCATATTCATAGGACTTCATTCTCGTTTAACTCAAAATAAAATACAAACTGAAATGACATGCAATATGCCAACAACAAAAACAAATCTGAACATAGCTTTTACTTAGTGTTTGATGTTTATTCGTCATTGATGAAATGGCATATGACTTTGTGTCCGTAGTATCCGAGGACTAGTTGACTCGCCAGATGCAGATCTTTTGATTTGACTCCCGTAGGTGACCTGCACGTCGTGATGAGGATGAAATTATGATGAAGGCATCACATACACCCAGCCCCCGTGCGAGCAGAATTAACCAATTATGGTTAAAATTCCCGACCCTGTCGGGATTCGAACTCAGGACTTCTGTGACCAAAGGCCAGCACGCTAACCATTTAGCCATGGAGCCGGACTTGGTCATTGATAATGGTGGTGGAATATAATTACTGTGAATGAAAAGAAGAGCATCATCATTGTCTGGGTGTAGAAGAGACCGTCGTGCGTTGAGAATGAAGTCCACTGAACTGAAATTTCTTTCTGAAGCTGAACTTGATGCTTGCATACATAATACTTTCTTAGCGTTCTGGTGAAGTTTTGGATAGTTTTGTCCATTTGTTCTCCAGTAGGATGGTATATCTCCTTCTATTCCAGAATATCTTTCCAGCTCATCTGTTGGAATAGGACCATCATCAACGTCGGTCCACGGAGCAAACTTCATTACTTTGGCAGGTTGTGGCATAGTCATGGAGTCTGATGACTCAGAAACATTAGAATGCTCGTCATTCATGCACACCTTGTTCATCACAAGTTTTATCTATTCAGAAAAAGACAAAATCAGTCCAACTCCTTTAATGTGTAAGCTACATAAAGTTCACTGCAGATCGTACAGCACACAAAATTAATGTCTTTCCCACTACAGGCTTGAATACCGACCAAATACGACTTTTAAGTTTAGGATCCGGTTCAGAAGTCTTGTACTGTGCGGTTTCTAATTCGTTTGTTTCTTCTTTCTTTACTTCACGTTTTTTTGCCATGTTTTCTTTTGAAACTACAGTCTACATTCTTTTCCGATAACAGGATAGACAGGGAAGTCAAACTGAAAAACACAGCAAATGTGATCGTCTTCACTCGACCGTAATTCAATGCACTCCACTGACACGCAGTACACCGTACACATTGATGCAGTCAGCCCATGGAACTACCACAGCACTGTCCTTGGCTCACCGTGTACGAATGACGTAACACTGCCCAGACCGGCCCTTACGATGACGTCACGGACTTCGTATGTCCGAGCCTTTCAAAGCCCATTGCGGTCTATTGCCAAAGTAGCTTATGGACTGGGCCACTATGCAGGACTCTGCTGTGTATCTTGCATTCTACCAATTATTGAATTTGCATCTCCCATTTGGTGTACCTTTTCACCACTATTCTTGATCACATTGACCGCATGCAGTCATTCTTCTTTGCCATTCTTAGAGCCAGAGTATCTTATTGTCGAAACTTGAGCAGCAATCGGTTACTGGATGAGTTAAACCTGCACCCGTTATCCACTTGCAGAAAAGTAGCCGACCTTAGTTTCCTCTTTAACGCTGTTAAGTGTTCATTTCATTCTCCTGAACTTATATCCTTCTTTTTCCTACATGTTCTGATTTTCAGAACCAGGATACATGCACCTATTCACATCCTGCCTCTGTCTTATTCAAATAACTTTATTTATCCGCATTCCAACCCTCCTTAACTCTTTATCTTCTGACAGTAACTTGGACGTTTTTTCTTCATATGCCTCCTTTAATCGAATCTGCCATAACTTAACCTAGCTTCTTTCCTTTCCTTTATATTCCCTTTTTCCCTCTTCTCATTGCTGTCCCTCTGTTGTACATAGTGTAGTACACTCCATAAAAATTAAAAAGGAACACCATGAATTCGTCGACCTAGCAAAGAGAAATTTTATTGACACACTCTTGAGGAAGTATATAACACACCATCACACCGACAGAGCCGTATGGATCTGAGTACAGTTGACAGGGCGTGCACAATGTCAGCGCTAGTACTGTGTATACCCTAATTTTGCCGCACTGCAGGTTGCAATTCTTTCATGGAGCTGATCGTAGAGGTAACGAATGTAGTCTTGCAGAATGGCCCGCCATATAATTTCCACCTGGTGCCTCAGTTGAGCCAGATTTCCTACTGGTTGTTCAGACCGGGCAAGATGCCTTTTCATCCATTCCCAAACACGCTTAGTAGGGGATAGATCTGGGGGCCATGCTGGCCAGGGAGAGCACGTTGGGTGGCACTGGATACATGTGGACATCCATTGTCCTGTTGTCGAAGTCCATTGCCTTGTTGGTGCATGAACGGTAGCACGACGGGTTGAATGATGGTTTGGATGTACCATGCACTGTACAATATTCCCTCGGCGATCACCAGAGGAGAACGGCCAGTGTAGGATATGGCTCCCCACACCATGATGCGCGTGTTGGCCCCTTGTGTCGTATACACTCCAGACGTTGGCGTTCATCTGCACGACGCCACATACATGTACGACCATTATTGGCACCAAGGCAGAAGCGGCTCCCATATCTCAAGACGACAAGTTCCATTTGTCTTTCCTTAAGCACCTATCACGACACCACTGGAGGCGGGCTGCACGATGTTGGGGCGTGAGCGGAAGATGCCCTTACAGCACGCAGAATCATAGCCCTGCTTCACGGAGACTGTAGCGAATGGTCCTTGCTGGTACCCCCAGAGCAACAGAGTCCCAAATTTGTTGTGAAGTTGCAGTGCGGTCCAGTGCGGCACTTTGTAAGATGCAGCGGTCTTCGCGTGCATCTGTGCAGCATCGCCACTGTCCGGACCCAGGCCGACGTGCATGTGCACCTTCTGCTGACCACTGGCAACAACATCGGTGCACTGTGGAGACCTCTTGCCCCGCGTGTTGCACAATTCTGTGGTACAACTACCCGGCCTCCCACAGGTCCAGTATACACCCTCTCTCACACTCCGTCAGTTCCACAAACGGTTCACGTACACACTGTCGCAGCATGTTAACAATGTTACATACACAGACGGAGCTCTGTATGCTACGGCAAACTGGCTGCACCTGGCTCTGGCGGTGACTAACTGTTGCACAGCTGATAACATGGTTCCTGGTGTATCCGCAGCACTGCACGTTTGATAATCGCATGCACTCCCCTCTCGTAGTGTCCCTGCAAGTATGGCAGGTCTCATTCACTTGCGTCAAGATGTTCTTTTTCCATTTTGCCAAAGTGTATTTATTTATTTTTTACTGTACTGTACCATTACGTGTCATATCTGTATTTGTCTTACTGTGCCTAGCTGTAAGTTGTTCTCTTTGTTTTAATATCAATCGTTAATTTTCCTCATTCTTTTTATTTGCCTTTATTTTTATATTGTTTCCCTTGTGAGTATTGTTAGTTTTAAATTTTCTTCTGCTACTGTTGTCATTAGTTTATTTTTCTTCGTTGCTTTTTCATTTATTTTTTAAAGTTTACATTGTGTTACTCTGTTGTAAATATATGTTTCACTGTGGACCTCCATAATTCTTCACCTCACTGTTTCGGTTTCCCAAAAAAAAAATATATATATATATATATACCACTCTAGATGATATTTTGAACAAAGCCCTAACCTCTTTTTTCACTTTGGCTAGGTCATTATTCCACCATCTAACATTTTGGTGTTTTTCTTCACCCTGAGAGGACTGTCTGTTATCATGGTCTGTGATTATGATGGCCTCTTCTAATTGTTCCACCGCCTCATCGAATTCTTTCCTTCTCCGCACATTCGTTTGGATTTTTTGTAAGGCTGCCCTAGAACTTCCAGTTTGTTCTTTTTCGGTCTCTGTACATTACCGTATCACATTGTCTTGTTCCATCAATCACTACTTATCTGCATTTAGGGCAGTCGCACAAGTGGCAGATTCCCTATCTGTTATTTTCCTAGCCTTTTCTTAAATGATTGCAAAGAAATTGGAAATTTATTGAACATCACCCTTGGTAAGTTATTCCAATCCCTAACTCCCTTTCCTATAAACAAATATTTGTCCCAATTTGTTCTTTTGAATTTCAACTTTATCTTCGTATTGTGATCTTTCCTACTTTTAAAGACACCACTCAAACTTACTCGCCATGCCATCTCTCCACTGATAGCTCGGAACATACCACTTATGATACAGATTCTTATAATTTTATTAAATACCACCTATTCAATACATAATAAGCTAATAAGGATTTACATCTTTATTAAATTGTTAATATGGTAGGTACCGGGCGAGTAGGCCGTGCGGTTAGGGGCGCGCAGCTATGAGCTCGCATCCGGGGGATAGTGGGTTCGAATCCCACTGTCGGCAGTCCTGAAGATGGTTTTCCGTGGTTTCCCATTTTCACACCAGGCAAATGCTGGGGCTGTACCTTAATTAAGGCCACGGCCGCTTCCTTCCTTTTCCTAGGCCTTTCCTGTCCCATCGTCGCCATAAGACCTATCTGTGTCGGTGCGACGTAAAGCAAATAGCAAAAAAAAATATGGTAGGCCTACATGTTTTGTTCCTTTTTGTGAGCATAATCAGCCAATTATCATTTACCCAAGGTTTAATAAGATCGTGAACATATTCTATTGAGCTAAAATATGCTTTGTAAACGTGAGTGACAAATCTTATAATATTTTACAAGTCATATGGCAATAAAAATGATGTCTTTAAGTTAAAACACGTTTGTCTAATATCTTAGTGTTAACATTGTCCTTTATTTAAAAACCATTTGAGATCTTGCTATTTGTATTGATTCAGTATTACTTGACTTGTGTAATTGTTATTGAACCTTCGTTAACTATGTCGACCGTATTTCGCCAGAAGGGCGAATGCGCCATTTACAAAAATTTTCAGTATCAACAAAAAAATGATTTGTACTTACGTCAGTAAGGTAGTATTAATGTTCTATACAAATTTATGAAGCCTTATTTATTTTTCATCTTCTAATATAAATTATTTACCACTGAACCCCTTCGTTTGTCAACCAAAAGTAAAAAAAATTGTAGTCTTGGTGTATTCGCTCTTTTGGTGAAGTAGAGTTTCTATACTTATCCTATTCGCCCCTACGTTCGCCTTTTTGGCGGCATCTGAAAGTTATGTTCAAACTCCCATTTGTACTGCTTTAACTAGCTCTGTGTTTATTTTGATATATTTTTACCTGTTTCAAGGATACGAGTATATCAGATAAAGAAGGAATGGTAAACGGGTATGATTTATTGAATCCCAAATCACTAATCAACGTTAATTTCTTGCATTGACTTGAGCTAGTAACAAACTTTCACAGCCCTCAGTTTTGATGCTTTATTTCCCTTGATGGGGCCTGATTCCTGCCTTTTGAAAGTCATATAATCTAAAATTAACATGGAGTTTGATTTTGAACAAATGCAACTATAACAGTCTATTAATTTCCTGTAATAATTATAACTGTGATTATAATCCTCTTCATAAATATTTTCCAATGTACCTCATCAATACACTGTATCACACTGGTCTCAATATTTTGGTGGTGATAATTTGTATTCATTTTGACTTGTAGGTTTTGTCAGTATGCATTTTTGTTTCGTCCCCAAAGTATTTTTCCATGATGATGTCACATTAACATGCATGCAAATGGCTCATTCTCCACTCTAGTTGTGGTTGAGTCATCAGTCCATAGACTGGTTTGATGCAGCTCTCCATGCCACCCTATCATGTGCTAACCTTTTCATTTCTACGTAACTATTGCATCCTACATCTGCTCTAATCTGTTTGTCATATTCATACCTTGGTCTACCCCTAC
Organism: Anabrus simplex; assembly: GCF_040414725.1. NCBI lineage: Eukaryota > Metazoa > Arthropoda > Insecta > Orthoptera > Tettigoniidae > Anabrus > Anabrus simplex. The sequence goes on from NC_090266.1 coordinate 178,393,707, forward strand.
CGTTCTTGCCACCTACACTTCCTTCAAAAACCAACTGAACAAGTCCTGGGTGTCTTAAGATGTGTCCTATCATTCTATCTCTTCTTCTCGTCAAATTTAGCCAAATCGATCTCCTCTCACCAATTCGATTCAGTATCTCTTCATTCGTGATTCGATCTATCCATCTCACCTTCAGCATTCTTCTGTAACACCACATTTCAAAAGCTTCTATTCTCTTTCTTTCTGAGCTAGTTATCGTCCATGTTTCACTTCCATACAATGCCACGCTCCACACAAAAGTCTTCAAAAACATCTTTCTAATTCCGATATCAATGTTTGAAATGAGCAAATTTCTTTTCTTAAGAAAGCTCTTCCTTGCTTGTGCTAGTCTGCATTTTATGTCCTCCTTACTTCTGCCATCGTTGGTTATTTTACTACCCAAGTAACAGTATTCATCTACTTCCTTTAAGACTTCGTTTCCTAATCTAATATTTCCTACATCACCTGCCTTCGTTCGACTGCACTCCATTACTTTTGTTTTGGACTTATTTATTTTCATCTTGTACTCCTTACCCAAGACTTCATCCATACCATTCAGCAACTTCTCGAGATCTTCTGCAGTCTCAGATAAAATAACAATATCATCGGCAAATCTCAAGGTTTTGATTTCCTCTCCTTGGACTGTGATTCCCTTTCCAAATTTCTCTTTGATTTCCTTTTCTGCCTGTTCTATGTAAACATTGAAAAGGAGAGGAGACAAACTGCAGCCTTGCCTCACTCCTTTCTGGATTGCTGCTTCTTTTTCAAAGCCCTCGATTCTTATCACTGCAGACTGATTTTTATACAGGTTGTAGATAATTCTTCGTTCACGGTATCTGATCCCTATCATCTTCAGAATCATAAATAGCCTGGTCCAATCAACATTATCGAATGCCTTTTCTAGATCTACAAATGCCATGTACGTGGGCTTGTCCTTCTTGATTCGATCCTCTAAGATCAGACGTAAAGTCAGGATTGCTTCACGTGTTCCTACATTTCTTCTGAAGCCAAATTGATCTTCCCCCAACTCAGCTTCAACTTGTTTTTCCATTCTTCTGTAAATAATACGTGTTAAAATTTTGCAGGCATGAGATACTAAACTAATGGTGCGGTAGTTTTCACACCTGTCAGCACCGGCTTTCTTGGGAATAGGTATAACAACATTCTGCCGAAAATCGGATGGGACTTCTCCTGTCTCATACATCTTGCACACTAAATGAAATAACCTTACCATGCTGGTTTCTCCTAAGGCAGTCAGTAATTCAGAGGGAATATCATCAATTCCAGGTGCCTTGTTCCTATTTAGGTCACTCACAGCTCTGTCAAACTCTGACCTCAAAATTGGGTCTCCCATTTCATCAGCATCAACAGCTTCATCATGTTCCAGAACGAAATTATGTACATCGTTACCTTGATACAACTGTTGGATATGCTCCTGCCATCTTTCTGCTTTGTCTTCTTTCCCTAGAAGTGGCTTTCCATCTGAGCTCTTAATATTCATACAACTAGATTTCCTTTCTCCAAAGGTTTCCGTGATTTTCCTGTATGCAGCATCTACCTTTCCCAGGACCATATAGCCTTCGACATCCTTGCACTTCTCCTTCAGCCATTCTTCCTTAGCTACCTTGCACTTTCTATCCACTTCATTCTTTAATTGCCTGTATTCTTTTCTGCCCTCTTCATTTCTAGCATTCTTGTATTTTCGTCGTTCATCAATCAGGTCTAGTATCTCCTGAGTTATCCACTGATTCTTAGTTGATCTTTTCTTCCTTCCTAACATTTCTTCAGCAGCCCTACTGACTTCATTTTTCATGACTCTCCACTCTTCCTCTACTGTGTTTCCTTCGGCCTTTTCATTTAGTCCTTATGCAACATGTTCCTTGAAACATTCCATCACATTCTTTTCTTTCAACTTGTCTAGATCCCATCTTTTTGCATTCTTTCCTTTCTTCAATTTCTTCAACTTCAGACGGCATTTCATGACCAACAAGTTGTGGTCAGAGTCCACGTCTGCTCCTGGGAAAGTTTTGCAATCCAACACCTGGTTTCTGAATCTCTGCCTAATCATAATGAAGTCTAGTTACGTTTTCAAATTCAATTGTGTAAGTTACATGTACCTTTTCCCCAGCAGCTTAACAACATTCACAGGATTAACTGGCTTCAGCCCATTCATGTCTGCCATTATCATGTGCACGAATCTATCAGACACTGCAAAGGTCTTGCTCGTATTGCCTGTTAAGCTTTGAAGCAGCAAAGCTAGTGTGCTGAATTTCAGATGACGCTAGGGGGCGCACATGTAGATGAATGGCTTTAATAGGTATTGGAAGAAGCACAACATTATATTTTAAACATATTCCCAGTTGGTTCCAGTCGTTTGAGCTTGGGTACTTACTTTGTTAGTATGTTATTAGTCTTATCCTTAATGATATAGGGATTAATCAGTAGTTTGATAGTCTTAGCATATGAAAGACTAAGATTCAAAATACATAAAATGTCACTGCTCCTGTTCCATAGTTCCACACTTCTTTATTATCCTCGCCTAAAATAACTACCTGCCATATGGAAATATTTTAATGAATAGTTGTGTAAGCAGTCTAGGAGTTATTTTTTGTGATAAATGAGTTTGAAAACATTTTTGAGCTTTTTGTGTTTGATTTATAAACCTAATGACTCACTTATAAAAATTAATGCACAGAATATTCTGAATTTTGATATCTTATATCATTGTCATTGCTTTTATACTTGCTTTTCTGAGCATAACAGGGCCAAATGATCCCATATTTCATATCTATAAAACAATATATTTTAGGAAGGATTTTAATGTGAATGAGTGATTGCAGGAGTTATTGATTGAGAAAATTTCTTGTTTTCTTGGTACAATTCCCAAATGAGGGCATATTACAAACAAGGGGACATCCATATTATGTTCCCATGTGTGCTTTGTTAACTGCTTGCTGGTGATGGTTTGACTAATGTAGAATGTGCATTAGTTGCAGATCTGTATCGGACTGATGATGTTGCTGGTCACATAATTGCCAGTTTCAAGGTATGACTAATTAATTTACAGGACATTGGAGCATGTTTGGAGGAGGTAGTAGGCAGTGATAAAGAAGCTGAGGTTACCTTAAAATAGGTAGTAATGCTAGGAATGCATGTGGTGTCAGTTCAGTGACTTCCATCCTGAATTCAAGGTGTGCTTTCTCTGTTTCTCTTTTGGGTTTTAAATCAGTTTCCTAGTTCAGACTCTTCTCCTGTAATTGAAGACTATAATACCAAAACCTCCTCAGTCTAAATCCTTAATTCATACAGAGGGGCCTACCCTATACTTCAGATTCTTGGACATCGGTAGTGCAAATCATTTCAAGAGTTCTGAAGGCTTTAATCTATTATCTTGTGATTCAATAAGTAAGTAAACTCATGTCATTGCTAGGAGGTGGTTCAACTCTTTTCAGGCACACCCCCAATGGAGGTGAGCTGCATGCACCATTTTAACTACGTACCAACCCTCATGCCAGTCTTATATGTCTGGCAGTACCAGTAATCAAAGCAGTCATCTGAGTACCACAGCTAATAGTGTTCTTATGATTCACTCAGTCCATAGATGCTATGTGAAAGTTTATTCACTACTTTGTATGTTTGTAATTGCTTCTTGCACCAACCAGAAGAAACACATTGTTGCTTGAAAGCCCAAGTGTCTTAGGTAGAAAAAGTATAACTTTATCAGGGAAGAAAATGCAATTTGTACATACAGCTTCATCCATGGAGTTTATTTCTAACTTAGCCTTTATCTCCACATTTTGAGTATCCTCCTGTCATTGTTCTTACCTGTCTGTAACAGTGATCTTTTCATTGCTTTCATCTCTGTTACTTCTAACATGTGAATAAGACATCCTGAGTCCACCCAGCTTTCACACCCGTACAGCAAAGTCACTGTAAAGATAATTTTGTCAGAGAATTCTTTCTTATGGAATAACATTGATTGCAACTTCTAGCTCACTGCATCAACGTTGCTGCACCTTGATTCAATTTTGCTTAGTATACTACTATCCTGGGGAAATACACATCGTAAATACTTGAAATGATCTGTCCATTCCAGTTTTGTATTTGCTACCTGGAATTCATTCTTCTTTGGTGTCTTCCCTACTGGCTTCACTTTAATCTTAGAAATGCTAATTTTTATTTGATACTTGCTGTAGCTCTTCATGCTCCAAGGTATTAAACTAGAGGCTTTCAGCATTGTCTGCCATTCAGACTGTCAGCATAGATGAAACTTCTTACTACATTTTATCATTCTCAATGCGATTGTATTCTGGTGTAAATAAATATCACACGAGATACGTTCACTTCCTTATATAAGACCACTTTATTGCTGCTACGTTTATTCCTTAACAACACACAGTTATACACAACACTATTAAGGGAAATGGTTAAGAAAGATGCATAAGGACATGTTAGTAGAAAGGAAGAGGTTATGGCAGAAGGAATAGGCGGAGGCAATAAATAGCGACTGTAAAAACAACCGAAGTGATAAGGTGTGGGAGAGAATAAACAGAATATATAGAGGGGAGAGGAGGCAGGGAGAGGTTATTATTAATTATGAAAGATGGCTCCAATATTTCCAGAGATCATTAGGGGGGAGAGATATATGGAATAGGGAGGGGTTGACAAAAGGGATGGGGTGGGAGACAGAGCTGAGTAGTTCAGTCTTGGATGAAGAGATAACGGAAGATGAGGTATTAGCAGTGCTGGGAAAATTGAAATTTGGGTCTGCGGGGGGAATAAATGGCATAACATCGGTGTTTTGGAAAGAGGCAGTAAAAAATAAAAATGTTTTGGAGAGTTTGGTGAAGCTATGTAATAAGATTTTTGAGCGTGCAAAATTCCTGCAAGAATGGCATAAAAGAATAATATATCCCATTTATAAATAGAAAGTAGATAGGAATAATACAAGTAACTGTAGGGGTATAACATTATTAGACTCACTGAGTACATACTGGCATTTTAGCGAAGAGGTTGATAAATTGGGCGGAGGTGTTTTCCATACTCTCGATGTACCAGGGTGGATTCAGGAAAGGAAGAAGGGCTATGGATAATATCATGATAGTGAGTACGATAATAGATAAATATGTAAAGTCAAAAGGAGATAAAGTGTATATGGCTGCGGTAGAGTTTGAAAAGGCCTTCGACACAGTGAGCAGGGGGGCATTTTTCGAGAGATTAGGCCGGATAGGGGTTTCCAGAAAGATGCTTGGTGATGCTTGTTGTTTTAAGGGTCCTAACATCAAAGGTCATCGGCCCCTCCAGAAAGATGACAAAAGAGCTTGAGGTGATATATGAGCAGGTGTACTGTAGTGTTAGAATTGAAGAAGGGTTAGTAAGTAAATGCATTGAGTCAAAAATAGGGTTGAAACAAGGATACAGACTATCGCCCATATTATTTTTGTTAGTAATTAACGATATATAAAGAGGGCATGGTGGGGGAAAATGGGCTTATCCTGTGTTAGGGGAGCAAGAGTTTATGGGCCTGATTTTTGCGTGTGATGTCCTCTTGTTGGCGCTGTCAGCCGGAGGCCTACAAAAAAAGTGTTAATGAGGTGGTTGAGTATGCCAGTAATTGGTGATTAAAAATCAATATTAGTAAGACAAAGGTGATGGTGTGTACAAAAGATAAGAAAAAGAAATAGGCAATAAAAGATTAGATAATTGAGGCATCGGACATCCTAGAATATCTGGGTATAATTATAAGTAGGAACAGTAGATGGACCGGCCAAATTAAACAATCTAAGTGGAAAGGATTAGCTGAACTCTCGGTAACAAGGATATGAAGTAATAAGTTCCCGAACATTGAGTACAAGATCCAGAGAATGGTTTTTCAAGCGCTAGTTAAAAGCAGAGTCCACGAACCTACTACGCTGGCGTAGCAGGGGTAGAGATGATACTCCCAGGTGGCGAAGGGGTTCTAACCGGCTTGCCGGCAGACTTGAGGGAAATAAAATACCTCTTGCGGACCAGACACACAAGCCCCTGTGGGTGGGGGATGCAGACAAAGAATATACCCACGGTATCCCCTGCCTGCCGTAAGAGGCGACTAAAAGAGGCAACCAAGGGATGATAAAATTAGAACCATGGTACTACTTGTAATTAGTACCACCACCCGGGGTATACCATGGGTCGCTTATGCTTGTGTGTAGTACCCTTTGTTCGGTACACAATAGGTTTGTGTTTAGTGGCAGTAGAGTGCGTTGGCGGCTTTTAAGTACCTGTAATTCATACCTCTATATGAGCAACACCATGGGATTAGCGACACCATGGTTCTGCCTTGCCTATGCTTAGTACCCACTCTGTAAGGAACACCACGGTATAATGCGGGTCCCTGTGTTATGTCCACTTATGTGAGGAACGCCTATGTAGGTTTGTGTTGCCTGTAAGTAGCGCCGCAGTGTGCGAAACCCCATAGGTCTGTGTTACATGTGCGAATTTCATTACCAGTGCATAGTACCATGCTGTGTGGAATACCGCGAGTCTACACTACTTTTGATTAGTACCTAACATGACACATAGCATGGTTCTATTTTCCTAGCAATAAGTACCATTATGAGGGGCTGATGACCTGGATTTTGGACCCGTCCGTTTCGACTACAAGCATAATCGAGTCAGTATTGTTCTTTAGAAGCTGTCCCTTGGTCAGTAATACTATAATTTAACGTTAAGTTTCTGGGAATGTGGGGCATTGCGGGTCGGATTCACTGATTGTTTTAATTTCATATCCATCCATTCATTCTTCGTCCTCACGTTTTCAAATTCTGGTCAGTGGAGGATTATGGATTTCTAAATTGTCATACCATTTCGTCTCATTTTGTACCATTATTATCCAATGACCTAGATGTTAGGCCCCTTTAAACAACAATCATCATAATCATAAAAGCAGAGTTTTATATGGGGGCTAGAGGAGGAGAGTGAGTTATTGAATCAGGTAGTTAGTAAATTTAGTAAAATTGTTATAGGTCTCCAGTGTGGGAGCAAGATTAATGTGCAACAAATGCATAAAGGTAGATATCTTAAAGAGAGTGAAAAGTTACTAGTTAAGATTGAAAAGAGGGGAGGGAGGTCAACTCCTGCAGATAGCATACCAGCAGCAGATTAAAAGCGGGTATGGAAAATATTGGGTAGATAAGGTGAAAAGTAATTTAGAGAAGCTGGGTTTGGGACATTACTGGTAGAGAGACTGGGTAAAGAATTAAGCAACAAATTGGAAGAATATTGTAGGAAGAGTGGAAGATATTCAAAAGCAAAAGCTGGAGGCTGGATGCAGGATGCAGGAGTAGAGGGTCCCTCATGATATTTAGTAGAATAAACCAAGAGATTAACATGTAGGTAGGGAACGGCAAGAAGAGGTCCGATATGGTGGTTGTTGGGTATGTACATGAATAAAGGGTGGTCGTTGGAAAAGGATAATGTGATATATATGTTGTGTGGTGAAAAACGAGAATATTTTCATTTGTTAAAAGCTTGTAAAGGAACTCTAGTTATTAGAAGAAAATTCATGAATGAGAGTCAGTTTGCTGTCTTAAAGCAGGAAGGTAATGATCATAAAATCATAAGGTGGGTGGTTAAAGAATGGAAAAACACAGCCAATATAAGTAGATTTTAGATGTAGTGAGGAAGACCTGTGTAAAGAGTATAAAAGAAAAGTCGAGGTAAGAATTTGTGAGTAGGTAGCAAAAGTAGCTTCATCTGTGTATAGTGTGTAAGGAAAACTCCAGTTACTAGAAGTCAAGTGTTAAAGTGTGTAAAGAACTCTGTAGTATCAGAATACTCCAGTTACTAGAAAAAATTCATAAATGAGTGTCAAAGACAATTTGTTAAGTACTAAGAAGTATATGTATATTAGATGTTGTTAGAAAGGACTGTGTGTGTGTCAGTTAGTTGCCTTAAACAGAAAGACAATGTGTTAAGTGGTGAGAAGTTGATTTTAGGTGTGCTTTAAGTCAGCAAAAGAGAAGGTTTTTGTGTTTGATTTTTTAAATATAATTTCTCCAGCGAAGTGATCTAACTGGGAGAATTTTGTATGGATCTGGAAAAAATAAAGGTACTATACTATACAATACTATTAAGGGAAACACACTGAAGCAGTTTACTATCAATTCTGTTAAGTACAGATATCAACAAGTTCTCACACTGCTTATTTATTCTCTTCACCATCACACAGTCTAATTTGAAAAGTACAGATATCAACAATCCACATGCTAATTATTCACTTTGCCATTACAAGGCAAGACTGACTTGACTACCTTCACACTCAAGTCGATTCTGACAATTACAGATATCGACTCACGTTAATCCACACTCTACATTCTCTTGCTGCACTGTCTCTCTCTGTCACTGTGTCACTCACTGACTGACTCCACCACGCCTACTGACTGGCTCCACCACGCAACCCAACACTGACTGACTCTTGGTCTGTCAGCTCAATATGTATACTGTTCGACAAACAGTCTAGAAATATTGACTTCTGGAAATGTTCTTGCAGCGCTGTAAGTGGAACACATCCGAACATACAAGGAGACAGTCGATCAACCAGCCTCTCGAATGGAGTGGATCAAACTTGAATATTTGATTACACATACACAAACCATAGTGACAGAATCTACAAAATTCCTAATGTTTCTGCGTGTATCTGGATAATGCATTATTACAGTAAGTTTCCAGAAACCTCCATATGCATCAGAATGGTAGTGGATTACACCAAATATGCAAATATTACAGAGTTTTCTACAGTTTTCGACTACGCAGATTTTGAGGTTAGACATATTCACAATACATATTGGAGGTTATACAAATGTACAATACATATTTACAGGGTATAGTCGCACTTAGCATTTAATAAAAGGAATTAAAATATATTAAACACAAGACATTGAAGGTTTTACAAGAGCTAGGTTATGTGAATTTTGGCGTACATACTACAATTTATACCAAAGAGAATCCTTCCTCCAATACATTTTAATGCAGTGTCCACGTATACTATGAACAACAAATGTGAAAGATTGCAGCCTGGTATAACACCTGTAATTGCTTTAAACCAAGAACTTATTCTACCATCAATTCTTACTGCACCCTAATTGTTAAATGTTTTTGATTGTCTGTAATAACTAATACCTAACCCCATAATCCCTCAATATGGCTAACTTCTTTTCTCTTCGTACTTAGTCATATGCCTTCCCTAGATCTGTGGAATATAAGCATTACTGTCTTTTCCTCTTATAGCATTTGTTAGTTATTTATTGCATACTGAAAATCTTGTCACCCCCCTGTAGTCTGAACCACACTAGATTTCATCCAACTTACTCTCCACCATTGATCACACCCTTCCCTCCAAAATGCATATGAACACATTGCCTGGTATACTGATCACTGAAATACCTCAATAGTAGCTGCAATCCTGTCTGTTCCCTGGCTTATGGATAGGTTCAGTTACTGCTTTCAACCAATCAAAGGTACCTTACTCACCTTCCATGCTAATCCTGTTTCTCTGTGAAGCCATTTACCCCTACTATCACTATATATCACATTTCAGGTTTAATTGTGCAATTACCATTCTTTCCATGAGCATATTTTCATTGCAGTCGTTGATCTCCTCCCCACAAACTCAATTTTCCAGGACTTCAACACAAAGATTTCCTTTTACATTGAGAAGATCTTTAAAATATTAATTCCGTTTGTCGAGGGATTCCTTAGGATCTATGATGAATTCACCTGATTTACTGGATCTAATGTACTATTCATTTCTCTTTTCCATCCCTCTCTAAGATTCTTTATTACAGTCCAGCAAGTTTTCCTTGCCATGTGACCAGGCTTTTCCAGGTAAATACTGATATCTTCCAGTGATTTGTTTTGTTGTAATTTCTTTCATTTCTATACAGTTCCTTATCTACATCAGTTCTTGTTTGTTCCTAGACATTCCCATGCTGATTCTAGTACAGCTACCCATTCTCTTTGTATATCCTGAACCTACTGACTGTGTATTCTCTGGAACTTTTGACTGATCACTTCTGTATACTTCTAATTTCCTTATTCTGGAGATTTTCTACCCTTATCCATCTGCAGACAGACTTCACTTTCTCTATCCTTGGTCTAGTGTAGGGTTCCCATTTGTCCTATTTTTCCTGGGACATTCCCATTTTTCGATAGTGTCCCGGCGACCTGACTTTTTTTCCCCCAAACATTCTGCTTGTTTTCTTTTCTAAGTATCCTTCCCAAAAGAAGTGCATTAGGCTTATGTAATTTATTTCATTTTAAATATGCAGACTCCTGGTGGCAAATTCATGAAACTTTGATGAGGTATATTAAGAAGTTGGTAATTCTAATTCCAGTGCTTTTTATTTCTCCATGCACCTGTTGGCAGCATTTCATAAACACTGAGACTGATTGCCACTCAGTGTTGCACATAGTTTGTATCGTACTGAAACGTAAGTGCAGATTTGATAATTGTATTAGAAGAGAATTTCCAGCGTGGAACATTATGAAGTGCTAAATTTTGCATTTCACATGGAGGTCATTCAGACATGTCAACCTTGTGGAAATGAAAAAACATGAAAGTGCTGTTCAGAATAAAGCTTCCAACTGCAGCGTAAGGAACTATGTGACTGAGAAAACTGAAAGTGAAGTGGAAAGAGAGTTATCCCTGGCAGCTCAGGGAGCAACGTTCGCTTGTCATACTGCTGTGCACGATCTTAGCTTTAAGTCCATGAACTGCAGAACAGCCATCGTGAACATTTTTTCTACGATTAATTCAATGTTCTCAAACAAAGTGCAAGGCAACAATCACAAATGATATCGCACCATTTGCAGCAAAGCAGATCAATGAAGAGGTAAAAGAAGCACGCAAAATACCAGTGTTAGTTGACTCGTCCAAACATTTGGATAAAAAGTTAGTACCTCTTGTGATAAGATATCATCCAGAAAAAGGTGTGAGTGAAGATGTTGGAGTTAGTAAATGTAGGTTGTGAAACTTCAGAAATTCTACTTTCTTACATTTTTGAGTTGTTATAGAAGTTAAATCTCCTTGAGAAGGTTATTGCTATAGCAACATGCACCACAAATACAAACTTTGTTCGAAAGAAGAGGAAGGAAAAGAATAATTTGTATTCAAAGATGCAAGAAAAAACGGTGAGTAATTTAATTGTCATTATCCTGCACACATTATCCGTGATGCTGTGCAGACTGATGTGGACTGCTTACCTGTTGATGTACAGGTTATAATTAACAAGATCTATCAGCTTTTCCTCATTTATTGTGTTAGAGTTGAAGAATCCTTTTGTGAATTCACCAATAAAGAGTATGAAACTATTTTGGGTAAGAGCTAAACAACTTGGCTGTCTCTTCTTCCTGCAGTCCAGAGAGTTACTGATGTCTTCCTTACATTAAAGGAATATTTTCTTTCCCATTGACAAATGTCCCATCAGTCTCAAAACTTTCTTTGAAAATCCTCTTTCAATTACAATCCTGCATTTCCTTGCCAGCCAGTTAAAAACCTTTTCTGATACTATCAAATATTTTGAAAAGCAAGATATGGCAATTACTGCAGTGAAGAATGAAGTAAACATATTGATAGAAAAGTTAAATTGTAGAAAGTCAGAAAAGCTTCTTACCACTGCAGTGGAAAATCAGTTACAGGAACTCAAAAAGCAAAGGACACATAATAATTCAAATGTTTCAAAGCTATGCAATAGATTTCTATGATACCTGCATTGAATATATTCAAGAGGTGTGTATGCCATTTCTCACACCTCTTCAGACTATGAATTGGGTAATCTTGAAGGGAAAGGAGTCTGATGTGGAGACACGTACAAGAAAGCTACATGTTCGTGAAAACAGCGTCACCAAATTTCAGGGTGAATGAAGAGAACTGTTCAGTAATTTGTATGTGTGAAAATATGTTTTCAAGTGTGGAGTGAACTGAAGGATAAAAGTGTCCATGACAAATGGTATGAAACATTTTCTCATTATACTACACAGGGTATAAACACTAACAATCTGAAATATTTTGTATGTTTCTGTTTGGTGTTGCCAAGATCCAATGCAGCTGTTGAACATGTTTTAATCATTTTAAAGACTCGTTTTAAGGATTTGATTTGTGTTGACATCCATGTGCATATATCTAATGAAAAGAAACTGCTTGATCAGGTTTATAGCTCAGATGAATATTCTAATGCATCATAAACATGAACTTTAATCATTCATGTATTTTGAAATTCTCCTCTTCCAATCAATGTAAGTGCAGTTGTGATTTATAATATCGGTATATGCATGTCTGACTCATTGGCTGAATGGTCAGCGTACTGGCCTTCGGTTCAAAGGGTCCCGGTTTTGTTTCCCAGCCGGGTCAGAGATTTTAATCGCTTCTGATTAATTCTTCTGGCTTGGGGACTGGGTGTTTGTTTCCATCCCAACACTCTCCTCTTACATATTCAGACAACATTCCACACTACCAACAACCACAGAAACATGCAATAGTGATTACATCCCTCCATATAGGGTTGGCGTTAGGAAGGGCATCCGGCCGTGAAACTGGGCGAAATCCACGCGCGCTCGCGCGCGCGCGTGTGTGTGTGTGTGTGTGTGTGTGTGCGTGCGTGTGTGTGTGTGTGTGACGCAGTTCTCACCTGCGACCCCACAGGTGTGGGGAAAAGCAGTATGAAAATAAGAAGAAGAATATTGGTATATGCATGGTGAATTAAATTCTATTTTTCTTATTTCTAATGTGTCCCAGTTTTTTCAAGTGAAAAATGCAAATGTCCCATTTAAAAAAGTAGGGAACCCTTGTCTAGCGGTACTTTGTTCACTGTAGATCAGATAGTGGTGTGTATCATCGAAAAATCTCTGGGATACCCATTCATTCCTAACAGAATTTTTAATTGAAAGTCAGTTAGATTAGGGCTTGGATTTCTAGAACTTGAAAACTTTTGAAATATGCGTGCATATATGCCCTAAAAATAACAAAATATGACCTAAAAAACAATAAATGAAAGAATGCATTTATTCCCTACAGTTAGTTAACTAATAAAATAATTCATACCTCTGTTAGCCTTCATTTTCAGTACAGTTGCTCAAGTTGATGACATGCATTTTCACATGGTCATACTTGAAGGATCTCTGGTTGTCAGCAAGTAGAGCATTGTACTTGGAGAAAGTTCTTTCTTCATCACATGATTTAATTGGGGGCATACTTGAAAAATGTCAAGTTATTAGGGGAAAGTTCTGGTTCATTTTCATTGAATGCTGATGCTTTTTCTGAAGGAATGTCACCATCTTTACACAATGTTGTTATCTAGAATTTCATTCAAGCTCACATCATAATATTTCCCTAATCTTGTCAGCTACAGTGCTCTCAGTTTGCTTCATAATGCATCAAGCAATTGAATACCCAAAGTTTTAAGGCGAGGGATGGATTTTGATATCACAGAGAAATTTGATTTTATGTAGGCAAAGATTCCTGACATGGTGGATGAAAACAACTCTTATTTAGTTTTGATTGAAGATACACAGTTCAAAAACATTAGGGGAACATGTTTTGTAACGTCTGGTATGTGAACGTTAATTTGGTAGATGGGGTTCCAATGGTCGTACAGCATACCTTGAGACCTTCGTTACTCAGAGTATGTCAAATCGAAGTTATACTCCATCTGTAGGCGTAGTCAAGCATTAAACTGTCAGGTGACCCCTCAAAACAAAGTAAATAGTGGTGCATCCATGTGTCATTGTGAGGTACACAGACTACTGCGGTCATTTGAGCACGTTGTACGTCAACCAGCACATCCCATGAGTCATCTTAACAAGGTTCAATTCGCAAGGGCCATCACTTTGATCCAGGAAGGATGGAATTTTTGTCATGTTGCTGTGAATCTCGGTGTCTCTCTGTCAATTATTCACCACTTCTGGAATCGCTATAATGAGACAGGCCAGTTCACAAGGAGGGTTGGACAAGGTCATGGACGCATGACAACTCCACAGGATGACTGATATCTGACCATCTGTGCGTTGCGGCATCGTTCAGCAACTGCCAGAGAACTGCAACAAGACCTCAGGAGGGTCACTGGAGTCACGGTGTCTGACCAGACAGTAAGGAACAGGTCTTTTTTTTTTGCTAGTGGCTTTACGTCGCACCGACACAGATAGGTCTTATGGCGACGATGGGATAGGAAAGGCCTAGGAGTTGGAAGGAAGCGGCTGTGGCCTTAATTATGGTACAACCTGTGTGAAAATTGGCCCGGTAGGAACAGGTCAAGAGAAGTGTCCTTACGACCCAGACGTCTTGTTCGAGTGTCCCATTTAATGCAGTAACGTCGCACTGCTCACCTTCTATTTGCCCGTACCTACGTCGACTGGCAACTTCGCCAGTAGAGTCCTGTGTTGTTCACAGGCAAGTGCAGATTTCCCCGGACACAGTATGATGGACGTCAACGCGTATGGAGAAGCCATGGTGAGCCGTACATGTCAAACGTTGTCCAGGAAGGCGACTGATTTGGACAAGGTTCTGTGATCGTGTGGGGTGGCATCAGTATTGATGGCTGTACAGATCTTGTCGTCCGTGGTAATCTTACCGCTGTGGTGTACATCGAGCAGATACTGCTACAGCATGTATTGATTGCTGCATACGGTGTTGGCCCTGAATTCATACTCGTGCACGACAATGCCAGGGCTCGTGTAGCGCGTATCACCAGAACTGGACATTCAAGAGATGGAATGGCCAGCAGTAAGTCCCGACCTTAATCCCATCGAGCATGTGTGTGATATGCTTGACAGAAGTGTTCGTGGGCGTCCTGTTCTACCACAGACTCTCGAAGACCTCGAACAGGCTCTCATTGTTGAATGGGACCTGATACCACAACATGACCACCATCGACTTATACAGAGCATGCCACGTAGGTGCCAAGCTGTGATAAATGCTCGTGGAGGACATAAACCCTACTGAAGCTCTCCAACTGTGATAAAAATCCACCCTGGAGGACTGTTATCACTTTGTTTTCACCCCTATTTGGACATTTCCGTTTGTGTTCTGAAAATGAACGTGAATCCATCGATGTTCTTTTGTATACTTCAACAGTATGAATAAAGGTTTAGTTGATAATATACCTGGGTGTGAGGTATTGTTTTTTGGAGCATGGCATATGTTCAAAAGCATGTGCCCTTAATTTTTTGAACTGTGTATATTACTTCTGTCAAAGTTATTGAAGTACTCAATTTCACAGTAGTTTGTGAAATAGTAGTTTGTGGTATAAGTCACCCCAACATGTCAGAACAGGCTGTGGGGGAAAAGGATAGTTATGGTGCCTCTTCTTTAAATTTCTGCACTTGAAACTGGAGCCTTATAAAATATCTTTTTGGTGTTAGCAATGAATTTCTCCACCTCAGGATAGTTCCCTCGAACCACTTCAGCCACTCTATGTAGGGCATGCACAAGACAATTTACATGCACCATTTTGGGATACAGATTCTGATGACTTTTTGCTGCTTTTATCATATAAGAAGCAGGGTCTGTTACAATGACGAGCACATTCTCTCATTCTACTTAACCTTACCACAACAAATCCATTGCAGTGTCAAAAATAACAGTAATTGGAGGAGTTGTTCATTCTATTGAACACCTCACATGCCAATATAAATATTTCTCCTGGCTGATCATATTTAACAGTGCCTAATTATAATGTTTTCCACATATCCACCATCTGTGTCGGTGGTTTCATCTATGAAGATCCATATTTTGTTTTGCTTATTCATTTTATCATCTTAACAGGAAGTCAAATAGTTCTTTCTTAATGTGGATTTGGAGAGAATGGTATTAGTGATGTACTTTTATGAGAACTTTTGAAAACTAGGTACCTCTGTACTATGTATAGAGGAATGTTTGGTGAAACCATCATTTCACAAAGATCCGTAGAAAACAGAGATGTATTGCCCGATGGAGATGAACTGCTGTGTGGTTTCTCAAGCAGCCAATTGCTGTCTGCTTTCTGTGGCTAATTCTCTGTTTACACAGCTTTTGTGTTTAGCAGTATTGCAATGTAAAATGTTTCTCAGCTGTTATTTTCACCACTCACACTTTACTAAGTAAAATATATCCATCAGTATTTAAGGACTTTTCACTAAAATCTGGAGAAAAAAAAAAAGACCTGTAACATCCTTGCATTATCAGAGCATTTTACGTCAGGCATCTTGAAAATATACTGAACTACTCATTAGCAGACATAAAATGATACTCTACAAAGGCGTAGATAGTATATGGTTGAAATTCCTTTCGTCCTCTCTCCAGAACAAGGAAACTGGACATTGGCTATCGGGAGGGAGAAAGATAGCTATTTGTTTCTTCTTCACACACAATGAATCATACTTTTGGCATCTCAAATGGGCTCATGCTGTTCCAAGTATATATATAACCTTGCCCTCACAAGCTTTGCCAGCATATTCCAAGTGAAGATTGGCAAACAAACTTCCTTATGATCAGCTGCACAAGTATTATGAAATTATGATTAGAAAAATATCTGGCAAAATGTTAAATACTATATAAATATGACTAAAGGTATGCTCTTGTTCACTGATTTGGCCAAAATTTAACAACACTAAAATATGGTCAAATATGCATTTATATGACCAATAAAATCTGCTTCATCATGTTCACAGTTGTTAGAAACATGCTTAAATTAACTTAGAAAAGTAAACCAGGGTAAAAATACAACATGACATAAAAATCCGAGCCCTACATATGATATAGTCTATAGTGGGTCTGGGGCCCTTACCCTTTCATGTGTAATGGTGAATAGCCTTATGTTTGAAGAATGAATATGCAACTGCTAATCCCCTACTAACGCAGAAGTCCAGTAAACTATTTCCATTCCTATTTGCTTCCATATCTTCCCCACATTTACCCATGATCTTCTCATGCCCTTCAGTTCTATTTCCAGTTCTCGCACTGAAATCGTCCATTAGCACAGTCCTGTTCTTACTGTTGACCCTTACTATGATGTCATGCAGTGCTTCATAAAAACTTGTCTACTTCATCCTCATCTGTTCCTACACATGGTGAATACACTGAGAGGCAATTCTTGTCCTAATTCTCCAACTGCTAAATTTATCCACATTGTTCACTCATTTACATGGCTAACAGAAACTGTATTGCATGTTGTGATGTTCTGGTGAATCGTCCTACCCCACACTCTGCCTTCCTCTTTTAACACATGTTAAGAATACCTTATAATATATCTTCCTTGGTATTTCCACTTACCTGAGCCTCATTAACTGCTGACCCAACTGGTTCTATTTTCTTTCTTCCATAGGTCCCTTTAACCCCTTAACTGGGTGCTAAATTCTCCACACGCATAATCTGCCCTGAGTACTTTTTCCCCACTTCGTGATATTTAAATATTTCCTTCATAAATATGTACGCAATTAGTTTAATCTAATTCGATAGTAATTGTTATTATTCAATAATGGGATAGCAACATTATGAAACTGTTGAAATACCCGCACAATCAAGTCAATCTACTTTACGTTTGGAAGCCATGCTTCGTGACATAAATGGCTGCGCAGGAACTTTGTGCAAGGTGCCAAAACAAATACATATCACGAAGCTGTGACAGCTCTAAAAAACAATACACATCGTGATCTCAAGGAAAACATCTCAACTAATGCAATAGATTCCATGGCGACGCCATATACCTTCACACTCAAGTTAAATACGTGATAAATTTTACAATCGACTAATGCCGTCATACCCACTGTAGAAGCCCAGTGCAAAAATGTCTAAAGACGTCATTCCCATTTAAGGGGTTAATATTGATGGCACCCATTCAAGTATGCTGAGTTGTTTCCAAGGAATCTCTGGCCTGAGAAATGGAAGTGGGACTCAATCTCTCCCGTAGGTTTGAGACTTGGTTGAAATGTTTTGAGCTTCATAAATTTCTGTGAGGTATTATGTTATCCTATTTACACATAGTGATTGCCTCCACTCAAATGGGTTAGGGACCAGCTGTGGATTTGTGTAGTACCGGCCATATGACCACATGGTGGACCACAACTGAGAATATGTCTCAGATACCCACTCCTATTCCATAGCAACTGGTATCCCAACTCTTAGGACCATACTTGGCCGCTCGACTCTTTTCATGAACTGGGGTGTGAATACAGTTACCTGCACCACAAACCATGTGTATTTTTTAGTGTGTTTATAAATTCCATGGAACATGTATGGATTACAGTACACTTGTATTATTAATAACGTGCTTTGCTATGGATGATGATGATGGCAGCTTTTAAGTACCTCTAATTAACGCATCAGATACACAAAGGAAGCACTTCGCTACCTGCTCCACAGAGTTGGCTCCTGTAACTCTTAAGTTGCCCAGCAGCTGCTTGCTATGTATGACTGCTGGAAATATGGGATCACTAAATGTCTGTATTCTATTAATTTTTTTATTGAACTATGTGGCATATCTGTGTAGAGCAGAAATTATTGTGCCTGATGTGTCTGTGGAATAACTTATTGTTACATCTGTAACATAGCAGGAGAGGCAGGGTTAGAGAGACCAGGTTTCAAACACAAAGCACATCTATCTTAAACATCGTCTGCCATGCAAGGTCGGATAGGATAGTGCATCAGGTAACTTAGTAAATGGGTCTTGTTAAGTTTCAGAATCAACTTGTTAGCATTATTTCATACATTTGGTTGGATGTACTGTATATGGATAGTAGTGATTGCAAAACAAATATTTTTGAAAAATTGTGAATAATTTTGTCTGCTAGTTTAGTTGAAGAAAATTAACTGAATGAGTTTTGTATTCAGATTCTTCAGTTGAATTTCCACCTGTTAGATCAGCAACAGAATAAGGTTTTGATTAGTGACTGAAGATGCCTCAAAATATGAGGCGAAACATGTCTCACTTCTGAAAAATGTTTTAAGTTGGATGTCAATATCTTGTATTGTATTGAATAGGTGGAAGTAAAATTTTAAATTTTTTTCCTATATACTTAGCGAAATTTTCAATACGGACAAAAAGATGATTTTCATCACTTGTAATAGACCTATGTGTGCCGGTGTGACATAAAGTAAATATTTTTTTCAAATTGCCAGGTGGCAGGACAGCATAAAGTAATGCAGGTATCTGTGCTGCAATGATATTGTTGTCTGGGTGGTGATAGAGATTGGATGTGAAAACTGAGCAGGCATGAGCATAAAATTCTGTGTGAAGTTAGGAAAGACAGCCACAGAAACCTGCATACTTAGGGTGATTAGTCATTAACACGAGCACAAGTGCCAGTGGCACACAAATTTTGTGAATGTTAGGGTGTCGGTTGAGTATGAGCACAGTCCAGACGACCATCCACAACATGTACAGATGACAACATGGAGTGCATGAGAAACGGGCTATGTGGGGACCTAGGTAAGGTTTTGGGTTTCTGTTGCTGTCTTTCCTAATTTCACGTGGAATTTTATGCTCACACACTGGTTGATTTTCACATCCATTCTCTTATCCCCACGTAGACAACAATACTGCTGCAACACAGATGTCAGCATCACTAAGCGTCATCCTGCCATCTGGCAGAATAGTGTGGAATCACAGCAAGGGTCAGTGAAGGTTGCAGGGTGCCGTACCACCTGCTGACAAAATGTCTGTAGTTAATTCTTGTTACAATTACAGCCTGAATCTCAAAACTTTCCAGACATTGCATGTACAGTATTTTCTTACTCTCTCTTTACTATTACACACCCCACTGTTCTCACAATTAGATTCACATTGTTGTAACTGCATGTGAAGTTATTGCTGCATGAAATAGCGATGGGACAGATAATTTTTCTCCATCAAATCCTGCAGTTATTCACATGCAGCCTTTTGTAACTGCATTTTATCATAAGTTTGTTTAATTAATGATTCTCAGATGCACACAGAAATGCAAAGCAGTTTGGCAAATACTCTTGAATACTCCTCTGGGGCAATGATTAATGACTGACAGTTGAAAGGAAATGATTTTAGAGTGTGTTGCTGGAATGAAAGATGACAGGGAAAAACCGGATTACCCAGAGAAAAACCTATCCCGCCTCCGCTTTGTACGGCACAAATCTCACATGGAGTGACCGGGATATGAACCACGGTATCCAGCGGTGAGAGGCCGGCGTGCTGCCGCCTGAGCCACAGAGACACTATCATATTTTCTTAATAATAATAATAATAATAATAATAATAATAATAGTAATAATAATAATGATGAGTGCAATTGGACTAGACAAAAGAGTGACTGAATGGGTTGCTATATTTCTAGAAAATAGATCTCAGAGAATTAGAGTAGGTGAAGCTTTATCTGACCCTGTAATAATTAAGAGGGGAATTCCTCAAGGCAGTATTATTGGACCTTTATGTTTTTATATATATATAAATGATATGAGTAAAGGAGTGGAATCGGAGGTAAGGCTTTTTGCGGATGATGTTATTCTGTATAGAGTAATAAATAATTTACAAGATTCTGAGCAACTGCAACGTGACCTCGATAATGTTGTGAGATGGACAGCAGGCAATGGTATGTTGATAAACGGGGTTAAAAGTCAGGTTGTGAGTTTCACAAATAGAAAAAGTCCTCTCAGTTTTAATTACTGCGTTGATGGGGTGAAAGTTCCTGTTGGGGATCATTGTAAGTATCTAGGTGTTAATATAAGGAAAGACCTTCATTGGGGTAATCACATAAATGGGATTGTAAATAAAGGGTACAGATCTCTGCACATGGTTATGAGGGTGTTTAGGGGTTGTAGTAAGGATGTAAAGGAGAGGGCATATAAGTCTCTGGTAAGACCCCAACTAGAGTATGGTTCCAGTGTATGGGACCCTCACCAGGATTACCTGATTCAAGAATTGGAAAATATCCAAAGAAAAGCCGCTCGATTTGTTCTGGGTGATTTCCGACAAAAGAGTAGCGTTACAAAAATGTTGCAAAGTTTGGGTTGGGAAGAATTGAGAGAAAGAAGAAGAGCTGCTCGACTAAGTGGTATGTTCTGAGCTGTCAGCGGAGAGATGGCGTGGAATGACATTAGTAGACGAATAAGTTTGAATGGCGTTTATAAAAGTAGGAAAGATCACAATATGAAGATAAAGTTGGAATTTAAGAGGACAAACTGGGGCAAATATTCATTTATAGGAAGGGGAGTTAGGAATTGGAATAACTTACCAAGGGAGACGTTTAATAAATTTCCAATTTCTTTGAAATCATTTAGGAAAAGGCTAGGAAAACAACAGATAGGGAATCTGCCACCTGGGCGACTGCCCTAAATGCAGATCAGTATTGATTAATAATAATAGTAATAATAATAATAATAATATCCTCAAGGAGATGGGTGTTGACAACAAGACTCATTCCATCATCATACAAAGTAACAGACACCTGTTCACAAGTGAACTTCATGGAATCATAGGTTATAAACTTCATGGTTTTGATCCGTATTGAATTGTAATTACAATATAATTATTAAATTAATGTTGTAATGGTGCACCTTTCAAAATTATAATATGCAATATTCTAAATTACATTAATTAGGGACTAGTTTCAGCCGGGGCTGGCTATCTTCAGTCTTAATGTAAAACGTCTAATAACTAAACAAATGTACTTGCACACAATTGACATAAAACAAATGAAACAAATATATACAAATTGACATTAAAAAATGGGATGAAATTATCAGTAAATTTGAAAATAACTAGGTTCTAACATCTTGAGTATGCTCATCATCGAGACTCTTTTATGTATTAATATACACAGAATTGTTAGTTCTAATACTGCTAATCATTAATAATTCAATTGTAAACGGGAACTGGTAAATGTTGATCCTGTAGCTCATCACCAAATCTATTTGAGTGGTGTTAGCCATATGCAAGTCATTGGACACCGCTGTAAATAACCACTAGCTGACGGAGAACTGTTAGATGTTGTTTCATCATCAATCAAAGTAATAAAATGAGATGCTCTCGTGATGCTTGTTAAATCATGCTGAAATGTTGTTGGACGTTGTCAGGACGGCACATGAAGATGTGGTTAAAACAGATACATTGTGTCTGGTATAAAATTTGCAATTCATGGAAGAAATCTCAAGATCCTCTGAGATTAAGACCGGTGTTCGTGAAGGCGATGTGCTCTAATCCATTCTTTGTAACTGTGTGGAGAAACAGACTACCCAATAATGGTATTAGGCTGAGGACTGGATTCAAAGCAGTAAACATAAACTGCCTTACTTTTGTAGATGATGTAGTCCTAAGGCAGGTGACCTCAACATAACCCACCTCGAGGTTGAAACATTACCAGAAATAGCTGAAGCTCTAGGTCTTCAGATGTCTTTTGAAAACACTGAAGTAATGATGTCCGACCGTCATAATACCACTGTATATCTCGATACTTTTCCTTAGATCACTGTACAGAAAACGAGGAAGGACAGAATTAGGAATGATCAGATATCAACCTGACCATGGAAGAAAGGCTGAGTGTTGCAAAGCTGAAGTGGCTAGGACACGTTAAGCAGATGCATGTGACTCGAACACCAAGGAAATATTTTGAAAAGATCATACCGGGATGAAGACCAATTGGATGTCCTAGAAAAAGGTGGTTAGATCAGATAAGGAAAGACCTAGAGAAGAGAGGAGAAACATGGGATGCCTTAGAGAGAAAGAAGCATACCGGGATCGTAATAGATGGAGGCACATCGTTCGTAAACATCCTACCCGGCTCGCTGGAAGGAATTCATTATGATGATGATCTCGATACCTTTTATGGAAAATTCAAACGTATTATAACTATCTTGGAGAGATCATTTCCTGTAGCACATTGAAGAAAGAAGCTCAGAAATATCAGGCTAAACATATGGAAACAGCTTTTCACATCTGCAAAACCACTTATCAGTCCAGATCTATCTTGTGGCAGGTCAAATACTACCACTACTCTACAGTAGTATGTTCTGAAACCTTACATGCTGCTGTATGCTTGGCCCTCACTCACCAAGGTGAGATAGAGATGATCCAAATGAAAGACGGGAAATCCCTAAGAAAGATCCTCAGCCCGCTTCAAAATTCTGAGGGTGAATATTGCCTAACATCGAATGCAGAGTTGTACTCTAAATTTGAAAATCTCTCACTTGTTATGAGAAAGCACTGTCTTATGTTTTACAGTCATCTGTCTCAAACATCAAACACCAGAATATCTCAAAGAATTCTTGATTTTCTCATGACTTGGACTCCCTTGCCAAGTGCAGTGAAGGAGGATCTGACTGGTGTCTCTGAGACCTACTAGTTCAGGACCAGAAAGAGTGAGAAGATGGCATGGTGCAAAGTGGTCCGAAGAGTGAAGAACTGCATTCTCCATCAAGATGAAGTACTGGAAATCCAGAAAGGCTGACAAGTGTTAACCATTATCCTAAGAGGCTAAAATGGTGTATGTCTTTAATGTTTCTTCAAGTAGACTTGATATACTTGAATTTAGCCCTGAATAAGGGGTTCTAAACTTACCAGTTAATAAATTTTTCTTCCATTGAAGCACTTGTCCCAAGATTATTTGATCCTACAATCCTAAGCCCTGAAAGGAGAGAGTCTAATGAACTGAGCTCTGCTATCAGGGTTGGTGTTTTTTTTTTTTTTTTTTTTTTTTTTTTTTTTTACAACATGGAGCTTTCCTTACTAGATTTTAAAAATTTATTCTCTTCCAGTTGTTTGCATTTAGTTACAGAAACTAAGTAGGCTCACCTATCTAAAGACTGTATTATGGTATATTTTCATACCATTGTGGATTCTCAGTTTTTGTTGAGATTACTACTGTAAAATCTTTGACTATGGAGCAAACCCTCTTATAATTTGTGTATGGTAGTGAAATTGTTATTTAAATTTATTCATTTAAATATTATTTTGTGTCCTTATAATCCTCTGAAAAACACAAATACAGACTTTGCACAAGCACTTTGATCAACAACAGCAATATTCACTGCAAAAAATACATTATATTTACTTTAGTTGCTGCTAGATGTATTACAATACTCCCCAATGGTTAATCGTTCTGTGGTATATTTTCTTCTAAAACCGAGTGAGTTGGCTACACAGTACACGATGTTTAGCTGTGTAATATGTTGAGTTAGATTCCAGTCATTAACAGGTCTGAGGATTGTTTTCTGTTGTTTTCCATTTTCATACCAGGTAAAAGGGGGGACTCTCTCTTCTCCTTGTCACTGAAAACCTTCAAGTGTTGGTGTTATATAAACATTAAACCATTAGCAAAGAAGAAAGAGTCTCTTTAATCGCATACCATGTATACAAGTGTTGATTCAGAAGGCAACTATTTCTTTTTCTCTCGAAAATCTCTAACGCAGGACATGTGCTAAGTACATTTGAAAGCATATGATAAGGACTTTTTAGAGGTGATACCCAAGGTAGGGATGTAGGAATCTCTGGTAAGGTAAAAGGACAAACATTGCATTTTGAAATTAATGTTTTATTTTTTGCATTCTCATACAACCTCTATATCTGTAGTCCAGAGCCAAAGAAGTGTAACACTGATTTTTTTGTTTTTTGTTTATTAGTGATTCTGTTACATCTAACTGTGGTCTATTAGATGCAGTTAGTAGAAAATCCAAAGAACTTTAATAACAAAGTTTCCTGAAGTCAAAAAGTAGTAACTCCCCCTCTCCGTAGAGCCAAATGGTATTGAATACCACTTGAAGCCTTTAACTCCAAATTGGTGAGAGTTATTTCCCTTTGGTTCTCAGTATAGAACTGTGGGGTGCAATTAAGTCCATTGTCGATAGTATTGTGCTCTAAACACAGTGAACAGTGAATTATTGCTCTCCACAAAAGCATAATACATTGTTGCCCTGTTTTTATTTTCTTGTGTAGATTCCAGACTAGAAGATATTTTTCCAGACAAGTTTGTGTTGTTAGAAGCAATATTTTGGAATGTATAAAACTGGCAGCAGTAAATTTAAATGTAGAGGAGAACTAATGGTAGAGTTAGCTCTATCAGCTGATGTGGACAGCCAGAATGCAGAAGAAAATACAGCTGAGGAACATACGTTCACAGAACTGAACATTTCCTTTACGGTAATACATTTGTTTTACAATGTATTTTATAATAGATCGAAAGATAATTAAATATTGCCAATCCTTTTAACTAACAAATTTCAACTGGTACATGCTATTAAGTAGACGGGGGTTCGATACCCCCTCGAACATTTTCAAAGTGATTTCCCATTTCTCCTCCAGGCAAATGCCGTGTTGGTACCTAACTTAAAGCTACGGCCGCTTCCTTCCCCCTTTCTCTATCCCTTCCAATCTTCCCATCTGCTAACAAGGCCCCTGTTCAGCATAGCAGGTGATGCCGCCTGGGTGAGGTACTGTCTTACTCCCCAGTTGTATCCCCGACCCAAAGTCTCACGTTCCAGAGCACTGCCTTTGAGGCGGTAGAGGTGGGATACCTCTCTGAGTCCGAGGGAGAAACCAACCCTGGACGGTAAACAGATTAAGAAAGAAAGATGCTATTGTGCTTCATTGTGTAATACAATTTAATATTGTAATTAGATAACTATTCCGAACCATTTTGTAGGCACTTGACCCACAGTGATCTCAGAGCAATAGTGAAGGTCTCCTCGTGCTTCTGAACTATGAGGCAGTCTGAGTTTGATGATTCCTTATGTCCAAATGAAAATCAAAGGACAGGTATTCAAATTAAAACTACAATTTTATGTGCAGTACATACCATATTTCTTCAGTGGTATGCCTGCAAGTTAGAAAAGTGAACTGGGAAAATTATAGTACAAAACTAATTTTCAGTCTGCCGAAAACACTAATAATACGTACAACATACTGGTAAAAAATACACACCATTAAGCAAAAAATGACATGTTTCATTCTTCAAGAACATCCTCATATAGTATCAAATCACTTAAAATCTGACATAGGGAGTGCAAAAACAGCCAGAATGATGTACCCATACCCCATCTGCTCGCAACATTATCAAGTTAATGTAGTGTACTTTTAAATGTATATATTACATGTTTGGCGTTGCCACATTTTCGGGAAATAAAAAAATCGTTGCTATGACTTTTGAATCAACCTATGTATCTTGCACTTCGTTTGTCTTTTTTCACATCATGGTGGCACAGTGAGCTCTTATGGCCAATGCTTTCCTTATGGGAAAATAAAGCATGCTGTTGCCAAATATATAGATTTTCAAATTTAGCTAAATAAAAATATAGAATATGTAGTTCTGTCGGAAAGTTTATGGGGAACACAATGGTTAGTGCAAAAAATAGGTAACTGTGTTATACATTTATTACATAATTAAATCATAAGTTTTCTTTAAAATTTAATTTTTAACATGTTTTTCATTTTGATCATTAAATCATGCCAAAATCTTCAAGGAATTGTCCTGGTGAAAATCATTAGTATTCTTTACTGTCATAGGTAATGGTGGTGCTCAGAGTTTATTGATATATTTAAGCATATTCTAGTAAATAAAAAAATCTCTCCTTGCAAGTATGGAGATATTATTTATTTGTACAATAGAAAATTGTTGTCCCTGGGTAATTTTTGCTTTATAAGTAAATAAAATAAAACTTCCAATGGCAGGCATGTTGAAGTAAATTATGAAATTACTTTTTATCTTTAGATGTAGGTCCCCAGAAAAATTACTTCCATGAATCTGCAGTTTCTTTTCATACAGTGCACACGAGAATAAATCTGTGTAACATAACTTTAAGGTTTTCAGTCTGCTGGAAACACTAATAACGCATACAACATACCGGTAAAATATACACACCATTAAGCAAAGAATGACACATGTTTCATTCTTCAAGAACATCCTCACATACTATCAAATCACTTTAAATCATGTGTATATATATGTACAATATTGTTTACATTGTGTAAACTTGTCAGTGATTGAGAGTTGGTGATACAAACAAGTGATAGCAAATAATGATTGTAGTAGTATTCAACCATCACCTTATCAACATTTATCATCCTACTATCTACTTTTACAGATTTCGGTGGATGCCGAGGTGCCAGATAGAAATGTTTTTGTACTTATCTAAGCTGTTACAGAGTATGTTCACTAAGTAATGTGAGAAGGGAGATTTTTTTTTTTTTTTTTTTTTTTTTTTTTAATATACGTGTATGATCATTTCGGTTGGTTTGGTTAGCTTTTTTGCTTTGTAAATTTTTGTTGTTTCTTTAAGATTCAAAGATTTGCTTTTATTATCGACTGTTCCATGTGGGGGAAGTAGGGGAGTGAGGCAATTGTTGTGGGCTGTGGTTCTGTCCATTGGAGAGGGGATGGATATGTTGCTTCTTCATATTCTAATGTATTTTTGTGTTTTAGGAAGTAATGCAAACTAATGATTTGATTAAAGTATGGAATAGAATTAGAGAGTATCTTGTAAGATGTTATTTTTAGTGATAAATAATATCCTAGAAACCTTCTTGAGTGGCAAAAGACAGTGGATAAATTCAGATAATTTACTACAGATAAGAATATCCTGACCTGCACACCAGACACGTAAGTGAGAGATTTCCTCCTATGGTGCTCATTAAGTGCTAATGCAAAAAGTGTAAATGTTGTCCAGAGGTTAATTGAGTAGGTCAGATAGGGGGGGGGGTTTAAAATGTGTAGGGTCATTCAGGTTGGTTTTGTTATCTTGTTTAGCGATGTAAATTTTGATTGCTTCTTTAATATTCAAAGGTTTGCTTTTATTTTTTATGTGTAAAATATTTAGTTCAGTGTTGATGTGACCCCCTGTGGGTGGGGGACGCAGACGAAGAATACACCTACGGTATCCCCTGCCTATCGTAAGAGGCGACTAAACGGGGTGACCAAGGGGTGATTGGATTAGAACCATGAAACTACTTGTGATTAGTACCACCACGCGGGGAACACCATGGGTCGCTATTGCGTGTATTACTACGTCAGGTACCAAATAGGTTTGTGATTAGTAGCAATCAGGAGCACCGTGCAGTCAGGCTTTTACAGTACCTGTGATTAGTAGCACTATATGAGTGACACCAGGGTTCTGGCTTGCCTATGATTAGTACCCACTCTATAAGGAACACCACAGGATAGTACGAGTCCCTGTGGTTAGTACACTTACGTGATGAACACCATAGGTTTGCGTTGCCTGTAAATGGCGCCGTTATGTGTGAAACACCATAGGTCTGTATTACCTGTGCGAATTTCATTACCTGTGAGTAGTACCATAATGTGTGGAATACCGCGAGTCTACGATACTTTTGATTAGTACCGCACCATGTCAAATACCATGGTTCTACTCCTCAAGCGATAAGTACCGTTATCAGAGGCCGATAACCTATATTTTGGACCCCTTTAGCTTGCAAGCATCATCGATTAAGTATTGAGCTAAAGAAGCAGTACCTTGGTTAGTATTACTCTTGTTCTCCGTCAGTTTCTGAGACTGAGGCATTGCGGGTCGGCTCCACTGATTGTTTTAACTTCATATCCAACCATTCATTTTTCGTTCTCACGCTTTGAATTCTGGTCAGTGGAGGATTTTGGATTTTTATTTTGTCATTCATTTCGTCTCATTTCGTACCATCAGGGGCCGATGACCTAGATGTTAGGCCCCTTAAAACAATAAGCATCATCATCATCAGTGTTGATGTGTGTGAATTGGTGTGAAATCTCATGTGTTTTCCGAATGCTGAATGCCAATTATATCTGATCACGTTTTTTTGTTCCTTGTATCTTTTGTAGAAATTACGTCTTGTTTGGCCTATATATGTGGCAATGCAGTTAGGTTCTTGGCACTTGAGTTCAAAAACTCCCGACTTGGAGAAAAGATCATTCTTGTTTAGATTGCATTTGCTTATGTGTCTTTGCAGTGTGTTGCTTGCTTTAAAGGCTACTTTTAGACCTTGTTTTTTGAAAATGTTAGCTATTTTGTATGTGTTCTTGTTAACGTAGTTGAGAATAATGTATTTTTCTCTTTCATGTGTGTTTTATTAGGTGTTTTCTTTTGTTTATTTGATAGTTTTAAGTACTGTGCCTGGAGGGTGGTTGTTTTCTTTTGTAATTTGTTTCATTGCTTGTATCTCTTCATTGAAATTTGTTGTGCTCGTTAGTATGGAAATAGCTCTGTGTATCATTTTATTCAGTCCTGCTACTTTGTGTGTGTCTGGGTGGTTTGATTCATTGTCAATAATGTGTGATGTCTGAGTGGAATTTCTGTATATTTTTTATGATAGGTTGTCATTATTTCTACTGATTGTGATGTCTAAAATTTCATTTTCTTATTAGTTTCCAGTTTGATTGTGAATTTGATTGACTTGTGTAAAAAATTCAGTGCGTTCAACAGCTGTTGTGTATTTGTGCCATCATTATCATAAAACATATTATGTCATCTACATATCTGCTCCCGTGTAAGATACCTTTTGAATGGCTTTTGGTTAAGAAATTGTTTATGAAATTATTGAGGAAAATGTTTGCAATTATGCCGGATAGTGGTGAACCCATGGTTAATCTTTCTCTTTGACTATAGATTTTGTTCTCGATTTTAGAATTGTTTTGGTTTAATGTGATTTTAAGGAGGTCAGTTTTTCCATTAGTTTTATGTACTGAAATGTTATTTTTTAGAAGGTTTTCTGTAATTTTAATTGATTCTTTTATTGTTACATTAGTGTACATGTTGGTGAAGTCTAAGGGTATCATTCTTGGGCTACCGAGCTCGATAGTGGCAGTCGCTTAAGTGCGGCCAGTATCCAGTATTCGGGAGATAGTAGGTTCGAACCCCACTGTCGGCAGCCCTGAAGATGGTTTTCCATGGTTTCCCATTTTCACACCAGGCAAATGCTGGGGCTGTACCTTAGTTAAGGCCACGGCCGCTTCCTTCCCACTCCCAGCCCTTCCCTGTCCCATCGTCGCCATAAGACCTATCTGTGTCGGTGCGACGTGAAGCAACTAGCAAGAAGAAGACGACGACATTCTTGGGCTCTCCTTTCTACCTCTAGGCTGTTTTTTATCAACCTCTCTTCTTTGAGTTAGATTTTATCTTTTAAAATTTGGTGGAGTATTTTGCTTACATTAAAACTTTGTGCATCTTTGATATTTGCTATTGGACTAATAGGACGTGAGATTTGGGGTATTTTGGGTAGGACTTTTAGGCCCGTATTCACCAGTGTCAGTTACTTTTGCTGTTATCTTAGATTTCCGAACCTTGGATAATGTCATTATCACTTCTGTATTCACTACAGAATTTATTATCTCGGTTTACCAAAATTAAGTTTTGTTTCAATCTGAGTTTGAACCGCAAATTTTTCATACTGATGCACAGAAAACAAATGACTATGTGCTGCAACCACTATCGAAATATAAACAAGTTCTTGATTCCATTCGGGGTTTGCAATTAATTTGCATAAATTATGTCTGCTATTGAGCAGAAACTAAAAAAGAAGCCTAATATGACTTTCCGAGAGAGTGAATTATTATTGAATTTGGTAGCAGAAAGCATTAACAACATAGAGAATAAGAAAACAAATTATAGCCTATACATTGTATATTTCACTCAAAATATAAGGCAGTATTCCTTAATTCTTCATTTAAAAGTTACCCAGTCGTGTACCGTGCAAGGTATAAGCTATAATCGAGAATTCATTTTAGGCCTACCTATGTGTTGGGAATTCCAGGTTATGTTCGATCATGGATAACACTTGACAGTGTCGAAGCTTTAGTTAACCTAAAATGTATCTGAAAATCATGTGTCGTCCTAGTCCTCGAAATATGTCGCACATACCCTTATCCACCCAGGACGTTTTATTAATTGCATAATTTTGATCATATTACTCGTCACTGTGATTTTCTGTAGCAATTAGATATTCCAGTCATCTACGAGCAGCCATCTTGTTAGATTTCCCATTTTACCGGCCAACTGATCTCCGATAAAATTATAAACCAAGTTAATACCCTTTATGTGAGATAATGTTGGTGAATACATACCATACGTAGCATTAAAGTAAGATAATAGCTTGTACTCGCGTTGGTGAATATGGGCCTTAACGTGGGGAGTTTGGGATTTTTTGTGATAACTCTTTTGTTTTCTTGTTTTGTGAGAATATGATCACCTGGCAAGTTGGCCATGTGTTTAGGGCGCGCAGCTGGAAGTTTGCATCCAGGAGATAGTGGGTTCGATCCCCACTATCAGCAGCCCGGAGATGGTTTTCCGTGGTTTCCCGTTTTCCCACCAGGCAAATGCTGGGGCTGTACCTTAATGAAGGCCACTGCCGCTTCCTTCCCATTCCTAAGCTATTCCTATCCCATCATCATCGTAAGACCTATCTGTGTCGGTGCAACGTAAAGCAAATAGTAAAAAAAAAATCTATTTTTTGATCGCTTGCTGTATTTTGTTTTGAAATGTAGTTGTTGGGTCGCGTTGTAATTCTTGAATTCTGTTGTTGTTGATGAATTCTTTTGGTTTTTCTATGTACTTGTCTTTTTGCATTATGACTCGTGTTCCCTTTATATGCTTTTTGTGATGATTAGGTTCTAATTTTTTTATTTTGTCCTTGATTTAATTTAATGCCAAGTGAAATCCAAAATTTGGTTCTTTAATTGAATTTCCATGTCTGGTTAATTTTAGGGCTTCGTTGGTGGCTACATTATTTATTACCGGGCGAGTTGGCCGTGTGCGTAGAGGCGCGCGGCTGTGAGCTTGCATCCAGGAGATAGTAGGTTTGAATCCCACTATCAGCAGCCCTGAAAATGGTTTTCCGTGGTTTCCCATTTTCACACCAGGCAAATGCTGGGGCTGTACCTTAATTAAGGACACGGCCACTTCCTTCCAACTCCTAGGCCTTTCCTATCCCATCGTCGCCATAAGACCTATCTGTGTCGGTGCGACGTTAAGCTCCTAGCAAAAAAAAAAAAAACATTGTTTATTATTTCTCTTTGTGATACGGGTATGTTTTTGCACACAATATCTACGTCAGTGACTAGTTGTTTTATGTTGTATTTTTTTCCGTTATGACATTCATGGCAGTCGAACTTGAAACCATTTCCCAGCAGAGCGATATCTTTATTTAAGAAGGTAGTGTTTGATCACATAGGGTGAAAATTAATGAGCTTTTTATGGTTATTGTTTCCTGGTTTAGTCTGTCTACTTCCTAGGTTACAGTTTTTGTTGTCATTGGTATTTTTATTTATTTATGTTGTGTAAAGGATATTTTTTTTTGCTATTGGTTTTACGTCGCATCGACACAGATATGTCTTATGGCGACGATGGGACAGGAAAGGGCTAGGACTGGCAAGGAAGCGGCCATGGCCTTAATTAAGGTACAGCCCCAGCATTTGCCTGGTGTGAAAATGGGAAACCATGGAAAACCATCTTCAGGGCTGCCGACAGTGGGGTTCGAATCTACTATCTCCCGAATACTGGATACTGGCTGCACTTAAGCGACTGCAGCTATCGAGCTCGGTATGTGTGTAAAGGATTAGTGTTGAATGTCCATTGACTGGGTTGCTAGAAGTTGCTTAGGCTTAAGTGGATGCATAAAATTTGTTGATTTTTTAAAAATATGTATGCAAATTTAATTTTGTTTCTTATTCATAATAACTGTAATTGAAATGTTGATATTTTAGCTGATGTTGATGTTAGTTTAGTTTTTATAGGTATGTATTTGGGAATGAGCTTCAGTTCTAGACATTTCTTATTAAATGCAATTGATTTGTCGATTACCTTGATTTTGATTTTTAGTGATTTGAGTCTTTTGGCTTTGTAATTTTCTTGACTGGCTGAATAATTTAAGAAGGAAGCCATATTTTCCACTGGAGACTTAGTTAAGGTTTTCCAGCCTGTCTGAAACACTGATTACAACACATATAACACTGTAACATACCTGTAAAAATATACACACGATAAAACATGTTTCGTTCTACAAGAAGATCCTCAGATTCTATCAAATCACTTTAAAGCATGTGTATATATGTACAATATTATTTACGTTGCATAATCATGTCAATGATTGAAAGTTTGCGATATTATGAACAAGTAATAACAAATAATGGTTGTAGTGGTATTCAACTGTCACCTTATTAACTTACAGAAATGTTTTTGTACTTACCTAAGCTGTTACAGAATAGTCCATTGCTTTCAAACAGGAGTGGAATGTTTCTGTGTGTCTGTTGAACTCTATTCCACAGAGAGGGTAGGGGAAGTAGCAGAGCGTTGTGGATCCTGCCTTCTGTCCATTCGAGATTTCAACTGCCATGAATGTGATAACGAAAATAATATAAAACTACTAATCACTGACATAGATATTGCATGCAAAAACATATACATACCACAAAGAGAAATAATAAAAAACCTAGCCACAAACAAAGCCCTAAAACCAATGAGACATGAAAATTCTGTTAAACAACCAAATTATGAAACTTGCTCAGCATTAAAATCAATTAAGAACAAAATAAAAAATCAGAACTAATCATCACAAAAGCAGTTATAGGGAACACAACAGTCATAATAAAAAGAAGTACATTGAAAAAACAAAAAAATTCATCAGCAGCAATGAAATTCAAGAATTACAGTGCGACCCAACAAATATACTTCAAAATGAAATAAAGCAAGCGATCAAGAAAACAGGCCTTATTCTCACAAAAGAAGAAAAAGGAAGGCTTATCATAAAAAATCTCACACTCTCCACACAGAGCCCTACCCAAAATACACAAAAATTCCATGTCCTATTAGTCCAATAGCAAATTCCAAAGATGCACCGAGTTATAATGTAAGCAAACTACACCACTAAATTTTAAAAGAAAAAATCTCACTCAAAGAAGACAGGTTGATTAAAAACAGCATAGAGCTAGTCAAAGAACTAAATAAACTAAAAATAACAGAGAGCACAAGAATGATATCCTTTGATATCACTAACATGTACACTAATGTACCAATAAGAGAATCAATTAACAGTATAACCTTCTAAAAGATAACATTTCAGTACAAGAAACTAATGAAATAACTGATGCTCTTTGAATCACATTAAACCAAAACAGTTTTAAATTCAGCAACAAAATCTGTTGTCAAAGAGTAGGATTAACCATGGGCTCACCATTATAAGCCATAATTGCAAATATTTTCCTCAACAATTTCAAGAACAATTTCTTAACCAACCAGCATTCAAAAAGTATTTTGCATGGAAGCTGATATGTAGATGATGTAATATGCTTTTATGATAATGACATCATAAATGCACAACAGTTGTTGAACACTCTAAATTCCTTACACAAGTGAATCAAATTCGCAATGGAACCGGAAACTAACAAGTAAATAATCATTTTAGACATCACAGTCAGTAGGAATAATGACAACCTGTCAAACAAAATATAAAGCAAGCCCACTCAGACATGACACACTATTGACAACGAATCGAACCATCTGTACACACTTGGTCATCGTAGAATGGGGAATGGGATGGCAGATGGCGAACATCTTCTAGATCTGTGTATGTGTTGAAATAATATGGTTATAAGTAACACCTGGTTTAAGAAAAGGGACTTGCACAACGATCATCAGATTCAGTTGGGACAATAAATATGGAACTGTGATTGATTATGTACTCACCAACCAAGAAGTCTGGAAGGTTGTAAGTGATGTCAAAGTAATCCCTAGTGAAAATTTGGATCGATATCACAAATATCACAAAGAAAAGACCTCTTAAAGTCCATAACAAAAGAACATCAAAAATAAATACTTTTTTTTAACAATCCTCTTTACGTCGCACTGACACAGATATGTATGATGGCAACGATGGGATTGGAAAGGGCTAAGAGTTGGAAAGAAGCTGCCATAGCCGTAAATAAAGTACCTCCCCAATATTTGCCTGGTGTAAAAAGGGAAACCACAGAAAGTCATCTTCAGGGCTGCTGACGGTGGGGTTCAAACCCACTATCTCCTGAATGCAGGCTTACAGCTGTGCACCCCTAACTGCATGAACAACTTTCTCTCTAGGGTGAAGGAAGTATTTTAGGGGAATATTCAGAAGATGTTACCAAAAGAAGATCTGAGATCTGCATATTAGGAATGGGATAATCCAAGGAGATAGCTGAGAGAGTACCAGTATGTGGATGAAAGAGCTAAATAAGAGAATCCAAACAAACTGCACAGTTTAAGGTTCTGTCAGTGCTAGAAATGGTGCAAGAAGAGCTTTGTAACATGCCAGAGTGCAAGGAAATCCAAGTGAAATTAAGGATAATGTAGCATATTAGGGGGGATTACATGTCAAAAGGATAGTTGACGTTGAGAAACAGAAATGCCAAGAAGATCTTGCAAACCGAATAGGGCAACACAAACACAAGAAGCTCGGTATAGAATTGTTAAAAACGAAAGTAATTATAACTTGCTATCTGCTAAGTAAAGCTTCCATATAGAGTGGTAACTGGAAATGAAAATGAAATATTAAAGGATTTCAGTAGATAAGTCATCCACCTACGAAATAGAACAACTGACGGGTCACAAGATGACCCTCCAAACCATACAAACAATAATGTAGGAAGTTTGACCTGGCTGGAAGTGGAGACACGTGAAATGAAAAACAACACATCTGCTGGACTGGATGAGCTCAGTGTGGACATGGTCAAAGGATTTGGAGAACTTGGAATACAGTGGTTTTACAGAGTACTAAATAAAATTTGGGAAGAAAATGAAATCCCCATGGACTGGAGGCAAGGTGTGATCAATCCACAATTTAAGAAGGATGACTGTCTCTAGAGGTGTAACCCTTCTATCTCATGGGTTAAAAATATGAGAGTCCATCCTGAGAGAAAAATCAGAAAATTTGTTGAACCTAGCCTGGAGGAGGAACAGCATGGATTGACTGACTAGATCAACCCTAGACTTCATTTTTTTGACCAGAATGCTCTTTAAAACATATGATATGGGATATGAATAGAATTGGTATAGTTAGAGCCCTGCATGGATGCAGATATCCACAGATTTATCCATGAAGTTAGTGTCTTGGTGGATGCAAACTGTATGGAAGTGCAAATAATTTTGCTGAAAATTTCTAAATAATGAAGTCTATTGATTTTCACTCATGTATACTCTTATTTTTGCTTCTGGTTAGGTGACCCTTGACATTGATATGAGAGAATGGTGATGTGTGAAATAGCCTTGAGACAATAAAGCTGTAAATCTGACCCAAGCCTAACTGGCTCCAACCCCGCAATTAGTGGAAGGAATGAACAAAGTTTCTGCACCAAAATAACTCAGTATGTCGGTAGTTGTCACAAGAGGAAGTCCCTCATAAATATTTGACTGTAGGAGGTCTGGTACCAGTTATCAGTCCTGTTGTATTATGTTAACAGATCTCTCCAATACTTACAATATCCACGGATAGCCATTCACAGATGCGGATGAAGGAAGTGCGGATGCGGATAATAGTTTGTATATCCATACAGGGCTCTAGTAATAGTAATATTCTTGAACATTGAGAAGGCGTATGATCACGTACCATGCAAGCACTTACGGGAATGTCTGAGACATAAAGAAGTGCCGATGAGATTATAGCTCGAGTAAAACAACTACATCAAGAGGGAAAGAACTGTGTGCAAATTCAAGGAGACAGGTCAAGTTGTTTTGAAACCAAGAGTAGAGTCCAACTAGGAAGTTGTCTTATCACCAATTCTCCTCATTACTATAATGGATGATGATGTAAAACCAGGAAAAAGGAAGGATCAGACAACAAATTCACTTGTATTTGCTGATGATGTTATCTTATGGGGTGAGGCAGAAGCAGAAGTTCAAGCTGGACTAAATCTTTAGCAAGAAGAATTTGAAAGAATGGGAATGATCATCAGGCGAACTAAAACCGTTGGTTTAGTGATGAGTCAAAATCCTGAAGCAGTCCACCTACAGTACAAGTGCCAAATGAAGTAGATATTAATAATAACTTCAAATACTAAGGGAGCTTCATTTCTTCTGACTAGGTATACAGGTAATAGAATACATGTTGCATCAAAATTCTACTACTCCATTCGTCAACTACTTTGGAATGATTCATTTCCCCAAGCTTCCAAACTCACCAGTGTACAAAACATATCTTGTACCAATTCTAACATATGACTGGAAACAGCAATGTAGGCTAGACCTGCAAAGGTCATCTGCAAACCATTGAAAATAATTTTGTTCTTGTCTCTAAAAGATTAGGAAAGACAAAACAAAGAATGAAAATATTCGGCAAAAACTTGGATTGGACAGGAGTCTGTTGGAAACCTTAGAATTACGCTAATTATGACAGTATGGATATATGAGAAGGATAGCTTCAACTAGGACCCCAAGAACATACAATGAAAGGAATGTTGTTAGTAAGAGGCAAAGAGGGAGACCTCGTGATGGTTAGGAAATGCAAATTTTCAAGAACCTTGCAAAATATCTTGTAATTTGCCAGCAAAAAGTAGAACATCTGCTGTGGATGGACAGGACTAACTGGAAGAGGCTTGTAAATACCCGCGCCCGGCGTTGGCCGTACCTCAATGTTACACACTTATTAGCAGCCTTTATTATGGTTATATGCTGTCTTAGAATTTACACAAACTGTTATGGTGATGAAATTTTTGGATATAGAAAAGGCATATGGCAGTTGAAGTTTGGGAAGTGCTCAAAAAGAGAGGAGTAAGAAAATAATTGAGAGGGTTAAGAACATGTATGAAAGAAGTGAGAGCTGTGTGAAGGTGGGAGGAGAGAAGACAGCATGATTCAGGTTAGAGAGTGATCTTTGCCAAGGAAGTGCTCTTTCACCTCTATTGTTTATGATAGTGACGGATAGAGTACTAGATAGTTTGGCTGGAATGATTAGAGAAGATAAAATGAAAGCAGTGCTGTTTGTGGATGATCTGATGATATTGGGTGGCAGTGAGGAAAATTTACAAAAACAGCTGGATGCATGGGAAGTAGTAGTCTGTATATGTAATGAAGTTCTCAGCAAAGAAGCGTGAAGTAGTCATCACAATGCAAACTAAGAATAGGTCAGATATGTAAGTGGAGGAGAGATAATACAGTTGTTTTGGAAGCGTCATTGAGGAAAATGGGAGAAACAAGAGGGGAAAAACAAAAACAGGTCAGAGAGGCACACTAATTCTTTAATCAGTCAATCATCATTGTTCTGCATTAAGGGCTGTCGCACAGGTGGTAGATTCCCTATCAGTTGTTTACCTAGTCCTTTCTTGTATGATTTCCAAGAACTTGAAAATTTAACAAACTTTTTCCTTGGTAAATTATTCCAGTCCCTAATTCCTCTTCCTATAAATGCTCTTTTTGCCCCAATTTGTACTCTTGAATTCCATCTTTATCTTCATACAAGGATTTTTCATACATTTAAAAGTTGCACTCACATTTATTCACCTACTAATGTCACTCCACGCCATCTCTCCACTGACAGCATGGAGCATCCCGCTTATGAGGGGAACCCACCCAAGTGTAACAACCCGATTTCCCAAAAAATTCGCTCAGTGTAAGAGGGATCGAAATAAGCAAACACGTTCCAGCTTATCCATAGACACTTGGCCATTTCCAAGAAAATGACAGTCGAAGTTTCCAACGTGCCTTATGTGCCTATTAGTGCCAACTGATGTGGTGGCACAGCGGCTATCGCTTCACACTTTTGCACGTTGTGTTCAAATCCCAATTAATTGTTGTTTTTTTTTTGTTTCGTTTATCTACTTATGTCCATTGACGATCACTACATGAATGTTTTTTTATCAAGTTAGTGATCAAGGGTGTTATGTTAATTGTAAGATTACAGCTGGGTTTCACAAAAGTGTTATGCATTTATTATGTATAGTCTATATATGTGCATTGACGTAACCACAAAGACGCACATGATATGCTGTCAGTTGGTACAATTATTTTGATTGATTGATTGATGCTTGTTGTTTAAAGGGGCCTAACATCTAGGTCATCGGCCCCACAATTATTTTATTCACATTTATTTATTTACAAATTAAACACACACATAACCTTAATCACCTTGGGCACAAACAAAACACTCACATCACAAGTCGCCATTTTAAAAACAACAGTCTGTCACTTCAATATGGAGACTGCAGCACTGCATGTCACACCAGATAAATATTCTTACTACACCATAACTCTACTGATCAGTGACTCTCAGTAACTAACTTCACCATCAAGATTGTTTCTTTATATACTGTATATCCTGGCCAGGCTTCCAGAAAGATACATTACAAGCAATACCTTCTTAAAAATTATAGAGTGCCTAATACAAAGATTATAATGTATGGAATACTCTCAATCGTTCTTGTGCCTATTACCATTCTGGAAGTTTCAGTGTGTTTCACAATTATGGATTACAATTTATATAATTATACAGGTAAGAATAAATTATAATATTAATTCACAGGTATTTACATTAACGGAACTGATATAAATGTCTATGTACAACAGATGTTTCATGCCATAACCTCACACACAATACGATCATTCAACTATGTAAATAATAATAATAATAATAATAATAATAATAATAATAATAATAATACTTTCATGACATAACCTCACACATAAAGGAATTGTATCATAATAATAATAATGCAAATACTAACCAGATGTAACACTTCATAGCCATACATACAAGTAATAATAATAATAATAATAATAATAATAATAATAACAACAACAATAATTCAAGCTCGATATTTGCATTTGTTACCCAGAGAGAATATTGTTTTAAAGTTATAACTGTTTATCATACTTGCATCAGTGTGTGTGTGTATTATCTTTCAGGGATTACAATGTACTGTAAGTTCATTATTATATGAACACTTCAGGGAGATATGGTGCAAACCTTTGTATGATACTGATCATAGAAACATTTATCACTTGGGGGGGGGAATGACTTTAATATTCCTGAAGATTTCATGTGATGGCAATAAGTTTGAGACAAACCACGCATAACTGATGTTTTTTTTTTTTTCAAAATTAATTTCAAATAAGTTGTTTCATTCATTTATTGATGTTTTACATTCCATTTACCAGACAGAACATAGATAAATAAGGACAACAATATTTTAAAATATATTGAACAAAACCATTCATGTAGTAATTGTCACTGCAGCAAAAGCCACTGCGCTACCGCATCGGTTTAAATTATTATGCGTTAATGGCCATATAACATAAAACCGTTGGATACTTTGAACATCGTTTTCTCCGAAACGGTCGAGTGTCTACAGATAAGGCAAAACATGTGTTGGCTTATTTTGACCCCTCTTTCACTGAGTAAAATTTCTGGGAAATCGGGTTGTTTCACTTTGCAGGTACACCCCATTACAAGTAACAACTCTCATAATTGTTCCATATTGAAAATGACGTGTTGAATAGGTGGTTTTATTAAATTATCTTTAAAATATTTTTGCCTGTTCACCTCATTAGTTGAGCAGCTAGCCCCTTTTCTCCCAAGTCTTCCCAACCCAGAGATGCAACATTTTCATAACACTAATCTTCTGTTGCAAATCATCCAAAACAAATTGTGTGACTTTCCTGTGGATCTTTTCCAGTTCTTGTATCAAGTAATCCTGTTGTAGTACTCATACCTGGAACCATACTTTATTAGGGGTCTTATCAGAGACTTATATGGCCTCTCCTTTACATCCTTTCTACAACCCACTAAATTCTCTCATAACCATATGAAGAAATCTTGTGACTTTCAATCACAACCTCATTATGATTACTCCTATGCAGATCAATGATGATTGATTGATTGATTGATTGATTGATTGATTGATTGATTGATTGATTGATTGATTGATTGATTGATTGATTAAAGAATTAGTGTGCCTCTCTGACCTGTTCATATTTTTTTCCCTCCTGTTTCTCCCATTTTCCTCAGTGGCATTCCAAAATATTTAAACTGTAGTATCTCTCCTCCACATGTTATTTACATATCTGATCTATTCTTAGTTTCTGTTGTGATGACTTCTTCACTCTTCTTTGCTGAGAACTTCATTACATAATCAGAGACTACTAGTTCCCATGCATCCAGCTGTTTTTTGTAAATTTTCATCACTGCCATCCAGTATCGTCAGATGATCTATATTATATATATATATTAACCCCTAAATACTTACAGTGATCCCCATGAGGTAGATTCACCCCATCAACACAGTAGTT
Organism: Anabrus simplex; assembly: GCF_040414725.1. Lineage (NCBI taxonomy): Eukaryota > Metazoa > Arthropoda > Insecta > Orthoptera > Tettigoniidae > Anabrus > Anabrus simplex. The sequence goes on from NC_090266.1 coordinate 178,434,913, forward strand.
AAAGAGGACTTTCCCCCTTGGTGGAACTTACGACCTGATTTTTCGTCCCGTTTATTGTCATACCATTGTGTGCTGTCCATCTCACAACATTGTCGAGGTCCTTTTGCAGTCGCTCACAATCCTTGAATGTATTTACTACTCTATACAGTATAATATCATCTGCAAAAAGCCTTATCTATGATCCCATTTCTTTATTTGTATCATTTATATACATAAGAATACATAAAGGTCCAATAATCTGCCCTGTGGGATCCCCCTCTTATTTGTTCCAAAATCAGGTAATGTCTCACCTAGTCAAATTTCTCAAGTTCTATTTGCTAGAAATTTAGTCATCCATTCAACCATAATACAAATTGTTCTCTTTCATTAACATAATCGATGAACTAGTTCAATACAGCTTAAGGACTATGGAAATTACGAAGCGGTTAACCTGAAGCTTTCCACTTCGCGAGGTTTCTGGATACATCCTGCCTCTGGACTGTTCTGGAACAACTGGCTCGGGTGTGTATAAGGCAGGAGCACCTGCGGGATTCTTAGGGAGGAGCTCAGTTGTATCTCACTTGGCAAGCGAACGGGAGCAAGGGGTGCAATCAGTCAATGTGAGTTACAGCCTGAGCTTAGTGTGATAGTTTGTTGGAGTGTTCGCATGTTTGAGCTGAAGATTCATTCTGTTGCCTGTTGTCGTTCATGTGTCTCTTGGCCCGGCTGCTGTGGGAGAACATCGCGTACTTTGGTGCAGCGTGGAAGAAGACACTGGGTGCCGTCTTGGGGCTGTGAACCGAGTTCTGCCGGAGTGTGGACAGCAAACATCTTCCTGAACTGCGAGACTGTCGTGCGCAGGCTGCAAACTATGACAATGCCAACTAATGTAACTGCGTGACCGAGTGAGACTGTAGTACTAGTGTATATTAGTGTAAGTGTGTAAATGAACAGTGAGAACTAAGAGAGTGAGCGTGAACTGTGTAATTGTGTAACGTGAACTGTGTATGTAAATGTGTAGTTTTAGTACTTCAATAATACATTTTAGAAGTAGAATGCTACCAAGTCCTGTACTCATTCATTTACCCTGCCAGCACATTACAGTATTTACTAATATCAATAATAATTTTGTTTGGCTATTTCTAGCCTAGTTCAGCCCTTGTAAGGCAGACCCTCCGATGGGGGTGGGCAGCATCTGCCGTGTGTAGGTAACTGCGTGTTATTGTGGTGGAGGATAGTGTTATTTGTGGTGTGTGAGTTGCAGGGATGTTGGGGACAGCACAAACAACCAGTCCCTGAGCCAACAGAATTTACCATTTAAGGTTAAAATATCAAACCCGGGACCCTCTGGACCAAAGGCCAGCATGCTAACCATTTAGCAATGGAGCCGGACACTGATATCAATGATCACTCTGAAATAAGTATCACTGGGTGAGTTGGCCGCATGGTTAGGGACGCACAGCTGTGAGCTTGCATCCAGGAGATAGTGGGTTCAGACCCCACTGGCGGCAGCCCTGAAGATGGTTTTCTGTTGTTTCCCATTTTCACACCAGGCAAATGCTGGGGTTGTACCTAAATTAAGGCCACGGCCGCTTCCTTCCCACTCCTAGGCCTTTCCTATCCCCTAGTCGCCATAAGACCTATCTGTGTCGGTGTGAAGTAAAGCAAATTGAAAAAAAAAGTATCTGAACCTAATTGCTTTAATCTAGTTTGAGATAGTGTCAGAGACACAAAGTGATGCACGCAGCATATCTGTTATGGCATTTTTTTTTCTTTTCATTTTGAAAGCATTTATTATGGTTGCTTGTATGATAACCTTTTCTTTTATTACAAAGTAATTTCTTATTTCGTACTGAAATGAACTTATGATCCAATGATTATTATTTGATTATTATGATTATTTGCTTAAGGGGAGGTGGTACCCCCTATCTTTGCAATGCTAATTTTACCTACTTCAGGTGCACATTTTGTGATAACTATCAATAATATCACTTTGAAATTTGGTATGCATACAGCTTAAGGGCTTTTGCGAGAACAGTTGTTTTTAGACTTTGAATAATAACCCGACTGAATTTATATAATTTTTTTAACGGACACCTGTTTTTATTGATTTTTTAAACAATTGTAGCCAAATAAAATCCACAGTTTTTAAGTAATAATGTTATGAAAGCACAGAAATGTGTAAAACACCCAAGAGTATAAGTGATTAAAATTGTATGCTCTTATGCCTAGTGCTACCTGAAATATTGGTACCTTTTCCTTTAAAAAAAAAAATCTCAAGTGGAGAAAACAAAGGAACAAGTTAAGATTACCTTTTTAATGCATACCAGCACCATATTCTGTATCATCGGGGTCATCGGCATCTTCCCTAGACCTTTTCTGGCTTCTTTGCACATTTCTTAATACTTTGGAGATAACAGAGGCATCCAGGTCAGACCTTTTCCTCCTCATATTAGCAATTTCTTGAAATGTATCGAGAATGTTCACTCCTGGTTCAATCCCTAATTGCTGCATAACTTTCATCCTACCAGCACATCCCTCATTGAAAGTAATTACAGCATCATAAACACCAATGCACAATGACTGATATCCTACAAACGCTGTTTTTGGAACCCTACTCTATACGACACTTTTTTTTAAACTGATTTCTGTCTAGGCACTTTGAAGACTTGTTTACAACACGTTTTCATATGAGGGAAACAAACAATGAACAGAAGAGCTGGAATATGTGACACAGGCTAGTCACAACACAAATGAACACAACAAAAACATTCCCTTTGGTGATCAACAACATTACTTTCACCACAGGAAGTAGAATATCAGAGTCTATTTAAGCATTTTAACTCAAACTGAAAAGGGGGTGTAACCTCAAGTGTCAACTTGTCATTTAAATTGTATTTGAGGGCGTTAGGAATGATTGTGGCTAATCCTGTTACTCATACATAATTAAATACACTTCAATATTTAAAAATACACAAAAAATCATTTAATGAATTTTTGAACCAGAGGGGGGTACCACCTCCCCTCAATGAGTGATCTTTATAAATTTACCTTGGCAACTATCTTCTTTAAATTATCCCAGTTTAATCCCAGAATGATTTTCTATGATGGTTTGGATGAATGACCCTTTGAATTTTATACCACTTTATAAATTTTGCTTGATGATGACATACATCATGAAATTATAGTTTTTGTATTGAGCAGCACAACTATATGGGGAAGTATTCTGTATATCTATTTGTGAAAGAGGAAGGCCTGTCTCAAGGAAATAATTTCAGTGACATGGGGTTAACATTAAGAGACACCGGAGTGATGGAATTTTGTCCTGAAAAGGCTTCTCTAACATACCAGTAAATTTACGGTTGCATGTCTTTCACATTTAAGTACTCTTAAATACCATCATAATTCACTGGAATTCTAATCCACAACTTTGAACATGGAAAATGACCACCTCAGTCAGCTATGCTATGTTGGTTTAAAAAAATGTAGGGCTATTGTGATATTTTGAGTTTTGTTGGAAATTTTACACATGCTCTTTGAAAGAAATCCTTATTCTTTCTTTTAATGAACTATGCACTAGAGCACATCTTTCATACTTGATCTAAGATCAAGACCTCGTCTTGAATGATAAAACTGTAGTTTTCTGTAAAACTTAAATTAATATCAAAACTGATTTGCCATCTCTGCTCTCTTCGTCATTTTCAAGTTGAAGACTTATTTTACATTCCGTGAATCTCAAATGATTTTCTCAGGTAAGAAGGATAACAGGAGCTGGAAAACTTTGCCCCCTCTTCTCAAACCCCTCCCTTAGGCTGCTTTTTAGTTGCCATCAATTTCACCTCATTATACACCAACATACCACACACTGACCGACTTGGGTCATCAGATCATTCCTAAATACACGACAAGTCATTGCCCTGTCCTCTACCGCTGTGGGCACCATGCATGATGGCCCTCTCCTATGCCAGTCTCTTCATAGGAGAACTTGAAGGATATCTTTGCTACAGAGCCTCTCCAGTTCCTAGTATTGTGGAGGTTCATTGATGATATCTTTCTCCCATGTCTCCACAAAACAAAGCAAATCTAGATGCAACGATGTAGCAATGAAAGCCGATTACTATTGATATCTACTCTTACATGTTTTTACTAACACACATACAATATAATAACATACAGGAATATATACACAATAATTCTCATTTGAAAATTCTTCCATAAAGCAATCATCATCATCATCATCATCATCATCATCAATGTCCCACTCCAGTCACCCGGGTGTGGTTAACAAGCCTCCTCCACTCCTTTCTCTCCTTCCACTTTTCCTGCTCCGTTACTTCCGCCACATCCAATCCAGCTTTTCTAATGTCCTTCCAGATCTGATCCATCCACCTTCTTCTTGGTCTTCCAACTGGTCGTTTACCCTTAATTTCTCTTTCCAATTCCCTTCTTGCTACCCATTCCTTTCCCATTCTTTTTACACGTCCAAACCATCTCAGTCTTGCTTTCTGTATCTTCTGTACTAACGGTTCTATACTTAGCTCTTCTCTGATTTGAATACTTTGAATTCTATCTCTTCTTGTCTTTTTAACTGATGTTCTTAAAAATTTCATTTCTACTGCTTGGATCTTACTATCTTGTCTCTTATTATTTACCAGCGTTTCTAGTCCGTATGTTACAAATGGTATGAAATACTGTTTATATAAAGCAGTATCGCTATAAAACTTGTTCTGTTCCGCTCAGACGGTAACGTCAACAACACACCAACATTGAGTGAACTTCTCAACTCACTCCTGAACTCGTTCAAAATCCACAGTGAATCCATTGAGCACTATCGATATTAATCTTGCACAATTCAACTCCATTGCTCCCACAATACCAACATCACATCTCTAATATAATTTACTTTGTACATCACTCTAACCTTCACCCTGAAGATGGTTTTCCGCGGTTTCCCATTTTCACACCAGGCAAATGCCGGGGCTGTACCTTAATTAAGGCCACGGCCGTTTCCTTCCAATTCCCAGGCCTTTCCTATCCCATCGTCGCCATAAGACATGTCTGTGTCGGTGCGACGTAAAGCAAATAGCAAAAAAAAAGTAAACCAACTCTAACCTTCATGTCATGACTTGACACACTCTCTGTACATACTGGCTATGATTTGGATAATTCTGCTTACCTGCAACATATTATTAATACAGAACGCCTGGAAGGTTCTAAATTAACATCCAGAAGTCCTTGAAAAGAGCTCTTTCGAACTACAGTGAATGTTTGATGAGACTGTTCTGGCAGCGAAGGAATACCGTGCGGTTGTTGACTAAATCATTGTTTTCCTGTAACTGATGGATGAAACAGTTGTGGAGGAAATCCAGTAAATGCAGATGGAAGATGAAGAACAAGGGTAAGAATGATGTCATGGACCATTGCTAATTCCAACAGAAGCTATTGCATCTTGTGAAGTGCTGCATCATTTTCTGTTGAGTTTTCCATGTGTTTGAGACAATCTGATGCAATTAGGTCTTTGTGTGTTTCTCTGTGAAGAGGAATGTGAAACAGACTGTAATTTAATATTTCTTTGACTATGGTAGTTTATAGTAGTGGAGTTCTGCATAGTGTGTACAATTGTGTGGGAAGTTAAAATTATATGTTTAATATGAATGTACTCTGCTGGACATAGGTAAGGTATTATCATTTTGTATTTTTGTGTGTGTTTCTGTTGTTGCAAACCTCATGTTACTGGAAATTAAATGACATGTTGTGGGAAGTAGTTAATTTAATTCAATTTACAGATGTCATTGTGTTCACCAATTGCCATGTGAACCCATTATTCTGAAGCCCTCTTTATAGTGATAAATCTCTCTATAAAAAAATTTTTTCCCCCTGTTGAAACAGTATCATTGTACCAAGATTTGACGGTATTGATAAACAAAGTACCCAAACAAATCTAACAGTTCGCTACAGGGTCATTCTACTCTTTTCAGTGTCTGCGATAAAACAACTCAACTCAACTGGACATGCGAATGTGAACATATTCACCCAAAAGTGCAAAAGCATTGGCACTTGCAGAGATACCAGCTGTGATATTAGATATTGAAGTGTGAAGAATTGGCAGAAATTTGTAGTGTTTTGTTGGGATGTACATTGCTAGTGGGACATTTCATTGTTGTGCGAGCTTTGATCAAGATGCTGAATGTGAACAAATTTTACAAGTCAAGTGATAACCAGGGCATTTTTCAGAAAATAGCAGTCCCTTGTAACTTGTTAGAAGAGGTTGAAATTCATAAATTCATGTAAAGGCAAACAATTTGTTACATATTAGAATACTAACCTCTTCAAGAGAAATTTCCAAATTTCCTTTGAAGTTTGTTGAGCAGATTAAAATAAAACTTTGTCTAATTTTTGTGGGACATTGTAATTATATGAATTAGAAATGGGCATTCTTCTTTATCAGTGTATCGGTGTATCTATCAACTTCTGTGTCTGTCTTGTTGAAAAATGAGAACTTAAACAAAAGCTTATGTCACAAGCCCGGGGAGAGGTGATACTCCCACGTGGCGCGTCCCAGGTGGCGGATAGGGGGCCCTAACCAGCTTGCCGGCGGACTTGAGGGAAATAAAATACCTCTCGCGGACCAAACACACAACGCATGTGGGTGGGGGGCGCAGACAAAGAATTCGCCCACGGTTTCCCCTGCCAGTCGTAAGAGGCGACTAAAAGGGGCAACCAAAGGATGATCAAATTAGAACTTTGAAACTACTTGTGATTAGTACCACCACGCAGGGAACACCATGGGTCGCTTTCACTTGCGTGTAGTACCACTATGTTGGGTACCAAATAGGTTTGTGATTAGTAGCAAACAAGAGCGTGACGGCTTTTACAGTACCTTTATTCAGTAGTGGTTCATGTTTGTGGGTTACTGTAGTCACGTCCTAGTTCGTGAACCATGGGCAACGCCTGAGTGGCCTAGTAAGTGGTCCTGAGAGTCGGGATACCAGTTACTATGGAATGGGAGTGGGCATCTCAGACATATTCTGAGTCCTGGCCCTCCTTGTGCTCAGGCGGCTAGGACTATACAATTCACCGGTGGTCCATAACCCGTTAGAGGAGAGATCCTCACTTGGACTATGTGCAAGTAGGGTAGCATCCTACTTCATGAATTTACCGAGCTCAGAACATTTTAAGCAAGCCTCGGACCTATGGGAGTAATGGAGTCCCACTCCCATTTGACAGGCGAGGGACTCCTTGGAAACAACTTGGCGAACGAAATGGAATTCGATGGGGAGCTATCAGTATTAATGGGGCTTATGGAAGAAAGAAGGTAGAACTGGCTGAGTCAGCAAAGAGGATGCATCTGGATGTGCTAGGAGTAAGTGATATTCGGGTAAGGGGAGATAACGAGGAAGATATAGGAGATTATAAAGTGTACTTGACGGGTGTTAGAAAGGGAAGGGCAGAGTCTGGGGTAGGGCTCTTTATCAGGAATACCATTGCACGGAACATAGTTTCTGTTAGGCACGTAAATGAGCGAATGATGTGGGTAGATTTGTCGGTTGGAGGAATTAGGACTAGAATTGTGTCCGTGTATTCACCATGTGAGGGTGCGAATGAGGATGAAGTTGACAAGTTTTATGAAGCATTGAGTGACATCGTGGTCAGGGTGAACAGCAAGGATAGAATAGTGCTAATGGGCGATTTCAATGCAAGAGTTGGGAATAGAACTGAAGGATACGAAAGGGTGATTGGTAAATGTGGGGAAGATATGGAAGCTAATGGGAATGGGAAGCGTTTGCTGGACTTCTGTGCTAGTATGGGTTTAGCTGTTACAAATACATTCTTCAAGCATAAGGCTATTCACCGCTACACATGGGAGGCTAGGGGTACCAGATCCATAATAGACTATATCTTGACAGACTTCGAATTCAGGAAATCTGTTAGGAATGTACGAGTTTTCCGCGGATTTTTTGATGATACAGACCACTATCTGATCTGTAGTGAACTAAGTATCTCTAAGCCTAGGGTAGAGAAAGTGAAATCTGTCTGCAAACGAATAAGGGTAGAAAATCTCCAGGATGAGCAGATTAGACGGAAGTACATGGATATGATTAGTGAGAAGTTTCGAACAGTAGACAGTAAGCAGGTTCAGGATATAGAAAGTGAATGGGTGGCATACAGGGATGCTGTAGTAGAAACAGCAAGGGAATGCCTAGGAACAACTGTGTGTAAAGATGGGAAAAGGCAAACATCTTGGTGGAATGAGGAAGTGAGAGCAGCCTGTAAACGTAAAAAGAAGGCTTATCAAAAATGGCTCCAAACAAGGGCCGAGGCAGACAGGGAGTTGTGCGTAGATGAAAGAAACAGAGCGAAACGAATAGTTGTTGAATCCAAAAAGAAGTCCTGGGAAGATTTTGGTAACAACTTGGAAAGGCTAGGTCAAGCAGCAGGGAAACCTTTCTGGACAGTAATGAAGAATCTTAGGAAGGGAGGGAAAAAGGAAATTAAGTGTTTTGAGTAATTCAGGTGAACTCATAATAGATCCCAGGGAATCACTGGAGAGGTGGAGGGAATATTTTGAACATCATCTCAGTGTAAAAGGAAACCATCCTGGTGGCGTTGTGAACAGCCAAGCAAATGGGGAGGAGGAAAATGATGTTGGTGAAATTATGCTTGAGGAAGTGGAAAGGATGGTAAATAAACTCCATTGTCATAAGGCAGCAGGAATAGATGAAATTAGACCTGAAATGGTGAAGTATAGTGGGAAGGCAGGGATGAAATGGCTTCATAGAGTAGTAAAATTAGCATGGAGTGTTGGTAAGGTACCTTCAGATTGGGCAAAAGCAGTAATTGCACCTATCTATAAGCAAGGGAACAGGAAGGATTGCAACAACTATCGAGGTATCTCATTGATTAGTATACCTGGCAAAGTATTCACTGGCATCTTGGAAGGGAGGGTGCGAGCACTTGTTGAGAGGAAGCTGGATGAAAACCAGTGTGGTTTCAGACCACAGAGAGGCTGTCAGGATCAGATTTTCAGTATGCGCCAGGTAATTGAAAAATGCTACGAGAGAAATAGGCAGTTGTGTTTATGTTTCGTAGATCTAGAGAAAGCATATGACAGCTTACCGAGGGAGAAGATGTTCGCCATACTGGGGGACTATGGAATTAAAGGCAGGTTATTAAAAGCAATCGAAGGCATTTATGTTGACAATTGGGCTTCAGTGAGAATTGATGGTATAGGCCTAATGAGTTCTTGGTTCAGGGTACTTACAGGGGTTAGACAAGGCTGTAATCTTTCACCTTTGCTGTTCGTAGTTTACATGGATCATCTGCTGAAAGGTATAAAATGGCAGGGAGGGATTCAGTTAGGTTGAAATGTAGTAAGCAGTCTGGCCTATGCTGACGATTTGGTCCTAATGGCAGATTGTGCCGAAAGCCTACAGTCTAATATCTGGGAAATACAAAATAGGTGCAATGAGTATGGTATGAAAATTAGCCTCTCGAAGACTAAATTGATGTCAGTAGGTAAGAAATTCAACAGAATTGAATGTCAGGTGGGTGATACAAAGCTAGAACAGGTCGATAATTTCAAGTATTTAGGTTGTGTGTTCTCCCAGGATGGTAATATACTAAGTGAGATTGAATCAAGGTGTAGTAAAGCTAATGCAGTGAGCTCGCAGCTGCGATCAACAGTATTCTGTAAGAAGGAAGTCAGCTCCCAGACGAAACTATCTTTACATCGGTCTGTTTTCAGACCAACTTTGCTTTACGGGAGCGAAAGCTGGGTGGACTAAGGATATCTTATTCATAAGTTAGAAGTAACAGACATGAAAGTAGCAAGAATGATTGCTGGTAAAAACAGGTGGGAACAATGGCAGGATGGTACTCGGAATGAGGAGATAAAGGCTAATTTAGGAATGAAATCGATGGATGAAGCTGTATACATAAACCGGCTTCGGTGGTGGGGTCATGTGAGGCGAATGGAGGAGGATAGGTTACCTAGGAGAATAATGGACTCTGTTGTGGAGGGTAAGAGAAGTAGAGGTAGACCAAGACAGCGATGGTTAGACTCGGTTTCTAACGATTTAAAGATAAGAGGTATAGAACTAAATGAGGCCACAACACTAGTTGCAAATCGAGGATTGTGGCGACGTTTAGTAAATTCACAGAGGCTTGCAGACTGAACGCTGAAAGGCATAACAGTCTATAATGATAATGTATGTATGTATGTATGTATGTATTTATTTATTCAGTAACACTATATGAGCGACACCATGGGATGAGGGAACCCATAGTATGAGTCCCTGTGGTTAGTAACCCTTATGCGATGAACACCCTATGTTTGCGTTGCCTGTAAATGGCACCGCACTGAGCTCAATAGCTGCAGTCGCTAAAGTGCGGCCAGTATCCAGTAATCGGGAGATAGTGGGTTCGAGCCCCACTCACAATAGAGAAATGGGAAAGTTAATATCCACCTTTTCAATACAATATATTACGTGAAGGTTTACATTTAAAACATCACGTTTATTTACATTTGGTACCGGTTTCGACAATGTTTGATGTCATCATCAGCCAGGACAACTATACAAAGATATATTACATTAATCATGACTCCTACAGTAATATTACATTGATAGTATTGAATATAAACATGAGTATAATTAAAAAGTATATACACATATAAGCTGATAGTCAGTGCGATAAAAGATTGTTTTTATAAGGTGTACACCTTTAGTTAAAAAAGGAGAAAGTAATGAAAATGAAGTATAATAATCAGCTTTTAGTGACATATTTGTCTGTTGGAACAGTAGGGTTATGTTTATGAAGGCTGTGTAGCCATGTTTAACGTTATAAAAGAAGTAAACACATGCTTAGTTATGAATGTTTCTACATAAAAGTATGTACAGTAAAATCTAGAAAGTATTCGAATATGGCTTGAGCTTGGACTTAATAGATTGGATGTCACAGCACGTTGATGTTGGCATATAAGGATGTCCGTTGGTAGATTCTATGTATAAGTTTTTGTACTCTACTTTTGTATGTTTATATCATATTAGTGGATAGAGCATTTTGGATTAAGTGTAGTTCTGTTGTGATGGTATTGAAGAGATTCTTGTGCTTTGAGTTGCGAGTACATAGGTTGTTCGAGGAAGATCTTGAACCAAGACGGAACCTATAAGAAAATATAATCCGCGAATTTAGAATTACGTAAGCCAGGAATGTATATTATTAATAAAAGAATAGAAGACTCACCTCGGATGCCAAGCCAGTATTAGATGTGTCAGAGAGGAACCAACGGACTAACTGAAGGTAAAGGCGGATCTGCACGAGTGCAGAGAAGGGCGGAGTTTCTAAGTTGGAGGGAGGGGGAGGGGAAGGGCGATAGAGGCGGGACTATAATCAGGTGGGCGCGGAGGGCAGTAGGGGTAATACTTGAGCGTGTTATGTATTGTTTTGAAGACTGATTGATTTTTGGGTATTTTAGATTATTTAAGATTTTAATGAACGTGTCAAACAAGATCGTGGGTTTTTCAGAGAGGTCATTGAGATTATAATTAGGGTTATAGTACTGGTCAAGTGATATATAGAATTGTTCTATTAAATCGAGTGCGGGGCCTTTGTTTATTATTTCGATGATGTCTATGTCTTGGTCTAAGCCTTGAAATTTGTGGTCGTAGTCATTTATATGTTGTCCTACTGCAGAGAAACTTCGGTATTTGATAGCGGTTACATGTTCTTTATATCTAATTTTGAATGATCTACCGGTTTGTCCGAGATAAGTACTGAGGCAGTTGTTACAATGAAATCTATACACACCTGACTTTTCAAATGGGTTGGAAGTGTTGATTGAGTTAGAATTGTGTAGAATGTCTAGGTTTCTATTATCAGTTCTGAAAGAGATGTTGATATTCTGTTTCTTAAATATGTTTGTAATTGGATGGATGTTGTTGTTAAAGGTGAAGGCTGGAAAAGTTTTTGATTTAGTAGTTTCTTTAAGAAGTTTAGATTTTGAGCGATGTTTGAACTTGCTAATTATACTTTCTATAAAACTCTTGTTGTAGCCGTTATAGAATGCTATCTTGCGTATGGTATTTAATTCTTTATTGGGGTCTGATTTGGACATAGGTTTGTTGAAGGCTCGATATACTAGACTATTGTAAGTTGCCCGTTTATGATTAAGGGGGTGAATGGAGTCATGTTTTATTGTTGTAGCAGTATGCGTAGGTTTTCTGTAAATTTTATATTTGAAGGAAGAGGGGAGCCTAGTGATAGTAAGATCTAGGAAATTAATGGTCTTGTTGACTTCGGACTCTAATGTAAATTTAATGTCTGCATCGATAGTGTTTAAGTGTGCTAAAGTAGTAACTGCGTCTACGGAACGTTGGTCCATTATGATGAATACGTCATCGACATACCTAGACCAGAGATGTATGTTGTTAAAGGTTACGTTACTGTCTATTTTAGTGTATTCTAAGAAATCTAGGTATATTTCTGCTAGGATGCCAGATGCAGGTGAGCCCATGGCTAGTCCGTCCTGCTTGTATATTGTTTTATCAAATGTGAAGTAATTATTACTGATTAAAAGCTTCAAAATAGACATGAAGTCAGAAATTTCGAGTTGGCTAAGTTGACTGTGGGTGCGTAAGTTTTTAGGAATAATATGCAAGAGTTTTTCTGGTTTGATACTTGTATACATGTTAGTGATGTCAAATGAGTGTAAAGAGTGGTATGGTTGAAGTGCAAAGTCGTCTAGCTGTTTGATAAGTTGTATTGTGTTCTTTACAGATTTTTTTGACTGAAAAGTGTGATGTTTTTTAAGGAATTGCTGAATGAATTGTGCTGTTTTATACAGGGGACTAGGTCTATAGTTTACAATAGGCCGTATGGGGACGTCAGTTTTATGTATTTTAGGCTGAGCTTTTACGGTAGGTTATCCTGGGTTCATGTTCATAAGTTTGCTTTTTTCGCTGTCCGTTAGGAGAAAGGATGTATTTTTCAGAGTCTGTTTTAGCTGCCGTTGGATAGCTTGAGTTGGATCTTTATTGATTATTGTAAAAGTGCTATCTGTGAAGAAAAAAAATTTGTTTTGGATACGTATTCTGTTTGATCCATTATTACAGTAGTATTTCCTTTATCTGCCTTCGTAACGATGGTATGAGTATTTTTTATTTTATTTTTGAGTTGAATGATCTTTTTCCTGTTTTCAAGTTGTGATTTGGTTATGTTCGGAGTAGGTGATATAAAGGTTTTCTTAATTTGTTTATTGGCTTCATGACTGAGCTCGTCCTGTATGTCGTGAGGCATCTTTTTGATCGCCATTTCTGTTTCTATTATTAGTTTTTTAGCAACATTTGATGGATTATAATTAGGCCAATTGTGTTTTGGGCCTTTAGACAGAATAGCGATCTCTTCGTCGTCGAATGTTGTGATAGTATTCCTAACTCTCTTACTAAATTTACAAATATTATATAAAACTGCATTTAACTTGAAAAATATGAAATATCTGCATTTAAAATGGAAAATCTGAAAATTAATATTCATTAAATAAAATACACATACGTCGGACCTTGTACTCACACTTACTTGTTACCTGCTTACTTACACATACGTTATTTGAAGGGCGCCAGCTACCACTCAGTGCAGCAATAATAGTAGTAGTAGTAGTAGTAGTAGTAGTATTTATTCATTCATCATGTCGTTTACATATTTACAGGACTCTGTTTTATATATACATAACTCTTCTAATAACATTATTACTTGAGAAATATTAATCTTATAACTAAACCACATATATTACAGAAGTAGTAGTATTATTATTATCAACATATTAATACTTAAAATAAATTGAACTTCTAACTATCTCTTGCACACATTAAATATATTATTATTATTATTATTATTATTATTATTATTATTATTATTATTATTATTATTATTATTATTATTATGATTATTATTATTATTATTATTATTATTATTATTATTATTATTATTATTATTATTATACAAAATCACACCAACCTCAACAGAGTCGAGTAGATATCAGTAAAATACCACGTAAGGTGAAACCTTGTGTGTGGTAATTTAGAATATTAATTACATAGTGAGAAATATATTTTAAATGATGCCTGAAATACGAGTATGGGTATGAGTGAATGACGGATATGATCAACAGCACATGGTGGAGCACTGAATAGAAATTGGATATGGTGACGTGATATTCTCATTTAGTTATTTCTTCCATAACTGTTTTATTATCCCTGACAAAGGATTTAAGACACTTCAGACTCATTTTCTGACCTAATAAAGTAGTTTGTAAAGAACCGGGAAGGACATTAAAGAATTTTGGAATGAAGTACAAGAAATTGCGCTTTGTTATGCTAAGTTTGGGTTTGTATAACATACAACGGTGGTTCATCTTACTGCGTGTTGAATATTCATGTTTAATGTTCTCAATTATATTTTTGTTTTTGTTAATATATTTGTATATTTCAAGGGCATAGAGCTGTTTTACATTAAATATATTTGCTTCAGCATATAATTGACTACTTGGGTATAATCTTCCTTTCTGGTACATTATTCGTAATATAAGGTTTTGAACAACCTGTATTTTATTGATTACATTTTTGTAGGCTCCTCCCCATGCCAAAATTCCGTAGCTAAGAATAGACTGAACTAAAGCGTAATAAACCTCTCTTAACAATTTTATACTGGATATGTATTTTAAGTTATGAAATATATAAACAGTTCTTCTGATTTTCTTTCTTAAATCGGTAATGTGACTTTTCCATTTCATGTTCGAATCAATTAATAATCCCAAATACTTAACATTATTTACTTTATAAATTTTGTAGCGGTTACAATTAAATTTACAGTTGATGTTGTGTACAATTAATTCATTAAAATCGTTTCGTGTATCTGTTACAGAAAAATTCATAAATTTTGTCTTTTTAATGTTTAGAAATAATTCATTATTATCTAACCATGCTTGAACTTTAAGCAGTGCTCGAGTTGCTCTCTGTCTGACGAGATTCCAGCTATCACCCTCAACATAAATGACTGTATCATCTGCATATGTTACGACGTGCGTATGTTCGGCATTTGCTATTGTTTTCTCTAGATCATTAATAAATATAATAAACAATAAAGGACCTAATACTGTGCCTTGTGGGACACCCTTTATTATCCTCATTGGTGTGCTTAGATGTTGATTAATTTTGACATACTGTACTCGATCTGCCAAGTAACTCTCAAGCAAATCCAGCACATTACCCCTAAAGCCGTATTTTTCCAATTTCTGGAGGAGCAAGCGGTGTGACACACTATCGAATGCCTTTTCAAGGTCGAGAAATATCCCTGTGGAGAGCAGAGAAGAATTAAGATTTTCGTATATTCTCTTTGTTAAGGCGGATATAGCATCAGTCGTTCCGAGATTTTTAATGAATCCAAACTGTCTGGGCGAAAGTATTTGGTGTTTTTCTAAAAATTGGTAAATATTGTTCTTTAAGCATTTCTCGAATATTTTTGATATTGTTGTAGTTATCGAAATGGGTCTGTAATTTATAATGTCACAAATATTTCCAGACTTGTGAAGAGGTTTTACTATTGTTGTTTTAAGCTGTTTTGGAAAGTAACCTAAGGTGAAGGAATCATTGATAATATTCAGCAACGGTTCCTTTAATGACTCTATATTTTCTTTAATAATTCGAGCCGAAATATTGTCTATTCCTACAGCTTTGTTTTCATGTACTTCACTCAAACATCTCTTCAGATCGTATTCTGTTACCGGTGCAAGGAAGCAAGTATGAGGGTTGCGAGCGATATTTAATGTGGAGTCGGAAATCTGTCTGTGATGCTTTGCTTTCTCAGTGGTTTCGTTAATGAAATAATTGTTAAATTTATTAGAAATATTTATGTCATCTTTCCAGATTTCACCTTTATATCTGATTTCCTTGATCTCTTCTTTTCTAACTGACCTTTGTGTTATTTCATTGACTATGCCCCAGACCTTACCCCGGTTATTTGAATTGCGATTGATCAGATTCCTATAGTACTCAGTTTTCGTTTTCATAATTAGATCATTTAGTTTGTTCCTATATTTCCTGTACTGTTCTTTAATTTCCAAGTTATCCTTATTTTTTAAATATTGTTGATAAAGTCGGTCTCTTGTGTGAATAGATTTTACCAAACCGTAAGAAATCCATTCTGTTCTTTTGACTTCCTTTGATTTCAATTTAACAGTGGACAGGCTCATGCAGCTTTTAATTGTATTCACGAATTTATCAAGTTTGATATCTAAATCACTGCTGTTTAAGATGTCTCCCCAATTTATTTTACTTAAATGATTTTTAAGCTCAAAATGATCTATTTTAAAACAGTTACGTCGAAAATTTGGTATATTACTAGGGACCGAGGCATTTTGAATGTTGAGACTTACTATTATAGGATAATGATCTGAAATTTTACTTTGAGAGATGATAGACAGAATGTCGTCATTTCTCAACCTACTTTTAATCAAAGCATGATCAATACAGGATTTACTTGTACCAGATACTCTAGTAGGATTGTTTATTAAGGACTGAAAATTTCTTTCTTGTACCATGTTGAGATATTCGTCACAGTCGTGTTCATTTAAAAGGTCTATATTTGTGTCCCCTATTATCAGTTCGGTTTCAACATGGCATCTATCTTGGATATAATGATCTAACGCACTGAGAAACCGCTGTTTGTGATATTCATGTGACCGATATACTCCTGTAATAGCTACTTTCTTGTTGTCATAGTTAATTACTACTCTGAGAAATTTAAAGTCATCGTACTCAATAATTTCCATTTCGTGCTCCAAACCATTTTTTACCATTAATACAACACCATCACATTTGTTAACTGAACCCTCATTGTAATAAGATTTATACAAGGCATGGTTGCTTATATTTACATTACTCAGTGACCAACTTTCTGTTAAAATTACGACATCAAACCTATGATCATATGCTTTCAAAACAACGTCTAAAATGTTCTTATTTTTCCTTATGCTTCTAATATTAGTATGAAAAATTTGTAATGTACTTTTCCCTTCCGCATGCTTCTGCAATCTACTCGTGCAATCTTTGATGCCCCTTCTCGTCTCTGAAAGAGGTTGGTATGTTACATAATCATCTTCTAGATCTATTCTGACTATTTACAGGAAAAGGTTAAAGTCAGCTGTTAGTTATTACTAAGAAGGAAGTTACTGTAAGTACGGAGTTTGTACAGAGGGTTGGGACAAGGTCAGTGTCCAGTGGAGAACCGTAATTAACGAGCTAGTGAAGGTCAAGCAGGTAGACTATAGCCGTTCAGCCAAGCAGGGTGGAATGCAAGAGCAGTGAAGGGGAGAGAGAGAGAGAGAGAGAGAGAGAGATATGTGTCCTAGAAGAGGAAACAAAACTTAATACAAAGGGTTACCAACTTATGAGTTAGTAAACTAAACACAGGTTAGATATGAGTAAGCTCATGGAATGTCACTCATCTGCGTAGCGCGGTGCATGCTGCCATCAGCGGTCTTAAACAGGATAACTCCATCACTGGTCCAGACATTTCTGACGCCGAACTTGGAGATAGCCGCCTTCAGAACCGTCAGTCTGGCAGACGTAAGGTCCTCCCGGATCGTGACACGAGATCCTTTTAAATGCCTTTTCCTTGCGAATATCTCCTTCCTGCTGCGATAACTTGTCATCTTCACGATAATAGGCCGGGGTTTATTACCGATTTTAAGCCCGACTCTGTGGCTCCTGTCGATATCAGTCAATTTTATGTCGGCACCAATGTCACGTGCAACATTTAATACTAAATTGTCCGTGTCCTCATTCGACTCTTCCGGAATGCCAAATATGCGGAGGTTATTTCTACGCTGATATTGTTCCAAATTATCATAATTTGACTTCACTTCCGCTTTAAGTTCTGCGAGTTCCTTGTCTCTCTTGGCAATCTGATTCTTTAGGTCCTCACATGCATTTATATTGAACTGAACAGATTCCTCTAGTCTCTTTAACACACACTCCGTAATTTTGTCCACTATGGTACTCACAATTAATTCCACGAATACCTTAGACTGAAGTGTCTCTTCTATTATTTTCCTCACGGTGTCTTCTGTTGGGTTGGCACTCCTGCACTCGGCCTGCTGTTGATTCTTCTTCGTTCCTGGCGCCATTTCACTATTACACTAATTGCACGGCACTCGAACAAAGAACGAACTAATTGTTGATAGTACTTGATTCCACGATACAAATAGATGCACTGTGGCAAATTACAGCACTGTCGCAATTGTTTACACCTGCCAAAACACTTAAATGCCACGAGCTTAAACTCACGCGTGTTACTCGTATGGCATCTCACAACATAGAATGAGACTCTTGACTATCTCTAGGGTGTGGTGTAATAAGCTTACTTTTGACAACATACCATATAAGTTATGGGAAAAGGAGATTGGCGTTCGGTTTCCCCATTAATTTTGAGGTTAAGATATTTTACTGTCATTAAAATAAAACTATAAATTCGTTTGATAGAACAAAATATATTCTTTAAATAATATATAAAAATTAGTGAGTCTTGTTGCGATAAAGCAGATGAGAATATGAAATTATGACATTGCAACTGAAAGAAACTAGGCATGAATTTGAATTCTTCTTGACCGGACATTTAACAATTTATACGAAATATTTCCCTCACTGATTCACTTGACTGTACCTTCAACACTTTTAGTGTAATTACGACGTATTCCTTTGATCTGGTGTTTACTGTAGATGTGTCACGCCTAACTTGGTGATACATCCTTGTGACTGCTTCTTCTCCATATCATCTGACTTCTTTGTAAGTCAATATGGTATTACCTCATAGTAGGTGGTATCCCTCTCTGACTCCATGGTAAGCCCTTGCATCCGTGTCTTCAACTAAGTGACGGACCAACCTTTGGCCTCACTCTCTCAATGACCAATGATTAATGGGTCACTGAGTCTTCTCCATCTCTCGTTCACACTCGTTGACTGACCGACTGAGGTCTCTTCATCTCCTAGACTTCTTCACTGTTCAGCTTCCGTTTAACTAATGACTGACGCTACAATATGCACCCACCTTTTATAGACGTTGGTTGACACAGCTACGTAATCTCCAGAAATAACAATGACATACTCCCACAACGCCTCAAACTGTTGCATGAAATGGTGAAATCCCCTGGGGCGGCTGAGTCTCTGAGCGAATTTCTAAAAGCTCACGATGATGTAGCCATGACGTAGCAATGACTTGGTAGAATCACCAGTAGTGCAAAATATAACGACGTCGTATCCAACATCTGATACATCGAAACTCTCACTGTACAGGTATTTAATGTTAATCTACATATACGTATATATGCATACACTCAATTATAAATAATAATTATAACAAAATAATAGTAATCTCACAGATAAAATAATAATAATAATAATAATAATAATAATAATAATAATAATAATAATAATAATAAAATACAGATATTACCTTGTAACGGGATTTGAACCGTTACAATGTTGCATTAGAAAGATTAATGAATGGGGGATAGAATTCGGTAGGAGAGTGGCTAGCAGTATTCGGGCTGGTCGGGTTCTTGGGTTATTTCTTGGTTGTGGAGGATTTGCTAAACAACAAGTTCCAAACCCTCCTTAGCAAATCCTCCACAACCAACAAATTACCCAAGAACCCGACCAGACCGAATACTGCTAGCCACTCTCCTACCGAATTCTATCCCCCATTCATTAATCTTTCTAATTCAACATTCGACGACGAAGAGATCGCTATTCTGTCTAAAGGCCCAAAACACAATTGGCCTAATTATAATCCATCAAATGTTGCTAAAAAACTAATAATAGAAACAGAAATGGCGATCAAAAAGATGCCTCACGACATACAGGACGAGCTCAGTCATGAAGCCAATAAACAAATTAAGAAAACCTTTATATCACCTACTCCGAACATAACCAAATCACAACTTGAAAACAGGAAAAAGATCATTCAACTCAAAAATAAAATAAAAAATACTCATACCATCGTTACGAAGGCAGATAAAGGAAATACTACTGTAATAATGGATCAAACAGAATACGTATCCAAAACAATTTTTTTTTTTTTTTTTCACAGATAGCACTTTTACAATAATCAGTAAAGATCCAACTCAAGCTATCCAACGGCAGCTAAAACAGACTGTGAAAAATACATCCTTTCTCCTAACGGACAGCGAAAAAAGCAAACTTATGAACATGAACCCAGGATTACCTACCGTAAAAGCTCAGCCTAAAATACATAAAACTGACGTCCCCATACGGCCTATTGTAAACTATAGACCTAGTCCCCTGTATAAAACAGCACAATTCATTCAGCAATTCTTTAAAAAACATTACACTTTTTAGTCAAAAAATCTGTAAAGAACACAATACAACTTATCAAACAGCTAGACGACTTTGCACTTCAACCATATCACTCTTTACACTCATTTGACATCACTAACATGTATACAAGTATCAAACCAGAAAAACTCTTGCATATTATTTCTAAAAACTTACGCACCCACAGTCAACTTAGCCAACTCGAAATTTCTGACTTCATGTCTATTTTGAAGCTTTTAATCAGTAATAATTACTTCACATTTGATAAAACAATATACAAGCAGGACGGACTAGCCATGGGCTCACCTGCATCTGGCATCCTAGCAGAAATATACCTAGATTTCTTAGAATACACTAAAATAGACAGTAACGTAACCTTTAACAACATACATCTCTGGTCTAGGTATGTCGATGACGTATTCATCATAATGGACCAACGTTCCGTAGACGCAGTTACTACTTTAGCACACTTAAACACTATCGATGCAGACATTAAATTTACATTAGAGTCCGAAGTCAACAAGACCATTAATTTCCTAGATCTTACTATCACTAGGCTCCCCTCTTCCTTCAAATATAAAATTTACAGAAAACCTACGCATACTGCTACAACAATAAAACATGACTCCATTCACCCCCTTAATCATAAACGGGCAACTTACAATAGTCTAGTATATCGAGCCTTCAACAAACCTATGTCCAAATCAGACCCCAATAAAGAATTAAATACCATACGCAAGATAGCATTCTATAACGGCTACAACAAGAGTTTTATAGAAAGTATAATTAGCAAGTTCAAACATCGCTCAAAATCTAAACTTCTTAAAGAAACTACTAAATCAAAAACTTTTCCAGCCTTCACCTTTAACAACAACATCCATCCAATTACAAACATATTTAAGAAACAGAATATCAACATCTCTTTCAGAACTGATAATAGAAACCTAGACATTCTACACAATTCTAACTCAATCAACACTTCCAACCCATTTGAAAAGTCAGGTGTGTATAGATTTCATTGTAACAACTGCCTCAGTACTTATCTCGGACAAACCGGTAGATCATTCAAAATTAGATATAAAGAACATGTAACCGCTATCAAATACCGAAGTTTCTCTGCAGTAGGACAACATATAAATGACCTACGACCACAAATTTCAAGGCTTAGACCAAGACATAGACATCATCGAAATAATAAACAAAGGCCCCGCACTCGATTTAATAGAACAATTCTATATATCACTTGACCAGTACTATAACCCTAATTATAATCTCAATGACCTCTCTGAAAAACCCACGATCTTGTTTGACACGTTCATTAAAATTTTAAATAATCTAAAAATACCCAAAAATCAATCAGTCTTCAAAACAATACATAACACGCTCAAGTATTACCCCTACCGCCCTCCGCGCCCACCTGATTATAGTCCCGCCTCTATCGCCCTTCCCCTCCCCCTCCCTCCAACTTAGAAACTCCGCCCTTCTCTGCACTCGTGCAGATCCGCCTTTACCTTCAGTTAGTCCGTTGGTTCCTCTCTGACACATCTAATACTGGCTTGGCATCCGAGGTGAGTCTTCTATTCTTTTATTAATAATATACATTCCTGGCTTACGTAATTCTAAATTCGCGGATTATATTTTCTTATAGGTTCCGTCTTGGTTCAAGATCTTCCTCGAACAACCTATGTACTCGCAACTCAAAGCACAAGAATCTCTTCAATACCATCACAACAGAACTACACTTAATCCAAAATGCTCTATCCACTAATATGATATAAACATACAAAAGTAGAGTACAAAAACTTATACATAGAATCTACCAACGGACATCCTTATATGCCAACATCAACGTGCTGTGACATCCAATCTATTAAGTCCAAGCTCAAGCCATATTCGAATACTTTCTAGATTTTACTGTACATACTTTTATGTAGAAACATTCATAACTAAGCATGTGTTTACTTCTTTTATAACGTTAAACATGGCTACACAGCCTTCATAAACATAACCCTACTGTTCCAACAGACAAATATGTCACTAAAAGCTGATTATTATACTTCATTTTCATTACTTTCTCCTTTTTTAACTAAAGGTGTACACCTTATAAAAACAATCTTTTATCGCACTGACTATCAGCTTATATGTGTATATACTTTTTAATTATACTCATGTTTATATTCAATACTATCAATGTAATATTACTGTAGGAGTCATGATTAATGTAATATATCTTTGTATAGTTGTCCTGGCTGATGATGACATCAAACATTGTCGAAACCGTTACCAAATGTAAATAAACGTGATGTTTTAAATGTAAACCTTCACGTAATATATTGTATTGAAAAGGTGGATATTAACTTTCCCATTTCTCTATTGTGAATCTTGATTCAATACGGAACCTGAAGAATGAAATTCTTAATGTTAAATCGAGCCCCACTGTCGGCAACCCTGAAGATGGTTCTCCTAGGTTTCCCATTTTCACACCAGGCAAATGCAGGGGCTGTACCTTAATTAAGGCCACGGCCGCTTCCTTCCAATTCCTAGGCCTTTCCTGTCCCATCGTCGCCATAAGACCTATCTCTATCAGTGCGACGTAAAGCAAATAGCAAAAAAAAAAATTTTTTTAATGGCACCGCAATGTGCGAAACAGCGTAGGTCTGTAATACATGTTAGAATTTCATTACCTGTGAGTAGGAGTCTACGCTACTCCTAATTTGTACCGCAACATGACAAATACCATGGTTCTACTTTCCTAGCGATAAGTACCATTGTGAGGGGCCGCTGACTTGGATTTTGGACCCTTTTCGATTACAGGTATCATCGGTTCAGTATTGTGCTATAGAAGCAGTGCCTTGGTCAGTAATACTACTATTGTTCTACGCCAGCTTTTGTGCATGTGAGGCACTGTGGGTCGGTTCCACTGATCGTTTTATATTCATATCCATCCATTCATTCATTCCTCGTCCTCACGTTTTGAATTGTGGTCAGTGGATGTTTTTGGGCTTTTAATTCGTCATTTCATTTCATACCATTAGGGGCCGATGATCTAGATGTTAGGCCCCTTTAAACAACAAGCATCGTCATCATCATCAAAAGCTTATGCTTTGAGGTCCATTGCATCTGTTGTACTCGGGTAGTGATGGATTTGATATCCATCTTCAATTTAGAAATGAAGCACATCAGTCTTTCTGTTATTTCTTTTCCCTGTACGGTTTATTTTAGGACTCCTACATACTAATGCATTGAGTCTATTGACTGACCACCAGGCTGAGTGGCTCAGATGGTTGAGGCGCTGGCTTTCTGTGTCCAAGTTGGCAGGTTCAATCCTGGCTCAGTCTGGTGGTGTTTGAAGGTGCTCAAATATGTCAGCCCCATGTTGGTAGATATACCGACATATAAATGAATCCCTCTGGGACAAAATTCCAGCACTTTGGCTTCTCCAGAAACCGTAAAAGTAGTTAGTGGGCCATAAAAACCTATATGTATGTCATTCTGTTCCCATGTTTATGCAAAATTTAAGTTATATGGTTTACATGTTTATTGGTTTTTTTTTATTTCATTTTCAGATACGGGACTTACCTCGACCACTATTCCACTGCCATGGACTGAAAGTTCTGTCACTCAGCGATAATGAAGTCCATAGCTTACCCCCAGCTGTTGCTTCGCTTATAAATCTTAATTATCTTGATGTTAGCAGAAATGGTTTGTAGTAGATCACTAATTTATTATTTGAATTAGTTCCTTATTGTATTTAATTCTTTCTTCTGTTGTTATTGATTTATATCTCATTTTATTTTTTACAGCATTGAGCAGCATTCCTGATAATTTGAAAGGATGCAAGCATCTTACATATGTGGATGTGAGTGTCAATCCTCTAGAAAAGTTGCCTGAGGGATTTACTCAGCTGATATCTCTAGAGGAACTTTACTTGAATGATACATATTTAGATTTTCTGCCCGCTAATTTTGGAAGGCTACTGAAGCTGAGAATCCTTGAACTCCGGGAAAACAACCTAAATACATTGCCAAAATCAATAGCCAGACTGACACATTTACAAAGATTGGACATAGGACAAAATGACTTTTCAGATTTGGTAAGTATTCCATTCGTAGTAGTATATAGGATAGTTGGTTAGATTCTCACCTTCTATACTAAACCTTGTGCAGAATCAATCGCAGCACAGGCAGTTTGGCACAGAGTGATTAAATGCTGAAAATCCCTGTACCTTAACCCGCCATCGGTATCGTTGTTAGGTAGCCCCTAACAAAAACATTCCTTATTAAGAAAAGTTTTTTGGTTTGAATCATCGCGTAACGAAGGAAAACATGTGACTCATAAACTCATTTGAGAATACCTGGAGTTTGAAAAGTTTGAGTCTTAAACCAAAAAACTTTTCTTAATAAGGAATGTTTTTGTTAGGGGTTACCTGACAACGATACCGATGGCGGGTTAAAGAACCCCTTCTGAAGACAAAATTCTTGTTCTCCAGTGTCTCTGTAGACCAATAAAAGTTGAAGATATGTCAAATACAGCTCCAGCTAATTTTCAAAGGCTATTAAAGCTGAGAATCCTTGAACTCAAGAAGTATAACCTAAACAAGTATTGTCACTCCTGAATCTCTGTCCTCTGCTTCAACTTATCATAAACTGTTGTATATTTGTTTAGGCCTTGTATTTTGTTGAGTTTCTTTTCTGTTTCTGGGATTATAACAGTACTGATTCTTATTTTATGTAGTTCTTTGTCAGGTTCTTTCCTGTTTACATTTATGTTTCTCATCTATGATAGGATGTCTTCTACCAATCCCTTCCTCTTACCTAAAGAACATTTACTATGCAGATCTTCTGTCCTCATAAACTCATAAGCCATCTCTTGCCTTCCATGGATGTCCTCTTCTGTGGTACTTCAGAATCTATCTCAAGACTCTTGCGTCATATTATTTTGATTTTTGACACACCATGATAAAATGACAGAGTAGTAAAAGAAATTCAAAAACTTTGACTGAAGAATATAGAAGAGGTTCACTGAAGAAAAAAATAAAATTTAATAAAGTGGCTTCTGACGAAAAGAAAAGAATCTGGGAACTGCCCTGAACAAGAGGAATGAAGACCACCATTATCGTATCACAACTGAATACGATGCCTTATTCTGTGAGTGGTTTTGTAGAGAAAATCTTCTGTGATAAATCCAAACACTTCTCTCACAGCAGTCCACCAGTAACGCTATTGCCTGATGAAACCCATGTGGAAGTGTTGTCTAGTTTGGACAAGTCAGGGTTCCTTGGTGGCCAGGTCAGGGAGGCCTATGTTGCCTCCAATCTGTGCCCAATCCACCTGTCTGGAAACAATTCAATAAAGCATTCCCTAACACTGCTATTTTTTTGCTACTTTTTTAACGTCGCACCAACACATCAGAGGTTCTTGGCAACAGAAGGATGGGAAAGAGCAAGGATTGGGAAGGTGTCGGCCGTGGGCTTAATTAAGGTACAGCCCCAGTATTTGCATGGTGTGAAAATGGAAAAAAATTGAAAACCATCTTCAGGGCTACCGACAGTGGAATTTGAATTCACTGTCTCCCGAATGCAAGCTTACAGCTGCGTGACCCTAACAACGGCCAGCTCACTTGGTAACACTGGTAGAAAAATGCGCAGTGGCTCCGTGTTATTGCAGGATAATGGAATTTGCTATTCCAGCTTCTGATAACTGCAGATAGAGCCACTGTCAGAGCATCTCTTCATATGACTGCCCATTAACTGGACCATTACAACAAATATGGTACAAAAATGTAGTTTGCAGTCACGCTGGCTCAGATCATAACGTATGGTGGATTCTTCTCCAATTCCTGTGAGAAATGGTCACTCTCCATTGTCCAAAACACAACGTTGTGGTTTCTTGAACTTCGGGATATTGCACACTCATGGCATGACGTTATTGTGATCATGTTCCAAATGGAATCTTCAGAGACTGGCAGCACAAGCATTGCGTTGAGCATCCATATCATCACCACCCAGTTGAGTAACAGACAGTGGTTCAAACAATTTTAGGCCTAAATCTCTTGTTATATGGCATCATATTGTTGTCCAGGTTATGCCAAGTTCAGATGAATGTTTTTGTACTGATTTAACAGGTGCCTGCTCCATAAATGTCTGTATGTTGATGCAAGTTTCCCTTCTTGTTATGGCTCTTCCGCTTCACACTCAGTCGTTGACCCTCTCTGATGCAAATGCACACTTTTCCCATCATAATAATGTCAATTTGGGGGGGGGAGGCAATGAAACTCCAAATCTCTCTTGGAAACAATTTATAATATCTGCCATCATCATATCAGTAGGCTATTGGGTCTCTCGAGCACCCACACTGCAGCAGCCAAATGCTGTTCAACAGAACTTGAACTCATGTTGACTGCCATCACAGGCAGAAGTTCTAGTTTTGAACTGATACATGCAATTCTTTCCCGCATTGTTAAGATTGTTACACATTATTATGAACTGAAGTGGGTAATGCAACTTATGGCACACCCCATAGAGACAAACATTATGGAAAGTTAAAAATTCTTTTCCTTCTTGTTCTGGATATGACTGATGCATAAATACCAATTTTTTAACATTCTGATCAAAGTGTTTTATGTATATACTGTAGATATTGCCAAAATCGTGGAAGGAATGTAAGAATTAAAGAAGTGGAGAAAACTTCTAGGAGAACTGTTCGGTTTTAGAAGTTGGAGATCAGCATTGGAACACCCTCTTTTGTGTTGATGGGAAAGATATGATTTTAGAAAAGGTTATGATAATTTTGGAGAATCTTGGTGCATAACCTATTGGAAAAAATCAACAGTTTTTTATTTGGTACTCTTTCTATCACTTGGCAGAAATAGTGTATTTAAATGGTGCTGTCATGTTATGACCCAAGTGAACGGAACAGGATGGTTTGAAATTTAAAATGAATTAGAGAAGTCAGACACCGTCGGTTCTGTGGAGAAATGTCTGTTACGAGCGGTGTCCACTAAAACAAGGTTGTAAAAATTAATTGAACATTTTAACAGCAGAGAATGTTCACCTTAAATATAATCATGCATCTTTATTCTGATTATTCTAAATTATTTATAACTAAATATATGCCTGGGAGATATTACAAGTGATTTTAAGCCTTTACATTTT
The DNA here is from genome assembly GCF_040414725.1 of Anabrus simplex. Lineage (NCBI taxonomy): Eukaryota > Metazoa > Arthropoda > Insecta > Orthoptera > Tettigoniidae > Anabrus > Anabrus simplex. Next base: position 178,462,432 of record NC_090266.1, read on the forward strand.
TTTCGTTTTTTTCTTTCTTTTTTTTTCTTTTTGTACAAGTAGCTTTACGTCGCACCAACACAGATAGGTCTTGTGGCGACAATGGGACAGGAAAGAGCTAGGAGTGGGAAGGAAGCGGCCATGACCTTAATTGCCTGGTGTGAAAATGGGAAACCACGGAAAACCATCTTTGGGGCTGCCGACGGTGAGGTTCAAACCCACTATCTCCCGAATACTGGATACTGGCCACACTTTAGCGACTGCATCTACCAAACTCGATTACATTCATTACAGCTTTGGAAAGTAATCATTCAGCTGGGTAAACAAATTTAGCACATTTTCTTTACTGCGATATTCTCAAAAGATAAAGAACAACCCAGCGTGACACACACATTCTTTATTCAATTAACTTCAACTTTCAGGTTATTTGCAATTTCTCACACTTTTTCTTGTAACATTGGCCTACCCAATCACAGTTTCTTTGCTTGAACACATTTGAATCACTCATATACTGCAATGTTCACTTCTGAAAAAACTGAGTCCCACTTTCTTTTCATTCCTAGATACCTGGTTTCCTTCCACTCACTTAAAATATCATTTTTTTTTTTCACAATTGTGTTTTCCCCATAGTTTAATTTTTCAGGGAGCTTTTCTCACTGAACATCCTATTGCACTTTTCTTGTCTCGAGATCTAAGCACTCATCCTTCCTCATGTTTACTGGGCGATTGAAATACTATGGTATTTCTGACTCGGCAATCAGCACATGAAAGTTTCTTCCTTGTTAAGTTTAACTGAACTACCTGACCTTGACCTTATCAATGACAATATGAGTTATGCATTGAAGATGCAATATATGCTGGAAAATCCCTTGGTAACTTGTGAGTAAACAGTCACTGGTAGCATTCCCGGTCAACTACAAATCTCAGAATGTACAATAATTAGAACAAAAGTTGAGCCTAACAAAAGGTTTGGAAAGAGGCTTGTACAGAACAATTAACTTCACAGCTACTTCAGCTTGTTTTCCGTGGTCACGAAATTGTACAAACATTCAAAAGAAATTCATGTATGTTTTCAAAATGATTTTAAGATAGGAAAGTGTCCTGGAACGTGTAAAGCGTCCTATAAGGCAAGTGGACAAGATTAATGGTGATGTCCGCTGTCCGCAATTCAAGGTGTCTGCTTAAATGAAGCTTATCTAACATGTGTCTTATGTACCAAAAATATCAGTTCCGTGCAAAAATGTCTGTATGGGGAGGTGTCCGTTGAATAAAGGTGTCCTTTCAGGCAGGTTTGACTGCATCATGTTTACTGTCTGTAAATGTGAGTGACGATGTCATAATGGTAGTAAGAGTAGCTTAAGGATGTGCAAGAATGAACTCAGAATTATTTGCTGTTGACATTGTAATTTTGGGAAAGGATAAAAAAATGTCCAAGAACAGTTGATGCATTAAGTGCAAAAATTGAGAAATGGAAAATAAGAATCAGCTTTGAGAAAGGGAACAGTGGTGGTGATGAGAGAGGCAAGGAATAAAAATGAAAATGGGAGGCAAAAATACAGTAGAAGTCCGTTATAGCGAGAATTCACAACATCGAAAAATTTACTCGCTATAACGGATTGCCGTTATATCCGATTTTTGTATAAAAGTCGGAAAACCCTTCATGCACTTTAAAATCGCTATGAAACGGCAATCAGTTTGTTCAGAACTTGCGTTTCCATAGATGATATCCACACTACAGCTTACTTGTTTGTTATTTTTCGTAATCCGATACTACCTGAAAGTGTATGTTTAATTTCATTCTGAAAAAATACAGTACCGTATATCTCTGAATCCAAGATGAACCCCACTTTTTCCTTCAAAAAAATTAAATCAGGCTCAAAAAGAAGTTTGTAAAGTCATATGAATGCCTTGTCTTACAGTAGGCCTACGCATTTTTAGACTATTTTTAGAGACGCCGAACATTGACTTTCGTCACGCCGTATATCTTTATCTTTGGCGGCTGCACAATTATTTATTTCCGCGGGTTTAAGGACCATTAACTCAACATTGGCATCATAATACCGAAGAGAACTCGTTGAAAATTTTCCGTCAATACCTATTCCATGCGTCTCTACAATACAACGATCCATCAGGAAATTATTCTTGCTGTCTATAAAACTGTTACTTTTACGCTGCGTCAGATATAACCGGCTGCCGCTACACGCACGTCTCGCTTGTCGGGTTCGGCCAAATTCAACGGCTAGCGATGTATTGGCCTAATCGCGGACGTTGTAAGTCAACGAACGAGTTTATTGCGCCACGGTATGGCCATTCCGCTCTTGCGTTTTTCGTACACATACCTCACAATTTCATCTTCGACTTCTTTAAAGCGTCCTTGTTGCGGACCACTGAATGCATTTTTTGTACAGTACGCATTTTTTTAGCTCTTTGTCTTCACGTTAACGCCAAATATTGGCTTTAATTAGGCCTATGCCGTATTTACTTGCGGCTGCACAATTATTCTACATTTCCGTGTGTTTAATAAACATTAACTTATAATTGGCATCATAATATCGATTAGAACCCGTTGAAAATTTGCCGGCATTACCTTTTCCACGTATCTTTACAATACGACTATCCATCACGAAAATATTCCTGCTGTCTATAAACCTTAATTTTACTAAGCGTCAAGTACAATAGACGCGTCATGACTCTGCGACTGAGTAGCCACGGCTTTTTTAAGAATTCGAAGGGTCGCATGCTTTGATGCCATTTGAGAAACACACAGGCTCTGTACAACAGGTTGTCGTGGCTAGCGATGTGTAGTAAAGAGGTGGTCGTTTATTGTCAACGAGTTCTGTGCGCGTGTGAAAAGAAGCAGCGTGGTTGCCGCGGTAGTTGCCAGTGGTATCCATTAACTTACTGTTAGGCCGCGAATGCAACAACTCTTGAGTTTTCGCATGAGATTCTGAGAAAGAAAAAAAAAGTCTGGGATTCGGAGAAATACGATATCACTCCAGAGAACTCTGTGGCAAACACCTCAGCTTTCTTCTTCAAACAGCGTCACCTACCCTAACCGTATATGTAGCCTATCATGAAAACATACTTTTTGAAACGCATGCAGAGAAATAACCTCCTCGCGAAAAATTTACATGTAAATAGCCGTAACTAGACGCGAGAAGATATGAAATATCCTCTGAAATCAGTGATGTACTCTCCCATATCTTGAGATGTATTGCATTCTTACTTAATTTCCGTATATAACATTAAAATTAAGATATCGTTTACTTCAGTCTTTATTTTTAACGAGTTAACAACTGCAATCGGCCACGTTATTTACGCATTTATTACGAAAACGTGTTTTCCTCTTTCATTTCGAATTTTCTTTAGAGACCAGCAGTCAATGGGTATTACTAATAAACTCCAACATCGCCTTTGAATGTCAACGAGAGAGCTCGCAAATGCACAAAGTGAGAAAACTATACCGTACCGAAGATGATCGATAGCATTTTGTTCCAGACGTTTCAAACAGCGTCACGTATACTAACTTAACCGTACTATGCGTATGATGAAAACACACTTCAAGCGCCAGTAGGGAAATTATATCTTTCTCCCTATAAATTTTCATAATAGCCTTTCCGTAATTTAACCAGACGCGACAAAATATAAACTAACCTCTGAAATCAATTAAGCACTCTGCTATATCTCAAGGTGTATCCCATTATTACTTAATTGCAGTATTTTGCTTCAAAATTAAGCGGTGGTTTAGTCAGCCTTAATTTTAACGAGTTAACAATCGTTATCGGACACGTTATTTACGCATTTATTACGAAAATATGTTCTCTTTCATTTCGAATTTTCTTTACGGAACAACTGTCGACGGATATTACTAATCGACTCCGACATCGCCTTCGAATGTCGACGAGAGAAATCGCTAGTGCACATAGCGAGGAAACGATTTCGAAGGTAATCGATCGCATGCAATATCATCGCTGGGGTGCATAAATTTCGGTAACGGAAAAAATCGCTCGTAATAACGGATGCGCCAGTGATAGGGTTCTCGCTGTAACAGAAGGACGATACACAGTTTAATATAGGAATTTTGAAGGGACAGAAAAATGTCGTCGCTATAACGGAGTTCTCGTTATATCCCGTACTCGCTATAGCGGACTTCTACTGTATATTACATACCTGTGTTAACATATACTGCTGATACCTGGCAAGTGGCAAAGAAAAATGAAAATGAAGTGGATTAATAGCAGCAGCAATAACATTTCTTGGAACTATCTTGTGTGGACAAGGAGATATATTATGAGAATAATGTAGACATACTAAAAGAATTCAAGGTAGGAATGTTGAGCAATAAATTGGAAAATGGAGAAAAATACTGAAATAGTTAGGATATAGTAAATGAATCATAAGTTAAGAGAGAGAGAGCACCTGTGCAAAATCCAAATTATCATGGATGGATCTGGTTAAGAACAGCATAATCCAAAGGGATGTAGACTGGAACATAGGAAATGATGAGGATGGGGTTTTCATAATATTTCTCCCTTCTGTCCACAGCTTCCCTTGAATCTCAATTAATAAAAGTGCTCACACCTGTACAAACACTATTATAATGTCAAGTACAATTTAGAAGACATTGAGGGCATAGGGGTCATGCTGGGAACGAGGGGGAACTATTCCCAAACTGCTGGTTACAGTGATCAAATATTTTGTTGTATGGAATGAAATAATTATCAACTGAGGCACCTGCAGGCTGAAAGCCTTGCCACTCATGATACGATATCATTTAATTATAACCTTTGAATGTTAAAGCATAATTTCATATTCACCATAGTAAAATCTGGATATAAAAGTATATCTTATTGCATTACTTTAAAATATCAGTTGGTGCAAGATTTTCACTTACATTTCTGTGTACCTGTTCACGAACTAGTGATATCTCCATGTTACATTTTAAGTGTTTTTTGTACTTTCCCAAAGCGTTAGTATAGGATGTTCTGATAAAACATTAATACTTAAGGATGATTTGTCCCTCGTATTCTTGAATTTCCTTATGACGACTGCTGACTAGCTGTTTGTTAGTACTCTCTTTTTATTTTCCATCTCTCTGGAAAAATAAATGACAGTTAATTAGAATTTTGCTTCAGAGGAAAAATTAACAAGTAATGAAAAAAGATCCAGACAAGTTCATGCTTTTTGATTCATACTTTCACAGCCTGAAATAATAGACCTGATAGTCTTTTGGGTTTATCCTGCTTGAAATGAGATAAGCTCGTGGAAAACTTGACATTTCACTTTCGGCATTATTAAATTAATAGTAATTTCTGAGGAAGATTTTTATGAAATGTTAAGTTTTCTAGCAGTTCGTCTTGTTTCACCGGTAATAAATCCAAAATATATTCAAATCTTAAAACATCATTACTTACGAGGTACTTTGCAGTTTATGTATTACTGCTCTTAATAGCAATATGCTACTCCTGTCATAATATTTTTTCATTTTTAATAATAAAGCACTCTTTCCATTTCTAGCATTCAAATTGATGGATTATGAACAGTTTGGTAAGGTAGGTAAACTATCACATAATAAGATGAGCTTGAATCAGTAAGTTTAGGATGGGAACATTTAATAGGTTAAAATGGCTATAATTTTGTAGTGCTACTGCTTGTGTTCAAAATGTGCTGTGTTGGTAGTTTAGGAATGTTATTATTTTGCTCTTGCTTGAACTGTATTTTTACTAAGTTGCTATTTAATTATATATGATTCATTTTTTAAAACTTGTAAAGAAATTTTGGTTAAAACAGTTGGAAGATTGAATCATAGTAAAGTTATATGTAGGCCTATTAGTCCAGTAAAAATATAAATTTTGGTACGCCAAATGTTGGGTAGTTTTGATTTTTTGATATGTTGATAGTGTTGGGCCTGTAATGTAAAGTCCAAGTATTTAACCTTGGCACGCCACTGCGCCCCACTTGGCATTGGGGAAAAAAGACATTTTCTCTGTTTTATCAAAATATCTCCTAAAAGGCTGGTCTAGCAAAAAAAAAAATGTTAATTCCATATTTAAAATATAGTAAATTTGCTACAGTTTGAGTTCTGTAACTTATGTGGTTAGTGAGATACACCCTTTCAGGCAATCTTGTTTTTATCGAAAGAGTTGCTAAAGTTGTGATTTTTTGTCAAATTTTGTTAAATATCTCCTAAGCTAAGGAACCTCCGTGGCTCAGGCGGCAGCACGCCGGCCTCTCCCCGCTGGGTTTCGTGGTTCAAATCCCGGTCACTCCATGTGAGATTTTTGCTGGACAAAGTGGAGGTGGGACAGGTTTTTCTCCAGGTACTCCAGTTTTCAGTGTCATAATTCATTCCAGCAACACTCTCCAGTATCATTTGATTTCATCTGTCATTCATTAATCATTGCCCCAGAGGAATGCGACAGGCTTCGGCAGCTGGCACATTTCCTATCCTCGCCGCTAGGTGGGGGCTTCATTCATTCCATTCCTGACCCGGTCGAATGACTGGAAACAGGCTGTGGATTTTCATCTCCTAAGCTAAAGTGTAGAGTAAACATTGTATGGATCAATTTGCTGTACATAGAGCATTAAAGGACATTTCTACAACCAATATTTTAAGACATGCGGTTGTTCGTTTAAAGGCTATAAAAAAATTCCACTCAAACACAATTTTCATACTTGTAATTTATTTTTCAATTGACATTCACAGTCATTACAATTTTAAGTTTGGACATTATGAAGCAATAAGGATACTTAAAAATAGTTTTATAAATGTGTGCTAAGTTTGTATACCACAAGTTAAAACTAGGGCATTAGTAGTGAGACATAGATCAGAACGTGTTTTTGCCATTTTGAGCTTTGTCTGCTGCTCAGTTCATTGAGTTCAGATACAGAAGTTTTGAGGTTATCCCCATATATAAGGGGCATTCAAATGAAAACCAAACACCCGCAATAACACACATTCCACATGATAGGTGGCAACACTGTTGTTACGTATCAATACTGCCATCGCTGTGGTAAGAGAACTGCATAGTGACAACTCACAGGTGCACACAGTTGTTAGGTTATGTCTTTGTTGTTGCACAGACTGGTCTAGTGTGTTCGTCCAGCTGTAGAAATTGAGGCAAGCAAAGAGGAGCAAGAAGTGTAGCTAGTTTTCTGGTGGCTGAGGGCGCTTGCATATGCAGAACTCATTGTCGTATGTCTGCTGTGTATGGCGAACACCGCATGTCCACGATGAGAGTGCATTAGCGGCATAGGAGATTCCAAGAAGGGAGCTCATCACTGCAAGACGATGAGCGAAGGCTACGCTTCAGCAATTTTGTTGGGAAACACTTCATCATCCTCTGTATTGCCCGGATCTTTCACTTTGTGATTTTTACATTTTTGGTGATCTGAAGAAAGACATTCGTGGAAGTCGGTTTCATTCGGACGAGGAAGTGCAAAGTGGGTGCAGTTGTGGATCCGTCAGCGACCTACCCCTTTCTACAAAATGAGAGTTGATAGCCTCATCTCCCAGTGGGATAAATGTATTAACGCTTTTGTTAATTACTTTTGAATAAAACCATTCCATGGTCACATTGTAGCGGGTGTTCGGTTTTCATTCGACTGCCCTTATAAATGAATCAGAAAAGCTTCACCTGCCTTAGCCACTTGGTCAATGGTTGCTTCAAGGTTGAAGAATACTTGGACTTTTTGTACCAGGTGTCAGTTTTTTCTATAAGAGTTCAAAATTTAGTCTTCCCTTGACCAAAATGTGCACTTGTCATGTCATACTCTCTAAAAGCGTGAATGAACAAAATCATTCTGCTACACTTGTGTTTAAATGACTTGTTGGAGTACAACATATCAGGCGTCCTCCTTTTTCCACATTTTCTGTAGTATAAGTTGTCTTTCATCGGTGCTATTGCCGTTAGAAGAACCAAAAGGTGAACGTTTTCGCCAACGACAAAAATGTTGTCATACTGAGATCAAGCAGAAACAGCCATTGTAACAATTAGTACATCTGCATCTTCTGCTCTCTGTTTTACTGTTAAATTTCCTTCTTGTAGTACTTTTTTTAGGGGTTCCATGAACTCTGCATTATTGCATTCATTTGAAAATATTTCTTGAGAGAAATTTCTGGACATGTGGCTTCATTGAATAGGATCTCATGTGATGAATAAAAGATTTTCCATTGAATACGTTCTGCACTTTTCGTGCCCCTTCCTATCGCATCAGAAGGATATCCATCAAACACTACAGCAGTGTTGAAACTGTAGTGTTGAAACTGTAGTGTACTTGTAAGTGTGTAACATGACTCTTAGCTGTGCCCCCCAAAATTCAAATTCCATTGCCAAACAACTTTAGGAAGATGATGTCCATTCACCACTACAAAATTATTTATTCCTTCGACAACATCTGTGGTTGGTATGAATGATGAAAATAAAGATGTTTTAGTCCCCTTTCGTATACCCTCTTCTGTAAACAGTGACAAAGGAAAAGGTGACAGTTCAAATATGAAAAACCTTTTCAGGTCTTCATCTGACTGTTTGGTTACACAGATTTTGTTGAGTGTTAGTGGGCCCACAGTAATTTTTCCTTTCACAGTTTGAAGTTACCACCAACAATTTGTGGCGATTGCTTCCAAACCAAGTTCGTAAGACAAGTAACAATTACATCTGCTGTTCCTGCCATGCCACTACTTACTGATATTAGCACATAATTTGCGAGGAGTGGTATGTGTTGAGAAAACCACTGTATAAAATTTTCAACATCTTCATTGCTTCAAGCAATGTGAGAAGGGTGCATGTTCACATGTTGCTCACTATACATTGATTTTGTGATACAAAATAAATGTAATGTAAATATATCTGTACCCATGCTGTACCTACAAACTGTTGCAACTTCTTGTCAGATGCAAATAGTACCTTCTCTGTGTCTGTGTGAGGGTTCTCCCACCATCATTATTGTCCTGAGTGGAACACACCACTTGATTGTCTGGCATTTGTCTCACGATTCATAAAATACCTATTGCACAACTTCGACTTTGAACAACTACAGGTCTTCAAAATGTTAGTCGTAGAAATTTCCTATTGTACTCTGTACACAGGAAATTTACTCATCATTAAGACTGATCCATATTATGTTTGCTTTAAACAACTTAGTTTAGGAGATATTTAACAAAATTCGATGAAACATCACAACTTTAGCAACTTTTTTTATAAAAACACAATTATTTGAAAGCCTGTATCTCAATCACTACATAAGCTATAGAGCTGAATTTGAGCTCAAACTGTAGCAAATTTACTCTGCTTTAAACTTGGAATGATTTTTTTTTTACTAACCTTTTAGGAGATATTTCGAAAAACAGAGAAAAGGTGAACAAAATTTGATGGTTTCTCTTGAATGCCAAGGGGTGTACGGTGGTGCCCAAAGTTTGAAAAATTGGATTTTACATTACAGGCCCAACACTAAAAACATACCAAAAAATCAAAACTACCTGACCTTTTGCACAGCAAACCCCTATGTTCAGGACGATTTTATTGGGCTATATAGTCAAGTCGCTCCCTGAAAATTTTCTTTGTAATGGAACATATAGAATACTATGCTTGATAGCTCTTCATTACAAATTTAATATCAAACTGTATTTATTGTCATTTGAAGCCTAGATAATCCACAGAAAACATACTTAAACCTGTGTTGTCCATTTAGGGGAAAAATATCCATTGAATTATTCACAAAGTTTGATTGCTTGTTCTGAAAGTGTGTGAGAAAGTTAGATTGACCATTCTGAAATAATTGAATCCTTTAACTGCCAGGCGAGGGAGAGAGAGAGTGTGGTTTTTTTAAATCTGAGTCCATTTCGATATCTTGTTTTCAACATACTTTCAATTTGTGCCTGATTTTCTTTGTAATCCTCAAAACTATCATATGGAAACTAAGCACTCTCGCCTCACTGTCCTACTTGGAATGGAAGAAAAAAATAATTGCTATTAATTTACTCTGTGTGGAACTTAAACTGGAGTATTAGTCTCATTTACAAATTCAACTGATGCAACAAACACCCTAAAGATATCCATGTTTAGCTAGTGATGTTTTCTAATTCTGTTACAAACCAAACCCCATGGTGGTACTACAGCCATGATGGCCCTTGGCCTACCAAGTGACTGCTGCTCAACATGAAGGCCTGCAGATTACGAGGTGACCTGTGGTCAGCGCGATGAATCCCCTCAGCCATTATTCTAGACCGGGGCTCCTGTCTCACCGCCAGATAGATCTTCAGTTGTTCTCACATGGCTGAATGGACCTCAAAACACCCCTGGGATCCAGGTAAAAATCCCAGACCTGGCTGGAAAATGGTTCTGGGACCTCCAAGTGAGAGGCAGGCTTGCTACCCTTAGACCACGGGGCTGGCCTAATTCTAGTACATGACTATATAATTTTCATTTTTTATTTGACATGGATCAAAGTAGATGGTGTAAGTGTTGGAATCATTAAAGCAATCCTGGGTATGATATGTTTTCAGCATTATCCTCAGTGTAGATAAAATATGATTTTAATTTTTGCTGAGCGAGTTGGCCATGCAGTTAAGGTTGCATAGCTGTGAGCTTGCATTTGGAAGATGAAGGGTTTGAATCCCACTATCGGCAGCCCTGAAGATGGTTTTCCATGGTTTCCTTGGTTAATGCTATGGCCACTTCCTTCTCGCTCCTAGCCCTTCCCCACTAAAAACTTTTGATGTGTTAGTGCGACGTTAAACCACTAGAAAAAAAGGATTCTGTGCTAATAGTACTGATATTTATGGCTTTACAACACTTAGATTCTGATGACAGGCTATTGTTTATCGACTCCTCAAAATGAGTTTGAAAGCAAATTTGCTCCGTTACGGAAATAAATTTCCCCTCTTTCCGTTACTTCATAATGAAAGTTTAAATGAAAAGTATGATGTCGTAAACACAATTTTAAGTTCAAGTTGTCTATAGAAAGGTAGGAACATATAGGATAAACAGGTCAGCAACAGAAGAGGGAGTAATAGAAAAGGAGACATGGACAAGCATTAAAATACAAAGGGAGAAGGACAGTCTGCACATGTTCATACACTGCTATCTTCAGATAGATACTTTCTCTCCATATCAGTTCCAATCCTTTTATATCCATATCTTTTCAGGCTCTGATGAGCTCATTCCTTCTTTGCAACTTTATCAGGAGGGCAGTCTTCAACACTCCTTGAGGGGCATCTTGACAAATTTCAGTCTTGATTTGGGAGTTGTGAAATTATAAGAAACATGGATAAATGCATGAAAAGGGAACAGCCAAAAAGATAAAGATGAATACATGTGGTAAAAGACTAGCAACACAGGACAAACACAAATTGAGAAAAAGAGCCCATTGGGTTGATATAATGCAAATGAACAGAAAAGTGACAAATCAAGTCATATTGTATAGAAAGGTTGAATTTGGAAAGGATAGTTTAATTAATTGCAAACAATATCCTTGGCAGTAATCTGAATAGTTACTTCTAGGATTGTAAGTTTGTGGATTTATTTGCTTGTGGGGCAGTTGCAGTAGAGAATAACACAGTAATGTGAAACACATTCAATTAAAGAATCTCAGAAAGGTGCTCCTGTCCCCATTACTCATAAAATTGGGATTAATTAAGAGCCTTTTTGAAGAGTTAGTCAAAGAAGGAAGTACTGCTTAGCAGATGAACTTCTTACAGATGAATTATTTGAAACTGAGCTAACAAGTATGAAGTTGCCAGCTTAAGCAAGTTTATAAGGCAATTGCAGATACCTCCTTAGGTATTGAAACAGAGGATTATGAGTCTCTTGTTGAGACTGTAGTGGTCTGGAGAAATGGGATGTTGCATTTCACTGAAAATCCATTATCAGACATGGCTAAGAAGCAAGAACATTATCAACATTGGTGGAACCCTGCAATGGTGAGGATTATTCCTCCAGGAGTATGAATAAAATGTTTGTTTGTTTGTTTGTTTGTTTGTTTGTTTGTTTGTTTGTTTGTTTGTTTGTTTGTTTGTTTGTTTGTTTGTTTGTGTTTTAAGAAGTAGTAGTCCAGTAACAGAGGACTGCATATGGTGAACGTTGAAGGTGCCACAAATGAAAAGTATGCGAATCTTATCAAGCAGTATCTTCTGGCACTTTCATTGCTCATCATTTCATCATATTAACATGGGTATGTTTTTGGGCTGATGGCTATCTGGGATTACTATGGACAGAAAATTGACACTGTGGTAACCATCGCAACCAGTGTTTGTCATCTGTCTATACTAAGTCTTCATAATCTTCTTCCTCACATTATTTCCATGTGCCAGAACACTGCTTTCCACTGTCTTTGCCATCTTGTCTTGGTCACTAGCATAATATTATGTACATCACATCTCCTAAGCAGAAAAACATATCCCATCTTTTCCATGTAGTGGAGAAAATTATTGTTTGCCTTATTAAGACAAGTTAACTTATCTTATTGCATTCAAATCTTACCTATTGTGTGTTTGTAGGATTAGGCTACAAGGCCCTACTAAATACTTTTCTAAAAGATATTTTTTCTTTTACTTTTCACAACATTTATTGTACCATTTTACAACTTGAAATCTAAAAGAAATAATACTAGCATAAAATAATACTGTATTACCTTTACAAAATTAACAGACTTAAAAAAAAAAAAAAAAAAAAAAAAAAGCAAGCATTACTAACTTTAAATATATATATAATTCGCTGGGGCCATCAAGGACCACGTTAAGTCTTGTTGCATTTGACACTGAACTTGGACTTCTTTAGAGCCCAAATTTCCCTCATTCTTTGTGAATGGGCCTGCTTACGCTCCTCTGTCCAAGGGGCACCGTGTCTTCTCTTCGGTTGCTCGTCTCGGTTTAGCCCGTTCGTCAATATTTTCTTGCGGAAGAGATCTCTATTGAGGGCGTCTTCAGCTGAGATATGTAGCATTTGCAGGTCTTCTTTGGTATTTCTAAACCAGGGAATTGTGGTTTTGGGGTTTGAATCAAAAAAGTGAAAGATTTCTTTAGTTAACTTTCTTCCGTCCATTCTTGTCAGATGACCATAAAATCGTGCCCGTCTTTTTCTGATTGTGTCGGTAATTTTCTCTATTTTGCTGTAGACTTCCTTGTTGGATCTCTTTTGATGGATTCCATTTCTGTACTTTGATCCCAAGATTCCTCTCACAATTTTGCGTTCTCTTTTCTCCAGTTCTTCAAGGAGTCCTTTGTTGGCATTTAGAGACAGGGTTTCGGCTGCATATAGAACTACTGGCTTCAGAACTGTTTCATAGTGACGTATCTTGGTGTTTTGGGAAAGGCATTTTTTGTTGTAGATTGTGCGGGATGTTTGGTAGGCTATTTCCAGTTTGCGTACTCGCTCCTGATGTGCTTCTTTGTCCAGTCCATTTTTCATGATGATCTCACCCAGGTATTTGAATTTGTCTACTCGGGTGATGTCCCCGTATTTTGTATGGAGTTTTGGTGGAGCCTCTTTGATGTTAGTCATTACTTCTGTTTTCTCAAACGATATCTGCAAACCAGTTTGTTCGGCAATTTCCTTTAAAATTTCAACTTGAGCTCTAGCGGTTTCTATGTCGTTTGAGAGAACAGCAATATCATCGGCAAATGCTAAGCAGTCTGTGGCGATCCCCTTGGATTTGGTTCCTATTCTCAATGGACTGTAGTTGGTTTTCTGTAATCTCACCCGCCAGGTTCTGATGATCTTTTCAAGAACACAGTTTAAGAGATCGGGAAAGGGTAGCACTGACGCGGATTCGGAATTATTTGATAGGATAGTCAGCTATGTGGGAAACGACATGGAAAGAAATGTGATCGTAGCGGGAGATCTGAATTTGCCAGATGTCAATTTGGAAGGAAATGAGAACGACAGGAAGCATGACCAACAAATGGCAAATAAGTTAATATGGGAAGGACAGCTGATTCAGAAAGTGATGGAACCAACCAGAGGGAAAAATATCCTATATGTGGGGCTGATAAAACCAGATGAGCTCTATAGGGAAACTGAAGTAATAGATGGTATTAGTGATCATGAAGCTGTTTTTGTGGTAGTTAAAAATAAATGTGATAGAAAGGAAGGTCTTAAAAGTAGGACTGTTAGACAGTACCATATGGCTGATAAAGCAGGCATGAGGCAGTTTCTAAAAAGTAACTATGATCGGTGGAAAACGGTAAATAAAAATGTAAACAGACTCTGGGATGGGTTTAAAGAAATTGTTGAGGAATGCGAAAACAGGTTTGTACCTTTAAGGGTGGTAAGGAATGGTAAAGACCCACCTTATTATAATAGAGAAATAAAGAGACTAAGAAGGAGGTGCAGACTGGAAAGAAATAGAGTTAGAAATGGCTGTGGAAGTAAGGAGAAATTGAAGGAACTTACTAGAAAATTGAATCTAGCAAAGAAGGCAGCTAAGGATAACATGATGGCAAGCATAATTGGCAGTCATACAAATTTTAGTGAAAAATGGAAGGGTATGTATAGGTATTTTAAGGCAGAAACAAGTTCCAAGAAGGACATTCCAGGAATGATTAATGAACAAGGGGAGTGTGTATGTGAAGATCTTCAAAAGGCAGAAGTATTCAGTCAGCAGTATGTAAAGATTGTTGGTTTCAAGGATAATGTCGAGATAGAGGAGGAGACTAAGGCCAAAGAAGTAATAAAATTTACATATGATAACAATGACATTTACAATAAGATACAAAAGTTGAAAACTAAAAAAGCGGCCGGAATTGATCAGATTTCTGGGGATATACTAAAGACAATGGGTTGGGATATAGTACCATATCTGAAGTATTTATTTGATTATTGTTTGGTCGGAGGAGCTATACCAGATGAATGGAGAGTTGCTATAGTAGCCCCTGTGTATAAAGGAAAGGGTGATAGACATAAAGCTGAAAATTACAGGCCAGTAAGTTTGACATGCATTGTATGTAAGCTTTGGGAAGGCATTCTTTCTGATTATATTAGACATGTTTGTGAAATTAATAACTGGTTCGATAGAAGGCAATTCAGTTTTAGGAAAGATTATTCCACTGAGATCTGAATTTGCCACCTTATTATAATAGAGAAATAAAGAGACTAAGAAGGATTCCTTGTAGGATTCCAGCAAGATATAGCAGATATCTTGGATTCTGGAGGTCAAATGGACTGTATCGCGATTGACCTGTCTAAAGCATTTGATAGGGTGGATCATGGGAGACTACTGGCAAAAATGAGTGCAATTGGACTAGACAAAAGAGTGACTGAATAGGTTGCTATATTTCTAGAAAATAGATCTCAGAGAGTTAGAGTAGGTGGAGTTTTGTCTGACCCTGTAATAGTTGAGAGGGGATTTCCTCAGGGCAGTGTTATCGGACCTTTATGTTTTCTTATATATATAAATGATATGAGTAAAGGAGTGGAATCGGAGGTAAGGCTTTTTGCGGATGATGTTATTCTCCATAGACTGTTAAATAAGTTACAAGATTGTGAGCAACTGCAACGTGATCTCGAAAATGTTGAGATGGACAGCAGGCAATGGTATGTTGATAAACGGAGTTAAAAGTCAGGTTGTGAGTTTCACAAATAGAAAAAGTCCTCTCAGTTTTAATTACTGCGTTGATGGGGTGAAAGTTCCTGTTGGGGATCATTGTAAGTATCTAGGTGTTAATATAAGGAAAGATCTTCATTGGGGTAATCACATAAATGGGATTGTAAATAAAGGGTACCGATCTCTGCACATGGTTATGAGGGTGTTTAGGGGTTGTAGTAAGGATGTAAAGGAGAGGGCATATAAGTCTCTGGTAAGACCCCAACTAGAGTATGGTTCCAGTGTATGGGACCCTCACCAGGATTACCTGATTCAAGATCTGGAAAAAATCCAATTGTTGTGAGTGATTTCCGACAAAAGAGTAGCGTTACAAAAATGTTGCAATGTTTGGGTTGGGAAGAATTGAGAGAAAGAAGAGGAGCTGCTCAACTAAGTGGTATGTTCCGAGCTGTCAGCGGAGAGATGGCGTGGAATGACATTAGTAGACGAATAAGTTTGAAAGGCGTTTATAAAAGTAGGAAAGATCACAATATGAAGATAAAGTTGGAAATCAAGAGGACAAACTGGGGCAAATATTCATTTATAGGAAGGGGAGTTAGGGATTGGAATAACTTACCAAGGGAGATGTTCAATAAATTTCCAATTTCTTTGAAATCATTTAGGAAAAGGCTAGGAAAGCAACAGATAGGGAATCTGCCACCTGGGCAACTGCCCTAAATGCAGATCAGTATTGATTGATTGATTATCGGGGATAGCCCATCACCTTGTCGGACTCCTGTTTTGATGTCAAAGGAATGCGAGAGACATCTGTGGAACTTCACCTTGGATTTTGTATCGGTCAGGGTGGCTCTAATTAATGCCAGCAATTTCAAATCAACTCCAAATTCATTTAAGATGTTTAGCAGGACTTCCCAGTCAATGGAGTCGTACGCTTTCTTAAAGTCCACAAAGACAGACACATACTGCTTGGACCTTAGTGTACAATATCTGATGATCGTTTTGAGATTTTGAATCTGTTCAGCTGTTGAGCGACCTTTTCTGAACCCTCCTTGATATTCACCTATTTGATGTTCGACTTGTGCTTCCAAACGCTCCAGGATGGCAAGTGATAGAATTTTGTAAGTCACGGGTAGCAAAGATATTTCTCTGTAGTTGTTGATGTTCTTCATGCTGCCTTTTTTGTGTAATGGATGGATCAAAGCTATTTTCCAATCTTCGGGTAGGGTCTCCTTGTTCCAAATTTCTTCTATTTGCTTTTGCAAGATATCAAGTGATTCCTCTGGGGCATATTTCCATAGTTCTGCTACTACTGATTCTTCCCCCCCGGCGCTTTGTTATTTTTGAGACGGGCAATGTGGCGCTTGATTTCATCTCTGTCGGGTGGTCTGGAATCTGGGTACCTGAGTAAGGGTTCCTTGGTCTCAATGGCGCTTTGCGGTTTAGAGCAATTAAGTAAATTCTTGAAGTAATCTGCCAGAATGCTGCAATTTTCTTCATTTGACGTCGCCAGTGTGCCGTCCTTTCACTCGAAGCATAGAGATGCTGGTTTATAGCCAGTGATTTTGCGTTTGAAGGCTCTGTAGTACTCTCTGCTTTCATTCTTCCTAAAGCCTTGTTCTATCTTTTCAATGAGAGATTTTTCGTATTTACGTTTCTCAGTTCTGAACACCCTAGCTGCTTGGGCACGTTGGATTTTGTAGGTTTCCCAATCATTTTCTGACTTCGTAGAGTAGTACTGTTTCCACGCATTGAGTCTTTCTTGGAGGACTGATTCGCAGGTATTATTCCACCAGGCATACTTTTTGCTTCTTTTGATTTCTGCAACGTCTTTGGCGGCCTCAACAAGGAGACTTTTGGCGTTGTTAAAGTCACAGTCATTTGGTCTAGCCTTCTCCTGGAACTCCTCGACCCTTTGCCGAAGTTTATCATTGTCGAAGCTTGTGATCTGTTTAGTCTTGT
The DNA here is from genome assembly GCF_040414725.1 of Anabrus simplex. NCBI lineage: Eukaryota > Metazoa > Arthropoda > Insecta > Orthoptera > Tettigoniidae > Anabrus > Anabrus simplex. The sequence goes on from NC_090266.1 coordinate 178,479,910, forward strand.
GTTTGTGGGAATTGATTTGAATTTGATAAGAGAGATATAATGATCTGAGGCGACATTGATGCATTTCTTTACCTTGACATTCATAATCTCAGGGCTGTTTCTCCTGGAGATTGCAACATGATCAATTTGGAACTCTCCGAGAGCTTGGACGGGAGAACGCCAAGTCATTTGCTTTCTGGGTAGATGGCGAAAGTGGGTCGACATGAACTGCAGGTTATGATTTTCGCAAATGGACACCAGTCTTTTGCCGTTGGGATTGGTTCTTTTGTGAGCAGGGTAATTTCCTGTAACTTTCTTGTACTTCTGTTCACGACCTAGTTGGGCATTGAAGTCACCCAAAAGAAGCTTGACATGGTGTTTGGGGATTTTGTTTAATTTTTCATCCAGTAGGTCCCAGAAATTATCAACTTCGTCTGGATCAGACTTGTTCTTATCGTTTGTAGGAGCATGTGTGTTAACTAGGGCGTAGGTTTTGTTCGCGCATTTAATTGTGAGTATAGACAATCTGTCATTCACAGGTTCGAAATTTGCAACCGATTTAAGGATCTTGGTTCTAACAGTAAACGCGGTTCCAAGCATCACAGCTCCATTGAGGATTTCTCTTTGCGCTTTGCTCTTGAAAAATCGGTAGCCTTCGGATTCAAAGATCTCTTCATCTGGGTACCTTGTTTCCTGTAGGGCCATTATGGATATCTGATTTTCGTGAAGAGCTTTGGTGAGGGTTTTCAGCTTGCCAGTTTGTGTAAGTGAATTTATGTTGAAAGTTGCTAGAAAGGTTTTAGATTTTGGCCTGAGTTTTTGACTCTAGAAAAGATTGAATTACTTCATTTCAAACTCAGACCATTTGCATTGTTGATGTATCTGCTGTTGCCAGTGATGGATTTTAATTATCTGATTCTCCAAATTGGTGAATCACCAGAACCACATACAGGGTCTCCCATATAAACTTTTTGAGTGGCTCAGATGGTTGAGGCGCCGGCCTTCTGGCCCCGACTTGGCAGGTTCGATCCTGGTTCAGTCTGGTGACATTTGAAGGTGCTCAAATACATCAGCATTGTGTTAGTAGATTTACTGGCACATAAAGGAACTCCTGCAGGACAAAATTCCGGTACCTCGGCATCTCCAAAAACGAAAAACATAGTCAGGTGGACATAAAGTCAATAACATTGTTATTATCATATAAACTCAGACCGAACGCACGGTGCTTGTACTGTGCACTATGGCAACTGCCTCAGCTGAACTTACGACGTGCACGGCCACCCTGGTTTAAGCGTGCATACAATCTTATATGAAATCTTGCTTTATAAAATATACTGGAAGTGTCGTCCTTCCTGGGTTATACAGGCATTGTATCTGGTAACCACATTCTGGCTGACGCGAGTGAGTTCTGCCACTGTAGTGTTTCAGATTTCATTTGTAATGTTTTCTTTCAGTTCCTCCAATGTGAGAGGATTTGTTTGATACATTTTTTCTTTCATTTTACCCCACAAGTAAAAATCACACACTGTTAAATCTGGAAAACGAGGGGGAAATAGACCAGCACTGACCACAATGTCTGCAAACACTTCCGAGATTGTAAGAAGGGAATCTTCTGCTGTATGAGCAGAGGCTGAATCTTGTTGAAACCACCCACGAAATTTTTCTTCTTCCATTAACTGATGGAAGAACGGCATCAAAATATCCTCGTGGTACCTCTCTGCATTTACTGAATGAAAACCTACAACCTGTTTTCCAGTTATTGACCGGGTCAGGGATGTAATGAAAGAAGCATATATAGGCTGTTAGTACGATGGGGTCGCCACTCCCAAAGTGATATATTAATGACTGATAGATGCTATGAAATGAGAATGGAGAGTGTTGCTGTAATGAAGATGACAGGGAAAACCGTAGTACCTGGAGAAAAACCTGTCCCACCTCCGCTTTGTCCAGCACAAATCTCACATGGAGTGACCGGGATTTGAACCACGGTACCCAGCGGTGAGAGGCCAATGCGCTGCCGTCTGAGCCACGGAGGCTCTCTGCATTTACTGTTATCTCAAAAAACTAGGCCCAGTTATTCGTTGTACCCTAACAGCACACCAAACACCAATTTTCCTGTCATAATGAGGGACTTTAAAAACACCATTAGGATTTTCTGTACACCAATAGTGAGAGTTATGAAGGTTCACATGACCATTAAGATGAAACCAGGCCTCATCTGAAAGGAACACAAGCTGTGGACCTCGTACCTTTAAATTGTTAGAAACCTAGTCTAACCATCGTTGTCTTGGTCTCCCTGTACTTCTCTTACCTTCCATAACAGAATCCATTATTCTCATAGGCCACACACGACCCCACTACTGAAGCCGATTTATTTGTACAGTTTTATCCATAGAGTTTATTCCTAATTTTGCCTTTGTCTCCTAATTCAGAGTACCCTGGTGCCATTGTTCCCACCTTTTTGTACCAGCAATCATTCTCGCTACTTTCGTTTGTTACTTCTAACTTATGAATAAGATATCCTGAGTCCACCCAGCTTTCACTTGTGTAAAGCAAAGTTGGACTGAAAACAGACTGGTGTAAAGATAGTTTCATCAGGGAGGTGACTTCCTTCTTAAAGAATACTGTTGATCACAGCTGCGAGCTCACTGCATTAACTTTGCTGCACCTTGATTCAATCTCACTATACTACCATCCTGCAAAAACACATATCCTGAATACTTGAAATGATCTACCTGTTTGAGCTTTGTATTCCCAACCTGACATTCAATTCTCGTAGATTTCTTACCTACTGACATCAATTTAGTCTTGGAAAGGTTAATTTATATCATACTCATTGCACCTATTTTTTCAAGTTCCAAAATGTTAGACTGCTGGCTTTTGGCACAATCTGCCATTAAAACCAAGTCGTCGGTATAGGCCAAACTGCTTATTACATTTTCACTGAACTGAATCCCTCCCTGCCACTTAATACCTTTCAGCAGATGATCAATGTAAACTATGAACAACAAAGGTGAAAAATTCCAGCCTTGTCTAAATCCTCTAAGTACCTTGAACCAAGAACTCATTCTACCATCAATTCTCTCTGCAGTCCAATTTTCATCACAAATTCCTTTGATTGATTTTAACTATCTACCCTAAATCCCATAGTCCCCCAATATGGCAAACATCTTTCCCCTTGTACTCTGTCATATGCCTTTTCTCGATCTATGAAACATAAACATAACTATCTATTCCTCCTGTAGAATTTTCGATTATCTGGCGCATACTGAAAACCTGGTCCTGACAGCCTTTCCAGCCTTTCCAGGTTATCACCAAAATCTTTCCATGATTTCCTCTTGGATTCCTTCTGTTTCACTCTTGTTTTTTCCATCTACATACAATTCCCTCTCTGCATTAGTCCTTGTTTGGAGCCATTTGTGATATACCTTCTTTTTACTTTTACGAGCTACTCTCACTTCATCATTCCACCAAGATGTTCACTTTTCCCCATCATTACACACAGTTGTTGCTAGGCATTCCCTTGCTTGCTATTTCTACTGTATTTCCCTGTATGACACACATTCTCTTTCTTTGTCCTGAACCTACTTACTGACTTTTGTTTGTTTTTGCTAATCATATCCACGTATCTCTGTCTAATTTCCTCATCCTGGAGATTTTCTACACTTGTTTGTCTGCAGAGAGATTTCACTTTCTCTATCCTAGGCCTAGAGATACTCAGATCACTACAGATGAGATAGCGGTCCATATAAAAAAATCTCCAGTAAACCTGCACATTCCTAACAGATTTCCCAAATTCAAAGTCAGTTAAGATATAGTCTATTATGATCTGGTGCCCTTACCCTCCCATGTGTAGGGGAATACCCTTATGCTTGAAAAATGTATTCGTAACTGCAAATCTCATCGTAGCATAGAAATTCTTCCCAATCCTATTAGATTCCATATCTTCCCCACATCTTCCCCATATCATTCAGTTCTCATTCCAACTTTTGCATTGAAATTACCCATTGGCACTAACATATCCTTGCTGTTGACCTTGACTACGATATCACTCAATGCTTTATAAAACTTGTCAAATTCCTCCTCATCTGCACCCTCACAGTTCTTGTCCTTATTCCTCCAACTGCCAAATCTACCCACATCATTCGCTCATTTAAAAGCGGTAGTATTCCTGATGAACAGCCCTTTATACTCTTACTCTTCCCTTTTAAATACCCGTCAAGGACACTTTATAATCTTCTATCTCTTCCACGGTATCTCCCCTTATCTGAATATCATTAACTCCTAACACATCCAGATGCATCCTCTTTGCTGACTCAGCCAGTTCTATTTTCTTTCTTCCATAGCCTTTTTAATATCTAGGTAACTTGAATCGTATCAGAAAGTTCATGGTAATGCAAGAATACCGGGCGAGTTGACCATGCGGTTAGGAGCGCGCAGCTGTGAGCTCGCATCCGGGAGGTAGTGGGTTCGAACCCCACTGTCAGCAGCCCTGAAGATGGTTTTCCATGGTTTTCCATTTTCACACCAGGCAAATGCTGGGGCTGTACCTTAATTAAGGCCACGGCTGCTTCCTTCCCATTCCTAGGCCTTTCCTTTCCCATCATTGCCATAAGACATATCTGTGTCGGTGCGACGTAAAGTAAAATAAACGAAATGCAAGAAAAGGGACTCAAGTTAATCTTTTGGTAGAGTTGGCTATGCATATTTGTATTTACCTATGATTTAATCTGATAGTTTGCTTGCTGACTTTTGCCTGAGCTGGACATATAAGGTTTACTTGCTTGCCTTTGTTACTTGCTGTATTGAAGAATCTTTATGGGTTGTTTTTTTAGTGGGGGGCTGCTTTTATTGGACAACTCTGGTTGCCCAGACATTATAAAGATGGTTATAATGAAATGGCTATGAACAAATACACTGACTGACAGAGCAAATGCAACACCAAGGAGGAGTGGTTCGAAAGGGATGAAAGTTGGGGAAAAAACAGAGACGGCACGGACGAATAATTGATGTTTATTTCAAACCGATATGCAGGTTACACAATGCGCACGGCATCGACTCAGTAGGATGTAGGACCACCGCGAGCAGCGATGCACGCAGAAACACGTCGAGGTACAGAGTCAATAAGAGTGCGGATGGTGTCCTGAGGGATGGTTCTCCATTCTCTGTCAACCATTTGGCACAGTTGGTCGTCCGTACGAGGCTGGGGTAGAGTTTGCAAACGGCGTCCAATGAGATCCCACACGTGTTCGATTGGTGAGAGATCCGGAGAGTACGCTGGCCACGGAAGCATCTGTACACCTCGTAGAGCCTGTTGGGAGATGCGAGCAGTGTGTGGGCGGGCATTATCCTGCTGAAACAGAGCATTGGGCAGCCCCTGAAGGTACGGGAGTGCCACCGGCCGCAGCACATGCTGCACGTAGCGGTGGGCATTTAACGTGCCTTGAATACGCACTAGAGGTGACGTGGAATCATACGCAATAGCGCCCCAAACCATGATGCCGCGTTGTCTAGCGGTAGGGCGCTCCACAGTTACTGCCGGATTTGACCTTTCTCCACGCCGACGCCACACTCGTCTGCGGTGACTATCACTGACAGAACAGAAGCGTGACTCATCGGAGAACACGACGTTCCGCCATTCCCTCATCCAAGTCGCTCTAGCCCGGCACCATGCCAGGCGTGCACGTCTATGCTGTGGAGTCAATGGTAGTCTTCTGAGCGGACGCCGGGAGTGCAGGCCTCCTTCAACCAATCGACGGGAAATTGTTCTGGTCGATATTGGAACAGCCAGGGTGTCTTGCACATGCTGAAGAATGGCGGTTGACGTGGCGTGCGGAGCTGCCACCGCTTGGTGGCGGATGCGCCGATCCTCGCGTGCTGACGTCACTCGGGCTGCGCCTGGACCCCTCGCACGTGCCACATGTCCCTGCGCCAACCATCTTCGCCACAGGCGCTGCACCGTGGACACATCCCTATGGGTATCGGCTGCGATTTGACGAAGTGACCAACCTGCCCTTCTCAGCCCGATCACCATACCCCTCGTAAAGTCGTCTGTCTGCTGGAAATGCCTCCGTTGACGGCGGCCTGGCATTCTTAGCTATACACGTGTCCTGTGGCACACGACAACACGTTCTACAATGACTGTCGGCTGAGAATTCACGGTACGAAGTGGGCCATTCGCCAACGCCGTGTCCCATTTATCGTTCGCTACGTGCGCAGCACAGCGGCGCATTTCACATCATGAGCATACCTCAGTGACATCAGTCTACCCTGCAATTGGCATAAAGTTCTGACCACTCCTTCTTGGTGTTGTATTTGCTCTGTCAGTCAGTGTAAATTCAAATAGTAAACAAAGCTTAAGTGATAGGCTTACTTAAAATCAAAATATTATTTACAAACAAGATTCAACAAAATCAACAATACTAACTTTACACCATAATCACTTCTTCGATGTAACATGAACCACACAATGATATAAGAACAAGATGGGCTGCTCTCTTCAACTACAATTGTATCAGGTCTAACAGAGACCGTTGCAGTGCTCACCAGAGTAACTCAGCTGAGACACTCATTACTAACTAAACCGTACTACGAACATTATAACTAAACCAGATGATTTTTCGTTTATAACATTTTCAGGTTTACCTGGTTACAAAGCATGACACATACTATTGTTTGATGCAAAGAAACAGAAATTGGGATTTGTGGCACTTTTATTGCTTACCACATTCTGCCCTCAATTCATTTTCATAGTCATTATACAGATTTATCAGAGATACAACATTATTCATTCCTCATTGTGCACCACTAGTCACTACTGAGTTAGGGAAGAGAATGTCTCTTGACTGAGTATGGAGTTGAAGAAGTTATGTATGACTCATGGTCAATTGGCTTTACCGATCTACAGGATAAAGAAACTTAAGTACACATTTCACTATAATGACCTGCCTCTCTACCTTTGCTTGTATTTAAGTTAGTAAGAACTAGCTGATGTACCCGTGCTTCGCTACGGAATTCTACATTGTAAACAGAATTCGAGGTTAGGTAGTGTACACGTTGTGAGCAAGATTGTATTAAATTGCATAGCTCTTAACGTTACCCTAGAAACGCGACTGGGATGTCACCAAACATCTTTTCTCATATGAAGACTGGGGTATTGAATTTTAATTGTAACAGTAGGCTCGCTTGCCTACCTTCAGTCACAATCGGGTTGGGGAGTTTTCATTATAAAGGTAGACACTCTCTCCACCTGCCTTTTTACATCCTCAGAAAGACTGTCTTAGTGGATTTCCCAACTGAAATGAACACGGGTCATTACAATGACGTCAGTAGAAATGGCGCGATTAAAAGAAATCATTTTATATGAAATACTCCATCAAATGAAAACCACACATTTTCTCACTTTGAAGAACAGTACTACGCTGCCGATCTAACAGACCAAAGTTCCAGAGCTGGAATGACCAAGCCGCAGACAGCCGTGATCCGTGAACACTCTTCGTCTTTTTTCGGCGGGGGGGGGTGTGTGTGTGGAGTAGTGGTGAGTCCCAGGGCAAAAACGACGGCCTTTTACTAATCTGTTACCTAGTAGTACCCGATGAGTCGGAAAATCTCAATTCACTACACTGGCTGCGGAAAAATCTGACTTGGAGGCAAATTTTACCTCCAAGCCAGAGGAGAAACTGCTACTTTGGAATAAAATTAATGCAGAATTTAATGAAAGTGAAGAGGAGGAAGCTTTTCTTAAGAAACGGCTCTTTGCCGGGTTGAATTTTGAGTTATTTAGTGAATTGTGGTGCTATAATTTGGAATAGGCCCGAATTGTAATTCAAGAGCAGGTCATACTACTACTAAGTGAGCCTCTACCTTAAGTGTGCACACTGCTCATTCAAAACAACGCATCAGAGTAGGGATCGAATAGCTGGAGTACTATGATGAACCAGTGTGTCACGTACCAGGAGTATCAGAACATGCATGAACCAAAGGAATGGCATGCCAAAGAAGAAAGTTTTCTAACTCCCCAGCTATTTCCTGCCAGTATTCAGTCAGGCTGTTATACTCGGGACGCAGCAGTAGTCCCATCTATCGGAGTTGAGTGACAGCATAAGAGACAAAGAACATCACAACAAACAATGGTCAATGTAATGTTATTGTTGATCTATGTTATGTGCTTTCAATATTTTAGACCTTCACATTTATTTTTCGTCCAACTCTGAAATACCACTCTTATCATAGTCGGTACGGTGAAACAGAATAAAACATAAATGATCGTAAATTGTATTCTCTATAACTTTTTTGTTATGTAGTACTTTTCGTTAGGACCAATAACATAGTTATTTAAAAATTAAATTGTCGGTGCCTTCCTCTAAACTACAATTTCATCCAGGGTGAATAAAATTGTTTATAGCTTAGACTGTAGTTTTTTATTCCCTGACTCTATATACCAGTTTTCATTAAATTCTGTTAACCCATTTTCTTGTGGCTCGGCGTTGATAAGGAGTTACCAACAAAAATACAAATTCATGAATATCTGTGTTATTATAGCCGGTACGGTAAAACTGTATAAGACAAAAATGATGAGAAATTTAATTCTATATAACTTTAGATATGCAGTATTTATCGATAGGACCACTAATAATATAAATACTTGAGAATTAAATTATAGGCTTTCCCCTAAACTACCATTCCACTCAGTGTGAATAAAATTATTTATAGCCTAGATTGTAGAGGCTCATCCCCTGACTTTAGATACCGATTTTCGTTAAATTCTCTTTGGCCGTTTTATCGTGATGCGTGTACATACATACAGACAGACAGACAGAAATTACGGAAAAGTAAAAAGTGCATTTCCTTGTTACTGTGGAAATGACCAATACAGAAATACCATTCTTTTCAAATTCTGAGCAATGTACAGACAAAACTCTTATTTTATATATATAGATGTTATTCTCTGCTGACGTCGTCATCTGCATGGCTGGTATAGTTACTAGTAATTATATTTATAGCCTGTTTTTCCTCAGCTGCATATTTAGCGTATCGCCTTTACTACTACTTCTTGCATATTATTTGTTTTCATTGTTTGTCTTTATGAAATCAGTTATTTTGATTTTCAGCCATGTTCCTTTTTTATTGTATTAATTTGCTTTTAACTTTATAACTAAGTTCAATATTTGTTTCAGCCTGAAGTTATTGGAAGTTTGGTGAATTTAACCGAATTGTGGATTGATTCCAATCGTATCAGATGTGTACCAACGGTATGATCTTCAAATACATTTATGTTTATTATAATCCATGAATGTCTTTTGCTGCCATATTCTTACACTGTGTGATCCAGCTTGTGCTTGGCTGCTACATTTTAAATGCTTTTGATCAGCATATCTGTAAATGTTAATGATGGAAACATGTACTTATCTGAACAGCCATTCACTTGTGCAAGATCTTAACAGCTAGCTGCTGCATATCTGTACCACGATGGCATGTAGTGGACAATTACAGGTTGGGTCACTCAGTAGTATGTTCTGGTTTCGAACCAAGTGTTGTAATTTGATTCAGTTGAAACCAAGGAAACATGATGTGATAACTAGAGCCTGGGTTATATGTAATTTAAAAATGAGAAATATGTACATAAATATGTAGCTAAAATTGACAAAACATATAGTTAAATATGTAATAAATAAAAAATGTAACATATCTAAGCTTTATCTGATGTATTCTTGTACACAGAAAAGGAAACAAAACTGAAAATAAAGTTAAAAGTGCAGATATTATTCAACCTACGATTTTCATTTGGAGTTGCAATTAATAATTAAATATTTTTCTAAATTTTCTGCGGTCATCAAATGCTTTCAGTCTGTTAGAATGTTCTTATATACATAAAAAGACGTTTCACTTCACATGAAGTCACTGGTGCGTATTTCAAATGAGGAATGATACTGGAAGATATGTTCTCATTTTCAGGGAGCTGCACAGACTCACCGTTAAGTACTTGGCATACATTTGAAACAATTTTGTATCCTGGTTTCTTTTTCAATACATCATTTAATTTTACTGAAACACACTCACCAATTGCTCCCGGCACAACACTCAATTTACTGAATGCATCTTCCACTATAGACATAGATTCATGGAGGGTCAGTCCAGAAGTTTCCAGCTTTGTAATGCTGTTCGGAACCCAACTAAAATGGCTTGTGATTTATGCAGTCAATGAAGCCACCTTTGAATCTTGAAAGGCACTCATACACTCACGCACAGACGCTGCATTTTAAGGAGGAAATGTTTCCACCACTGACTTTACTTCTTCAAAATGTTCATTAAAGAAGTTCTCAGCTTCTATCCATGTTCCCCACCTGGTGATCATAGGCTGTGGAGGTGAAAACACATCTGGTAACAATTTCTTATACCACTGCACGTGATAGGGAGATTTGCGGAAAACTTTTCTTGTTGCTGATACTAAAAACCATTCACTTCAGGCAGTGTTGTTTTTATGGTCTCAGCTACTCTATGTAATCCATGTGCCAAATATGTGAAGTGGACCATGTTGCGGTAAAACACAGACAACGCACCCGCAGCTTTTAGCATATAGGATGCAGCATCTGAGCCGAGTACCAACATGTTTTCTTCGTTAATCTCTAACACTTTAAGTCAGTTGTTGATGAATAGCAAAACTGTAGCATGATTTGTCTGTTCCAGTGGTTTGCAGTAAATTAAATAAGACAGGGAGCCTCTGGATTCAATTTACTTGCTAGGAGATTTGCATTGAAACGACCCAAGGCATTGGTAGATTCGTCAATGGCAATCCATATGTATAAATCGCCAATTCAGCTCTAGTAAATGTGTTGGAAGATGGTCCGCCTAGTCAATACTATTTATTTATTTACCTTTCACCTTAACATCTAGTACATGTTTCGAGAATATTATGCATTCTCTTCCTCAGCTAGTAGATTAAAATTCAGTATACAATAAGACCTGACTAAAATAGTGGGGGGCCCCCATTAAAAATTCAAAACCATGAGTATTACAATGTAACACTTAAAAATTTGGATAGTACAAACATAGAATTAAAATCCCATTTTGTCAAGTACAAATTAAAAACATTCTCATTTGTTCATGTCGGAGCCTTTTTGTTAATTTCTATTTCATTTCCTTTTTATAGACCATTTTAACCTATTTTCAACCTGGCTGCATAATACATCTATCAACTGAAGATAATGGCAGGACTCCAAGTTTTAACGCAACTTCATTTATTCTTGTACAAATCCAATTGAACTACGCAAGATAGTATTACAGTTACTAGGACACCGTAAATTCACATCATTATACGACGTTGTGTCCAATATTTTAATTTAAATAGACATCATTTTAACACCCATTAATGGTGGATATCGGCAGGACTTCAAGTTTTAATGCAATTTCATTCATTCCTAACTCAACTTTTTTGAACCACGCATGGCAACTTCAAGGACATTGTGAATTCATATCATCACAAGACGTTGTATTTAATTAGACATTAGACATTACTATATTGTGTTTTTAATTTGTACTTGACAAAATGGGATTTTAATTCTATGTTTGTACTATCCAAATTTTTAAGTGTTACATTGTAATACTCATTGTTTTGAATTTTTAATGGGGGCCCCCCTATTTTAGTCAGGTCTTATTGTATACTGAATTTTAATCTACTAGCTGAGGAAGAGAATGCATAATATTCTCGAAACATGTACTGTGACGTATTGTGCAACATAGTTAAGATATCTTGAGAGCTTTCTCCAAAACTAATCTTTTCATCCCAGTTGAAAGAAAAAACTACCAAACGATGTCTGTGCATAGGCCACACTGCACCGAGGAGTCGATCACATCAAACAAGAAAGGAGCAGAGTGAGCGGAAGCAGTACTGGGGGGGGATAGTAGGAGAGGTTTACCGTGGTAGGTACCAAACATCAAAAAAGAACACCACGTTGCAAAAAATTTTAGATGACCAAGTGTATTGGAAACAGCAGCTTTAACGAGAATACAGTACACACTAACATTTTTGGAGAAAATAGATCTTCAAATATACCCTGGACATTTTAGGAAAGTATCAAAGGGATAATTAAGCTAAACCTACAGAATAAAATTGACCAATATATATATAAGAGATTAAAACGGAACTGCCATGCAAGGTCCGTGCTTTAACAGTTTTTCCAAAGTTATAAAGATAATCATCTCAGATGATATATTTCTTATGTAGAGTTTCAAAACCTTTGAAAGAACAACTCTTTTTTTTGGTCAATAAAATTGGTGAAAAAAGTTTATCACAATATACATCTTGTTAACCAAGAAGATATAGTCCGAGCAAAAATCCCAGGCATTGATTACAAAGACAAAATAGCTTGGGTCCCCGTTTTAGAGGAAACGTTCTCGAAAGGGGACTAACCCACAGATAAGTTTGGACAAAATTACAAAAATCGTTACATAGAACACTGTGTCAGCGTGAATCTCGACCATGTAATGGAACTAGATCACAAAACCAGTTTTCTCAATTATTATTATTATTATTATTTTGAAAAGAGAGGTGTCACACACACAATCACCTCAAAAGATAATTATTAATATTATTATCTGATCAAACTTGGAGGGAACAAGTACACTTTTACCATGAAGATCAAGAAATATTTGGCCACACACAAAAAAAAAAAACGAATACGCCTCCAGGGCGCCCTAATATAAAAAGCATATACACCTAATAAAAGAGAAAAGGGTAGGATAAAAAGGAGGATCAGTACAATAAGGATAAGTGAGGATAAGAAAGGAAACTCCGACTGCGTAATGCTGGAGAATGTTTGATCTGCCAATAGATTTTTTTTAGAATCGTCTAAGGTTGTGAAAGTTCTGTTTGACGATGTTTAGGCTCAGTCCACATCACCAAGTGTTCAGCACTAAAAATCAATTAATCTTAATCAGTTTGGAGGTGGCAAGAAGTTGGACTCGAAACCAAGGCCTTGAAAGTTTTCATAGCATGCCATCACTCAAAATGCCGAAACAGGCCGAGTTTTAAAGTTTCCAAAACAAGTTTAGTAAATGATATGTTTAGCTCACCAAAGTCCTTTCAGAATAACTCCATCAGCTGGTAGGGAAGGAAATGGCGCAGCACACGGCAAGCCGTGCGAGGTCCGTAGTCCCTCCACACACACACACACACACACACACACACACACACACTATTTTACAGAAGATGATGCCAGTCTGCCCAAGACGGGCCAAGCAGTCCAATATATACACGCCCGGAAGCGAAGACCAGTTCATTCGAGAAAGATCATGTGACGTGGCAGATGACGTAGTAGGTGCGAGGCAGACAGAAAGACAGCAGTCAGTGTGTCGAGAAATGTCGGAGGGTAACGACAGGTGAGCAAAGTAAGGTAATTCCGATGATAGGAAGGAGTATTGATAACCAGAGCAGATAATAATAATAGCATTATAGTCTTGTAGAAACATAAAATTGTAGAGTATGTGGAGATGTACATGCGACGAAGTTTGCAGAAACTCGTAGAACGTCGATGGAGAGGTTATGGCAGTAGCACGTTACAGTACTAGATTTTAAGGTGAAAGGTAAATAAATAAATAGTATTGACTAGGCGGACCATCTTCCAACACATTTACTGTTACTAAGTCAATACGGATCCAATCCCGACCATCATGGTCAAGATTATTAATAATTCAGCTCTAATCGTTTCCATTGTGTCTATGTAGCAGGAGTTCAAATAGTTTTTTCCAGAGTGTTGATTCATCTAGAATATTGAAGTTGCAATATTTGCGTAGGAATCCTTGAAACTTCGGAACTCCAAGTTTATACCATGGTATGTTTGCAGCGACCATTGCCATGCACAAATTTTTATTAAATTCATTGGTAGAAGACGAAAAAGGTGTCGACACCCCCTTGTGTAAGAACAACTTGTTTCTTCAATGGAACACGTTTTTATTTCTCACGTGAAGATCGGTTTTGAAATGCTGTTCTGATTGTGACTTCATGGAGCACCCAATACGTTTGTCACACACTCTGCATAGCACGATTTTACCATCACTTGTAAAGGCTTCGTCGATCAAAATCCAGTCTTGTAACTTTGATGCTAGTTTGGATGCGACTGGTGCCATAGTGATTCACTAACTGTGATTACAAGAAATAAATTGACAAGAGGGTCCACTTTTCAATACAATTTATAGCTTATAATCACTAACTGTGACTCAGAATATGGTTCAAGCAAGTGGTGTTTTTTTTTTTTCCCCTCACAGGTTGCTTTTGCCAAGCAGTCATCCCATCCACAGGGTAAATTTCACTTTGTGACTTTCTCTGCAGTAGGAGCAACATGTCATTGACCCACCCTTCACATTGTAGCGTTACTTCTTTAACATAGCTAAGGGATGCGATTCTTTGACAGAATACTTCTCTTTAAATTATTAAATTATTTTTAGATGTTAGAGACGTACAGGCTTTAAAAACCATTTTCAAACGTTTTAAGTCAATATAAAATTAGTGAAAAAACAATTTTCTTTCAAATGCGCAGTATCCTTCAAAATATTTAAAATATGTAATAATTAAAATATTTTTTATGCATCGAAATATGTAAAAATGTGTAACTTTAAACTCCTGGAATAATGGTCATTTTAGTGTGATTTGCTGACATTTTAGCTTTTCTTGTAGCTACATACATGGGAACAGAATATGCAATTACAAATAGTCTGGGCTCTAGTTATAACTGACATTGTCACTGACTTCGCCTTACAGTGGCAGTGGTTTGAATCCTTGCCAATGAATGTGCGAGTGTTAAAAAGTAAAGTTTTATTTCTGTGGATTGGAATTCATGTAAAACTGAAATTCCTAATGCTATAACCACAACATCAAGTCAAAGCTCAAATGTTAAATAAGTATATGAGAAATATTAATCACTTCTATAAAGAATCTTCCCAGCATGAGCTGAAAGCAGAAGAGTAACTACATTGTGTATCTTCATATGGACCATTCACGACCATTGTCTAGATTGGATCATGTTGTATTATATACATTGCACTTGTAGCTGTATGTTTTGAGTACATTTATATATTAATTTCGTAGAGATCAGATACACCCATACTGGGTACAGGGTGATATCTCCACAAGCAGCTAAATATTGACTGGGTTAATGACCTCTGTACTCCTCTGCATCCAGTGGAGTTTTACTGTGGCTTGTGGGAGTCCTGATGACCTCACTGCTTTGTGCTTCCGGTACAATTGCTGCTGTAGGATTTCCATACCTCTGATGAAAGTAAGGGATGTTGTATCTGTATATGTTCTCTCTTATTGATAGTACTTGAAATATTGACAACTTGTACAATCTGTACATAAAGTTATAGCATGATCCAACTCGGACAAAGAGTATAATTTCTAACATTCTCTCATAAATGCATTAGAAAAGAAAAAAATTGCCCTGTTATCAAAACATTCACAAAATCTTTGGAAATTCAATATCATACCTTTTTTCTAAATCAAAGTAAAAATTAAATGTTGCATTTCCCTCCCAACATTGTAATTTTTTGTATCCAACTTTTGAACCGTTACAAAATTCTTACATAGAATTCAGCGCATGCTTAATATCATAAAGGCATATCTACATTTTTTGACATTTTGAGTTTATGGTATCATTGCAATGTGAAAAGAATGCTGTATTGGAATAACAGAAGCGCATATCTCTAACTATGCTAGTTTTTAAAATTTTTATGGCATAAGTCCTTAAAGGTATTTTCTTAGTAAATAACAAAAGAGCCTATCAGTATACACCTATTTGATACAAACAAGATGTGAGGCACATACAGTAGAAGTCTGCTATAGCGAGTACGGCATAACGAGCCCGTTATAATGACAGTCTTTTTCTGTCCCCTCAAAATTCCTCCATTGAACTGTGTGTTATTCTTCGGTTACAGCGAGAGCCCTATACTGTCGCATCCGTTATTACGAGTGATTAAACGTGCACAATTTTTTCCGTTACAGATATTTATGTCCCCGGCGATTATATTGCATGCGATCAATCATCTTCGGTATCATTTCCTTGCTATGTCCACTAGCGAGCTCTCTCGTCAACATTCAAAGGCGATGTCGGAGTCAATAATCAATACCTGTCAACTGCTCTTCCGTAAAGAAAAATCAAAATGAAAGAGGAGAACAGGTTTTCGTAATAAATGCATAAATAATGTGTCTGATAGTAGTTGTTAACTTGTTAAAAATAAAGGCTGAAATAAACAAATGCTTAATTTCAATGCTAAATACTGCAATAAAGTAAGAATGGGATACACCACAAGCATATATAGCAGAGTGCATCGTTAATTTCAGAGGTTAATTTATATTTTCTCGCGTCTAGTTAAATTTTGGAAAGGCTACGGTATTATCATGTAAATTTATACCAAGAAGGTTATCATTTCCTTACTGGCACTTGAAATATGTTTTCATGATACATATAGTGCGGTTAAGTTAAGTTAGGTGACTGTTTGAATAAGAAAACAAACTTTTACCACAAAATGAAATCAATCATCTTCGGTTCAGTATCGTTTTCTCGCTATGTGCAGTTGCGAGCTCTCTCGTTGACATTCAAAGGTGATTCACAATTACAGAGAATGGGTACTGTCCACCTAATCAATACTTTATTATGTCTTATTCTTTGTAATTGTGAATATAAGTTATCAATACGGACACGAAACTGATAGATTATAATTCAAAGGCGATGTCGGAGTTGATTCGCAATACCCATCGACTGCTGTTCCGTAAAGGAAAATCGAAATGAAAGATATCATGTTTTCTTCGTAATAAATGCATAAATAACGTGTTCTATAGCAGTTGTTAAATCGTTAAAAATAAAGACAAAAGTACGAAGGTTGATCAAATATAAACAGGATTTTTGTTCCTGAACATCAACATTGGGTAGGACTGGCCCTGCGCTTCTGCTATGCTTAGGCGGGACCGTTAGGAGAGGGGAGAGCATGAACGTGCTGTTAGAGAGATTTCCCGCCGTTTTGTCAGTAACACTCATGATGGAGCAACAGATGGACCCCTCCACTGCGCAACGCATATAAAATTTCTTGCTCGTGTACAAATTACAGCGGTGGAAATTTGCCAGAGATTGATTGCACAGTTCGGTGATCAAACTATGTGAAGGATGCGTGTGTTTACCTGGCATAAAAAGTTCAAGGAAGCATGAGAACATGTGGAAAATCAGCAACATGATCGCCATCCTCAGACCAGCATTACAGACGAAAACATTCATGCGGTTAAAGATGTTATTGATGACGATCGACGGGCAAGAGTATCAGAAATTGCAGAACAAGTCGGAATCGGTTATGGGAGCTGTCAAGCAAACATCACAAACGACCTACAGTTCCGTAAAGTGTGTTCCAGGTGGGTCCTTCGCCTTTTTACCGAAAATCTGAAGTTGAGACATTTGGAGGTCTGTCAGAGGCTTACAGCAAGGTTTGCGGAAGAAGGAGATGCATTTTTGAGTCGAATCATCACCTGCGACGAAACATGGGTCTACCCCTGCACTCCAGAATCCAAACAAGACAGTAAGCAGTGGCGGAGGAAAGGGGAGGCAGCACCAGTGAAAGCCAATACTCGACTGTCAGCTGGCAAGGTTCTTGCAACCGTTTTTTTCGATCTGCGATTTTGCTGATTGATTTTTACATGAGCGTCGCACAATCAGTGGCGCATACTACTGCGAGCTGTTGAACAAGGCAAGGGTTGCATATCGCCCAAAAAGACAAGACCAACCAATTCGACAGGTCATCCTCCACGACAATGCGCGGCCCAATATTGCAGCTCTAACTGTCTCCAAGCTGCAGGAAATGCACTGGACTACACTTGATCATCCTCCTTACAGCCCGAACTTATCACTCTGCGATTTCCATTTGTTCGGACTGCTTAAAGAACATCAAGGAGGGCAACGATTTGAAGATGAGTGTGGAAGACTTCATGCGCAACTGGCTGGTCACACGACCCTGTTCTTTTTACAATGAGGGCATCAAAAAGCTGCCCATATGCTGGGACAAATGAATTGCCAAAGCAGGAAAGTATGTGGAAAAATAAATTGTAATTGCCTTGTGTTTTTCAATAAATGAATTTAAATAAAAAATAAAATCCTATTTATATTTGATTCCCCCTCATAAACAATCACATAATTTTAATACTGAAACTGAGTAAAGATGCGATACGCCTCGAGATATGTCAGAGTGCATCAATGATTTCAGAGGTTAGGTTATATTTTCTTGCGTCTGGTTAACTTTCGGTAAGGCTGTTCCCATGTAAATTTCTAGTGAGAAGGTTATCATTTCTCTACTGGCGCTTGAAATTTTTTTCTGATTCATATAGTATGGTTAAGTGATGTTGTTTGAATAAGAAAACTGAAATATTTGCCACAAAATGCGATTGATAATCTTCGGTATAGATTTCTCGCTATGTATACTTGCCAGCTCTCTCGTCGACATTCGTAGGCCGTGTCTGAGTATATTAGTAATACCTGTCGACTGCTTTTCTCTAAAGAAAATTAAAAATGAAAGACAATAACACCTTTTTGTAATAAATGCATAAATAATTTGGCCGATAGCAGTTGTTAACTCATTGGAAGTAAAGGCTGAAGTAAATGATTGCTTAATTTTAATGTTATATACCAAAATTAAGTAAGAAAGTGATAAACCTCAAGATATAGCAGAGTACATCTCTCATTTCCGAGAATAATTTATATTTTCTCGCGTCTAGTTAAATTTCGGAAAGGCAGTTCCCATGTAAATTTATAGCGAGGAGGTTATCATTTTTTATGTGCACTTGAAATATGTTTTTATGATGCATATACGGTTAGGTTAGGTGACACTGTTTGAAGAAGAAAACTGAAATGTTTGCCACAGAAGCCTCTGGAGTGATACTGTATTGTTTTTCAGATTGAAATTAAACATACACTTTCATGCAGTATCGGATTTCAAAAGATAACTAACAAGTAAGCCGGATTGTGGATATCGTCTGCGAAAAGGCAAGTTTCGAACAAGCTGATTGCCGTTTCATATCGATTGCATTGTGTATGGGTTTTTCCCGATTTTTACGAAAAATTGGATGTAGCGACAATCCGCTATAGAGAGTATATTTTTCAGTGTTATGAATTCTCGCTGTAACGGACTTCTACTGTACTTCAGAAACAAAATGCTGTAACACCTGATATGCCATTTTCATTCTATTGTTTTATTTTCTATGAAAGCATGTGGCTGGCAAGATGAAAGAGTTTCTCTATTTTACAGCATTATAGACATAACAAAATACCTGGTTGTGTTTTTAAAATAGAATCATGCTATCAGTGAAGAAGTAGAATCTAAAATGTGGGTCGCTCAAACTAACAAATTATGTTGCCAATGAAACATACAATTCTATCATAACCAATGACGCTGACTAGTGCCAAAATATATTTTGTACTTTTACTACTCATATTACAGATCTCAAAATCAATATAAGCTAAGATTACCTAATTCCAATGATAATTTATACTTTGATTATATTGATTTTCTCAAATGTTGTCACCAGTCATATTTATAACCAGAGTCAATACATTTTCTAATTCAACTTAACATCTTTTCACATTTTAATTATTACTTGTATCTAGTTTTTAGACCATGAATGCAGCATTTTCTCATGGAGAATTAATGGTGTAATTGGCATTGGATAAACAGTCCAAATCATGTTTAGAACCGTCATTGAAAATATTGTACACCTCATTACTTCGTAGGAGATAACATATGAATTTGACCATGCCAGCTGATGAAACATCCTCAAACCCTCAACAAATTGTAGTAAATTGTAGCGAGTGGTAATGTAGGCAGTAAACCAAGTTTGGAATCAACCGACCCATTGCTAGAAACATCTTTGAATCGTCCACAAAATACAGTAAATGATTTTGATGATGATGGTGATGGTGATGGTGCTGGTAACAGTTAACTCACTACAGGATTTGAGCACTGTTCCTGTTATATTTGTTTTTAACAAAAGTGATAATGTTATTGAGTCATTAAGTGAAACTGAATCATTACAGCCTCCTATCACATTAGATTCTTTTGAGCAACTTTTGTTAAGTGATGATAATGTTCTTAAAGATATTAATAACAGTGGGACCATGGAAAGTGATTTGTATGTTCAGGACAGTGGACCAGAGCTTAGGGTGCAGGGTAGTGTTAAGGATGAAAATTATATTGAAAATACAGCTTCTACTATGGTGACTGGAACTGAACCCTGCTCTTATTTGTAAAGGAAAAAAAAGAAAGACTGCTGAGTCTAAGGACAGGGAGCAAAATTAAAGCTGAGGTAGATGACAAGCTGGAAAAGGATATGTTTCAATAAAACGAGTTACAAAACCAGCTATTGTTATGAAGCCAGTGCCCAGCTTTGATAATTGTGTGAGGTGTTATAGTAAGAAAATTGATAAATCACAAAGGCAATCCAAATTTTTATCTTTATTTTTGGGAAAATTCAACACTAAACAACAGATATGTGTGTGAGCTCTCCTGCATGTGCATGCAAAAAATCTATAGTGAGGACAAACTCTAGGCGATCATTATCCACTTTTATTTTTTCAGTATATGATAAAGAAAGAATTGCTATCTGCAATAACTTTTTTATAGCTACACTATGGGTTTTAGCAAAATTTGTTTGATGTGCAATAGAAAGTAGACTCTTCTTATGTGCCATCAAATGAGAAGAGAGGAAAACACAAATATGCAATAGCACAACCACATGATGCTAGAGTTATTATTGTTATGTGCCAGCCCCATGGTAGCTCCTTTCGGTACTTCCAGGAATGGGCTGGTGACTCAGACGACCTAGAATCCCCCAGCCTGTCCGTGTGTTGTTCTCGGCGGCCGGCTTACCTGTGAGTTCCTTGGAGGCTGAACGGGAATGTTCTACCTCCAGTGACATCGCAAAATTTCTCGGCCAAATCACGCGAGCCATAAAAAGGGAGGCTAGCCACGGACAGCCAGTCAGTGTGGAACTCGCAGTGAGTTTTGGACTCCGTGTGAGACTCGGTGTGTTGGGGTTCGGTGGCTGGGCTGAGGGTGACAGAGGTGTTGGCTGTCGCTAGTGTCCCACTGAGTTTTGAACCAGGAGCTGTTATTGTGATGTCGGAGAGACCAGTGAATGCATGAACTGGAGGTGACAGAACGGTAGTCTGTACTGCATGTTTGTGTAATTCTGTGGACTGAGGATCGCCGTGAGCCAGTGCGAAAAAGCGTCGTCGTGAGTGCGAGGATAAATGAACCTGTGTTAATGTACGCTGTTGTGAGTATTGTCCTGCTGTTGAATACTGTTGAGCTGTTTAGTTGTTCACTGCATGGGAGTGTGTGGAGTACTGGACTACACGTGGAGTCGAACCAACAAACAGTCATCGTGTGTTGTATAGCTAGTGGCACTGTGTTCAGATCCAGCTGTCTATGCACAGCGGCTGTAGGAGGTGACTGGACTTTGGGAAGTGAAAGTGGGGATTATAGCTGCTCCCAGGTAGCAACCGGCCGGGACTCCCGGATGTGTGTGTACAGAAGAAAGATTTGTAAATAGACTGGTAATTAGTGTGGCCATTCAGAACTGGTTAGAATTGTTTGTGTTTAAATATTTGTGTGTGCATTTATTAAGCCATCCTGTAAGAAATGAGAGTAATGAAACAGATGGTGTTTTATTCGTAACATTATTAAAACGCTGGCTGCCACCATATAAGCAATGACATCCTTACACAGGTGTCACAGTAAACGAATGGTAAGTAAGTACCAAAGGCCAAGCAAGATGGCTGTGTGGTTAGGGTCGTGCAGTTGTGAGCTTGCATTCGAGTGATAGTGGTTCAAACCCCACTGTGGACAGCTCTGAAGATGGTTTTCTGTGGTTTCCCATTTTCACACCAGAAAAATGCTGGGGCTGTACCTCAATTAAGGCCACAGCCACATCCTTCAAACTCCTAGCCCTTTCCTATTCCATCATCGCCATACAAGTATCTGTGTCAGTGTGACATAAAGCAAATTGTAAAAATTACCAAGGAGAGTGGAAACGTTATTCACAAGTACCAAGAATTGCCCGTTAGATGAGAGTTTCATATCTATGTATTATTGGGCATACTCTTTTTGCCATATTACAAGTAGTAGCTATTACTGATGTGTCACAACATGTTACGTTCCATTAAAGACGATCCGTCGTGAGGATCCACCATGTTCCTCATTTGACACAGAGCAGCTTTATCTGAGGATCACTGAGGCATTAGAGCACCAGTCAAAGAATAAAACTTTGCCAGGGGAGGTGTTTCAATACAAACCTCCGAGCTAAAAGGATCACGCCAAAGCAAGTACGCTACGGTAACCCTGACTGAAGGCAACGGTCTGTTTGATGCTGATTTCTCGGCATGGCTCTCAAGCCGTTTTTAAGTTGCGTACAGATTTAGCAACACTGCCATGCAATGCGATCTGGCTAATTTCAGCAGCGGATAAAATGACAATGGTGTGAGATATTGAATTATTTCTTTCAAGTTATTTATCAGCATGACCAACCCTCTAACGCTCATATACCCGGTTCACGTTGTTTCCAACCACCTTGTATGAGTTTCTTGTATAAAATACAAATGGCAGGGAGATTATTTTGTACACAGACACATGCAGTGGCCAAAATAGGAATGCATATATCTGTCCAATGTGTGTCTGCTGTAAAATAATTAAATATACCTGAAATCAACCTCAAAAAATTTATTCCAGACCACATACAGATGGAGGTTGATTCATTACATTCTATGGTCGAAAAGAAGTAAATGGGTGTTCATATATTTGAGCCATCTGGTTGGAATGTAGTCATCTGCCTAGCATGAAAGTCACCATAAAAAGTAGAAAAAATGCCATAAGAAGATTTTTTTTAAATTCCGTAAAGTAAAGCAGGCTCTTACAAACAATGCAACAGTAGATGTTTCTGAACAAAAAGTAAGATGGATGAATATTGTATGTTTGAAGTACTTGGAAGAATATCCCGACCATGTTTGCTTCAAGTACATGTGTGAGGAACTAAACAAATTGCATGTTGTAGGAAACAAGATATTAGCACTTAGAAGGAAAAAGAACTGTGACATTACATTAGAGAGGGCCTTTTCACTGCCTTTTCCAATTTCTGTTGGAATGTTAAAAGATTTAGACGATCTTTGCAAACTATTAAAACCACCGAGCAAGTTGACCGTATAGTTAGGGTTGTGTAGCAGTGAGCTTGCATTTGGCAGGTGCTGGATTTGATTCCCACAGTCGGCAGCCCTGAAGAGATTTTTCATGGTTTCCCATTTTCACACCAGGCAAATGCTGGGGCTGTACCTTAATTAAGACCACAACCACTTCCTTCCCAATCCTAGCCCTTTCCCATCCTTGCATCACCATAAACCTTCGATGTGTTAGCATGACGTTAAACCATTAGCAAAAAAAATATATATATATTTTAAATCCCAGTATCATAAATTGCAAATGCGTCTGAGATCAGTCACCACAAGCAATGAGAGTGATGATTGTGTGGATGATGGTGATGATTAATGGGTGTCTTTTTTGCCTTTATTGTTTATTGTAGATCTTGTTTATAGATTTTTATCAGTGTTATGTCATTACCATGTGGAGGTTCTCCTGTAACTTTGGGATGTTCTTGTATCAGAAACGTATTGAGTTTTTCATGTTTATCAGCTAAATTGAATGAATAAAATTTGCCATTTTTTTCATGTAGAAAGCAGGTTTGTGTTGATTATGTTATGGTCACTTTATTTTGTACTCTGCTTAATTTGAACAGAAACAAGTACCAATAATAAAAGCTGTTGTTATTATTATTATTATTATTATTATTATTATTATTATTATTATTATTATTATTATTATTATTATTATCTCGTGTCATGGACCATTCACCTTATTCTTTCTCTTTCCTGGTGTTTATCCCGTCGTACGGGGTCCGCTGTTTTGCTATATCTCCTCCATTGCTGACATCTTCAGGTTTTAAGCCAACATCATACATAGTACAATTTACAAACTTCATCGTATAGATCCGCATTGATACAGTTAAAACTAAGAAACAATTGTTGAATCTAGAAGTTGTGGGAAGATCCTGGTAGTAACTTGGAAAGCCTAAGTTAAACGGCAGGGAAACCTTTCTCGACAGTAATAAAGAATCATAGAAGGGAAGGGAGGAAGGAAATGCATAGTGTTTTGGGTCAATCAGGTTTGCTAACAATAGATCCTAGGGAATCGCTGGATAGGTGGAAAGAATATTTTGATAGTGTTCTATGAACGTAAAAGGTCATCTTTCTGGTGACATCATGAACAACTGAGCTCATGGGGAGGATGCCAATGATGTTGGTAAAATTATGCTTGAGGAAGTGGAAAGGATGGTAAATAAACTCCATTGTCACAAAGCAGCAGGAATAGATGAAATTAGACCTGAAATGGTGAAATATAGTGATAATGCAGGGATTAAATGGCTTCATAAGCTAATAAGATTAGCATGGAATGTTAGTAAAGTACCTTCTGATTGGACAAAAGCAATAATTGCACCTATCTATAAAGAAGTGGACAGGAAGGATTTCAACAACTATGGAGGTATTTCATTGATCAGTACACCAGGCAAGTTGCTCACTGGCATCTTGGAAGAGAGGGTGCAATCAGTGGTTGAGAGGAAGTTGGATGAAAACCAGTGTGGTTTCAGACCACAGAAGGCTGTCAGGATCAGATTTTCAGTATGCACCGGGTAATTGAAAACTGCTATGAGAGGAATAGACAGTAAAGTTTATGTTTCCTAGATCTAGCAAAGGCATATGACAGAGGTTTTTTTTTGTGTGTTTGTGGTTTTTTTTTTTTTTTTTTTTTTTTTTAAGTTACTTTACGTCGCACCAACACAGATAGGTCATATGGTGATGATGGGACAGGAAAGGACTAGGAGTGGGAAGGAAGCGGCCGTGGCTTTAATTAGGGTGGAGCCCCTGTGTTTGCCTGGGGTAAAAATAGGAAACCGCGGAAAACCATCTGAGAGCTCGGTGTTAACTGTACTGGGGGATTATGGGATTAAGGGTAGATTATTAAAAGCAATCAAGGACTTTATGTTAACAGTTGGGCTGCAGTGAAAATTTATGGTAGAATGAGTTCTTGGTTGAAGGTTCTTACAGATATTAGACAAGACTATAATCTTTCACCTTTGTTGGTCATAATTTACATTGATCTTCTACTGAAAGGTTAAAAGTGGCAGGGGGGATTCAGTTAGGTGGAAATATAGTAAGCAGTTTAGCCTATGACGACAACTTGGTCTTAATTACAGACTGTGCTGAAAGCCTGCAATCTAATATCTTGGAACTTGAAAATAGGTACAGTGAGTATGGTATGAAAATTAGCCTTTCAAAGACTAAAGTCATGCCAGTAAGTAAGGAATGCAAGAGACTTAAATTTCAGGTTGGGAATACAAAGCTGGAAGGAGTAGACCATTTCAAGTATTTAGGATGTGTATTCTTCCAGGATGGTATTATAGTGAGACTGAATTACGGTGCAGCAAAGCTAATGCACTGAGCTTGCAGTTGCGATCAACAGTATTCTGTAAGAAAGAAGTCAACTCACAGACGAAACTATCATTACCTCGCTCTATTTTCAGACCGACTTTGCTTTACTGGAATGAAAACTGGGTGGACTCAGAATATCTTATTCATAAGTTAGAAGTAACAGACATGAAAGTGGTGAAAATGATCGCTGGTACACACCGGTGGGAACAATGGCAAGAGGGTAATCAGAATTAGGAGAGAAAGGCTAAGTTAGGAATGACCTTGATTGATGAAGCTGTATGTGTAAACCAGCTTCGGTGGTGGAGTTATATGAGGCAAATGGAGGATAACCTACCTTGGGGAATAATGGACTCTGTCTTGGAGGGTAAGCGAAGTTGAGAGAGACCAAGACGACGATTGCTATACTTTGTTTCTAATGATTTAATGATATGAGGTATGGAACTAAATGAGGACACAGAGCTAGTTACAAATGGAGGATTGTGGCAGAGTTAAGTAAATTGACAGAGGCTTGGAGACGAAACTCTGAAAGGCATAACAGTCTATAATTAATATGTATGCATGTTTTTTGTCCCAGGTCGATATTTTAGGCTGTTATGTATTATGATATGATTAGTAAGGTATGAAGCTCGATCAGATATAAACAGGATTTTTGTACCTGAACATCATCAGTTCTTAGGACTGGCCCCACGCTTCTGCTATGCGTAGGTGGGACCGTTAAGATTGGGGAGAGTGTGCTGTTAGATATTTCCCACCGTTTCGTCAGTAACGCTCACAGTGTCGGAGCAACATGTGCACCCTTCCACTGCGCAGCGCATAATTATAAAATTTCTTGCTCGTGAAGGAGTTATAGCGGCAGAAATTTGCCAGAGATTGACTGCACAGTTTGGTGATCAAACATTGTCAAGGACGTGTGTGTTTGCCTGGCATAAAAAGTTCAGGGAAGGACGAGAACGTGTGGAAAAATCAGCAACACGATCGCCCTTCCTCGGACCTGCATTATGGATGAAAACATTTGTAAAGTTAAAGCCACTATTGCTGATTGACTTTTTCCATGAGCGACGCACAATCAGTGCTGCTTACTACTGCGAGCTGTTGAACAAGGTGAGGGTAGCATAGTGCCGCAAAAGATGAGACCAAACGATTCGACAGATCATCCTCCCATACTGCAGCTCTGTCTCCAAGCTACAGGAAATACACTGGACTACACTTGATCATCTTCCTTACAGCCCAGACTTATCGCCCTGCAATTTCCATTTGTTCGGACCCCTTAAAGAAGCTCTAGGAGGGCAACGATTTGAAGATGACGAGAGTGTGGAAGACTTTGTGCGCATCTGGCTGGTGACACGACTCTGTTCTTTTTACAATGAGGCCATCAAAAAGCTGCCCATATGCTGGGACAAATACATTTCCAAAGCAGGAAAGTATGTGGAAAAATAAATTGTAATTGCCTTATGTTTTTTCAGTAAATGAATTTAAATTAAAAACATAAAATCCCGTTTATATTTGATCTCCCCTCGTATATATATTTTTCAGAATGACATCTTTTGTTAATTCAAGGTGAAAAGAAATTCTAAAACCTGTACAGTAGATCATATTTCCTTTGTTATAGTATCAGAATGCCTTCAGTTTGGTACTGTCAGTGTGCATCTGTTCCATGTCCATTTAAGAAATTTTCTGTCAACTAATTCCAAGAGAACTCCTAATCATATTTATTACTTTTGTGATGGATTTGCAGCACAGCATGAAAGCTGAAAGGTGAAAATTTGCAAATATAACTGTGTTGGATGTCAATTAAAAGGCATTCACACAAGCTTATTATTATTGATACCTCTCTCAATTTTGTAAGTTTGTAAATGACTTGAGTGATGCCAATAAATATACTTTTTTGTGTACATTGTTTATTTTTTTCAATTCTTTGAATCCTTATATTCATTAAATTTTTATACTTAGGGACCTATAATTTGATGAGAATGCTTTCTTCTCTAAAATCTATGCAGCTGCCAAATGTCATTGAAATCAGAGGTTGTGGACCAAGTTATTTGGCTTGGATGTACTCTTTTGGGAGTGTGAGAAGACATACTCTAATATACTTAAAGGAGATATTTTTGGTTTCAGCACCATAATCCAGGTATTATCCTCTGTTTTTGGCTATGTTCCACTGGCAGAGTACTTAAGTTAACTAGCAAGTGAACAATGGGAGGCTATAAATCAAGTTATAGCTTACAGCAGGGCCTCTCAGGGTGCATGCGCCTGGTGCATGCACTGTGCACAGTGCAAGAGACTACTTCGTTTGGCTGACCAGAGTGCAGACCCCCACTTCTCATTTTGGAGCAAGATAGCTGTCTCTCTCTTTCCCCATGCCTGTCTTACTCGCTCCCCCTGTCTCCCCCTTCCTCACTTGCTCCGTAGCGCTCCAAATCCGAGCTGAGTTGAGCCGAGCTTAGCCAAGTTGCCCAGAGATGAAGCGTCGGTCCGAGCTGTGTGGGACCGATGCACTGTGCAGAGGAACTCTGCGCCACTGTTTGCACGCTTGTTAACCCTCCTCCATTTTTTTTTTTTGCTAGGGGCTTTACGTCGCACCGACACAGATAGGTCTTATGGCGACGATAGGATAGGAAAGGCCTAGGAGTTGGAAGGAAGCGGCCATGGCCTTAATTAAGGTACAGCCCCAGCATTTGCCTGGTGTGAAAATGGGAAACCACGGAAAACCATTTTCAGGGCTGCCGATAGTGGAATTCGAACCTACTATCTCCCGGATGCAAGCTCACAGCCGCGCGCCTCTACGCGCACGGCCAACTCGCCCGGTCCAAATATATTTTATATTGTAGACATGATATGGGCTTCTGTGCTTATACCGTGTCAAGAAAACAAGGTGAAACTGTCTACATTTAGCAGAGAACGTTGCTCCACGTCCTCAGAAGAAAATCTCGACTGTTCCCGAGGAAGTCTTCCACAATAATGAGGGTTTGAATTTAAGATTGTTTTATGTTTGGATCTGTAGTGGTATGCTCGTTCGTCACCAGGGGGCTCGGTGTATGCTGGCACAGCGCTCCAAGTGGGAGCTGACTGCTCCAATTAAAATGTTCATCACACTGGTGTGAGGAGGAACAGAGAGGACATCAGATGAATTGGAGACTAATGTAGTAGAAGAAATAAATAGAAATTAATAAAATAAAATGCAAAGAAAGACACCAGGATAGAATCGAACAGAGCTGAAGAATGAAAAAGTGTGTAAGATGGTATGAGAGGAGGGGGCATAACCGGGGTACACAGGTCATGAAAGTGTGACATTAACACGTAATACATAGCTTTGAATGAACCAACTGGTGATGACGAACTTACGAATTTGGAAAACACTGAAACGAAATAACAATATAGAAAGGACAGGGAAGTTGCTGATTGAAGTGTTTCAGCACCCGTCAAACCTATGATTTTGTGGAGGTATGTTGATGACACATTTGTGGTATTGAGGGAGAATCCTGAGAAACTTCATGTATTTTTAAACCATTTAATTCAGCAACAACTTTCAATTAAATTCACTATGGAGATGGAATTGGATGGATGCCTTCCATTCCTGGATGTTATACAACAATCAATACTGATCTGTTCTAGTAAGAAAGAAACTGAACGGCTCCTTAGGGCATACCATGTATCGTAAGCCTACTCACACAAATCGCTACCTCCATGCAGATTCTCACCACCATCCAGCATTAAAAACAGAGCATTCTCACGACACTCACCACGAGAGGGACACGCATTTGTGAGCTATCGAATATCCAGCAGGGGATGGACGCTCAAAGTCACGTTCAAGTGTAAAGGTTACAACAATGTACAGATTCATAGAGCCCTGCATCCCAGAGAGACAACTAAGCGAAGCTCACATTCACATCACAGACATAATTTTCAAGGTCCTCTGCAAGCATAATATAAAAACCGTGTTTGGCACATCACTAAAATTGCTCACAGTTTAGGTGAAAACAAAGACAAATTGTTCCAATATTACACGCTGGGGTGTACAAAATTCCCCGTACTTGCGGCAAAGTATACATTGGCCGAACATGCCGGTCCATAGAGACTTGCATCAAGGAACACCAAAGAAATATCTGTCTCAACCAGCCAGACAAGTCAGCAATAGTTGAACACACCCTGTCGTCGGGTCATGATGTTCTGTTCCAAAATGTTCAATCGCTTAGCCATGCCAAACACTATAGGTCTAGGATTATACAGCAAGCTGTGGAAATAAGTAAAAATCCTAACAATTTCAACAGGGACACTGGCAATAAATTAAGTAATACATGGTTGCCAGCCATTAAAGTTTTACGTAGGTAGTTCCTTTCCCTATCTTTCTATATTGTTCTTTTGTTTCAGTGTTTTCCAAATTCATACGTTTGTCATCACCAGTAGATTCATTCAAAGCTATGTGTTTTGTGTTAATGTCATACTTTCGTGGCGTGTGTACCCCTCCTCTCACACCATCTCACACACTTTCTCCACATACTTTCTTTTCATTCTTCAGCGCTTTTCTATTCTATCCTGGTGTCTTTCGTTGCATACATTCGTACATACATTATCATTATAGACTGTTATGCCTTTCAGCGTTCAGTCTGCAAGCCTCACTGAATTTACTAAACGTCGCCACAATCCTCGATTTGCAACTAGTGTTGTGGTCTCATTTAGTTCTATACCTCTTATCTATAAATCGTTAGAAACCGAGTCTAACCATCGTTGTCTTGGTCTCCCTCTACTTCTCTTACCCTCCATAGCCGAGTCCATTATTCTCCTAGGTAACCTATCCTCCTCCATTCACCTCACATGACCCCACCACCGAAGCCGGTTTATGCGTACAGCTTCATCCATCGAGTTCATTCCTAAATTAGCCTTTATCTTCTCATTCCGAGTACCCTCCTGTCATTGTTCCCACCTTTTTGTACCAGCAATCATTCTTGCTACTTTCATGTCTGTTACTTCTAACTTATGAAGTTATCCTGAGTCCACCCAGCTTTCGCTTCCGTAAAGCAAAGTAAAGATAGCTTCGTCTGGGAGCTGACTTCCTTCTTACAGAATACTGCTGATCGCAACTGCGAGCTCACTGCATTAGCTTTACTTCACCTTGCTTCAATCTCACTATCCTGGGAGAACACACAACCTAAATACTTGAAATTATCGACCTGTTCTAGCTTTGTATCACCAATCTGACATTCAATTCTGTTGAATTTCTTACCTACATCAATTTAGTCTTCGAGAGGCTAATTTTCATACCATACTCATTGCACCTATTTTCAAGTTCCAAGATATTAGACTGCAGGCTTTCGGCATGGTCTTCCATTCAGACCAAGTCATCAGCATAGGCCAAACTGCTTACTACATTTCCACCTAACTGAATCCCTCACTGCCATTTTATACCTTTCAGCAGATGATCCATGTAAACTACAAACAGCAAAGGTGAAAGATTACAGCCTTGTCTAACCCCTGTAAGGACCCTGAACCAAGAACTCATTCTACCATCAATTCTCACGGAAGCCCAATTGTCAACATAAATGCCTTTGATTGATTTTAATAATCTACCTTTAAATCCATAGTCCCCCAGTATAGTGAACATCTTTTCCCTCGGTACCCTGTCATATGCTTTCTCTAGATCTATGAAACATAAACACAACTGACTATTCCTCTCGTAGCATTTTTCAATTACCTGGCGCATACTGAAAATCTGATCCTGACAGCCTCTCTGTGGCCTGAAACCTCACTGGTTTTCATCCAACTTCCTCTCAACGACTGATCACACACTCCCTTCCAAGATGCCAGTGAATACTTTGCCTGGTATACTAATCAATGAGATACCTCGATAGTTGTTGCAATCCTTCCTATTCCCTTGCTAATAGATAGGTGCAATTACTGCTTTTGTCCCAACACTCCATGCTAATTTTACTACTCTATAAAGCCATTTCATCCCTGCCTTCCCACTATACTTCACCATTTCAGGTCATCTATTCCTGCTGCCTTATGACAATGGAGTTTATTTACTATTCTTTCCACTTCCTCAAGCATAATTTCAACAACATCATTTTCCTCCTCCCCATGAGCTTGGCTGTTTGCAACACCACCAGGATGATTTACTTTTACATTGAGATGATGTTCAAAATATTCCCTCCACCTCTCCAGTGATTCCCTGGGATCTATTATGAGTTCACCTGAATTACTCAAAACACTGTTCATTTCCTTTTTCCCCTCCCTTCCTAAGATTCTTTATTACTGTCCAGAAAGGTTTCCCTGCTGCTTGACCTAGCCTTTCCAGGTTATTACCAAAATCTTCCCATGACTTCTTTTTGGATTCAACAACTATTTGTTTCGCTCTGTTTCTTTCATCTACATACAAATCCCTGTCTGCCTCGGCCCTTGTTTGGAGCCATTTGTGATAAGCCTTCTTTTTACGTTTACAGGCTGCTCTCACTTCATCATTCCACCAAGAAGTTCGCCTTTTCCCATCTTAACACACAGTTGTTCCTAGGCATTCCCTCGCTGTTTCTACTACAGCATCCCTGTATACCACCCATTTGCTTTCTATATCCTGAACCTGCTTACTGTCTACTGTTCAAAACTTCTCACTAATCATATCCATGTACTTCTGTCAAATTTCCTTGTCCTTGAGATTTTCTACACTTATTCGTTTGCGGACAGATTTCACTTTCTCTAGCCTAGGCCTAGAGATAATTAGTTCACTACAGATCAGATAGTGGTCTGTATCATCGAAAAATCCGCGAAAAACTCGTACATTCCTAACAGATTTCCTGGATTCAAAGTCTGTTAAGATATAGTCTATTATGGATCTGTTACCCCTAGCCTCCCATGTGTAGCAGTGAATAGCCTTATGCTTGAAGTTAATAAGTTTCATTATTCGTCCGTATTGAACCAAGATTACAATTTATTAAAATTTGTATCCACCTTGGTTGGTTTGCAAACCAACTTACATCGGACCTCATCAACTTAAAGTTTAATACTCGCAAGTCTCAGATAATATGGACTTTGAAACAATATAATTGTAACACGGTTTTTAGATCATCATTATGTTTTTTAAAATTTGTTTTATGTGACATAGTTAAACTTATGTGTTTGCCAATGTTTCCTAAAATGTATATCAGCTGATGATGACGCAGAATAAGGCGTTGAAACTAGTTCTGATAAAATATATGTTGTAATTTCATCTTAACACCATTTTAATTTATTGAATAAGGTGGGTACAAATTTTAATAAATTGTTATTTTGAAGAATGTATTTGTAACAGCTAAACCCATACTAGCACAGAAGTCCAGCAAACGCTTCCCATTCCCATTAGCTTCCATATCTTCCCCACATTTACCAATCGCCCTTTCGTATCCTTCATTTCTCTTCCCAACTCTTGCATTGAAATCACCCATTAGCACTATTCTATCCTTGCTGTTGACCCTGACCACGATGTCACTCAGTGCGTCATAAAACTTGTCAACTTCATCCTTATCTGCACCCTCACATGGTGAATACACGGACACAATTCTTGTCCTAATTCCTCCCACTGACAAATCTACCCACATCATATGCTCATTTACGTGCCTAACAGAAACTATGTTGCGTGCAATGGTATTCCTGATAAAGAGCCCTACCCCAGACTCTGCCCTTCCCTTTCTAACACCCGTCAAGTACACTTTATAATTTCCTATCTCTTCCTCGTTATCTCCCCTTACCCGAATATCACTTACTCCTAGCACATCCAGATGCATCCTCTTCGCTGACTCGGCCAGTTCTACCTTCTTTCTTCCATAAGCCCCATGAATATTGATAGCTCCCCATCGAATTCTATTTCATTCGCCAAGTTGTTTCCGAGGAGTCCGTCGCCTGTCAAATGGGAGTGGGACTTCATTACTCCCATAGGTCCGAGGCATGCTTAAAATGTTCTGAGCTCGGTAAATTCATGAAGTAGGATGCTACCCTACTTGCACATAGTCCAAGTGAGGATCTCTCCTCTAACGGGTTATGGAGCACCGGTGAATTGTATAGTCCTAGCCGCCTGAGCACAAGGAGGGCCATGACTCAAAATATGTCCAAGATGCCCACTCCCATTCCATAGCAAGTGGTTTCCCGACACTCAGGACCACTTACTAGGCCACTCAGCCGTTGCCCATAGTTCACGAACTAGGACGTGACTACAGTAACCCACAAACATGATTGTTGCATTTTATTTTATTACAATAGTTTCTATTTATTTCTTCTACCACATTCATCCCTGATTCGTTCGACGTCCTCTCTGTTCCTCCTCACACCGGTGTGATGAACATCTCAATTGGAGCTTAATGTTGTCATCAGCTTCTGCTTGGAACAGCATACAGAGAGCCATCTGGTGACGAACGAGCGTACCACCACAGATCCAACCGTAAAACAATCTTAAATCCAGACTCTCATTATTGTAGAAGACTTCCACGGGAACAGTCAAGATTTTCTTCTGAAGGCACGGAGTAATGTTCTCTGCGAAACGTAAA
The DNA here is from genome assembly GCF_040414725.1 of Anabrus simplex. NCBI lineage: Eukaryota > Metazoa > Arthropoda > Insecta > Orthoptera > Tettigoniidae > Anabrus > Anabrus simplex. The sequence continues at coordinate 178,513,955 of NC_090266.1, forward strand.
GAGTTTCACCTTGTTTTCTTGACACGGCATAAGCCCAAAAGCCCACATCGTGCCTACTAATACGGGCTGTGAAAGCATCAATGTTGACATACTTTATTTTATATTATTTTAGTGTCTGTTCTTTATTGTGTGTTTATAATACATGTACATCTGCCATTTTGTTATTGTTCCATTTGATATCAAATGGTTTAATGCTATACTGAATATCTGTGAACAAATTAGTAGATAACTTAATATTGAAATTTGAATTTGGAAGCAAAATGTACCCTAGTGAATGGCAGCCTGGCTTTGCCTAAATACCATACCATACCATACATACATACATACATACATACATACATACATTATCGTTATACCAAGTTTCATAAAAATAATTTTAATAATTTTTGTTATATCGGTGGAGCAAATTGGCGTGCAGAATAACAGGCAGACACAAATAGACTTTCTTGCTGTCATCTGCCCTAAAAGAGCAAAAGAGTTAAATCAGTGCAGAAATATCATGTGGACGAATGAGAAGTACTGTTTTATTTATATAAGAATTGCCTCAGTATTTGAATTGTAATCATAATTACATGTTTGCATGATTTCCAAGGATGCTGACTTCTCTTGCTCTCTGATGAATTATAAAAACATTTAAAAGAAAAACTACTGTCTGAAAAAACACATGCAAGTAGTGCTCATTGAATTCTTTTTCCTTTTTGATATTTAGTTGGTATCTACCAGTTAAAGCTATCAGTGAAGGCCAAGCTGTTGAAGCTATTTGTATAACGTCCACTGTTAAGAGAATATCAACTAATAATAACTCTCTTCTTTTACAGTTCATTGGAAATTTGAAGAAACTGGTTCATCTAGAAGCAAGTAGCAATAACATCAGTTGGATTGCAGCAGAAATTGAACATTGTTCAAAACTGATTGACCTAACAGTATCTTGCAATGAACTGCGTGTAAGTAAAACATTTTTTAATACAAGTAATAGAGTCATGGAAACTAATATTATGAACATTTTGCATTAAAAAAAACACACACACATGAGAGCCCTATCACTGACGCATCCATTATTATGAGCGATTAAGTGTTCACAATTTTTTTTCCGTTACCGATATTTATGTACCCAACGATTATGTTATGTCCGATCGATCATCCTCGGTATAGTTTGCTTGCTATGTCCACCAACGAGCTCTCTCGTCAACATTCAAAGGCCATGTCGGAGTCAATTAGTAATACCCCTCGATTGCTGTTTGGTAAAGAAAAATGGAAATGAAAGAGAACATGTTTGCATAATAAATGCGTAAATAACGTGTCCGGTAGCAGTTGTTAAAAATATAGGTTGAAGTAAACAATCGCTTAATTAGTTGTGCCCACAAAGATGCACACAAAATGCTGTCAACTTGCGTACACGGATTTATTCACAATTATTTAAAAATTAAATACATATAACCTTAATCACTGCCATCGCAAACAAAACACTTCACTCCAAAAATATCAACAAACCACCATTTTAATAACTGCCTATCACTAAGCACATGCCATATGGAGATTACAACCTTACAACAATTGACTGCTGACTGTTTACAAACATGTCGGCCACGAGGTCACAGGTACAGCTCCTATTAACCCATTCTAGTCTGGGCCTTAATATCCCTAACAAACGTTCTGGACTGGACATTTTTAAGGATCTTTAAAACATTATATCTCTGTACCTGTAGTAGATATTGGCATGATTCTTTTTTCTTTGTGCTTGTTTGAGAATCTAATTTTCAAAAGCGCTCTTCGTATCATGTCAACTATCACTTGAGATTTTAAAATTGTTATATATTATACCATGTTTTGCGAATGGAAGAAAAGTCTGATGGATAACTAAGCAAGTACAGTTTTCTGAAATACAGTTATATTTACCCATTTTTGCTAATATAAAATGTGCATTGCAATTACAAAACAACAACAATAATGAGTACGATATAAAAACAATAATTTTTCAATAATGATAATAATAGTAATAATTACAATAATGAAAATGGGAGCTCTTACGAAATTTTATTTTAATTGATAAATTTTGTTAAAACTTACTCAAATGTAAAATTATTGTTCCATTTACCACAAAATACTTCAGAGAAAGAGAAAATAAGTCTTCTAAACAGACAACTTTACGAATATGTAGACAATCTTACGTATTCACGCAAATATGAAATACGCGGGAACATGCGCTAGGCCATAAAACGATCACCAATCATAATGAAATCCAAGAAGTTGTTTCGAATTCATATGTCAATAATATGTTCATTTGCGCATAAACTTATAATATATCATAAAATATCGAAAATATCACTTTCGTCAAGCACATGTTCGCCACGAGAAACCATGTCTTAGAGCTCACTGAGTGACAACATCTACTGATGCATGCAGTTCAAAAATATTATAAATTCTCTGACTTTGACATATAATACTGCCATCTGCTTAAATGCTCTCGTAACTAATACATGAAGAAACACGATGTAACCACCAGAATGCGTGCATAGCTCGTTCTCGATTTTTAGCGAATTGTCAAACCTTACTACGGGCTATGCCCGCAGCGCGTCCTGAACGTAATTTCGGCCGCTGCAAGCTATGCTCACAGTTAAACCGGAAAGAGTTAAACCATAACTCCAACTAAGCAGTAACTCGTCTCTACCATCAAGACCACCTCCTTATACAGGTGTCTGGCCAGGCTTCTAGAAAGATATGTTACAAAATACCTTCTCGTAAATTCTAGATGTAAGATAGATAGATATAATGTACAGAATATTCTCCATAGTTCTCGTCTACCTCGTTCCATTCTGGATGTTAGAATGTGTCACACTACTGGAGTGGATTACAAATCATATATACAGGTAATAGTAAATTACATACTATTAATTACAGGTTCTTAAATTAACTAAATATATATATATATTGAAACAGGAACGCCCGTACTTCAATTGTTCGGAGAGCATGGATGACGGCCCATGCTTAGAGAGTATGAGAGGAGAGTAGTGCAATACATTTATGATTAATGGGGAACTTGCTGTTTATTCAAGAGATAAGCAAAGGAATTATATCACCTTCTACAGATGTATTGTGAGATTGTCCTTGAAGGTGCGAAGGAGACGTTATTCTGCGACGTCGGCGTCGTCCTTCGTCGCCGGTGTCGGCGTCGTTCCGCGTCGTTGGTGTTGTCTCAGCAGCACTAGACGTTGACGACGACTCGGACCTGAGGCAGATCGTGCAGCGTGAACCAGTTGTTAAGGAGCGGAGAAGTGAAGAATTCCCGCACAGAATGCCAAGGGGATCTGGTGCGACCTTTTTCTACCGCACCGCGAATTAAGGCGAAGCACTTTTGAATAGTTTCCCCGGTAATAGTGTTGGACGCACTTTCGAAGATGAAATCAAAGTCACAGTAGACAGACACTCTCGTACTTAAAATAAACAATGAAAGCGATCTGGAACCTTCCGAGATGCAATGATTAAACACTTCGCACAATCTCAAAAAAAATAAACTCCTTGGATACAGTCTTTGCACTGTATACATAAGTACAGCACGCACATTCTCGATGAAATAAACTAGAGCTTCGACGAAAATCTAAAGAAATAGTTTATGACAGTCCAAGTTCTGTTACGTCGTAATTTTGCAGAGACAAGGTCATCACTGAGGCGCAATTTTTGACAGTTTCATGAGGGGATTTGACACAGTCTTCGAATGAAGTGAAGGTTGGCACAGTTTATGTTAGGAAATATTAACACTTTTCACGCGGAGCGATAGGCACAGTCTTTGAGGGAGAAGAAAAAGTAGGCACTGTTCTTTATAAAATAACGTAACACTATTCGTAAAAGAACTGCTCAGTCACTAGGACACAATTTTACGAAGTAGCTTAACACGGTAGAGGAAACAACTACAGCACAGTTTCAAACGTACAGTCTCTTTAAATTCACAGTCCACAAACGAAATACAAATGCACAGCTCTACAGACTGATAGAAACGAAATTAAGCTTTCGTTCACGCGCAGAGTCCAAGTCCACAGAGAAGGCTTTCAATACTAACACTTTCGAACGCAAGTACCCATCCGGACAGAGTGACGAACCGTATAGCGATGTGATTGCTTGCTTGCTTGCTTGCTTGCTTGCTTGCTTGCTTGCTTGTTTGCATACTGCACACTGCTTTACTCAAGGCTAGCGACTGCCTTTTATTGCCGAAGGTCGGAAGGCGTGGTTGCACATGTGGGCATCTAGAAAAATTTATATCTCGGCCATCCTTCCGCCGATTTACATGAAATTTCGGTTAGCAGCATTTATTGTTCAGGCTTACAAGGTGACGTCCTCGAAATTATGATATTACATTCCGTTCATGATGAAATGTCATGGAACACGAGAAAACCTTCGGTGTGACGTCACTTGGCCTTGGCCGGCGTTCTGGAGCAGTGCTAGCTTGCATTTTGTCTCCCACAATACCTGCGCGTTTGGCGCTCGTTTTGAATGCGTACAGCCGGGTGTTAGTGAGTTCCTCTCAAGAAATGAATGAGCGTGAATGCTCGCAGGGCATTCCCGTTTCAATATGTACAGCACATGTTTCATGACATAACCTCACAAATAATCTGATTGTATCGTCTGTACATATGATGTAAATAGTAGTAATACTAATATTAAATGGATGTAAACATTTCATAGCCATACATTACAAGTCATAATAAGTCATAATCATAATCGTAAAATGATGATGATGATAATAATAATAATAATAATAATAATAATAATAATAATAATAATAATAATAATAATAATAATTCGAGCTCAATACTTGCATTATTTACCCATGGGTGAGAGAATATTGTTTTCAAGTTATATCAGTTTATCACACTTACATCAGTATCGCCCCTATAAGTAGAAACAATTTCCACAGTCTGTCACACTCGTCAACTTTGCCTTGGTCGTAGATTGTATCTTATCTCTTCCTCGACGTCGCTGGATTTGCTCTCCTCCTCTTGACTCGATCGTGCCATGTTAGGAGTCGGGGTTGCCTCGCCGCCAGCCTCTTCCTCGATGATAGTCGATGCATTCTCCTCACGACCAGACTGAGCTGTGTCATCAGTAGCCTTTCCTCCAGGTGGACCAATGGTAGTACCAGGCTTACTCTCAATGCGCAGCGGTTGGGTGACTCGCCGCAACTCCGATGCATGGACCTTGACAGGAGGCTTTTTCTTTAGTAAGTAGACCCCATGGCCCAGCTGCTTATCCACCTCGACGGGACCAACTCACTTAGGTGCAAGACCTGCGTAAAATCCTCCAATCTTATTACTGACTGGGTAGTTATATCGCAGTACTTTTTGGCCTGGTAGGAAGATCTGGGTCTCTTCGAAATCTTGAGCCTTGGCCTGGGTTAGGTATCTCTTCTCGGCCGAAGGTTGCATCTCCTTGATGTCCTGCTGCTGCTGCTGCTGCTGTTGTCACTCTGGTGTTGAAACAGCTGCATCATCTTGACCAGAAGTGGGTGGTGGACGAATCTCCTAATCCCCGGTGCCGTATAGCTGTCGACCAAGGAACAGCTCCGCTGGGAAAAAGCCGGTGACACGATTGATGTGTCACCACAGGGCAAAGTGTGACTGCGGTATCTGACAGTCCCACAGTCGATGTTGTTTGTCTATCAGGTGGACCCGTAGCATCCTTCTCAGCTCCTGGTTCCGTTGTTCCATTGGATTGGTCCTTGGGTTGTAGATAGGGGTGGTCCATTGCTCCACACCCCGTTCTATCATCATTTGCTGCCACTTCCTTGACGTGAACTGACTCCCATTGTCTGACAGAATGCACCGTGGATAACCGTAGCGGCTGAATACCTCGTCTTATAGAAGGCTGGTGATGCGAAACGTCATGGCTTCTGGTATCAGGAAGACCTCAGTCCATCTTATGAAGAGGTCGGTAATTACTAGGAGTCATGTTTTACCCCATGGTGTTCTAGGGTAAGGACCCATCAAGTCCAGGGTTATGACCTCCCAAGGGCATTGCAGCTGTCTTCCTCGCTGACTGGAATCTGCCTTCCTGTTGCTTGCCTTGGTGCAGGCACAGATGTAGCACCCCTTTACATAGTCCAGGATGCCTTTCCACATGTTGACCCCGAAGAATCTTCGTCTTATAGACTGATACGTCTCTTTGCCTCCTGAATGTCCGGCTTCAGTGCTGTCTTGGAACTTCTCAAGAATGTCTGTCGTGTGCTGTCTCGAGATCACCACTACTGCAGGCGTGTTGGAGAGGTGAGATCTGTACATCAAGGGTCCTCCGTCAAACCGGAAGTTCTTGTAGCACATCTTGAATTCCCTCGGGACGAGTCGACTATCGGTGTTTCTCCTAATCCACTGAATCATGGTCCTACAGGGGTTGTCTTGTTCCTGCCATTGTTCGATTACTCCCAGATCAAGTTCCTTCTTGATGGTCATATGGACAGGTTCCTTAGGCTCACTCTGGTGTTTTCATGGGAACTCCCTCTCGACAGTGGTGCTCCTAGCTTCAGGTTTCATCGCCAGGTGCTTAGATAAGCTGTCTGCTCCTATGTTCGTCGTTCCTGGGACGTGACACACATCGAAATCAAATTCTGCGATTAACAAAGCCCATTGCATCAATTTAGATTTTGAGCCAGAGACAGAGTTCAACCATTTGAGAGTGGCGTTATTGGTGTAGAGCTGGAACTTCCCTCCAAGTAGCCTCTGAATTTGCCCATGGCCCACACCACGGCTATGGCTTCTTTCTCGACTGCAGTAGCGTTGTTCGGTGGGAGATAAATTTCTGCTGGCATACTCGATGATAATACCAATATATATGGTCCGTTATTGGACATTATAAATTTTCCACCTAACTCATTCTTGGTTGCCTGCGTTTCGCCCCCGTGTGCTAAGTTGGGCTCATCAGTTGGTACTTAGCACACCCACCAAGACGCATGGCTAGTGCATACCATAAAGGCCACTGAATAGGCCACTTGAAGCCACCAGCAGTACCAGTGCACTATGAGAGACTTTGTCTCATTTCCAAAAATTGATGCCTGCCTGGCCATCAGATGATATAGATGTTGATTCCTATAGGGAACATGAAATATTTGTCCTGAATGAGTAAATTTATAATACCAATATACATGAGTTAGCCGGAAAATTATAATGTCCAATAACGGATCATATATCTGTAATGATTGTGAAAAACCGGGTAACTGACAATGCACTTTCTAACCATGATTTTCCCTAAGACTGGTCACGCCTCTCAGACAGGTACGAATATGCCGTCCATAAGAACAGTTATCGTTGGGTTCATTTTTACATGCTTACGTGTACAGGAAAATGAACCTTACGTACCTTGTAGCCTTGTAGCATAGGCCTGCTGCAGAAATGTATGCATGATTCCCTCCTACAGTATAATGCATGTAAGGTTCATTTTCCTGTACACATAGGCATATGAATATGAACACAAGGACATTTGTTCTGATGGACTGCATGTCCGTACGTGGCTGAGAGGCATGACCAGTCTTAAGGAAAATAATGGTTAGGAGGTACATTGTCAGTTACCCAGTTTTTCACAATCGTTACAAATATATTGGTATTATAAATTTACGCATTCAGGACACATATTTCATGTTCCCTCTGGGAATCAACATCTATATCATACACAATGATGTTCCTTCCGCCGTCACTCCTCTCCTGGAATAACACTGATCCTAAGCCAGAGTCACTGGCGTCCATTTGCAGGCACATCTTTTGTTGAGGGTTGGGATGGGCTAGACCGGGAGCATTGCATATCGCAGCCTAATTGTCTTGGAATGCTGCCTCTTCCTTGTTGGTCCATCGGAACGGGCGGTTGTTATGGAGTAGATCGGTGAGTGGTATTGCTTTCTCTTCAAGTGTGGCATGAAGCTGCTATACCATCCACACAAGCCAAGGAACTGACGTACTTGTCGCTTGGTCCGCGGGCGTTCAGCTTCTTCGATAGCTCGATACTTCTCCGGTTGCCTTTCTAAGTCTTCAGTTGTTAGGACATCCTTGCAAGTCTGGAGATTTCCATCGTGCCAGGCGACCCTCAGACGTCTGTTTTTTTTCCAAGAAGACTTCGTGAGCTGCATCATCATCTTTTTTCTTCATGGGGCCTCTAAATATTAGTTCCTAATTAGTGTTGACCTCTAAGATCTTTTTCTACCATGTTTTTCCTTCATTCCCACCTAGATATACTGTACCGGTAACGGCGGTACAGACTAAGTCCCCTTTATGAAAATCTTAAACTTACGTGTTATGCTCCGGACCGCTTACGAAGAACTGACTAGGCAGCGAGCAACAGCTGCGCGCGTGTGACGTAGTGAGCGGGTGACGTCACAGCATGCCTCGCTGCACTACAAAACCTGGATTGATGTAGAATGTTCTACGAGTTTCGGATCAAATATAAATACGTGCTGCTTCGCTCAGCAGATCAGTGAGTGAGTGTGAGTGTGTTGCAGCATGTTATAGTGAGCAGCAGTGCGCTGCAGAATGTGATACCAGTTTGTGGCCGGGATTTCTATAAGCACACTAGACTGTAGTATTCGCACCGTCAGTTCGCGGGTGCGGTAATCGAGCGTGAAGCCGCTGCTAAGTTTCAAGTTCGTGGACTTTAATATAGTCACGTTGAATGTGGACTTATTTAGATTTCCTTATATTGTGACAACCTTTTACTCCGATAGGACGTGAGGTGAACTGTGTATCGTCTGGACATTATTTATTGACTGTTACTCTATACGAGTGTCCAAGACCCGCAAACATTTTCGAGTGTTCGAAATTGAAATTTTATGGACTTGAATCTGATTGCTCCTTGCCGAGGACTCGATACTTTAAGTTATAAACTGTGTTTAATCCAAATTTAATTTACCAATCCGTAAACTGTGGTCATGAACTGTGAACTGTGCAGGTGTGAACAGCGCATCTCTATTTTAATGAACAGTGCATTTCCATTCTAATGAACAGTGTACATTTAGTTTACGAACAGTCAAAACCAAGGACTGTCAGTACTCAGTTAATTTCGTCTTTTGGTTTCAACACGTGAACGAGTTTGATTCACGAGCGGAACATCTTTATTTTCATTTAAATTGAACAGTGCTTCAATGAACTTACTTCATGTTGTCATAGATGCAACAAACTTTAAGTAACTTTAAACTGGACAATCAGTTCCGAGTGGACTTTATTTTGTGAATGTTTCTTTCACTTGACACGTGATAAAGTTAAGTGATACTTCACCGAGACATTTGTGTTTGGACTTTGTTGAAAGCATTTATAAACACTCTATCATCTGTGCAGAAGCAGCCTTTGCACTAACTCGCCCCAGAGCTGAACGATGTTCATTCATGTTCACCATTTACAAGGACTACCTCGACGCCATGGATCTTCAAAGCACCGAATAGATCTTCTAGAACTTCCATCGGGGGACGAATGGTGGTTCGCTGCTATGGAAAATAGAGCTGCCGGAATCCAAGGACATCGCCAGCCATAGGACGAGGAACTTTTTCGATTGTATACGCTGTACAGAGGTGATATTGATCTCAATTTTTTTAATAAACTCTGAAACAAAGTTTTTAAGATTTCTTTTAAGCAAACCCTCTCCCTCTGTATGCACTTCAGCGACTGGTACACGCCCTGCGTCTCATCTCTACCGAAGTACCAAATTTACTGTTACAATACCTGCTCCCTTCACAAAGCTGCAGGTTGTTCTTATTGGGTATTTTTGGATTTTTTCTCTCTCTTCACCTGGTAGTCATAGAGTGGCGAGTCTGGTACTACCCAGCGCCTCACATTCGAAAAGTATTTGTTCAGCTGATTCCTCTGCTTCATTGCATTTCCTACACATGTTGTCTCTTATTACTCCAATTCTGTGTAGGTGTTTTTTTCAGATAGCAGTGTCTTGTCAACAGTCCTACTACCCATCTTATATTTTCTCTGCTAAGTTTCAACAGTTCTTTAGTATGCTTCTTGTTTGGTCCTTTTATCAGTTTCTTTGCAAGCCTGCATCCTGGAGTATTTTTCCAGGTTTCCATTTGTTTCTTTTGTAGCCATTTTCCTATGTAGTGTCGGGCTTGTCCATAGGAAATCCCGCATACAGGTTCTGAGCCTACAAAATGTGCTTCTGCCCCTTTCCTGGCCAGTTTATCTGCCTTTTCATTTCCTTCTATACCTGCATGCTCTGATACCCATATTTTTTTGACAATGTTATACTTTGAGAGCTTCAGGAGAAGTGAGTGGCAATACCAGACAATTCTGGATATTATCTGGATTGCCTCTGGTGCCTCAGTGGCCGCTTGGCTGTCCATAAAAATGAAAATGTTCTTATTCCTATAGTTCATTTTCAGATTTTCTTCAAGGCATGTTGTGATAGCTATCATTTCAAGCTTCAAAGACTGTAGTGTGCCTGCCCAAGCTCATCTGGATTGATCTCTCAGATCTTCCCCTCTTGATCCCTCCTCCTGTGCCATCCACAGTCTTTGAGCCATCAGTCCACCACACTATATCTTCTTTTTCAGTATTCCATTTGTTGATAACCCAGTCTTCTTTTTTTATTATCTGGGTCTCAGACAGTTTTGCAAAATTGTACTTTGGTATCATATGATCAGAAGGCATGTGTAGAACTTCCTCTGTTATTACTCTGTTAATTTTACAGTGTCCTAGATTGGGTCTTTGTGCATTCCAGCATTCTGATTGTGCCAATCTATATGAACTCATTCTAGCCTTTCCTTTTATGAAATTGCATAGTGATGGGAGGTCTAGTATACTATTGAAGGCTTCTGTTGGCGTAGTTCTCATAGCCCCAGTTATGGCTATGCATGTCATTTTCTGTAGGCTATCCAATCTACTGCCGACTTTTCCTTGACTTACTTTCTGCCACCTGATGATTGCAGCATAGGCCATCAATGGTCTAATGATCATTGTGTATATCCACATTACCATTGATGGTCTTAGGCTCCATGTCTTCCCGACGGCTCTTTTACATGCATACAACAAATTCTTGGCCCGGGTTATGTTTCTTTCATATGTGGCTTCCAGGTTAGATTTTTATGTTACACTACACCTAGGTGCAGTGCCTGTTTTCCATATATATATATTGCAACCTTACCACCCACGCCATTGCCCCTTTTGCCTGTACTGCTTTCCGCCATATTGCCGTTTAGGTTCTCCCCAAGAACGAAAATTCCATTGGGTGTCCCTAATATTTCGATTACCAATATATGCCTGAGTGGTATTCGTGCCTTGATCTTTGACTACTATTGTACTTTGTTTCTTTTGACAATCCAATGTATTAATCATTTCCGATTGTCTGGCCGTAGGTTGATGTCCACTCGATGTTTGATCGAGGTGTCGTAAGACGTGTTCTGCCTCCACAGCCGTCTTTACATTCGCTGCGATCAAGATTCATTGAACATCAGCTGGGAACTGTTTAGTAATGGCCGATATGAGTTCTACTTTAGCCGGAGGGTTATCAAGCTCCCTCATTCTCACTAATTACCCGGTGAAAAATTCACAAAATCGCGTTGGGCCTGTCATGGAATAACGATGTGAATATAGTTCCAAACGCAATCCTAATTGCGTTTCCATTCCCCAGTATTTATCTAGAAACAGTCTCTTAAAGGTGTCGTAGCTATCAAAACAATATCTGAAAGCCTGAAACCATACCAGGGCCTGGTCCGCTATGAATCTCTCCACGACCCTTAATCGACGTTCTGGAGCTACCTGATGGTCAACCATGTAACCGTCCATCTCAGCCAAAAATTTCTTTGGTGTCACATTACATCCTGGTTTGAATCGCTTTGGTTTATCTTCATTCATCCGAATTACATTATGAAATGGTATGGATTCAAGGTTGTGGAGTTAAGCACCTGTGCCGCCGATATCGGATCTGCACTGTTATTCAAACCCTTGAATAAACCCATTCCTTCTCCTTCTATCTTAAGATCATAACGATTAACGTAGCTCTTTTTTATCGGATCTGTTTTTATTCCCAGTTCCTGAAAGTCATCCTGTAATTCCAATTTCACAATCTTTTCTCTCAATTCATGTATAAGATCGTCATGTATATCTGCTTTTATCTTCGCCTTTTGCATCTTGTGGAACCAGTCCTTGATCCTATGTGACATCCTATCCTCATTCTTCCGTACCTCCTCTTGGATCGCGACTATTCCATCAAATGCCTGCTTTCTGACCTCAGATATCTGCTTATCCATATTGGTAACAATTTCCTGTTTCAACGCGTTGGTTTGGTTCCGAATTTCATGCATATCGACCTGAGTCTGATGTACCTCCTTCTTAACATCTTCTATTATCCTATCTGTGGTTTCCTGGTGAACTGTCACCGTTTGAATATGAACATCGATTTGTTCTGTCATACTAAATGTCTGAGCCTCAACACGTTCGACACGCTCAATTACCGTGCCTAACGAGTTTTCTAGCCGTTCCTGTTTTTCGTGCGTATTATTCAGTTGTTTTTCTAACTGAGCTGTGTTCCTTTCACATTGTGCCTGGTACACCGTTATCTGTTCTACCAGTTCGTCATAACGTTCAATTGTTTCCTCCAACCGTACGTTAAAGTTCTCCATCTGTTTATTAATCTCATCTCTCCCTTCCTTACACTCCTCCTGTGTTCTCTCCATATGTTTGTTAACCTGATCTATTTTCTGATCAATCATGTCCTTAACATTTTCAGTATTCTGATCCATCTTCTGATCAATCACTTTAATGTCCTGATCTATTTTCTGATCAATCATGTCCTTAACGTTTTCAGTATTCTGATCCATCTTCTGATCAATCACTTTAATGTCCTCACTAATGTTACCTATCTTCTGATCAATCATGTCCCTAACCTTTTCACTATTCTGATCTATCTTCTGATCAGTTATGTCTTTAATGTTTTCATTATTCTGACCTATCATATTTTTAACGTCCTCTTTCATGTCCTCAACTTCCATTACTCTGATCTATCTCCTGATCAATCATGTTTTTAACATCCTGTTTCATGTCCTCTATCAGAGCCCTCATGGCTTCCATATCCGTTTTACACAATATTTCATTAAAGTGAGCCCCCCTTAACTCGAACCTCGGATTAGGAACAATTAACTTGAAAATGAAATCAATTCAGGGTTACCTTAATCCAACTTTTAAAAATTTTCACAACAATCTGACTTGAATTAAATATATAGCCTGAATACAGCTATTTCAAAATTACCCAACAGTGTATTTTATCAAGGGTACATTTCATCATGAAATGTTCAAATAGTTAGCCTATCATCATCATTATTATTATTATTATTATTATTATTATTATTATTATTATTATTATTATTATTATTATTATTATTATTATACGTGAATGGTCCCTTTTGGAACACACGAAGCTTTATTTATGATTCGTTTGCGGAGGATCCAGGATGCTTTCATCTGTTGACTAAAGATCCGGGAGATAGTAGGTTCGAATCCCACTATCGGCAGCCCTGAAAATGGTTTTCCGTGGTTTCCCATTTTCACACCAGGCAAATGCTGGGGCTGTACCTTAATTAAGGCCACGGCCGCTTCCTTCCAACTCCTAGGCCTTTCCTATCCCATCGTCGCCATAAGACCTATCTGTGTCGGTGCGACGTAAAGCCCCTAGCAAAAAAAATAAAAATAAAATAAAGATCCTTTTCCGTTCTTCCGTCCACTTTGTACCTGCTCTCTTTGGTACTTCATTCTCTGGAGTAACTTCCCACTTGTCAATTTTCTTTCTATATATATTTCGATTCAAAATGTCTTCAGGTTGAATTTGTGCGTTCTTCATGTCCACTTTTGTTTGTTGTATCCAAGGGAAATTCTTCAGTCTATCAACTCTTTCAAGAACTTGGTGGGTTAATCTATTTTCTGGAAGTCTCTTAACATGTCCATAAAATTTCAGCCTTCTTTTCCTGAGGTCTGCCACAATATTAGATAATTTTTCTGTGGATTTCCGGGTTTGGAGGCAGTACCCTTCTCCCGTGTGTCTTGGTCCTAAAATTTTCCTCATGATTTTTCGCTCTTCTTTTAGGATATTTTCCAGCTCGCCCTTTCTATGAAGCGTTAGAGTTTCCCCTGCATATAAAGCCTCAGGTTTGATTACAGTATTGTAATGTTTAATCTTAACATGGAGAGACATACTTTTTTTGTTGTAGATTTCTCTTGTTCTCCCATAAGCTCTTCTGAGTTTTTGGACACGGTTGTTTTGGGCTATTTTCTCTTGTCCGGTTGGTTCGAGAATTTCGCCCAGGTATTTGAAGTGAGGGACTCTGTTGATTTTTCCATATTTTGTATCGAGACTATGGATGTCTAGTTTTGCACAGAAAAATTCAGTTTTCTGGAAGGAGATATGAAGTCCGACCTTTCTGGCACATTCTTGGAGAATTTCAACTTGCTTTATTGCTGTGACTTCATCGCTGGACAAAAGGGCCAAGTTATCCGCGAAGGCCAAGTATGGAATTTCAAGCTTGTTTTTTTCGTGTCCCGATGTTTACTGGGTTCCAGCTATTTTGTGCTTTCAGTTCTTTTTCCCATTTCCTCATCACCTTATCTAGGACGAGGTTGAAGAGGAGGGGTGACAGTCCATCTCCTTGCCGGACACCAGTTTTTATCAGGAATTCGTCTGAGATTTCTCCCATGAATTTCACTCTTGACTTCGTGTCAGTGAGGGTCTGTTTGGTCAAGTTTAGCGTTTTGGGGTCTAGTCCCTGTTCTTTCAGGATGTTGAACAGAGATTGACGATCAATTGAATCATAAGCCTTCTTGAAATCTACGAAGGTACAGATGATTGGAAAATTTCTGAGGGCCCTGAATTTTAGAGCGGTTTTGAGGTTGAAGATCTGTTCAGTTCATGATCTGTGAGGGCGGAACCCAGTTTGATATTCACCAATCTTATGCTCTAGTTGTTCTTGTATTCTTTTCAACAGGCATGCAGAGAAAATTTTGTAGCCAACTTCAAGGAGGGAGATTCCCCTATAGTTGTTCACATCAGTTTTGTCTCCTTTTTTTGTGAAGTGGGTGAATTAAGGCACATTTTCAGTCTTCTGGGAGATTTTTGTTTTTCCAGATTTTCTGTATGATTTCTGTAAGTTCTTTGAGTGAACTTGGACCAAGATTCTTAAGGAATTCTGCAACAATCCCTTCTCTTCCTGAGGTTCTGTTGTTCTTTAGTCGTTTAATGTGGCTCTGAATTTCTTCCTGGTTTGGTGGAGGTGATTCTGGGTGAGTGAAACTGGATGCTTCTTCAAGAAATCTTTCAGTGCGTTCGGGGCAGTTAAGAAGTTCTGAGAAGTACCATGCAAGTTCTTGGCAGTTTTCTTTATTAGTAAGCACCAGTTTTCCGTCTTGTTTCCTGAAACATAAGTTCTGTGGAATGTATCTTCGGATTTTTTCTGTGAATGTTCTGTAGAAATCCCTTGTGTTGTGGTTTCTAAAGTTTTCTTCAATTGACTCCAGTTGTTCTTTCAGGTGCTTTCTTTTCTCTTGCCTGATGGTTTTGGATACTTGTTTTCTGGTCTCATAAAATTCTCGTTGAGTTTTCTGGGATTTTCTACTGTTGTATTTCTGAAACGCAGATTTTCTTATCTCTAGGGCTTGGTTGCATGTTGAGTTCCACCAGGTGTGTTTTGTATTCCTTTTTAAGGGTACCATTTCTCGTGCCTTCTGTATGATTTTGGTGTGGAATTCTTCCCATGTTTTCGCTGGCTGATTTTCCCATGCTTCTTTTAGATCCGTAACAGGAATCCATTTTATGTCAAATTTCTGTTGTTGGATTTTCTTGGGGTGGTATTTTCTTGGAGTAAATTTTACTTTAACTCTTGTGTGATAGTGATCAGAATCGATGTTTGCTCCTCTTCTCACTTGTACATCATGTACCTCTTTCTGTAGCTGATACGAGATAGCTACATGATCAATCTGAAATTCACCAATGGATTCAGTGGGGGACCTCCAGGTTTTTTGTTTCTTGGGATGCT
This sequence comes from Anabrus simplex, assembly GCF_040414725.1. NCBI lineage: Eukaryota > Metazoa > Arthropoda > Insecta > Orthoptera > Tettigoniidae > Anabrus > Anabrus simplex. The sequence continues at coordinate 178,529,940 of NC_090266.1, forward strand.
TCCTGAGGGATATGGACATGATTTTAAGATTGCACTGTTGACATAGTTCAATGTGTCTTGAACCGTTTTTGTTGGTAAATTTGTGCGCCGGGTAGAGTCCGACAGTTTTCCTGTGTTCCTTTTCTCGGCCGATTTGTGCATTGAAATTGCCTAAGAGGATTTTAACGTCATCCTTTGGAATTTTTGACATTACTTTTTCAAGTTTGTTCCAAAATTTGTTCACGTTTTGGGGATTCTTCTTGTTGTCTATATTTGTAGGGGCATGTGCATTTATTAATGTTTTTTTTTTTTTATTGGCACACTGAATCCTCATGGTCATTAGGCGATTGCTGACGGAATTAACTTCCTGGATCGAGTTCAATATACTTTTATGTACTACGAAGCTCATACCAAATAAAGGGGTCCTATTTAGAATCTTTTGGTCTGTTTTACTTTTGAATATATGGTAATTTCCATAATCCATGGTGATTAGTAAATCGAGTTTCCTGCAGGGCAACGATAAGAATTTTTTGCCGATCAAGTTCTGTGACTAAATTTAGTAATTTTCCTGGTTGTATCAAAGTGTTGATATTGAATGTACCAATGTATGTGGGGGTTTTGTGGGATAGTTTACCAGAGAGCTCCGACTCTCTCCCATGTTTTCGTGGTTGTCCAGGCTCCCCAGAATCCGAAAGCCTGGTTGCCGTCTCAATGCGACGGGTGGATCGGATACCACCTGGGGTAATGTTGTTACTATGCTCACGAATCATGTTTGGCTTGTAATAGGAGATCCAGCAGTGCTGGGTTCTTAGAACCAGGGATTGTTAGTTCCTGGAGCTTGATATTGCCGGCGCACCTACAAGGTGTCAGACGCGGACCAGGAAGCCGGTGGATACCACTCAGACACACCTGGATTTTAAACAGGCTTTTTATTTCTATCCCAAAAAAAAAGGGTGCCTCCTCCGCCAGTTCCGCCGTACCAATGATCTTCATCTCCGCCTTCACTGCCGTTGAGGTCTTCACTCGTAACCCTGAGCTGGGACCCTTACCAGATGATACACACTGGGTCAGTGTGCTCTGGGACTCTCATAGGCAGGGGCGCCACTCCCTGGGCAGGGCTGCCTCCGAAGAGGGTCCCTACCTGCTACCTTATTATTATTATTATTATTATTATTATTATTATTATTATTATTATTATTATTATTATTATTATTATTATTTTGAATAAGTTCATAAAATAAAAATATCATGAGTTAAATACCAACACAGGTGGTATATGCCAATAAATTAGGCCGTCCTTCCAGTATTGAGGCATATGCACCTAATACAATGGGTAATACCGTCCCAAAACTTTCCACATGAATCCTAACTTACTGCCATTTCACAACAAACTCTAAAGGCCTGAGGTCACCTTTACCTACCACGAAAGACTAACACAAATTTAATAAATGATTCACTATAAGTAATGAGGCCTGTTACAATCAGTACCTCCTGACAAGTACCCTTGAGTACGACTACCTGAAGGGTATCGATATTCATTTTTCGTCAGATTTGGGAAAATCATTTTATTGTTTCCCGGGATTTAATTAAGTCCCTATTTGATTTTAGGTACGTCAATTACTATTAATGTCATGGTTATCGTCACCTAGATTATAACCACGACTATGTTTTCATTTTGCCACAAATATTACATTAATTTTAATCTGTCATTCACTTCACGTACTGGTCCAGTTATCAGCATCCTATAACATGAACAACCATAGTGTTCCTTCATATAATAATTGGTTAGTCCTATATTTTAAAAATGGCATTACCATGCCTAACACCCATTTTCGCAAAAGTCAGCATTTGAAGTTATCTAACAAAAACATCAAAAAATTCTGAAAATGCCGAAAAACTTAAAAAAAATGCTAAAATGCCAAAAATATCTAATATTGTAAATGCCCAAATATGTCGAAAATGCCAAAAACGTCGGGCGGCAAATGCAACCTTACCACCCACGCCATTGCCCCATAGAACCACATGACAGCATCATACGTAGTCCCCATAATATCGGGGTACCGCCATATAGCACCATACGCCAAGACGTTAGATGGTATGGGACCTTTCTTAGTCTAGAGTCAAATGCCACCTCATCTAGGAAAACGAAGAAAAATAAACTTCAAAATGATGGATGAGCAAAAGCTCATTCGACCGTGCAAGGATCAACTGCACTCCTCCGTTCCAAAGAGTCAAACCAACGGCCTCCCAGGGCCACGGTGCGTTCGCGACAAAAGATCAAAATATAACACATAACTAACTTGAAGGCATAAATGAACGGAAGGAAATTTAGGATGCAATGTTTTTCTGGCAAAATGACAGGCAAACAAAATTTAAAAAAAAAACCTATTTATTAATCCTTGAAAAAGCAACGATTAACTGAAATTAACCCTGAATAATTCTAATATAATGAAAATAATATATACAATGTCCGATGGACTAGATACAAATTTGGAGATGTTACTCCTTTCATTTATAAAATTAATGAATTCATATTTTGTTAATATTTCTTAATTAAATGTCCAAATTGTTTGTTCCATTTTATAATTTTGACATGACGATAAGTATTACATTAAATAATCTGTACAATTTTTTTTTTTTTTTTTTTTGAAGAACAGAAATATCCTTATAAATGCAACGGTTCTCATTACAAATCCTTCTTCACTATTAGAAGAAACAATTATATATGCAAAAGAAATTGGAGACAACTTGGAGTGGTCACCTAACTAATTAATTATACTACCAAATAAGTAAACAAAAGAATAAGCGAACATCAGTGTATAAAATCGTAATCATAAAAAAAATTTGACAGATGTCGGGTCCAGAAAATCGAACCCCCATCACAATGAATCCGATGACAAAATAACGAAACAGAACTCGTTTTGGAATCCAAACAAAAAACAATTAAACACAACTCAAGGAGCATATTAAAAAAAATATGTACACAGATTTTAAAACAAACTATAAACAATATACGCATGCAACTAGCTGTATAATGAAAAGGAAAAATTGTGTGACAAAGAAAATCCAAGGTGAGCCTTGGAGTTCGAACCGATGATCACCAGAATGACATGGACAAACGGGTCTATAAAAACTCCCTTTCTCAGTTATTCATAAGGTCAACAAATCAATAATAATACTGGCGTTCCAGTTATTTAATTTCTTTATAGAAATAAACATCAAAGAGTTAAAAGAATCCTTTTAAATGTAATCGGTTTATGCGAACTTCCCTGCATTCAGTCTTAGTGGACAGGCTTGAACAATACACTTGGCAGTGACCCTTTTCAAAGGGGAGTGCTCACTCATCCCTCTGTAAAGCATAAATCCTACAACGTCTAATTACACCAGATAATGGCCGACCGTGTCAGGACATTACTTGTCAACAACTCAAGGCGAGACCAATCCGTCTCCCTTAAAATACATCATGGTAAATAATATCATGTCAGCTGATATCCTCATATCATATTCCAAAGCTCCACTGGCTTATTAATTCACTGCCCTGTTACAATTCTTTAATTCAATATCAAGCCACTATTCATCTTCTCAATTTCACATCCATAGACTTAGAATGCCCGAGTTCACATCCATCCGACTACAGAAAATATCTCGGCCTATGTCTTCCTACAGCTTGAACTCAGACAAAAAAAAGTCTAATATGGATTTAAACGTATCCATATTGTTATTCTCATATACAGAAAGGGAAATACTTGACATTAAAGGAAAACACTTATCTAAATGGGAGGGCGTTTGTTCGTTGTCCAGGCTTGTCACAAGTTACGCATATAATTAATACAGCCATCTACATATTCTTATCATGCAAAATTACATTAAAACAAGAGTGCCTTCCTATCTTCATGATATAAGCCGATAGTGCATTTTGAAGACACTGTCACCATGCATTACCAAAATAGGCTTGAATATCCCATAAATAAAATATACATATCATGGTTTGAGATAATTACTAATACAAATCTACATTATCCCACCTAATCTAAAGCACTCTCAGACTAACTAATATTTTTTCCATTATATCACATACATGCATTACATAAAATACTTTTCAGGCCCGAAATTTTAGCCCGTATAATAGACTTTCAATTCCCATCTAGATGAATATAAATGATATGAAGACCCCTCACAAGTTCTCTCCCTGTAATTCAAGAATACGTGAAATTTACATTTCTAACCTAATTTATGTAATCTACATATTACATAACCATGCATTTATTTAGATTTAAAATTTTTTTTTTTTTTTGTACTTATCGTCATGTCGTGAAATCCATGGTTCGGGCCCAGGAAAAGGCCCTTATCGTCTTTTAGCTTCTCATAGTGCTGACGTTGATCTCAGGTTCGAATCCACTGCTATTCCTGCTGAGCACGTTCATAACCCCAGGGTCCTCTTCTGCACTATAACAACTTTAATGATGTTGCCTCACTCAAACACAATTTTTTTAAAAACTGTAACACAGTTCTTATGGTCACGTTACTTAAACGCTTTCAATACTATCACTTGGACAAGGTTTTTCACACCACGTAAAGTGAAAATGTATATTTTCACTCTCAAATACAGGTAAGGTCAGAACACCAGCGAACCGTGGGTCTGCCTTGAATCTTTCGCATCAAGTGGATGTTGTGTCATCGTGGCCACCCCTTTTATAACCTTTATCACTGCCTAAAATAATTATTAAATAAATATGTGCATGACCGATACGGTCACAATATATATATATATATATATATATCTTGCCCAAAGAGCTTCAGTGATCTCTTTCCCTCTAATTTTCTTCTTCTTGTAAAAGGGACCAGAGTTATCTTGTTCGGGTTGACTGATAGTTGTTCTTTCCGACACCAGTTCTCCACATGGTTGAGTGATCTTTGCATGAAGTCCTGGATAACACTCATCACCTTACCTCGTACCACAATCACTAGGTCATCTGCGCATCCTTGTGTATAGAAACCCTGTTCGTTGAGCATAGCTATGATTTTGTTCACTACGAGGTTCCACAGCAGAGGCAAAAGAACTCCTCCCTGAGCACAGCCTCGGGTGGCCCTAACCACCAGTGTTTCTTCAAACAGGGTTGCTTTTATCTTCCTTCCGTCTAACATGGATTTAATCCATTTGACAACGGTTTTACTCACCTTGCTCTTTTCCAATGCTTTGATCTTAGTCATAGGTTGTATTGCTGAAGGCTCCTTCTATATCTAGAAATGCTGCCAGTGCAATTTTTTATATTCTAGGCTTTCCTGTAGTTTACAAACCAGCTGCTACTTCAGTGGATCTGCCAGGTCTATATGCAGTCTGTATGCTTTGGCTTGGGCATAGTGTTTGCCCTTCCAGGCTTAGGTATGAATACTGCTTTAGCTTCAGACCATGATTTCGGCAGACTAGACTAGCTCTGAAGAGGTCCTTCAGGGCATTGACGAGTATCTCCCTTCCTGTAGGAGTATCGAAGCATCTCATCTGGCCCCTGAGCCTTTTTAGGATGAAATGTATCGATTGCCCATTTGTACATGGTTGTGTTTTATTATTCTGTTGGCACAGTTCCAGTCTGCTCTTCGAGCTCCGGTCTCTGTTCCAACCGTTTCTTCTTCTGTCATCTCCTCAGCCTCAGGAAAGTGACACCCCATTAGCATCTCCAGCGTGTCCTTCCCCGCCTGAGTAAACCACCCATCTGGTTTCTCCAGTGTCCCCACCCGATTTATATGGGTTGCTTTCAGAACCTTCTGGAGCCTTGCTGTTTCAGTGTGTAATTCCACTTTCTCACACTACAGTCTCCAAGATTTTCTTTTTGCTTTCCGTATCTCTAGGTTATACTCAGTGAGTTTCCTAAGATATATGTCCCACATACCATTTCTAGATGATATTCTATACAACATTCTAACCTCTTTTTTGATTTTGGCTAGTTTGTTGTCCCACCACCTTACTTTTTTGGTATTTTTCTTTTCTTTGAGAGGACAGTTGTCCTGGAATGAGTCTATAATGGCCTCTTCTAATAGCTCCACTGCCTCATCCAATTCTTTCTGTCCTCTCACGTTAGTTGGAATTTTTTGTACAGCCGTCCCTAGAACTTATCTATATCTATCCCAGTTAGTTCTTTTTGGGTCTCTGTACATCTCAGCCCCAAATAGTCTCGCATTTATTGCAAATTGGATGTCCTGGTGGTCTGCCAATGATTGTTCCTTCAGCACCTTCCAGTCTTTAATAAAGTTTGCAATATGCGTAGCGCTTAGTGTAATGTGTATTACCTCCCTACGATTTTTATTTATAAATGTAGGCTTGTTTCCTAGGTTTAGTATCGTCAACTGAGTTCCAATAATAAACTCTAGTAAAGACACACCTCTTGCATTGCAGTTCGTGCTGTCCCATGCCGTGTCGTGTGAATTTGCATCTGCTCCAAGGACTAGGTGTTCGCCTTTCCTCTTTGCATTGCAAATTAGGTTCTCAACTTCTTCTGATGGGGGCAGATTATTTGAGTCATATGGGAGGTTTGCAGAGCCAATTTCCAAGTTTTATCTTGGCCGCCACTAGGTCCTTTGAACAATGTTCTTGCAACAGAAGGCATTTTAGTTTTCTGCTCACAAGTAAACATGTTCTAGTCATATTCGATGTAGTATCGTACATTTACCTCCAGATTCCGCCAGTCCAGCTACTCTGCCCTTAACTACCCATGGCTCTTGTGTAAGAACCACATTGATAGCCTCAGACTTGAACTTCCTGACGAAATTGGCAACGGCTGATTTTTTATGTTGTAGGTTGGTTGGTAGAACTTTCAGTACCATCCTTGCCAACGCTAGGTTTTGTTTTTCCCTTTATTACTTGAAATTTGATCTGCCCAAGTCCAAGCTTGGCCGTAAGGCCTCACTTCTTGAGCTCTTCAAAATATCTTTCATTAAGGGCCTAAGCAGTTGTCCTTCCTGTATCATCAGTAGTTGTTGCATTCAGCACTCTCCACTCTTTTGTCAGAAGTTTGGTGTCATGCTGATGTATCCTGACAAGCACATCATTAACCTTCATCTTGTCAAATGACCGGGCGAGTTGGCCGAGCGGTTAGAGGCGCGTGGCTGTGAGCTTGCATCCAGGAGAGAGTGAGTTCGAATTCCACTGTCGGCAGCCCTGAAGATGGTTTTCCGTGGTTTCCCATTTTCACACTAGGCAAATGCTTGGGCTGTACCTTAATTAAGGCCACAGCCGCTTCCTTCTAACTCCTAGGCCTTTCCTATCCCATCGTCGCCATAAGGCCTATCTGTGTCAGTGCGACATAAAGCCACTACCAAAAAAAGAAAGCACCTTGTCAAATGGAGGAGGAAACTTGGTGATGACCTTTGTAGTGTTCAGCACTTACTTGGCTTCTGCCACCTCCAAATTATCCCCTTTCCTAGGGTTGCAATTGGCCACTGTCTGTTCCAGCCAGCTTTTAGTTTCTGAATTTGCACAGATCAGTACCATTGCTCCATTCTCCAGCCTCGAAGACTCAAGGAAGCCTGGAAGGCATCCGTCCGACAGCGGTTTCATTTGCGCTATCAGAGCAGATGAAAGTTGCTTCACGTCTTCCTCCTTCAGTTTCCTGTCTGGAAAGGTTTTAGGTATTAATGCTGCCTTGATTGAAGTTATTCTTTCCGGAAAGGACATGACCATCTCTGCTTTCTGTTTCTTAGTGGGCGGCTTTGTAGCCGAACTTTATGGCGTACTATCCCCTGACCTTGGACTTTTGGGCATTGTCGGAGGGATAGCCTCTCGACGATCCCTGTTCCTTGGCTTCTTCTCTGTCCAAGTTCAAGCCGCTATTTTGGCTTCCTTCCTCGCTCTCTTCCTTTCCTTGTAATATTCACTGTTGCAAGGTGGTCTGTCGATATGAAATCTGTTGATTTTTGATGCAGAAATCTTCAGTTCTGTCTCTACGGACGTTCCTGATTTGCATGTGGTAGCAGTCTGCTCTACTGGAGCTTCTGTTGCCATTTTGTGTGTTGAGTCGGCGACAGCCTGTCCAATTGGGACTTCTGTCTCCATTTTTTCATCTTGGGCTTGCTCCCGGATCTGCTCTACTGGAGCTTCCATGGCTTCCCTTGATGTCGAAGTTTTTGAAATTGGTTCTTTATAAGCATCCGTATTTCAATCAATTATAGGGTTTTTGCCCCTTCTAGGGTCCTGAGCGTCGTTTTCATCATCCATGGTGAGGCATACAGCCAGACATTGTCATCCCGCAACTCAGGCTCTCCGTTGCAGAGACCACGCCCCTCAGTCATCCATCCAGCGGTCCGCCCCTGGCCCGAACCTAGCCAGGTTTGTTCCCCCTTCAGTAGGCCTACTCACGTGGTCTCCACTTGGCATTATCGTGACTAAGTTCACAGCCATGACTTTCCCCCTAGGTTGGGATTGCCCCTTTCCCAACCTGCAGCTCGTCCAGGCAGCACCCCGCAGTGAGCCTTCACCTCAATCATCAGCCCCACTTCACCTGAACCACCGTATCACCCATGTGGAGGAACCACGGGTGCCTCTCTAGCATGATTGGCGAGGCATCCACTTCCAAGCCTTGACTTGGGCTAGTAACAAATTATGAGCTGTATAGCTAGGATCACCTTGTATTCCACCAGAAAGTCATGACCTGGGCTAAGTGGCACTTCTCCTGTTGGCAAGTCAGTCCATGAATCTTCAGTTGTTCCAGTACTTTCCTCAGAGGTACAAGGTGTTCTTGAAAATTCTTGCTGTGAATTAAAATGTCATCGAGATACACTGGGCAAAAATCTTCCATATATCCTGATAATACCTTATCCATCAGTCGCATGAAGGTGGCAGGAGCATTCTTCGATCCAAAAGGCATTACTGCAAACTGGTACAATCCTCTCGGTGTCATGAAGGCGGTCAGTTGTCTAGAACTTTCCTCAACCTCCACTTGCCAGTATCCGGAGTTGAGATCCAGCGTGCTGAAAACCCTAAACCCACTTACTTGTTTCAGCGAGTCTTTCAGGTCATGTATAGAATAGGCATCACTAACGGTCTTCTTGTTCAACCTACGGAAGTCCACACACAGTCAATACTCCCCATTCTTCTTCTTCTTCTTCTTCTTCTTCTTCTTCTTCTTCTTCTTCTTCTTCTTCGTCTCAATCTTCTTCTTCTTCTTCTTCATCTTCTTCGTCTTTTCAATCATCTTCTTCTTCTTCTCTTCGTCTTCTCCTCCTCCTCCTTCTTCTTCTTCTTATTCTTCGTTTTCCTCCTCTTCTTCGCCGTCGTCTTCTTCTTCTTCTACTTCAGTAGGACGATAGGTGAAGCCCAACAGGATGTAGAGGGTTTGATGAGACCTTGTCCTTCCATCTCTTGAATCTTCTGGATGATGAAGTAGCGCTTATCTGGGTTGATTGGGTATGGACGTTGCTTGATGGGTAAGGAAGTGCTGCATTCAGCGGTGTGCGTTGCCATGGTAGTCCATCCTATTTTATTGGTGATGACTTCTGGAAAGTCCTTTAAGGTGTGTCTCAGCTCTTCTTCTTTACTCGGTCGATGATGTGTTAACTGGTATCTCCCAGGTCTACGTCGACTTCCGCATCCTTACGAGTTCTGAGATTTGACGTCTTTCTTCTCCCAAAAAGACTTCACGAGCTGCATAGTCTATGATCACCTTGTCTTCTTCTTCTTCTTCTTCTTCTTCTTCATCTCAGCCTTTTCCCACATCATGTAGTGTCAGCGTTGCTTTGGTGGATTCTTCTCTTCCATAAATGTCTATCCAATGCTTCTTCCCTCTTCCAACCTTTTTCTATTAGATGCCCTTCTATCTTGTCTTTCCATGCAATTTTTGGTCTTCCTGTCTTCCTTGACCCTTCAATTTCCAGACTTCCAATTCTTTTCCCCACGTAGTCCCCTCTTTTCTGCACATGTCCATACCATCTTAGCCTACTTTCTTGAACCTTCTTTCCTATGGGTCCCACTTTCAATGATCCTCTGGTGTAATCATTCCTTACTCTATCCTTTCTTGTAACTCCACTCATCCATCTTAACATTCTCATTTCTGCCACTTCCATCTTTCTTTCTTGAGCTTTTGTGATCGGCCAAGTTTCTGCACTGTAAAGCATCGCAGGTCTCACCACAGATTTGTAGAGCTTTCCTTTCATCCTGCAACTGACCTTCTTATCACACAATACTCTACTCAATTTCTTCCAATTCATCCATCCATTATTTACTCTGTTGTATTTCAGCCTCCAGACCTCCATCACTTTGTACGTATGAATCCAGATATTTAAACTTGCTGACCAGTGGTAGTTCTTCTTCTTGGAGGTTCATACATAGATCTTGTGCTTCTTTAGTACACATATATTCTGTTTTCACCCTGCTGATCCTCATTCCTCTTTCTTCCAGAACTTTCTTCCACTCTTCAAGCTTCTCTTGTAGCTTCCCTCGGGTCATTGGCAAAAATCATGCTCCATGACGCCACCTTCTTTACATCTTTAACCAGCACATCCATTACCAGGTCAAAGAGATATGGGCTGAGAGCAGATCCCTAATGTAGTCCTACTCTCACTGGAAATGCCTTCGTTGTATCTACACTGCTCCTAACTTGCGTCGTCACATCTTCATACATCTCTTTCACCACTCTCACATACTTTTCTGGCAGGCCTTTACTTCTCATACTTCTCCATAGCTCTTGCCTGGGCACTCTGTCATACGCCTTCTCCAGATCAATGAAAGCCATATGTAGATCAGCCTGTACTTCTCTGTGTCTCTCCATCAGTTTCCTTAGTGCAAATAGTGTGTTGGTTGTTCCTCTTCCTGGCATTAATCCAAACTGTTCTTCACAAACTTTGGTTTCTAAACGTAACCTCACCTCAATGATCCTTTCCCAAGTCTTCATTGTGTAGGACATCAGCTTTATCCCTCTATAACTGCCACAGTTTTGAATATCAACTTTTACCTTATAGATGGAAACAAGTATACTACTTCTCCATTCACGTGGCATTCTTTCTCCTCCCCATATCTTCTCCATTAAATCCCTGAGAATATCAATGCCCTGTTCTCCCAGGCTTTTCCATACTTCTATTAGAATTTGATCCGCGCCAACTGCCTTTCCATTTTTCATTTTCTTTACCACGTTTTCCACTTCTTCCCTACTTATAACTTGGGTCACTCCTTCGTTTACCTCTCCATCCCCGTACTTCTCTCTCACATTTTCCTCATTCAGTAGTCTTTCGAAGTACTCCAGCCATCCTTTCAGTATCTTCTCCTGATCGTGTATTACTACATCTAACTCATCCTTCATCTGCTTCACTGATGTTATGTTCTTGGACTCTTTATTTCTTGCCTTAGCAGTCCTTATTAGTTGCCTGTCATCCTGACTTCTTTCCAGCTCTACATATGCCTCCTTCACTGCCTCAGCCTTTGCTTTTGCCACAGCCCTTTTGGTCTTCTTCTTTGCAGTCTTATAGGCTTCCCAGTCTTCCTGTCTTCCCGTTAAATCCCATTGTTTCTTAGCATCCTTCTTCAGTCTTATCACTTTCTGAACCTCCTCATTCCACCACCATGCCTCCTTATCTTCTGTTGGTCCCTTTCCTGATGTTACACCTAGCACGTCTTCTCCTGCTTTCTTTATAACACTGCTATTGATACTCCACCACTCCTGAACATCCTCTGATAATCTCAGTTCTCTTAACACTTTTTCCTCGAATTCTTCATGCAGCCCCTCTTCTTTCAGTTTCCACCACTTTATTCTTTGTTCTCCGTACTTGATACATTTACATCTTTTTCCCCACTATCATCTCATGATAGGCCACTTCAAGTTTGTGTTGTGCTGCCACACTTTCTCTGTATATGACCTTGGTGTTCCTTATTTCCTTGAGGTGTTTCCTTCTGTACAACAAGTAATCTGACTTACTTTTATGGTCTCCACTCTTATAAGTTACAAATTGTTCTCTTCTCCGACTGAAGTTGGTATTAGCAATCATTATCTCGAAAGCTATTGCATATTCCACAATCCTGTCTCCTGCATTCCTTTCTTCATAACTCCATCCACCATGAACACTCTCTTCACCGCTTTTCCTCTCACCAACATGTCCATTCAAATCTCCACCAAATATCACAGTTTCATTGTCTGGTATTTCCATTGTTATGCTATCTAGAGTCTTCCAAAATTTGTCCTTCTCTTCCTCAGAACATCCTGACTGAGGAGCATATACACTCAAAACTGTGACAAGGTCTCCTCCAATAACCAGCTTTACGCTCATAATTCTGTCATTGATTCTGTTAACTTCACAGACTTCCTCCTTCAGATCTTTATCCAAGATAATCCCCACTCCATTTCTTGACTCTTTGTCCGCACTGCTATAGAACCCCCACATTTTCAGGTTGGTTTTACATCGTGTCACTCCAGATCTTAATCTGTTAAGTGTCTTTCAATGTCCATATTGAAGATGATGTCCTGCAGCTGGCTTCTCTTTCACATCCCATAATCCTACAGGTGACTTCCCTCTCCAGAGTTCCTTTCGCCGAGATTCGGCTGATGATGGGATTGACGTTGTTGTTTGTAGGAAGCTCTTCCTCGATTTCAATCTTGATGGGTGGGTGTGGATGTCTTGGATCTGTTTCTTGCTTTTTCTTCTCAATTTCTGCTGCAACTTGTCTCCTAACATCTGGAGGTGCTACTCCCATAAGTGAAAAGATCTTATTAACAGGAGTTGGTCGTAAGCAGCCTGTAACAATGCGACCTGTCTCATGGAGGGCAACATCCACTTGGTTTGTATGAGTGGAATTCCTCCAGGCTGGAGCAGCATACTCTGCAGCAGAGAAACACAGGTTAAGGGCAGATGTATGGAGGATATTAGGCTGTGCTCCCCATGTCGTGTGTGTGAGTTTGCGAATGAGATTATTCCTGCTGCATACCTTCTGTTTGGTATCTATACAGTGCTGTTTAAAAGTTAGGGCACGGTCCAACTTTACCCCTAGATATTTGAGTTGATCACAATGGTTTAATTTGTGTCGTTTCTAGGTTACATTCAAATCCTTTCTTGCTTCTTTGTTGCGCAGATGGAATGCACATACCCGAGTTTTCTCCGGATTGGGTTTCAGGTGGTTCTCGTCATAGTAGACAGCTATTTCTTCAAGAGCAGATGTCAGTTTTAATTCTACTTCTTCAAATGTCATTCCTTGAGCAGCAAGAGCTGTGTCATCTGCATAGATGAAAGCCCTAGTTCCGGTGTTACGTGGCTGATTGTTGGTATAGATGTTATATAACAGGGCTGGCCACAATGAGGCTCGCGAGCCGCATGTGGCTCTTGAGTCCGTCTTGTGCGGCTCTTGACACCCACCTTAGAGTAAAATTAAATGATGTAATTAATGGAATCTAACGACAACTCGCGGCTGGCGGCAGTCAGTAGCAGTGATGTGCGGCTTAACGTTATTAGCGCTGTAGGTCAGTGGTAAGACATGGAAGGTGAAGATAGTTCCGGCACCTTCCATTTGATAGTGCTTTGAGCGGGAGAGTGTATCGTGAGGTGAAGCCAGTCTCGTTCACGTATAGGCAGTAGCGAGTGTCGATACTTTTATGTGTGCTGTTTCAGTACAGTATCGACACTCGTTACTGCCTATACGTGAACGCGACTGGCTTCACCTCACGACACTGGCTCACTGACACACTCTCCCGCTCAAAGCAATATCTTCCTTGTAAAGATATTTCTAAATTGGCCCAGACTGTATTTAGCTTTCACAGCAAGTTGAAGCTTTTTGGGAAAGACCTTCAGACTAAAACATTTCTCACTTCAAATGTTTGAAGAAAATTACTGAAAGCCTTCCAGACGATCAGGTCGAAACTGAGATTACATGAGTAAAATATCTGGCTTGCTGAAGAAATCAATGGCAGATTTAATGATTTTAGATCACTTAAACCTTCATTTTCATCCCTGGAAAATTCTTTTTCTGTTGATGTTGTGGGCGATGGCAGTCCTGTTTCATCACGAATAACAAAGGATACAGCAGCTGTAGAGTTGGAGCTACAAGAACTGCAAGAGGACGAAGACTAAAAGACTCAAACGAAGTAGCATTTCTACCATAGAGTTTTGGAAGAATGTTCCAGAAGAAAAATACACACTAACAAAACAGTGTGCCAAGAGACTAATCTCAATCTTTGGGACTACTTATGTGTGTGAATCAATGTACTCAATAATTAAATTCATTAAATCTACATATCGATCTGAACGAACTGGTGAACATTTAAGTTCACTTGTGCGAACTGCGCTTACCAATTATCAGCCAAATTTCAAAAAACTAACAGCAAAAATGAACACTCAAAAAAAGCACTTCTCAAAAATAAAATCCCATTCCTTGATGTGTACCTGAAAAATAATTTTCTCTGTAGTGTAGAAAATAAATGTCCCTTCATTTGTTATAAAATGAACAACGTGTCTTCATTTTATAAACCATTTTCTAAACATGCTCCCAATTTTTGGTCTGCTAAATTTGCGGCTCCCAGAAGTAAGGTTAGTGGCCACCCCTGTTTTATAATATTGGGGCCAACACACTTCCTTGGGGAAGGCCATTCTTTTGACATCTCCATCGGCTTTTCTTGTCCTTCAGAATGACAAAAATCGTCTGTTCTGGAGCAGGCATTGAATAAACTGTGTCAGTCAATAGTCTTTGGTTGTTGAATACGGCTTCCATGTCATTCTCTTATGATTCACTTATCATAAGCAGCCATGAGATCAATAAAAGCAACTCCTGTTATTTGTTTCCTCTCATTTCCATCCTCAATATGCTGGGATTTCCTAAAAAGCAATACAGGATGGCGGCAATGAAACCATCGCAGGACAGTGTATTCTTTGTTCGTCATGGCAGATCGCAGAGTTGATAATTAAAATGAAGTCTGTAACATACGATTCCCAAGAGACTGAAATTTAGAACCTTCAAGTCTCTGACATTGGGATGTGATAAAAAAAGTCCAGGTCTAACAGAAGATTATCTTTGAAACTCTGGATCTGCACAGTTCGTAAAGAAGTCATAAGAAAGAAATTTTGCTTCAAAAAGGAAAGGTTTATTTTGGACCTCCTTTGTCTTGACTGTATAGTCTGCTGGAAGACTAATGTCTCTCTTCATTTGCTTGAATTCAATCATAACAAGGACAGAATCTATTTCCATTTGAGTGTGTCCTTTCACCAAATACTTATTCTCTATCTCAATATTATGTTTCATTGCAAACTCAAGTAAGGCATTTAATACTAACAGCTGTCACTCCCAATTATTAATTTATCGGGCGAGTTGGCCGTGCGGTTAGGGGTGCGCCGCTGTGAGCTTTCACCTGGAAGATCGTGAGTTCAAACCCCATTGTCGGCAGCCTTGAAGATGGTTTTCCATGGTTTCCCATTTTTACACCAGGGAAGTGCTAGGGCTGTACCTTAATTAAGGCCACGGCCGCTTCCTTCCCATTCCTAGGCCTTTCCAATCCCACCGTCGCCGTAAGATCTACCTGTGTCGGTGCAACGTAAAACAAATTGTAAAAAAAAACTTTTTTGGCATTCAATACAATTTTTATTCAAATAGTCACTCAAGCAAGAAGCAACATTTGATGCAAGAAGTTTGCCGTCACATTTGGCCCACCATTAACAAGTATAATGGCTGCAGGATAAATAATAAATTGTGTAATTGTGCACACACAGCTTTGTCTTATCATACAACGCACTAGCCTTTAGATTAGGGCATAATTTGACTGACTCTAGGTCCACTGTAAGCACTTTTGTATTTCCATCCTCATTTTGACACAGTTCCTTATCCCTTCTCTGGCATCTTCCTTTTCGAAAATATGCTTTTTCCATTCTTCTTTCCCTATATTGCCTGCCTGGTAAGAACAGCATGCATCACACTCATCCGTTTTCATTTGGTGGACAACAATGTTCTCTTGGTCTGCTTAAATCATACCTGCCAACTTTCCCGATTTAGGCGTAAGACTCTCGATTTTTGACAGTTTTTCCCGCCTCTCGATTATTCTATTATTTCTCCCGATTTCAGCTTCTTTTTTTTTTTTGGTGAACTTCAAACATTTGTTTTCAAGTCCCGCCATTTCAGCTTTGTATGCCATTGGCCGGAATTCCTTCGCTCATTTTCCGCTTTCAGATAAAATATCGTTTATTAATACGAGAAATGTGCGCGAATGTGCGATGTTTATTGAAACCTGTATATCGCGACGCGTTATATCGATTGTCAATATCTCGCTCTTGCGTGTTGTGTTTGTGACAACATAAAATAATTTAGAAGCCTCCACCTTATCAATACAATATTTATTTACTATAAAGCAGTAAATTCAGTCAGTGCCGGTTTCGACCCCAATGGGGTCATCCTCAGCTGACACACATTAAATTGGTTTCAAAAACATCATATGTAAAACATTACACCTTCATATAACTGACTCAATTAAACCAAACATTAAAAAGTTGCTTATTAAAATAGTAAATGGATCTTATTCTTTGGCTTGAAAAGTACTTGTTATGTGAGGCATGTGACCTCATGTACCTAATCTGTTAAACATCAAATGAAGTTTACACTTGTTTACACTAGTGTTTGTAAAATTGTTACATATTTACAGCATTTATCGTCTTATATAACTGACTCCATTAAACCAAACATTAAAAAGTTGCTTATTAAAGTAGTAAATGGATCTTATTCTTTGGCTTGAAAAGTACTTGTTATGTGAGGCATGTGACCTCATGTACCTAATCTATTAAACATCAAATGTTTACACTCGTTTACACTAGTGTTTGTAAAATTGTTACATATTTACAGCATTATCGTCTTCAAGATATATATACATAAAAAGTTTTAGACCCAATGTAACAGGCCAGTTAAAAATAAATGAAATGGTAAAAACAAGTAAAATGGGTCCATTTTTTTTTTGGTTCTGATTTGTACTGTTTGTTATTGCTGCATTGTACTTGTAAATTGGTGAGTACACGGTGTATATATGCTAAAGTTGAGGCTTATAGTTGTTTTCATTCGTTCCAATGTTCCTTAACAACTGCTAGTATGCAGGTGAAGTTATCTTGATATATAGATGTTGTTATGAAAGATTGCGTGTGCCGTTATTAAGTTAAATAGTGCCTATTATGAGCTGAATTTCATTTGATATGCCGTACATCTTGAAGTAAGGTTTAAATTATATCGATGTTAGTCAATGTACATTTGTTCTGGTGATAGCGTGAGGGCTTCTTTTATGTTGTAGAATATGATATCTGTAAGTAGAAATAATTTATATAAGAAACGGCGTGTAATAGGTTATGAAAAGTGAGTGTGTATTAAAGTACTTACGTTGAGTGTTGGCACTGTGTGTGCTGTACGGCTGCACGTCGAGATCTGTTACGTGTTATTCTGGGGCTGTAGTTCGCGGCTGCGGAAGAGAGGTTTAGAGGGATGGGTGGAGCGTCTCCGAGGAATGCAGGGTTTTTACAACATGATTCAATCAGGATGTTCGCAGGACCAAGTAATTTGAACGAATAATCTGGGAAAGCAATGTTTCCGGGAATGGATAATCGAGGTTCCACTGTACGCTTCCCTAGTTTTCTCCTCTTTCAACTTCCGTACGTTTATTAATCTCTCTTCACTTTCTATCTCCTTCTTGTCCTTCGTCCCTCCCAGGTTCAGTACCAGCAGTCGTTGGTCACTGTCCAAGGCCTCTGATGGTATTACCTTGATGTCTGTAATGCCCTCCTTCGTTTAGCTGTCAAGGAGTTTATAGTTCACCAGTGACTTTCTAGACCAGTCTCTACTCTATGAGGTTATTTTATGGCTATCTTCCTTTTTGAACCAAGATTTTCTAACCAAAAACACTTACCTTTTGCAGATATCCAGGAATTTCTCACCTTCCTCATTTTGACTCTCCCAGCTCTCTGTTCCAGGCACATTTTCTTATCCTTGCCTTCATTTGCCAGTGTGTGCATTTAAATCTCCAAGTTTCCGTGTATGCCAGAAATACGATACGGAAACTTTAAACTTGACAAAATAATGTCATGATCGTGCTCTTATGGGTTTTTCTCTGGTTTTTAATCATTTTAAAGTAGCAGGTATAGAACCTAATGCGATCATATGGCTAGTTGTAAATAATAGAGTAAGGGTGCGCTGTGTTCATTCAGTGAGATTTGCTGACTGACTACTAAGAGACATGGCAGTCAGTTATGTAAATGTTATGTGGATACATTTGTGCAGTATGAATATTTTATTGCAATTTGCAAGCAGTCACAACCCAAACATTGTATTCCATCTTATTTAGAATGCTTAACAATAACAACAACATTTTTAAAATTTAATGTTCTTTCTAAGTGCTAATGGTACTAAATGACACTGGTGTAGGCATTTTTTACCTACAGGAGGTCCTGAGGACATATGGTTGTCTAATGTAAATGCCATTAACCTCATCCTGAATTAAATCTTCTATCTTGAGAAAAGAAGGCTAACTACTAATGGATCTGAATGTGAGAGAGCTGTTTTAGTTGATTTCTTAGCACAACTGTATCTAGACCTGGAGGTAAAACTTTACGTCTGGTCGCCTGTTCGCCGTTGCTCCCTTAGCAACACCCAGGGGTCACATGTAGGGACTTTCAGGTTAAACCTACGGATAATACAGATGTTGATTCCCATAGGGAATTTAAAATATTTGTCCCGAATGAGTAAATTTATAATACCAATATAATGGTCCGTTATTGGACATTATAAATTTTCCAGCTAACTCATTCTTGGTTGCCTGCGTTTCGCCCTCGTGTGCTAAGTTAGGCTCATCAGTTGGGACTTAGCACACCACCCAAGACGCAAGGCTAGTGCGTACCGTGGAGGCCACTGCATAGGCTACTTGAAGCCACTAGCAGTGCCAATGCACTATGAGAGCTATGTCTCATTTCCAAAAAATTGATGCCTGCCAGGCCATCAGATAATACAGATGTTAATTCCCATAGGGAATTTAAAATATTTGTCCCGAATGAGTAAATTTATAATACCAATATAATGGTCCGTTATTGGACATTATAAATTTTCCAGCTAACTCATTCTTGGTTGCCTGCGTTTCGCCCTCGTGTGCTAAGTTAGGCTCATCAGTTGGGACTTAGCACACCACCCAAGACGCAAGGCTAGAGCGTACCGTGGATTTTTTTTTTATCGGGGGGGCCCCCGAAGCCCGCTCCCCCCGCGTGACCATCAACTCAATCTACATGGCCTCCGACATGCTATTATTTCTAAGAAGAAGAAAGAGATAGCAGGGAGGAGTGGGAAGTGATACAAGGAGTATCTGCCGGTTTCCGAGTCAGACTCGCTACCACGGCAAGAGTTTGTGTTAGGTATATGGTGTTGAAGTATGGTATTGAAGGGTCAGGGAAAAACCACATAGGCAGAAAGAAGAAAGAGCCTACATGTAAAACCTGACATCTTGTGATAGCACATGCAAGGATGTGGGCTGGATAAAGTCCAGAGGTTGTGTTAGTTAGGAATAGGTGTCATGCAATCATAACCATTTCCTTGCAATTTTCTGTTATTATGGGGATCAGTCCTTCTTGTCACTGCCGGGTCGGCTCGGGTCTGCTAGCGTCTGGGCTTTGGGCCACAGGTTCGTCCCATTGTCCAGCAGCCAGCAGTCCCTGGTGCCAAGTCTCCTTTTGGAGAGGGGGGAATTAGAGCCAAGCCTTGCATGCAAGGGGCTATCTTCTTCCTCCTGTCGATGTCCCTCTATGCGGTGTTGTTTGAACACCCTTGTCACCGCAGATCTAAAACTAAAGTTATTAATAACATATGTATATACAAGTTCTCATTGGAGTGCCGGCTGTTTGCCTGCTCTTGTGTCCAGCGTTCAACCTAGATAGGAGTGAGATAACTTATCAGACAGATAGATATTAGTGCTGTTTATAGGGCGCGGGCTGGTGTTCCGCTCCCATGTCTCTGTAGGGGGCGGGGATGGATTGATACGTCCTTGGCCGTCTGGCTGCGTTGCCGTCGTCTTCTTAGGTTGTACTTTTTGTCAATCTTCCTCGCCTGGTCCCTGGGTCTAGGACAGCTGAAACATATTTACATAGGTGTCTGCAGTGTGTGGGTTAATGTGGTATATAGGTGTCAGCTTGGCGGGAGGGGGTTGGCTATCGGCCCCTCGCCCACCCAACCCTGTGGCTGAACAGAATGTGCTTCGGTGTAGGATACTTTTTGTAGAGATCGACGTCGTAGCGTCCGATCCCGCTTATTAACGGGTTGATCTTATTACTCCATGACTTTCTGTATATGTTTAGTGTCTGTTTACGTATTTGGTGCCTTATTGAGCTGACTTTCGCAATACTGCGTAGTTGGCGTATTGGCGTGTCGAAAGGGAGTCTGGTCGCTGCTCGTAGGCATTTATTTTGTATTAATTCCAGCTTATCCAGGTTCGTCATTGCAGTGAACCCCCACGCTGGGGCTGCGTACATGATTATTGGTCGGATTAGGGCCTTATACATGTTTATGGCTACTTCCGTGTTAATACTGGACTTTTTGTTCAGTATAGGATATAGCGGGTTAAATCGTATGTGTGCTTTTCTTTGGATATCATTGATGTGGTGTAGCATGGTGAGCTTTCTGTCTAGGACTACTCCTAGGTATTTGACTTTGTCATGCCACACTATATCTTCGTTGAAAAGCTTTAGCGCTTTCATGTTGACTGGTCTGCGTGTGAGTCTGTTCTTCTTAGTGAACAGCACTGCTTGGCACTTGTCAACATTGACCTTGATGCGCCATTTCGTTAGCCATGGCTCGAGAGTTCTTAGTGCTACTTGTAGCCTCTTTCGAGCGCACGCTAGCTGTGGATGTTGAACTGTGATAGCGGTGTCATCAGCGTAGAGGTGTGTGGTAGTGAGTTCTGTAGTAGGCTTGTCGTTTGTATACAGGACGAAGAGGATTGGGCCGATAAGGGACCCTTGGGCTACACCCGCTCTAATCCTGCGTGTACTTGACAGCATGTTGTGTACGTCTACTTTGAACTCTCGGCCCTCCAGATAAGATTTAATAAGTCTTATATAGCCTGGGTGGAATTCGTGGTCTATTAGTTTCGCTAGTAGGCCTTCGTGCCAGACTTTGTCAAATGCTTTCTGGATATCAAGGAAAACCGTTCCTGTGTCTCTTCGTTTGTTGAGACCTATGGTGGCTTGTTCTATGAATCGAGTGAGCAGTTGTGGGGCAGAATGTCCGTTCCTAAAGCCAAACTGCTCGTTGCGAATTATACCTTTTTCCTTGATATGCCCTATTAACCTTTTCAGTAGTATTTTCTCGAATACTTTACTGAGGGCGTCCAGAAGGCTGATGGGCCTGTAGTTGTTGGGGTCTGACTTGTCTTTGCCTGGTTTTCCAAATACGAGGATCCTAGCCCTCTTCCATTGTTCAGGGTAATATTGAAGTCTGAACATTGCATTGAAGATGCTGGTAAGTAGTGTTAGGGCTTTGTGAGTTAATTTCTTAATTATTATATTCTGGATCTCGTCTGGGCCTGGCGCCTTCTTGGAGTTAAGATGACCTATAATCCACTTAATTTCGTGTATATTTGTCCTCTTAACCTCCGGCTTAGGTGCGTTTTCAAGGAATTCTGCTACCTTTGCCTCAGTTTGCCTGATGAAGGCTGGGTCAGATGGTATTTCGTTTGGAGTGAAAGCCGCCTCTATGGAGTCCGCTATGATTTCGGCTTTATCACGGTTCTCGTATACTGGGCCGTTAGGTCCCTTGATGGTAGGGATGCTGTGTGTTTCTCGCGTGAAGTGTCTCGCTAAGTTCCACACTGGCCTGGTGTTGGTGTCGAAAAGTCTGAGGTGGTTGTTCCACTTTTGCGACCTGTATTCCAGTAGTTGAGTTTGTATTTCCGTGTTAAGTTCGTTTTTCATATCGCGGTCTTCGTCTCTGTGATGTCGAGCCCAGTTGCGCCTGTGGCTGTTGCGCCAGCGTATTAGCTCTTTTATGTGAGCTGGAATCTCGAAAAGAGGGGATTCTTTGTGTTTGCTTAGCGGTATGCTCGCAGTTGTGGCTGTTTGAATTGCTTCTACTAGGGTTTTGACTGCTTCATCAATTTGGGCTGTGCTGTCTATTAGCATGCCTTCGCTTCCCTGTAGGAGTGTGTCTAGCTTGCGTTCGAATTTGCCCCAGTTGGCTGCTTTATAGTTGAGCCGGCGTCTGGGGTTTTTCTCATATTCCTCTGGGTTCGCATCTAGTGTAAATATCACTGGTTGGTGCCTCGACACCAGGTCGTTCACTAGCTCAATGCTATGCCTTTGAGGAATATGTCGCAATAGGGCTATGTCAAGTATGTCGGATACGTGATCGTTCGGTGCTAGGAACGTGGGCTCACTGGGAGCTGTTACCACATAGTCCTGGGATAGCATGTGGTCATACAGCCTTGTGCCTGCTGGGTTTGGTTTCAGGCATCCCCAGGTGGCATGTTTCGAGTTTAAGTCCCCTCCTAGCACTGTGTTTCGATTTAGCCCTAGTACTGTTTCTATGTCCTGAGTGTTAAGGCTTGTTGGCGTACCGTGGAGGCCACTGCATAGGCTACTTGAAGCCACCAGCAGTGCCAATGCACTATGAGAGCTATGTCTCATTTCCAAAAAATTGATGCCTGCCTGGCCATCAGATAATACAGATGTTGATTCCCATAGGGAATTTAAAATATTTGTCCCGAATGAATAAATTTATAATACCAATATAATGGTCCGTTATTGGACATTATAAATTTTCCAGCTAACTCATTCTTGGTTGCCTGCGTTTCGCCCTCGTGTGCTAAGTTAGGCTCATCAGTTGGGACTTAGCACACCACCCAAGACGCAAGGCTAGTGCGTACCGTGGAGACCACTGCATAGGCTACTTGAAGCCACCAGCAGTGCCAATGTACTATGAGAGCTATGTCTCATTTCCAAAAAATTGATGCCTGCCTGGCCATCAGATAATACAGATGTTGATTCCCATAGGGAATTCAAAATATTTGTCCCGAATGAGTAAATTTATAATACCAATATAATGGTCCGTTATTGGACATTATAAATTTTCCCTATGGGAATCAACATCTGTATTATCTGATGGCCAGGCAGGCATCAATTTTTTGGAAATGAGACATAGCTCTCATAGTGCATTGGCACTGCTGGTGGCTTCAAGTAGCCTATGCAGTGGTCTCCACGGTACGCACTAGCCTTGCGTCTTGGGTGGTGTGCTAAGTCCCAACTGATGAGCCTAACTTAGCACACGAGGGCGAAACGCAGGCAACCAAGAATGAGTTCGCTGGAAAATTTATAATGTCCAATAACGGACCATTATATTGGTATTATAAATTTACTCATTCGGGACAAATATTTTAAATTCCCTATGGGAATCAACATCTGTATTATCTGATGGCCAGGCAGGCATCAATTTTTTGGAAATGAGACATAGCTCTCATAGTGCATTGGCACTGCTGGTGGCTTCAAGTAGCCTATGCGGTGGCCTCCACGGTACGCACTAGCCTTGCGTCTTGGGTGGTGTGCTAAGTCCCAACTGATGAGCCTAACTTAGCACACGAGGGCGAAACGCAGGCAACCAAGAATGAGTTAGCTGGAAAATTTATAATGTCCAATAACGGACCATTATATTGGTATTATAAATTTACTCATTCGGGACAAATATTTTAAATTCCCTATGGAAATCAACATCTGTATTATCTGATGGCCAGGCAGGCATCAATTTTTTGGAAATGAGACATAGCTCTCATAGTGCATTGGCACTGCTGGTGGCTTCAAGTAGCCTATGCAGTGGCCTCCACGGTACGCACTAGCCTTGCGTCTTGGGTGGTGTGCTAAGTCCCAACTGATGAGCCTAACTTAGCACACGAGGGCGAAACGCAGGCAACCAAGAATGAGTTAGCTGGAAAATTTATAATGTCCAATAACGGACCATTATATTGGTATTATAAACCTACGGACGCGAGCAATGTTGGACCCATTCAAATCAGCAGCCTGGAAACGGGGGTATTGTCCTGATCTGTGCTTTGCGTCCAGAGACAAAGGAAACAAACCTCTACAAACTACTCGAAAAGTGCTCCACGACTTCCCTCATAGCCAGCACAGGCCTGTACTATACGAAATTGGCATCCAAATCCCTCTGATCACATCCAGCCCTCGACCACGCTGGAATTTCAATAAGGCTGATTGGCCTGGCTTCGCAGAAGAATTTGATAAATGCGTAGGTTGGATACCACCTACACATGACGCTTATGAAAGATTCGTAGGAGCTGTGGTGTCAGCAGAAAAGAAACATATCCCTAGAGGGTTTCGCAGGGAATACATCCCTGGATGGAACGAGGAAAGCAAAAACCTTTACCAGCAATTTATTGAGAGCAGTGACCATGAAATTGCCGACCAACTTCTACATAGCCTAGATGCAGCCAGGAGGCAAAAATGGGAACATAAAGTTAGCTCTCTCGACTTCACTAAATCGAGTCGACAAGCATGGTCTCTCCTAAAGAAGCTTGGAGACAGAAAAGCAACTGGACGGACGATGTCAGAAATCCATCCAAACAAGATCGCATCTCATCTGGTCATGACTTCCAAAAGCAAAAGAAACAGGAAACTTACTAAGAACTTAAAGAAAGAACTGAAACTCCTGAAAAGTAGTTCCCCGATGGCACACTCTAAACCATTTAGCGTGGAAGAAATATACATAGCTATCAGTGACACTAAATCAGGTAAAGCCCCTGGTGAGGATGGTATACACCCAGAGTTCTTCGCTCACTGTGGATAAAAGGCTCGTGCCTGGCTTGTTAAATTCTACACTGATATCCTTGAAAGAGGCAAGACACCAAAACTATTCAGACAGACAAAGATTTATTGCCTTGCTTAAGAAAGGTAAACCAAGTGAAAAACCGGAGAGCTACCGCCCTATTGCCGTGCTCAGTGTTGCATATAAACTACTAGAAAGACTTCTGCTCAACAGAATTGGTCCCGAGATACTCAAAATTCCAGTGGAACAGGCGGTCCCATGTAGGATAACTGCACGACTCCTGAACAACATGTTGAGTCAAAGACAATTTTGTGTGTACAATGGGACAGCTGTAAGCAACCAAAGATCACTGAACAACGGTCTGCCACAGGGGTCAGTTCTCGCTCCTTTGCTGTTTAGTTTATATATTGCAGACATGTCGAAGACACTTTCAAGGAAATTCGGATGTGCAGATGACTGGGCACTTGCTATCAGGGACAAAACAGTTGAGAAAACAGAAGAGATCCTGACTGAAGACCTCAAGACACTGGCACACTATTTTAAAATATGGGGACTCCAACCAAACATCAGCAAACCTGAAGTTTGTTGCTTCCACCTAAACAATAAAATGGCTAACAGGGAGTTAAATGTGTACATGGACAACCAGAAATTGAGACATAAAAGGTACCCTAAATATCTAAGGAGTCACACTGGATAGAACACTGTCTTATAAACAACATCTCCTGAACGTCTCTGCCAAAGTAAGAACTCTCAACAATATCAACTTGGGGATCTACAGCTGCAACTCTGAGATGTTCAGCTTTAGGGTTGGTGTACTTGACTGCTGAATACTGCGCTGCTGTTTGGCTGAATAGTGCCCACACAAACATCATAGATACCCAGCTGAACACTACAATGCGTATCATCACTGGCACAATCAAATCTACTCCCACGCAGTGGCTACCAGTGTTAAGTCATATCCCTCCTCCAGATCTCAGGCATAAAGATGCTCTCCTAAGAGAATTCAGTAAAATAGTGAATAACCCAGAACTCCCGATACATAATGAAATTGGCGATGCGAATATTAATCGTCTGCGTTCGAGAAAACCACCATGATGCCATGAACTTGTGGAACAGCAACTACCAAACTTCAGCTGAATGGCAGAAGATACTCAATGACAAATACTGCCCAACAATGCCTTCTGTGAAGAAGACGCCGCCACTTGGTTTCAACCTCCCTGGTAGACTATGGTCCGCACTGAACAGGATCCGAACAAACCACAGGAACTGTGCAGCCTTCCACTACAAGTGGAACAGAATCCCAACGCCTGAGTGTGACTGTGGCGCTACACAACAGACAGTGAAGCACATCATCGAAGAATGCAGGACTAGAAAATACAATGGCAGTGCTAGTGACTTTGCTTTTGCGACTCCAGAGGCTATAGACTATATAAACAATTTGGAGATACGTATATAGTGTAGAGCTTATAACAATAGATGCTATATCTCTAGCCATACGCTAAATAATAAATAAAAATTAGCACAACTTTTTCAGACATTTCTTTAGACTGTTAGTAATTTAAGAAATATTCATCACACAACATTACTGTTACGAATTTCTCTCAAAAGTTATTAAAACTTACTGGTTGAATCCACTGTGCAGAGTCATTTACTTCCCCTCCCTGCCTTTCTTGCTGGTGTAGTCTGTAAGTTGTCATCTTTCTGTTCTCAAGATATCAGATTCAATCTCAACTGAGGTCAGTAATATTTGAGGTGTTAAATGCAATAACTCCACATTTTCTGTATATGGCACATTAAAGAACTCCTACAGGACAAAATTCTGATACCCTGGCATATTTTGAAGGGATGTTAAACAAATAACATTCCTCTTCTTTGTTTTCAAATTTGTGTGTTGTTCTTTCAGGATATTCCAGAGACTATTGGTCACTTGAAGGAACTGGTTACTCTAAAATTGGATGACAACCAAATTTCGCATTTGCCTAATACAATTGGAGAATTGTCGAATCTTGAAGAATTGATTCTGAGTCAAAATGACCTTGAAACTTTAAATCCATGCATTGGATTGTTGAGGAAGTTACACATCCTTAATGTGGATGACAATATGCTGGAAGAACTGCCTTGTGGTAAGACTGATGTGCTTGTTGAAAATGACAGTTTGATTTATAGATCTGCATGCTTTGTAGAAATGTTCTCTATCTAGTGATAAGTAACCTGCTCTAAATCAATACAATACATTGTAGTATATACAGGGTTATTTAAAATAACACTGACAATGATTAGTATGTTGTACAGGATGGTAAACTGATCATTTTTCAAATGGTGAACCATGTCCAGAAATGCATGGTTTGGGCACTGTGGGCCACAAGGTTTGACTGCACTTTGGATATGATAATGGCCATACGCTCTACATTTTCTCAAGAAACTGTGGTATTTGAAGGTGCTCAAGTACGTCAGCCTTGTGTCGGTAGATTTACTGGCACTTAATAAAAGAACTCTTGCGGAACTAAATTCTGGCAACTCAGCGTCTCCGAAAACCATAAAAGTATTTAATGGGATGTAAAGCCAGTAACATTATTATTCTCAAGAAACCTCCACCAACGCAACAAGAGCATTACATCATGCATCGAATTACAAAAAGTATTTGAATCATTGACCTCCATATGTTTTGACACCTAACACAGGCCAGAACTGGAGAAGAATTGATAGAGTGTTCAAGGTTTTACCGTATTTCTCAGCACCATACTTCTGTACGTACGTACAAATGTACTGTAACAAGTACAAAGCAACATGCTTTACATGCTACGATTGTGGAAAAAGTCCAATTGGAAAATACCTACTTTTTCAATGGCCATAAAAGCAGAATGACGCAGAGCCTTTCTGTTAGGAAACCTTTCTGTGCAGCTGCTATCCCACTGTAATTCGTTTTGCCATATGTAAGTAATATATCAGTCATTTCCATAGTTGTGTACTGATACATGTCTTACTGCTGTCAACAAGGTTACTGCAGTGGAACACACTACAAACGACCCCATTACGATGTGAACCGTGGGCTGTAGAATGATGTCGCTCATGCACAATATAGCTATCAGGCACAGTTATCTAACCACCTTGCACTGATAACAGAACACAAAAGCAATCTAAACAAACTTTGACACCTCACAGCATCCAAACTCTGAATTTATGGATGTCACTCTGCTACCACACATGCAGTTAGTAGGGTTTATCAAGATACCTTGCTACCAAGTTTTCCACAGTATTCTTGTAATGCAATGTTCTCATAAAGTTAGCATAAATGACAAGTTCCGTTATCAGACATGGTAGTAGCACTGTTACCAACACTCAAACACGAAACAGTGGTAACATATCGTCACCCTAGATGCAGGGTAGGGGAAGAGATATATCAGCTGACATACTTTTGTGCCAGCAAATAGTGCACTGCTACCTCTATGCCTTCGATAGACTAATCATAAGGTATCTAAGAGCCAAGGATTAAATATTCTAGTAAGTTCACAGAGTGACATGAATGTGCTTGGACATAGTTAGATACGAGACCTAAATAGGAAACACCAAATGGTAGAATAATAACCAAGCCCATGTCATAAAGATAATAACAAGTAATAAATATAATCAAAGGCTAGGAAGGAAGTGGAGGCACGAATAATTACCAGGGTCGTAGAGGTCTGACGTGGATGGTACAAAAAATATAGGTATGATATATCATACTTGCCATCTTTCCCGATTTAGGCGGGAGACTCCCGATTTTCAACACTTTTTCCCACCTCCCGATTATTCTATTATTTCTCCCGATTTTAGCTTATTTTTTGATGAACTTCAAACATTTGTTTTCAGATCCCGCCATTTCAGCTTTCTTATGCCAGTGGCCGGAAGTCCTTCGCTCATTGCCCGCTTTCAAACGAAATATCTGCGTTTATTAATGTGCGAAATATGCGCGAATGTGCGATGTTTATTGAAACCTGTATATCGCGATGCTATGTTTGTGTTCGTTCACATCAGTCTAGTCTATTCTAGAGACTAGTCGCTAGATATGCAGTCCTTTTTAGTAATTTAGTGACAGAATTTCAATGATAACAACTAGTGACTATTCTAAAGATATCAGGAGCCATTTGGAGACAATAAATTCTGACTAATTTTAATTTATATCAGTATAAATGAAATAAGAGTGTCTGTACATTGCTCAGAATTTAAAAAGAATGATATTTCTGTACCGGTCGTGACCATAGTAACAAGGAGAAATGCATGTTTTAATTTTCCATAATGTCTGTCTGTCTGTATTATGTATGTACCGTGTATGTATGTACGCGCATCACGAGAAAACAGCTGAAGGGAATTTAATGAAAATCGGTATATAAAATTGGGGAATAAGTCGCTAAAATCTAGGCCACAAACAATTTCGTCCACGCTGAGTGAAATGATAGTTTAGGGGAAGGCCAAGAGTTTAATTCTCACATATTTATGTTATTATTGACCCTATCGATAAATACTACATAATTAAAGTTATATATTATTAAATTTCCTACCATATACATTTTTACCGTACCAGCTATGATAACAGAGATATTCATGAATTTGGATTTTTGTTGCTAAGGCCATATCAGCGCCGAGGTACGAGAAAATGGGTGAACAGAATTTCATGAAAGTCGGTATGTAAAGTCGAGGAATAAGGAACTACAGTCTGCACTATAAATAATTTTATTCACCCTGTTCGAAATGGTAGTTTAGGGGAAGGTGCCAAAATTTAATTTTAATTACAGAATACAATTTCTGATTATTTATGTCTTATTCAGTTTTACCATACCGACTATAGGAGTATTGTGAAGATGATCATAAGAATTAGAAAAAAAAGTCATGAAGGAACGATCGCTTGAATAATAACACAAGAGGGAGTCATAAAAGAAAGGAGAACTCGCTTTACATTAGATATTCTAATATCACAGAGTTGGAAGAAAACTAAATGTGAAGGCCTGCAATATAGACAGCTCATAAAATTGATCAACAATAACATTACATTGACCATTGTTTGTTGTAATGTGCTTTGTGTATTCTGCTGCCATTTATCTCCAGTAGATGGGATTACTGCTGCTTACCTAGTATAACTTCTTCTTCTTCTCTCGGTGCCTATCCGTTTCGGATGTTGGCGATCATGATGGCTATTTTCGTTTTGTTTGTGGCAACGCGGAACAGTTGAACTGATGGCATATTGCACTAGCCTCTAAGATTTTCAAGCCAAGATATTCGTCTTCTTCCAGGACCTCTTTTGCTGTTGATTTTCCCCCAGAGTATGTTGCACATTATATGTCCCAGATACTGCAGCTTTCGGCATTTTACTATCTTGATCAACTGAGGTGTTGTGTTAATCCTTCTCATTACTTCCACGTTTGTCATTCTCTGGGTCCAAGATATTCTCAGGATCCGCCTACAAAACCATGTTTCAAAGGCCTCCAGCTTCTTCTCTGTGTTTTTATTTAAGGTCCATGTCTCTACACCATATAAAAGAACAGAAAATACATAACAGTGCAGAGGTCTGATTTTAGTCCCTAAAGTTAGATTGTGGCTTTTAAACACATTACTCATTTTCTGCAACACACTTCTTGCTTTTCCAATGCGTACCTTGACTTCTTGTGAGCAATCCCAGTCTTCATTTATTATGGTTCCAAGGTATGAATATTGTTTTACCCTTTCTATACTCTTTTGATTTATAACCAAGTTGGTTCCAGAAATATTTTCCTTACTTATAACCATGAGTTTTGTCTTTGCGGTGTTTATTTCAAGCCTGTATTGGCTGCTGACTATTATAATTCTATCCATTAGTGATTGTAGCGCTTGGATAGTATCAGCAAATACAATTGTATCATCAGCATACCGGATGTTGTTTAATCTCACTCCATTTATCAAAATCCCTTCTTCTATATCTTCCAAGGCTTCTCTAAATATGTATTCTGAATACAAATTAAATAGTATAGGTGACAAGATACATCCCTGCCTCACTCCTCTCAGGATTTTGACTGCTTCGGTGTGTTCTCCTTCAACATGCAACACCGCTGTTTGATTCCAGTACAGCATCTCGATGATTCGCAGATCTTCTTCCATTCCAATATTTCTCAAAATCTCCATCAATTTTTCATGTTTTACACAGTCAAAGGCTTTCTGGTAGTCTATTAAACAAGCAAATACATTCTTATTTACATCTCTACATCTCTAAAAGAGGACCTGCACATGGAACAAAGCTTATCTCATACCTACTGCTTTAATAAACCCAAATTGATTAGGGGCTATCTGATCTTCACACAGTCTGTATATTCTTCTGTGTATCACTCTCAAGAACACTTTCAAGAGATGACTCATCAAGCTTATTGTGCGGTAATCTCCACATTGGTTTGCATTTGGCTTTTTTGGCAAGGTGATGAACTCTGATTTGAGCCATTCTGATGGAATATTCCCGGATACATAAATTCGGTTGAAAATTTTGGTCAACCATTTTACATGATGTTCATCCATCAGTTTTAAGAACTCTGCTGTCTCCACTTTATCTGGTCCTCCTGCCTTTCCATCCTTCATCTGATGGATGACTGTTTGAACTACTTCTTCTAATATATGTGCCGCTTATTTCATTTGTATTTTGTGTAAAAGCACATCTAGTGTCATGAAATAAACCTTCTATATATTTTTTCCAGATCCTTTTCTTGTCTTCTAAATCCACCATCAAGTTCCCAGTTTCATCTATTAACTTTCCACCAGTGCCATTCCTGTATTTCCCTGTTACTTCTCTTACTTTCCTGTGTATATTGAAGCTGTCATACCTACTTTGAATATAACTCAATCTCCTCACATTGCTCCACCTTTTCTTTTTCTTTTGCCTATCTGATATTTCTTCTGATGTCTGCATTTATCTTTCTGTATTCTGCAGGTTTTCCTTTATTGACTCTTCTTTTCTCCATTAGGTTCAGTATTTCATCTGTCATCCATGACTTTCTCTTTTTCTCCTCTGGTTTCATGTACTTCTCTTTTATTTGCTGAACAGCGTTTTGTAGTTTAGTTAATTCTAATTTGACATTATGACTGGTATAGTTTTCCCCTGTGATAATCTTCAAGTTAAGTTCTACTTGCATGTTCTGTTTCACTATTGGGTCTTTGATTTTCCTCAAATTGTAGTTTTGCCTGTTCTTCCCCTTCACTTTCTTCATTTTGACCTTGAAAACTCCAACAAGTGGTATGTGATCTGAGTTGACGTCGGCACCTGGGTAGGTTTTCACTGCGGTGCAACTGTTCCTGAAACGTTTATTTACCAACATGAAATCAATCTGGTATCTCACATATTTCCTGGGTTTGTCCATTGCAGACTTCCATGTATATAGTCTTCTAGGTGGTAGTTTAAAGCAAGTGTTCATGATCACTAAATCATTTGACATTGCAAAACTTTCAAGATCATCCCCTCTGGAATTCCTCTCTCCTAGTCCAAATGGTTCTACCATGTCTGATGTCCTACCTTCCCCCACTTTCGCATTGAAATCTCCCATCACAATTGTCAGGTCATGTTTGTTAAGGTTTTCAAAATTCCATTTATGCTTTCGTAGAATTCTTCTACCTCTTCATCTTCCTTGTCCATTGTATTATGTTTATGTCAATGGGCCTAGCACTCAGCTGTAACATCATTACTCTGGCTGATATGGGTGTGAAACTTTTGAGACACCTTGCTACTTCCGCTGAAAGTATTACACCGACTCTATGTTCATGCGTTCCATCAGCTCTACCCGAATATAGCACTCTATGTTTATTTATGGAAACATCTCCCGTATTCGGCCATCGCATCTCACTAACACCAAGTATATCTAACTCCATCCTATCCATTTCTTTAATCGTGTTATGTATTTTTCCTCCTTGGCTCATTGTTCTCACATTCCAAGTTGCCACTTTAATTTTTTCTTGCCACTTGATTTTCTTCATGCCCATACTCATTACTGTTCCTCCCGGAGATCCGACTGAGGAACTTACTCCGGATGATGATAATTTCATCATGAGCATAGCCATAATGATTACTAGGACTTGCCATCAGGCCTTTAATGTAGTCGTTGTCCAGTGCGTTCTACATCCTTATGCCGTTGACCACCTTTGTGGTTCCTCCGCCTTTAAAGCCAGTTTCCCAACTCAAGGACAAAAGAGTGCCCTTTAAGAGCCAATTAAGGCGAGAGAGGATATTTCTGTCAGGTTTTTCACCCTTAGTCTTTGATAGTCCCCTATCAACCTGCAAGGCAGCAGGTTGCACTCGTATTAATCCCCAAGTATAGAGCTGCCTGTTCCGCAATCCCTACCGTTCCGAAGTCCATCTTCTCCGTTAAAGATTCCGTTGAGGTCTTCACTCGTAACCCTGAGCTGGGACCCTTACCAGATGTTACACACCGGGCCAGTGTGCTCTGGGACTCACATGGGCAGGGGCGCCACTCCCTTGGTAGGGCTACCTCCGAAGAGGGTCCCTACCTGCTACTTGCACCTAGTATAACAGCCTGCCTGAAGATTGGCAGGAAGTAGCTGGGGAGTTAAGATCTCTCTCTTCTTTAGCATGCCATTCCTTTGTTTCATAAATGTTCTGATACTACCTGTATGTAACACACTGGATCATCATAGTATTCCAGCTATTTGGTCCCTACTCTGAGGCAGTGATTGGAATGAGCAGTGTGCACACTTAAATGGAATAACCATGAACTTACTACGTTGCTGTAGAAGGGGGAGAGGTGGTACTCCCTCGTGGCGCGTTCCAGGTGGCGGATAGCGGCGGACTTTAGCTAAATAAAATAGCTCTCGCGGACCAAACACACACCCCCCTGTGGTTGGGGGACGCAGGCAAAGAATACACCCACGGTATCCCCTGCCTGTCGTAAGAGGCGACTAAAAGGGGCAACCTAGGGATGTTTGAATTAGAACCATGAGACTACTTATAATTAGTACCACCACGCGGAGAACACCATGGGTCGCTTTTACTTGCGTGTAGTACCACTATGTTCAGTACACAATAGGTTTGTGCTTAGTAGCGACAGTGTGTGAATCAGGGTGAGTTTTACAGTACATGTGATTAGTACCACTGTATGAGCGACACCATGGGTCTGCCTTGCCTATGATTTGTACCCACAATGTAAGGAACACCACGGGATAGTACGAGTCCCTGTAATTATTACACCCATGTGAGGAACACCATAGGTTTGCGTTACCTGCAAATGGCGCCGCAATGTGAGAAACACCTAGGTCTGTGTTATATGTGCGCATTATATTACCTGTGAGCAGTACAGTAATGTGTGGAATACTGTAAGTCTACGCTACTTCTGATTAGTACCACAACATGGCAAATACCATGGTTCTACTTTCCTAGCGATAAGTACCATTATGAGGGGCCGATGACCTGGATTTTGGATCCCTTTAGACTACAGCCATCATCGATTCAGGATTGTGCTCTAGAAGCAGTCCCTTAGTCAGTAATACTATTGATTAATGCTAGTTTCTGAGAATGTGGGGCATTGAGGGTCGGATCCACTGATACTTTTAAATTTATATCCATCCATTCATTCTTCATCACGTTTTGAATTAGAACTATGAGACTACTTATAATTAGTACCACCACGCTGCGTCACTTTTACTTGCGCAACTATGTTACGTACACAATAGATTTGTGATTAGTAGCAACAGTGTGTGAATCAGGGTGAGTTTTACAATACCTGTGATTAGTACCACTCTATGAGAGATATCATGGGTCTGCCTTGCCTATGGTTAGTAGCCACTATGTGAGGAACAGCACGTTTTGAATTCTGGTCAATGGATAATTTTGGACTTTTAAATTGTCATTACATTTCGTCTCATTTTCTACCATAAGGGGCCGATGACCTAGATGTTAGGTCCCTTTAACCCATATGCACCCACCCGCCCTTTGCTCTGACATTGCTAGGAATCCGCCAACTTTTCAGTATGCAACCTGGGTGTTGCAAGCTTTCGGTTAAAGCAGGATAGTGGGTGATTGACTGCGCATATTATCACGGGACCTGTTTTATATTATTGAGAAATTCCACACCAATGCTCATGACACAAAAAACAGAACAATACAGAAATATAACACACAAAAAATCCCTTTGAAATGTTAAATTTTTCATTAACTTATCTCACCTCGCAAGTTCTTTAGTGTGTGTTATAGCCTTAATTATACGACACGAGTCTAACATTTGCCTGATTTTGAAATAAGGAAATAATAGGAAACCAATACGACATGAGCCTAACATTTGCCGGATTTGGAAATAAGGATCTAATGGGAAACAGATCACGAGTAAGCGAATGATGAGATTCGAACCTATATCCCAAATACGAACTTACAGCCATATATCTCACTCGGTGTATTATTATTATTATAATAATAATAATAATAATTATTATTATTATTATTATTATTATTATTATTATTATTATTATTATTATTAAGATTCAGTCTGATGATCAGTGGTAAAGTGTTTACATCCAGGTACCAAGATCGTAGGTTCAAATCCAGCAGTCGCAATCGGATCTTGAGGGGCAAGAGAAAGTTCATTCGGCAATCCATGTCGTACGATATTACTACGCGAAAGATCTCTGGTGGTATATTTCGTGTTCATTCATGCACAGGATCACTA